>NC_090929.1:1360506404-1361131404 GCF_040938575.1 Ambystoma mexicanum
GTACCTATTCCTCACAGCACCATTGTAATGTTTCATTAACAGCATTATTCACTTCATGCGTTTGGCCTGCCTTCATAAAAACGGAAGTAATTTGATGCATTATTAATTTAATGTCTCCCTTCTGTATATTTGCTGGCGATCGGTGTACACTGGCATCTGATAAAAAAGCAGCATTGAGTTGTTGCAATTTCTCTTCCTCGCGCACAATATCCACAGCCAAACGCATGACAGAATAACTGGGAAAACCTTTTGTGTCCAAGAAATCACTTTCTGTTTCTCTTCCAGGGTAACTTTGTGACGACTTTTGTTGCAGCTGTGTGTGTACTCCAATAATTTATTGCTTCTGAATAATTTACATCGGGTTTAGAGTTAGCTATTTGAATGCAACTAACTCACAAATGGTTTTCCTCCTATGGGAGAAAAGGGCCACCGAAACTAAAACTGACAACATCCTGTGTGACCTTAAAATTCTCAATAACAACTTTTCAGGTCTTACCCTGGCAGTGCCTGATTCCTAAATTATATTGGCAATTTGCAAGGAAGAGACTGAAGGGATACAGTTGTACATCGGCATCAAACAAGCTCTTTAAAAGTCTCTGATGATTGGCTAAACAGAGCGAAAGAGCAACACAATTAGCATGTTTTCAAAATAGCAGAGGGCCTCAAGTGGGAGAATTGCAGAAGACTGAAAACCTCATTCCACTGCTCTCACAACTCTCCTCCATGACCTCCTTTGATGTTGAGAAGGCACATCAAACATCCTCACACTAAAAGTTAAAATACCGAAATCCTTGAAAAACCCTTTGCAAGGTTCTCCATCTCAGTGACCCTTTGCGGAGTTGGAGTCATACATATCGTCCCTACCATGCTGATAGAAGGCCACACGCTGTTCCCCCATCTAAACCTCCCCAGAGAGGCTGCTGACTCTCGTGATCTTTTTACAGCTATCTCCCAAAATAAAGGAGGTGGAACATAACTACAGATGACAGGATCTCTCAGTGATGGGGATAGGGAAAAGCTGCAGATTGGAAGACTTTCACGGATCATGAGGTAAACAAGCTGATCCTGATTTACCAGCCACCTGAACAAATGAAGCGTCCTGGTAAAACATGGTTCAGTTGGGTTCTAAGCCTTCTAAGTGCAGGCTAGGACTGGCCTATAGGTCAACAGGGCAATGCCCGAAATGCAAGCTCATGATTCTAGTGTGGGCCAGTTTTTTGGTCAGAGTGGGCCACTTTTTTGGCCAGAGTGGGCTATCTACATGTGTTACAGCACTAGTTTTAGCCAATAATACTAAGCCAATATGCTTTCAAATGCAATAGTTGCAGCAGATTTAACAAACATCCTCCCTTGCTTAGTACTGGTACAGTCTGGTACGAAAAGAAACTAATTGCAATTTGCGAGTGTGGGACACTTGTTCATTGGTGCTGGGGCCAGTTTTATGCCCCAGTTTGACCCTGCCTAAGTGGTAGTATATTTTGTCATTTAAGTGGACCATCTCGTGAGACATGTACCCTGGGTCCTTGGCGTTAGATTTAATACCCAGCTAAACAGTTTCCGCTGCGGAGGCATTTGCTGCTGAGCTCTACTACATTGCATTGCTCCTACACTTCATGTGTCTTTTCAGGTATTTATGTATTTATTTGATCACGTTTTCCTACTTTTATATATATTGTGGCCAATTGAAGGCGTGTACTTTAAATAAATTGAAGGTTTGGAGAAAGAAGTTGATTAAATTTCTGGTAAATTAAAGATGATCTCTCTAAATGTTAGTGAGATCCACCACCCCATCTAGAGAAACAAAATGGCAGATTCATTTCTGAAACACCAACACGAATTTATGCCTATGGAAGAAACACACACACACTCCAACATCACTGATGCCGCAAGGCTTAAGGAGTTAAATTGATTCACTGGGGGCCACTGCGTCAGTCAGACAGAAAAATAGTGTGAACATTTTTGTTCTCAAAGTTTTGTCAGGCAACTGCCCTAGAACATGACAGCGAAAAAGAAGGGTGACTGGTGCAAGTTACGGAAAACATTAGAAGATTCAAGTTACAAATTGTCAACAATTATAGCTCAACTCCTCATTCACCTACATGCTAGGAGGAAGTACCAGCTATTGTAGCCAGTCTTTGAAAATGAAAAAGGGATTATTGTGGGAGATTTTAATGTAGTCATTCAATACTTGCTTGATTAGAGGCAAGGTCCTAATACTTCAATCCTAAATCTCAGGTAGCCTTGCGATCACATGTACAAATATCAAATCCAGTTAATCCTTTGTGGCCTATACATCCACGCACTAAAGATTTCAATTTTTCGGAGCCTTAAGCCTGCAGTACTATCACTATCTCTTCTTTTATAGTACATTTTTACATCAACAAACAACACTTCTATCGAATTTATTTGAAAATGAGATGACACTGCTATCTCCTTCTGGGTGGACACTGACATTCCTCTTAGTAGCTTAATGAGTTGGAGTATGAATACAAGTATCTTGCAACATCGGGACCATCTCAGTAAATTGCAAGCCTCACGCATTTGACTATATTTCACTTTAGTTATCTGGCTGCCACCAGCTTGTCGAACTACTGGGATGCATTCAAAGCTTCTGTCAGAGGAACCTCAATCTATTAAGCCTCACACTACTCCATCCCAAACTGTATTTTGAATGGAAGAACTGTCTGGCAAATGACATTTAGTATAGATATCAACCTTGTCTTCTGCTGTTTTCACCTAGTTTCTGGTGGTGTCATCTCCACATTTGGTGGGGCGTTCAAAATATTTTTGCATTTATCTATCCATACCTGTGAACATGCCCCATTCCAGACAGGGGATGCTAATCCAGTCCTGTTTTTAACTTTGTATTCTGGGATTTATATTCCTGTTCTTATGTATGAGAATTTCAAGACTACAAGTCCAAGAATGCAAAGTTAAAGACAGGACTGGACTAACATCAACCAAATTGAATGGGGCATTTTCGTATGCATGATCTATGTACTGTGGCCGAGGCGTTGGTGGGGTGCGTATCATTAGATAGGCTGTGTTGTATCTGTCCTAAAGTTATGAGCGAGGGAGAAAATAATTTTGCAATTATTTTCTCATAATTTTGCAATTATTTTCTCATTTCACCACTAAATGCCACGTACATGGTGTCTGCTTCATCGTAGCAGTTTCACCGCATTCCCAGCACAAAACCACACTCACTATTTAAGAGAGTCTCCACCACCAGTGCTGTTTTACCAGAAAACTATTTAGTCTGTCCTCCGTCCCAGTCAAGCATTGGAATCCACACACCTGCTATAGGACAGAATGCTCATATCCACCGGTGTTTGAGAGCTCAAGGAATATGCTGCTGCATAATTGACTCCATGGAGGCATTGTCCATCTATTTTCAACATTTAACTTGTTTGAGGCCTACCAATCGATTCTTTGCAGAGCAACAGTCTTGGTGGGGATTGCTTATGTCACGCTGAATCAGGTTAGGCAGAGTTCTAATCAAAGTAACATTTTTTATCAAAACCACACAGGTGATGGCTGGAAGGTTTCCAATGAATACTAACCTCTGGCATAGCTCTGGGCAACACTGCATACCATTGTTTTCAGCCTGCCAAGCCATTACAAAGAGGTGAAAGCCTATACGCAAATCAGGTTTGGTTCCACGCCAAAGGTTGCAGTCCTAGCCAAACTGCTTGGTCATATCCCTTCTGAATGAGACCATAAGCATCCCCAGACATGTTTCAGCCTTATTGGGAGTCATCAGTGAGGTGTGGCATGGGTCTCTAGGTGCAGGAAGCTCAGGACCCACGTCTGGGCATGCCCAAGCCACTCGGCATGCTTCACTTCCGCCACTGTGCAGCACATGACCGTGCACTCATCTTGTGGGCTGGTGAAAGCAGTTGAAGGTTAATGAAGTGCCAGCCTATTCTGCCCCCTTGTCACAATTTTTATTATTTTTTAAATGTTTTAATTTGTGAATTTAGTTAATTAATAAAAATCTTTAGCACACATATTACAGACACATAAAAACATTATTACACAATCCAGACACATAAATTCAGCAACTATCATTTCATCCATAATACAAGGTTTCCAATAGTGTAAAAAGGTACAAAACACACAATCTAAAACCTATTTCAAAATTAAGTATCAGAATTAAACTATTTGATAAATAAAACAAATAAAACAATACCTTTAAAACCAATGGAATATCAAACAATTTAAGTCACATACAGTAATTCATGGAAAAATATCGTGGCATTGCATAGTTCGTGATCTATTCTAGAATTCGCAGGGCCTCATTCTAAATAAAGAAGGCAGAAGCCTGTCATTCCAAAATTGATCTGACTCGATAAATTCCTTGTTGGGAACCAAAGATGCATACCCTTTAATAAAGGCATTAGTCAATTTAGGGAGGCCTGTAAGAATGTCCGGGCGGTTTCAGCAGAATGATTACATAAATGGCACAGTCTTTCCGCATATGGATTCCCCATCCAACGCCCCGTATGTTCTGTGGTCGGGAGAATGTTGGATCTCAGATAGGTGATACATTTATTTAGCTGTCTGCTGCAACACTTTACCAAATAAGGGCACAGAAGATTACAACGAAAGCCTTGGCTGGTAAATGTTGCATAGTTTTTCCTATTCTTCAACAATGCCCAATATAGCCATGCCGACACCTCCATCAGGCAGCCTGTGTAGCCGAAGTGCTGCAGTTGCACAGGCTGCCTGCTGGTGTCAGCACTTCGGAAGAACTGACACCTGCAAGCAGCATGTGTAACCATGCAGTGCTACACAGGCTAGACTGCCCAGCTCTCCTTTTGTCTCGGAGTAAATAGTCATCAAGCAAGCCCTAAGGGGCTTCATGCTGCTTAATGACTTACCTCGAAAACAAAAGGAGAGCTGTGCAGTCCAGCCTCCTGTTTCTGAGTACAGATACATCAGCAGCAGGCAGACCTTTCATTCAAGGAGCCGGTGGTTAACGCGTTGCCTACCACCGGCTCCTTGGATGGAAGGACTGCCTGCTCTGTGTGTGCTGGGGCACACTGGTGTCACACCTTTGGTGCCCCCAGCCCCTTCTTTTGTTTAAAAAGAGGGACTGGGAGCATCAAAAGCAACAATGCCAGTGCGTGCCAGCTCTACTTTTATTACCAGCACCAGGGTCGGAGTGGGACAAGAAATAGGGCGGGTCACTCAAAAAAAAAAGTGGCCCACACCTCGCTTCAAAAAAGTTGCCCACCCCTCGCCTCACGGCCCTTGACCTCTGATGACAGCACCAGAAGTGATATCATTTGACCCCACCCCAAAATGACAACCTGGGAAGTGATGAAACACGTCCTTTCACCCTTTGACAAAACAGGAAGTGGCATCAAATAGCATTGTTCCTAAGTACACTGCGAAAAATATGATTATGATTTCACTAATATACATTTCATACAAGAATGGATCACCATATATATCATTAATATCTGTGTGTATAGATCCATATTGTCAAATTACTGTGAATCCAAGCAGACGTCCAAGGCCAAATGATAATATGTTATTGTATAGCACTTACGCTTAAGCTCTTTTTTTTTTATAGAACAAATATGCACACAATAACACCCAACCTGTGTTGGTACTCATTTATCGACCTAAGAAGGATGAAAGGCTTTTTGAAAGAAAAAGAAAATTGAAAAAAATATATATTTTTTCTTCAAATTATTTTTTTTCATAATTGGCTCATGCATCGCCAGAAACCGACCCCCACTCCCCAAGGACGATTTCGGCCCTGCCACGGGCCGAGAGGCCGAGTGGCCAATCCGATCCTGACTAGCATCCCCACCCTTTGGCGAGGAGTGCTCTCCTTAGGAGGTGTGGCTTAAGGGCACACCCCCTCAGGAGAGCCCCCCTCGATTTCTAATCCCACTTAAAGCACTGGGTATTTATGACCTTAGTGACACATTTGATGCTGTCTTGTGTGCGTCATCAATGATGATATTGCAACCAGAGGCGCAGCCTAGTCAGGAGTCCCGCCACCCCTCCGATCCCAGAAGTCGGAAAATCGGATGATATAAAAGCACTGTGACCTAGCAACATACCTGAATTCATGGTCATTTAAAAAGGGAGCCATTATAAATTAATGGAGCATTGTGGTTTTCTTTGAAATAATGATCCATGCTAGTATGTGAAGTTTTAGACAGTAAGCAGCTTGGCAAGGAGAAAGGCGTATTCCCTTAGCTTTCTGCTTCCCTAGTGAAAGAAAATGTATATAATTCAAAAATAATCTGCGGAGGATTAGCAGGCAAAATATTGTTCTCGATTTATAATCGCGTTGCTTTGCTTTTGTCTCGAGGGATCACAGCTTTATAAAATGGCGAGCCACTGGATGTAAGCCTCCTCGTCCCATCAACCCCCCCTCCACGGCCCCCACCCCCCCCCACACACCCCCAGGCTCTTGTAAAAGCCGCTGAAAAAACTTATCATCACCTTGCTGTCTGCCTCGTGCAAAAAAACACAATTAAAGTCTGCTGGAAAACAGTAAATGTATTGGAATAAACTACTGCGAGGGACTTTAATTTCACTTTGCAGCAGCTCCGTTTTACGAGCCTACTCATTACAGGGCCGTCAGGCCCACAGCTGATTGATTTTCACATTAGCCCTGTTCAAGTGACTCGCATTATAATGATGAGAGGGTGTTTATTCGTAGAAAGCAGCACACCATTGAGAAGTGAGCTCTTTTCTATGAGGCTGTCTTGAGAAATAAATACAGTATTTGCTAAAGGACAATGGTCGTGTTCTGCAGGAAAGTTAAAACATTGTATATGTACACAACACGCCTTTAAAACACTGTATTTGCTACAGGTGGGCTTATTCCAATCCATCTTTCATAAAAGAAACCTTGCACTTTATATAATGAAGCAATTGTATTGAATAGATTGTATTCAATGTTGGGTGGTTGTAAGTAGAAATTAAACTCAGTAGGAAATTTGTGCAAACGCTGTTCACTGAGACAGGCGTTTAGACAGCACATGCCGGGCTGCAGAGAGCTGCAAAACTGCTGGGCTGCAATGACGCATATTTTGTGATATTGTTACAGATGCTAACCACCGATTTGTGTTTGGTGTAAACATTACAACTTCTTTGATGTCTCTGAGTGATACACAACACACGGTGCACAATCAGTGGCAGGCCCTCTATTTGTACAACACTCAAATCTACACCTTTCATGAGACGCTGCTTTTGTCTGCAAACCACGTTTAAAGCATGTGTAGTAGGTACGTTGGGCCGGATTCACAAACGCGTGTTTGAATGGGGAAACCCCATTGGATAACGTGTTGTAAATCAGGCCCTTTGTGTAAGCCACAAATGCATTTTGAAGTTATGCGGACAAAAGATATGAGTTTTGTGAATTAAGTCTCAGGAGCACACATTGCTCATGCCCTCTGCATACCAATGAGAATTGTTTCAAAAACCTCTTATATTCCGCAGCTGTGAGGCATCTTTTGTGCATCCGATGCACACGAACATGCATGGCCAGGCCACGCATCATGGGTACCGGACGCATGCACCTCATGTGGGCCACAACCACACGCATTTCTGTGGGAGGGTAAACAGTCGCCTTTCCTTTCAGCCAGGCCTCCCACTTTATAGCCAAATGTCTGAGCTCGGCATCAGGCGCAGGAGTATCCACCACTTACGCCAAAATGCCCTTTATATCTTCCATGAGGCCTCGAACAAATAGAGGAGGTCTTTCCTGCTCTGGCGAATGTCCTACTCGGACTAAAAGATGGGCATCTGTTAAGTAGGCAAACTACTCCTGATTGGCCTGTTCTAAATGCAAAAGCCCATATCAACACACTGATTAACTGATACACAGTTTACAAGTCTTCATCTACTTCTGTAAGTCAGTAAAGATGCAGGTCTGCTACGAAAATGGAGCTTATGTTGGGGAATCGTCTTAATACTGATCTGCAAGAGCCAAAGGCTTCGCTGCGCATGGAACCGGGTCCTCTACCTGCACGGGAATCTGGGGGCTGCCAAAGGAGTCCCTCGGGCCGTCCTAATGAATGGCCGGCTGGAGGCACATACCTCAGAAGACGTCAAGTAACATTTGGTGTGGAAGGATTGGGCTGTGAGGGACTGAGACTTGAATCCTGCTGTACGGTGAAGTGAGCCTGCATTAAGTCTACTCAGGTGGTCGAATCAACCATGTGCCACCAGAAAGAAGCCATTGCCTGAGGGTTTGCTCTAGTTTCCCAATCTGACGTCACACAATGTGTTTTTGAGTTCTCCCTGTGCCGTGCCTGCAGATGCTTGGGTGGCCAATTTTTCTAAAGTTTATTCAGATAGGCTATTGAGAACATTAAATGTTCATGATCTGGGAAGCAATACCTCTAGAGAGTCGCTCTCTGCCCATCGCTTTCGGAGAGAGGTTGACTAATTGCAATGTGAGCTTCGGCCGGGATTGTGTCCTTAAGTCAGTTAAACACAAGATCTGGCAAAGCTCCGGGGCCTTACAGTGTACTTGCAGAACTTTATAAACATGACCCTCATTTCTGGTCATGGTTGGTCGTCCCGCTTTGTATTTTCAATATTATGTTAGCGACAAACCTCTTCCCAAATTCTCGGAAGACACAATCAATTTACAAGAGAGGTGAAAACCCATGACCGTCACCATACCGCCCTCTATGTCTTTTATATGGTATGTGTAACATCTTCTCACGCACTTTTCTGAGGGACTGGGCAGAATCCGATGATACTTTATCGGACACAGAGCTAAGATTCCGCCATGGGCTTGGTGCTGCAAATCTGGTCTTACATCCGTCCCTGACTCTTTGCAGCGCAGTGTATATTAAAGAAGAATCCATATTGGTTGCCTTCATGTACCTATCACAGTTTTAGCCTATGTCAATACCGCAAGGCTGGGATAGATTCTCCGTGAACAAGGCATTCCAGAAAACATGGTCAGGGTTCTGGTCGAACTACATAGAGGCAATAGAGCTGCAGTGAGAGCAGGGTGCCTGGGGGACTGTGCCGCATGGTTTCAAGATGACTGAGGTGTATGGCAAAGGGTGCGTTTTGGCACCCCTGTTGTTCTCCCTATACACCAATAACCTAGAAAGCGTTTTGCTTGATGGCCAAGTAAACATCCCTCGTTTTGGGCCATAAAGTACCTGCTTTGGCATTTGGTGATGACGTGGCTCTTATTAAAAGAACACTGTGCTTGCTCCAAAAATAAATCACTAGATTTGTGATTTTCATGGCCTATATGGACTTAAGTCAATGTGGCCAGATCAGTGGTTACCAGATTCTCAGCTTAAGGCACTTTAAGTATACTACTTGGTCAGATGAAAAAATCCCTGAGATAGACCCTTTTACATATTTGGGGGTAACCTTTGATAACAATTTATGGGTCCTTACGCGCTTGAATATTGCTAGCAGAAAGAGGGTCTAAAGTACTGGCGCCTTTAGTAAGTTTGGTACTGTTTTTAGGAGCCATTATCAAGCTATCGTAATAAATGGTGTTTTGAAGATCAAGTAAATTACAAGTGGTGGAAAATCGATTTTGTCGCAAAATATTAGGCCTGCCAAAATGTTCCCTAGACTTTAAATGATACATGGCATTAGGTATCCAACCTGTCTCTTGCCCGTGGCTGAGTGCACCACTTAAGCTGTGGCTGTGGCCCGAGAGGAGAACTCATTGGCAGCGTGCTTATCTTGGAAGCAAGGCCACACCGAGCAGCATGGGCTCAAATCCCAGTCCCGTGCCTAGAGGGTGGATTCGTGCATGAAGCACGTTACAAAATACCAGTTTCATTTCTGTTTTAATCTACGCACCCGAATACCAACGCCATTTGCACAATGCACATTTAAGCACATTTATGAACATTCAGCCTTGGCTATGCTCCGCTTTAATTAATTGCCATTTAATACATGGTTTGTCACATGGAATAATCAAGCCTGCTCAGAAGTGGTTGCCCTTTTTGCAATAACAAGGTTGACACTAGTTTACATTTCGTAATATCGTGCCTGAAATATGCTATTTTAAGCGCCTATTATTAGATTCCAGTTTTGAAGTACATCAAGACGAGGAAATGCCTTCTGGCCTATAAGTAGCTGGTCTAATTAACTGTGGGTAAACTCCGCTCCGAATACCTATTTCAGGAAGGCACTTCAGCACAGTTCCGGGACGCTGAAAACATGTTATGATGAACCTATGTTTATGTCCCTATGTTTTAACCTGCTGGATATTTTATTTATTTGTATTATGTACTGTTATACAATGAATTGTTGAAGTGCAATTGGAATAAAGATTTATGAATAAATGAGTTTTCTGATGGTCTTTGCTAGTTCGGCTAGAACTTGCCAAACGGAGGCTTGTGTATGACTTTTGGGACAAATGAACGCTATTTATGGTGGATTTGCAAATCTGCGCTCTTTTACTTGCCATCCTGCGAACCCCTCCAACCTCCAGCTCACCAACACCAACATTACTGTAAGTGTTGATGTGGCCCAATTGCTGCTCCACCAGGGGGTAGGCGATTAGGGTGGGTTCTGAAGCAAAGGGGGAATACTTATTTATATGCCAAGACAAGCTTTCCAATAGTTGTGCCCACGCTTCTGTAAGCTTGTGCCCTAAAAAACATAACACAATGAGGTCAGGCTACATCTAGTAAGGGCTAGATTAAATCATGCACACCGTGCGTGCCAGCCAGTTTACTGGTACTGTGCTTCATAGCTCATGACTAATTCCCATGGTCGTGCTGTGCATCGAGTGGCACATCCACTTCATTTTTAAATGCAACAGTTTACTCTGCTCAGTGCCTCCATCTCTGAACCAACTCTTCTTGTTTTTCAGGAGTCTTCCTTGGTTACCAACCCACAATGTATCTATCTTTCTCTGCTTTAACCCGCTATAAACTCGTCAGTACAGAATCGTAGTTTCACTTTTTACTTGGCTCTTTCTTATCAAGATCAAACTCTACCTGTAGCTTGTTCTTGTCAGTTATAAACTATTTAATATTCATAAAATTCGGCCTTGGCTGACCTTTTCTTCTAGTAAATTGTCTCAACCCTTAATTCTTTCTTGTTTAAAAATCTGATGTTCTCTTTACGTCGATCTTCCTAAATATGTGATTCTTCCTTATTTCTGTTCTGCACACTCTCATGCATCAGTATTCTACTTGGTACTTGTGGAAAAAGTGGAGAAGAGGCATAGTATATATATGTGCCTCCTCCAAGATGGCACCCAATTGTGACATGGGATCTATTCAACTGCTGCAGACTAGTGATTCTCAAGATGGCTGCCAGCATTTTCTACATTGGCCACACACTGCCAACTTAATGCATAAATAGTGTCCTCCCCCACAATGTAGCGCGTTGCTTCTTCCATGACACAACACTTCTGTAAGTATTCACCTCTCCCCTGCTATCCTTTGTTTTTCTCTGTTAAATCCTTTCGCCCATTCTGTCTTCCTGTTACCTAGTTGTTTCTTTCCTTTATTCTGCTTGTTCTGCTCAGCAAGGGACATCAGACTTCCTGCTTCGGATACTGAGCACAACACGTTCACCACCCTTCAGCATCCCGGACCTACAGCGCAACTCGTTCCCCACGGAGCCCTTACTGACAAGAGTAACTATTTATCCTTGCCAGCGTCATCCTAATGGACAGTTACCTCTGCTGTTTCTTCGGTAGGCTCGCAGGAGTACTTTCCCGTGCTACGCTCCTGCGCTGCAACCACAGCACGAGTTGCTCTCCCGCCTAAATACCTGCAGCGTGCATTTCAACGCTCCTGTTAATCCAGTGCACTGTAGGTCTTCCTGATTTCCTTTACTTGGCCCGCACAGCAGCTATCATTCCTTGAGCCTTAGCCTGCACACGGCGCTGAGCTAAACACTGCTCTCCGTGTTTGAAAGTCGTCAGTTCCGACTTTCGTTTATTCCTCTTCATTCCTTTCCGTTCTGGTGGGTTTCTCCTGCCACAAAATACTGAGGCAAAACCTCTCCAGTTCTCCTGGCAGTATACCTTGGATATTCTGCAATATGCACTCCAGAATTTCCTGTTACCTACAGTCTACATCCCTGATTCCTGCACAACAAACCCAAAGAATTACATTTGTGCTTTCTTCCAGAGGAGGGTTTCCCAGGCTCTACTCCGGTCACTGGTAACCAACACCCAGGGACAGGTGTGGAAGGCTCCCCTATTTCTTCAGCAGTGATACCTTCATCCAGGTAAAGGTCCATTGTTTGGTATGGTATGGTATGCTAATGTTTATTTTTATAGCGCCTATACACAGGCAGGTGTCTCAAAGCGCTCAAGGAGGGTGGGAACATGGGGAAAAACAACAGTCGCACAGAGCCCTTGAAATTCTGAGACAATAATTGTCTGTGCAGGCAGAGTAAGTGAATATAATACATTTAACAATTGAGATACAGCAAATAGGCCTTACGACGATTCTGCAGTTTTACCAAGTGCCCATTAAGGAGTGAAGACAAGGGAGAACAGACAGACGATCTTCAGGCAAAGGTGCATTTGGATTGTGCAAGTGCACAGATGGTCAAGGGAGCGGGAGGTCCAAGTGCACCCAGTCGGTGGAAACTGGGTAAGTGCAGAGACAGCCACTCTCTTGGGTTAATTCTCAAGTGCATTGAGGGAGGGTGGGTGCAGGGCCCTGAAGCAAGTGCAGAGAGGACTGGCGGCGGTGCCCAGGACCTGTGAGACTCTGAGGTACACCAGGCGGACAGTCGGCAAGCTGTAGGAAAGAGAAGGGAGGGATAGAAAGAGCAAAGAGCTAGGTTTGCAGGGTAGAGGGAGAGACAAAAGAGAAAGAGGAGGAGAAGAGGAAGGTCTTGAGGAGTTTCCGAAACTTAAGAAGATCAGGCTCAAGATGGAGGATGGCAGGGATGTTGTTCCAGAGGGAGGCACCTGCTGAGGATAAGGATCTACCTCCAAATCTCTGCTTGCAGAACCGGCTCACTAGCAGAAAGTTGGAGGTAGATGAGCGGAGGGCTTGTGAGGGACAGTATTTTGGTAGTCAACATTGCAGGTAGGTAGGTCCCAGGCCCCAGAAAGCCTTCTGGAAAATGCAGGGGGTCTTGAACTTGATCCTTGCAGCCACAGGGAGCCAGTGAAGGGATTTCAGCACCGGAAAGATGCAGTCCCTCTGCTTGAGGCCAAGGATAAGTCTTGCAGTTCTGTTTTGGATTAGTTGCAGAGGGTGCAGGGCAGAAGCAGGGAGGTTGAGGCGGAGGCTGTTGCAATAGTCCAGCCTGGAGGGAACCAGGACTCTGGAGACAGTGGGCCGCTGGGGGAAAGTGAGAAAGGGTAGAGTACCTCTGAAGAGATATAGATAGTTAGACTTTTTAGAGATGTCTGAAATGTGAGGAGAGAGTTGAGTCGAAGATGACCCCAAGGTTTTTGGCCTCGCAGGTGGGTGCCGACGCAGGGCCTGGGGTGGCCAGCCAGAGTGAAAGTGGGAAAGTGGGAGCAGGGATCCCAATGCGGACGATCTCAGTCTTACTGGAGTTGAGGCAGAGGTCGTTTGCAGCACACCATAACTGAATAGCAGACTGACAGTCTGATATGAGCAAGGAGGCGGCTGAGGATAGCCTGAAGGATAGTTGAGTGTCATCTGCATAACATTGGAAGTTAGATGTGAAAGTTGCGATCACACGTGCCAAGGTAACCGTATAGACGTTGAAAAACCAGGGGGATTGGTTTGATCCCTGGGGAATGCCGCAGGTTGAGAGAGCGATAGTCGAGAGAAAGTGTTTGAGTGCCACCTGGGTTGGGTGGTCGGAGAGAAAGGAGGTTAACCACACTAGAGCCTGACCTGTGATTCCCAAGTTGTCACAAAGACGTGCTATCAGGATGTTGTGGTTTACTGTGTCAAAGGCAGAGGAGAGATCAAGGAGAATGAGGGCAAAGGGAGTCTTTGTGTCAAGATTTGAGAGCAGGTCTTCACAGGTGTTCAGAAGAGCAGTTTCCGTGCCTCTGGGTGCTCTAAAACCAGATTGATGATCATGGAAGCAACCAATAGATTCAGTGTGGAGGGTCAGCTGAGAGATAGCCAACTTCTCCAGGAGGAAAGGAGTGATAGAGATGGGGCGGTAGTTTGCCGGAATGGAGGGGTTGGCAGAGGGTTTCTTGAGCAGTGGGTGCCCAGGGAAGTGCTTAAGAGCAGTTGGGAAAGCTCCAGTGGAAAAGGAGAGATTGCAGAGATCAGCCAAGGCTGGGGTGAGGGTGTCAATATTGTCCTTAATGGTTTTGGAGGGGCAAGGGTCCACCTGTTTGGATGAGGCCTTCATAGACTGGACTTGTCTAGTGACCTCATCAGGTGTGATGGGTGAGAGAGAAACTGAGCATTGTGGTCACAACACACACTTCTCTTGGTAGTCTTTTCTGCTAAGGTTTTTCTGCCATGGCTCTCCTTAATTATCTCACCTGCACTTGTTTTCTATAATTCCTGGGATCCAGTTTAATTTGTTATGTATTATTTGTATATGTATTCATGGCTTTCTCCCATCTTACAACTCAAGTATTATTAGATTCATCAATCATCTAGACATATATGTTATTCTACACAGTTTGCGTCATCCTCCCAGCGTCTTCCTTGTGCTCTTTTTCATTTCACTCATTTGACTTGTTAGCACTTATATTTTGCAGTGTCCTACCTCAATACATACACTCCTAATCTACCATCTCATTGGCTACAACACGCCTAAAAGCACATCTTCTGAGCATGTATTTACAAAATGCTGATGCACTTTGAAATCTAATTGCTTACTATTTGGTATGTTATTTCTATTGCAATGCACCTTTATGACACATCTGACTGTTCAGTTATTTGCTAATGGGCAGTTTCGTGGATAAAGGCACTATATCAAACGATCAAATAAATACATTAAATAAATAAACTGCCTCGCACTACCTTCTGCAGTGGCTCGAGGTCTGCCAGAGGCACCTTTGACTGCTTCCTCAGTATGGCACCAAAATACAAACTCAATCAGTGATGATGCTCCAAGCACATTTTCAATGCAAATCTTGGCACCAAAGAAGGGTATCCTTTAAATAAGCAGCATCATAAAATGGCTGCAGAGCGAAATATATTTTATAGAAAAAGAATTGCCTTCTGAGATTTCTTTGTCCAATATTCATTACATCAGTTTTCCTGCAACTGGGTTTGCTCATCCCTGCATTTTCTGCTATTTGCATCGAGCGTTCCCAGAGTTCTTGCACTCATTTTTAGGATCTTCTCTCTTGGTATCTAATTCTTATCCATCGCTGAGGTTGCGCCACTTCTAGCTGTAGGTGCAGCCATGGGTTGTGCCCATGAATCCCCTGCACCCCGTTCGCCTGCGCCCGAGGCCTTCACAAAGGGTGCCGAGGAGGCATTGCTCAGGCGTCCGAGGGGTGGAGGCAATCCATGACAATCAGACGCTACGTCCAGATGTGGCTCAACACTTACATGAGGAAAAGCGGGGGTCGGTTCGGCTACCCCAATAGAGCGACTGCAATCGCTATACGGTCAGGCTGCAACCTAACAAACCTCCAGTAGGAACCCGGCCTGGTTTTCCACATAAAAAAAAGACTGAACCAAAAGAATGAAGGCTGAAAGTTTGTTCAGAAGTCAGAACAATCACGTAGGATCCAAAATCTGTACATTTTTCTAACCAACGAAGGGAAGTGAAAAGTAGTTCACACCACTTGACCAGTTGTTTAGGGCAAGTGAACCAACACAGCTATACCCAACCTATTAATTTGTGAATTGGGCTCAATATGGAGTTTTAACCACTCAGTTCTTTGGTGGCACCTCATTATAAACCAATATTGCTCTTAAATTGGGTAATGCCATCACAACCATCAGATAAGGTGATGTTTGGTGCCAATTGATCTCAGGGACTTGGCCAGGTGAACTTTGAACATTCTTTAAACGGCGAATCTCACCACTAGATATTTTTCCAAAAATTGCTCACCCGGCCTCAATCCCTCCCTACATTTTCTAACCTCTTTTGCCCACATTCTTAGTTCTACAGTTGGTTAGTTTGTAGTAAACACCATATACCATAGTTCTGCCATGAACCCATGCACATACAGTTTTAACTAAATGTGTTAAATCTAACTCAAATTTCCACCGGCAACTATCAGCCACCAGAAACTAAGAGCACAGCATTACCCCACTCAAGAATGTACTCATACGTTCGCCCAGAGAGTAAGGCAACCCTGCTGCACATCTTTAAAAACAAGTTACAGCATAAAAAGGCCCCGGGAAAGGCCATCTGCATAAAAGTCCCTATACATTAAATGGGACTTTGTTTTTTTCATGCGCTGCCCGCCCAGCCCTCCCACCACCCGGGAAAACTTGAAGCCCCTGAATGCTTGCGGCTAACAGTAGCCTCCGACCTCAATTCCTAGGACCATAGAAGAAGACATCACAAAAAGGCGCCCATGCAGGACCAGGGCCAAGAGGTCATTCAGTTCCCAGTTCCCGCTATATACATCCACTCACACATTCAGCCTCTGAGATGACAACAACCACATTCTCCTAGTACCCCGATTGTAAAGGACACAGCAAGCATCAAGGTGTTGGTAATGGTCGCCGCCATCAGGAAAGGTCACATAATAGTTGCCAGGGACTGTCAGGTCACTGGATACCACTGATGATAGTGGGTGTTCCTCCCAACTGTGGTCTTTCTGGCACGCATTTGATCACCCTGTCAGCCAATGGTACTCAAACCAAGCGTTTTCTTTTCTGTACTGCTTCAGACTGTGACCAGCAAGCTCGTGTTCATAAGTTATTCAGTGCACGAAGTGAACTGCATTTCATCCCACTGTTTTCCTTAGGCTCAGCGGGCCGCCCCTTTATTTAAAAAAAACCACACTGGAGTGATTCACCCAAGAAAAAGAAAGACATTGTTTTCAAAGCAACGCATGGGAGGACTTTTTGGTTGGCGTCCAAGGTTCGTACTGTGGATCAACAACACCCGCAGAACTGGACTTTCATTTTGCCTGAGTTGCGCGCGTGCCCAGACATTTTCCAGTTGAAATACATGTTATTAATATGAAGAAAATATGTTTTCTTTTCTTCTTTAGAAACATTTCGGGCAGCTAGATGTCTTCGATTCGGGCAACCACTCAATGTGAGGTTAAACAAGTCAATGGTGATGGATTAAGAGTCAAAATACTACTAACCCAATGTTATCCACACAAAATGTGCCCTTCCAGGCGTCCACAAGCTCGACGCCAGCCATCTCCATCCCTTACTAGTCCCCAGTTAGATCCATGGTGGCTGCCAAGATATTTGACTGGCTATGGTTTAGAGTAAGAAGTTCGAATTACAGGCCCTAGATTTGTTTACAAAATGGCTCATTCTGGGAAAATGACGTTATCTCCCTACACATCAAACTATGTATAAGTTTAAAGTAACTATGTAAACATCTAACGTGCGCTGTGGGCAGTCTTGTACTCTACCACAGCGGCACTTCCTCCCCCACCACCTCGTTGCTTTTGCATAATGATCTCAAGGGTAACAGCTGGACCCTGAATGCTAGGAGCTAGAATGCCTCTCTCTGTCTTAGTGGCTGCACGAGGTTTTTCCCACTCCCTCTGACCGGCGGGAAGTCAACCTTTGTCTGTGTGGGCGCCTGGCCTTTTCCCAACTACTTTCAGCAGACTTTGCCACCCAGCAGGATTGCTTACGTTGAATAAAATTAAACAAGGGAGCTTTGCAGATGCTGCACCTATCCCCCAGGAAGGAGATCCGAACCTGTGCAGCGAATTGCAAGAAAGCGCTGAAGTGTGCGCACAGCAACTCACCTTAACAAGAATGCTGATTGAGTTTAAAAAAAAAACCTCCCATGAAAACAGCTGACCGTGATGACAACAAGACCCCGAAGGGAGGCATTGAGAGCCTCCAGGGAAATAGTAGGGGCAGGGTAGTGACCATTGTGATCGACGGGTATGGCAGGTTGCAAAGTGCGATGCCCTCCCTCCCTGTTTACAAATTTAGCCCGCGTTCTAACTTTATTTTGATTTCTTCCTGAGCAACGTAGAGAGCAAGTTATGACAGTAAGGGCCAGTGGCCAAGCTTCATCCTCCTCCCATGGACATGATGTGACCGGAACCCAGATTATGCATATGACCTTGCCTGTTATGTCAGATGCCACGGCAGAGCCTGCATTGAGCAACAGAGATGAGAGCGCCCAGTCCTTGACCCCTCAGCCTCAGATGGACGTGCTGCCCTGGACACAGGCAAGTCTGAGCTCAATAATGAATAAGGCAGCTGAATGGCTCGACACCAAGAGGTTGGGAGGGTCTCTTAATCCTGCCGAGATTCTTATGGTTAGGTGGGTGGGATGGGCTGAAAGAGAACGAGGGGGATTGTAGTATATCCGTATGAGATATTTTCGGATAATGAAGACGGGCTAACTTTTTGTAGACACTGAAGCCGACCGCTCAGGAGTCACGCAGAGATTTTCGTCAGTGGAACTCTATGTTTGTCACAGCAGTAGCGCTATTCACAGGTCAGTGAGGAGGCACAGGTAGTTTTTTGGAGATAAAATGAATCTCATACGATTGATTAACTTAAATGAGTGATTATGCACTGCATTCATTATGTTTGTACATTTTTGTCTTTCTTTTCCCTTTCATTCTTTTTTTATCTTCGTGATTTGTGTTACACACGTTACATGACTGGAATTTGGGTAATGTATATCATTATGTGAATTTTAATACACGTGCCTTTACGTTTGTGCTATACACATTATGGATATGTTTTGGAATTATGAATGCTGCAATACTAATGCGGCTGCACTGTATAGTTGCTGTACCATTTTTGGATATTTTGTTGATGGCATTTATGTTTTGGCTGATGCATTTTTGCATTTATACTGTTGATAATGTGACCAATGGACATATGAATATGTATAATCACAGGAAGAAGGGTATTATTACCCGAAATGCATAGGCCATGTATGTGATATATCTGCTACAAGAAGCAATTATTGAAGTTGATTGAAGACAAACATATTTTACAATCGCGTTGAATTAAAATCTTAGAAAAAGACACTCATTTTTGAGTAACTTTAATCATTGAATTACACCACTTGATTGTGGTTTTAGGGTGTACAGCCCGCACTGCTGGCCTCACGGCCGAGGTCCTTCTCTCTATTGATCATATTGTGCCACATCACAGAGGCACGTTATTTCAATGGGTTTGCACCCCAAATTTAACAAGCCATATTGAAACCGTGTTTGAACACTGAAGGAGTGCACAGCTCACCAGCATTTACAGTTCTATTTCACATCCGTGATTACTTTGAGCTGGTGCACACAGCTATGTCTTACGAGGATATCGAATTTCTCACAGATAATTGAGCAACTAAACTCGCCTTTTCAGCCAGAGGCAGATGCCATCCTTGGTCTTGTCAAAGAAACAGCACACAGTACAACTAACAAGGATCCACAAGGCAAAATCCAGCAGCTTGAATATGCCAAACAAAAAATTATCAATCAGAAACTACACACGGTCACTCTCAGCAGGTACCACAAAGCACAGCGAATTTCAAGAGGACTTATGATACCTTTGCGTCCAACCTTGTGCAAAGAAAATAGAGAATTTGTTGAAAAATGGGAGCAGATTTTGAATAATGTTCATTGAACTTAATATTGGTCACGATCAAAGAACTCTCAGGAAATAGTGAGCAACTAGAAAAAGAGATATAAACCTTATCAAAAGATGTAATGGACATAAATAATGCAGAATCTTTCGCCGAGATATCGACAGATATTAACATCAAGCTTGAAAGTTACAAACAAGATCTAGAAGCGAGAAAAATAAGAAAGTTTAAGAGAGACACTTATGATTATTTAAATAACGAAGTGTACACATGGGCGGACAAATATCTTAACCAAGGACAACGACAAAATAAGCAGACAAGTGATAAAAGCAGTTCAGAATCAGACATCACGGAAACAACAGATGAACATGTAATGGAAAATGTAACAGCAAGCACGTCAGAGACCAACACAAGACCCAAACAACCATTGAACACGCAAAGGAGAGATGTTTTAGGGTCACGAGGAAGAGGTCAAGGAGAGGAAAGAAGAAAAGAGCAAGGAATGAAGACACGGCTTCAAACGAATCGAAGCTAGTCGCTAACCTCTCTTCAAGAGTGCTGTCGACAAAGGAAGTGAAAACATTGGAGAAAGGACTTAAATTTGTCCCGACCTACAGTAGTGACATGTTCAATACTAAAGTCGAACTTTACAAACTAGTTCATAAGTTGAAATTGAAGACTTTTTATGCGGAAACAAGTAACAGCGAGCTGGAAACACCGTCAGAAACTGAGTACATGGAATTTAAACCCAAAAGCCCATTTAGCCCACCAGTGAATGCACCCTCAATTGACATTTTTCATAATATGGTACTCAATGACATTAAGAAAATTCAATTTCATCCTCCAAAGAGACACAACCTTAGTAGAGGAGAATTATCTCTTATCAAAAATCTGTTTTCAGAGGATAAAATAACAGTTAGACCAGCTGATAAAGGTGGAGCATTAGTAATACAGGATACTGAACAATACAATCAAGAATACCTGAGGCAATTATCAGATCATGCGACAAGATCCAACAAAGAATATTAAGGCTGATCTTGAAAAGTTATTAGAAGCAGCATTAGAGGATGATTGGATCAGCAATAAGACCAAGGCTTACCTATGGACATCCTACCCTAAAATGCCACATCGTTATACTTTACCTAAGATACACAAACAGCTCAATAACCCTCCAGGAAGACCTATCGTAGCAGCTACAGGAAGCATTCTGCAACCACTAAGGACATTTATAGATTACCTTCTTCAGCCGATGATACAACAAACATCTACCTATGTAAATGATACCACCCATTTTCTTCAAATTTTGGATAACATTGAATTAACATCTGATGATACTTTATTTACTATAGACGTGGCCAGTCTATATAATAGTATCCCACACCGTTTAGGGCAAAAAGCGGTCAAGAAACTCTTGCTACAAGCAGGACCTATAGGAGCAAACAAAGAATTCCTTATGTTTTTATTGAAGTTTATCGCTACCCACTCATGCTTTGAATCCAATGGAATGTACTACAACCAACTTTCAGGTACGGCCATGGGAGCCACCATGGCACCACCATATGCTAATTGCTTCATGTATGACTTTGAATCTACTCACATCATTAATAATCCACAATGGGAAGATCACCACAAAAAATGGATACGTTATATTGATGATGTTTTTGGTGTGTGGACAGGTAATCACGAAGAACTCAATAACTTTCTGGCTTTTTTTAATAGCATTGACAGTCGTTTACAATTTACTATGGAAACAGGCAATCCTAACGTCCATTATCTTGATGTACAGACAAATATTGAAGACTCAAGAATTTCAACAACATTATACACAAAACCCACCAACAGGAATAATTTGCTTCATAGAATGAGCTTTCACCCACCTAGTATCCTGCGTAACCTACCCCTTGGCCAAATGTTACGAATTAAAAGAATTGTGAGTGACCCAACAGAATGTGACATTGAATTGAGCAAACTCCATATGAAACTACAGGAGAGAGGCTACCCAGAGGAAGATATTCTAGCGGCCAGAGTCAAGACGAACACGCATGACCGCATACAATTGTTAACCAAAAAACAAAAACGAGAAAGCCCTGAATTGGTTTTTGTCACCAAATATTCTATACAGAGTCGACAAATCAAAGACAGTATCCTCAGAAGATCGGACATACTACAGAATGACAACAGAACAAAATAACAATTTACGAACCCTCCGGTGTTCGCATATCAAAAAAGCAATAATTTACGGAATCTATTAGTTGACACTCAGAGCAAAAGAATTTGCAAACAGATAACACCAGATAAACATCCGGGCACGTACCCGTGCATGGGTTCTGGGAACTGTAACAATGTAATTAAAGGACCTCACATATCTCACCCCAGAACAGGAGAGAAAATTAAATTGAAACAATATGCTACATGTTTATCAGAGAACGTTATTTATGCCATTAAGTGTCCTTGTGCACAGTACTATGTTGGAGAAACCGCGCGCAAAGTACGTGTCCATATGAACGAGCACAAATCGTGCATCAGATTGCACTACAGAACATCAGCAGTGGCTAGGCATTTTCATGACAATGGACACACAGTTGCACAACTTAAATTTGCTGTACTGGAAGTTATTCCGACTAAGGAACAAAACTGCAATATGAAGAAACTGAGAGCTCAGAAAGAAGTGCAGTGGATTGAAAGAATGGGATCCATCGTTCTGGAAGGGATGAATGAGGAGCTGGATCTAAGCTGCTTTTTATGAGAAATTTGGCTGTCTCTCAGACCAGTGGTCTTTGTATAACTGTTATGTCCTGATGTATCTTTACCTCTGAACTAGGATGTATGGGGTGAATTAACGTTTATGTCTTGTTTTTTAATTTTTTAATTTATTTCTTTTTTCTTTTTTCGGGTATATACTATTATCTTTCCATGTAAGCACTCTGATATATATTTTTTCATATATTCTTTTCGTATCCACTTGTAACCCCCTTTTTGTTTCCTTGACTTTATTTTACATTCATCACATACTTTTGCGTTACCCGCTACATGAATTTTGTGTAAGCATCTACCTATTGTCACAACCAGTGTATCTTTGAAATTTAATGCCCTCACTCGTGTATGCCATATCCTTTTGATTGACTTGTTTGCTTTGGCATTCCCATCTGCAGTTATTACTGACTGTGTTTATCTTTTTCCATGTTAACATGGCTGCCTCATTCGCAAAAGAGGCTTTATAGAAAGCTTACACTTTCCAATATGGCCGTCAGATACTGGCAATGGTTGCCTAGGCAACCATCCAACAACAAAACAGGGACTTTGCTGTGCACGCGCGCAAACATGTTCGGATCAGCAGAGTCCGAGGATTCTCATTGTAAGTAAGTTAACATGAGTATGAATGGTGCAGTAGAATACGATCCTTTCAAGAAAGTATATCGGTATGAGATATTTTTGGATAATGAAGACGGGCTAACTTTTTGTAGACTCTGAAGCCGACCGCTCAGGAGTCACGCAGTGATTTTCATCAGTGGAACTCTATGTTTGTCACAGCAGTAGCGCTATTCACAGGTTAGTGATGCAGACACAGGTCGTTTTTTGGAGATAAAATGAATCTCATACGATTGATTAACTTAAATGAGTGATTGTGCACTGCATTCATTATGTTTGTACATTTCTGTCTTTCTTTTCCCTTTCATTCTTTTTTTATCTTCGTGATTTGTGTTACACACGTTACATGACTGGAATTTGGGTAATGTATATCATTATGTGAATTTTAATACACGTGCCTTTACATTTGTGCTATACACATTATGGATATGTTTTGGAATTGTGAATGCTGCAATACTAATGCGGCTGCACTGTATGGTTGCTGTACCATTTTTGGATATTTTGTTGATGGCATTTATGTTTTGGCTGAAGCATTTTTGCATTTATACTGTTGATAATGTGACCAATGGACACATGAATATGTATAATCACAGGCCCCGAAGAAGGATATTATTACCCGAAATGCATAGGCCATGTATGTGATATATCTGCTACGTGAAGCAATTATTGAAGCTGATTGAAGACAAACATATTTTACAATTGCGTTGAATTAAAATCTTAGAAAAAGACATTAATTTTTGAGTAACTTTAATCATTGAATTACATCACTTGATTGTGGTTTTAGGGTGGGCAGCCCGCATCGCTGGCCTCAAGGCCAAGGTCCGTCTCTCTACAGATTGTAGATTCATCTCATTTAGAAAGCGGGGGCAGTTTTCCAATGCTCAGGCAACTATCCAAAATAGGCTGGAAGCTTTTGCCTGACTATCAGCCCCCTCGGTGCAGTTACAATAGAGACCCCTTCTAAGCTTGGCCTGGCCTAGGGGTAATAGAGTAATGTTCGAAGTGCCGGCCCAACATGCTTGTGTGGGCCAGTTTTTATGGTCAAAGTGGGCAAGTATTGGAGCCAAAGTGGGCCAATATGAAGGGTTTCTCCATTGTGCATCTTGTAGGTTTGATCAGAATTACTGAACAGATATTCTTAAAAATGCTCAAATTGCAACACATTTTACCAAAGGGCTTCGGCTTAGGTACTACTCGAGCAGTCAGTCACAATAGGAATGAATTGCCAATTGTGGCTCCGGGCCACTATTGTATTGGTGCCCGAGCAAATTGGAAGTCCGAGTCTGTCCCTCAATCAATCAATCAGGGTTCTTATATAGTGCCTCTTCACCATAGGCCTCAGTGCGCCCTGCCCTCTTTTGCAATATAGAGTGCCATATTTACTCAGCGGGGAAGCAGCTGGTGGGGGTGAGGGGTTTGGGAATATATGTTAGCTCACAGAGTGCCTGGAATGGAAGGACCATGCAGAATGTCATGAGGCAGGAACAGGAATGTACACTAGGGCCAAAGACGGTGTTTCAGTGGGAGATCTAGAGTTGCAAGACCTCAATATTGTACCTCATGCAGAGGTATCAGGAGAGATATTAGATCATGTGAGGGGCATGCAGAGACCAGAATAGCGGGGGGCTGAAAATACTTTCTTGGAATATAGCTGGACCTATAAGCAAATTAGAGGACCACAAGTGGCAAGAATATGTGGGAAGCACCATAACATCTGCTGCTAGGAAACATGGACCCTTAGAGGGGTATCTAAGGAGGGCTACCTGACACAAATTGCTGTAGCTAGGAAGGGCATGCATGGTTGCCCAATAGGATGTCTAATTCTCTATTTGTTACGTGGCCTGTGGGTCTTCCCACATATTGCAGATACAGAAAATTTCTAAAAATGTCCTTCCCATTGAGAGAAGTCATTGTTACAACAAAGGTTTTGAAGGCACGGGGCAACTCTTTAGCTTTGCATACATTGGGAGACATTTTGTCAGCAAGGATTTTGCCGGTGAATTCTACAAATAAGGTGGTGGGTGATTACAATACTGTATTGAGTACATTGAGTGGCGTCCTACCAAAAAGTGTAGAAGAGGAGGTCACATATGGGTTGTTTCTTCCAGCCTTCCCAAGATCAGGACTGAATAAGCAAGGTAGGGTAATGGGGGCCTTTTCCTTAGGGTATGGGTTCCACCGCTGAATGGTAAATCTAAATCAGTAGGACCCCAGCCTGGACATTTTCTTACTCTCAACATTAAAGTAGTATTGATTATGTCCAGACCCATTGGGGTGCTTGGGGTATTTTGTAGAAATGCAGGCAGACCAGCGGGTAGAGAGTAATAATGATTATTAAGACTCTTCACTTCCTGTGGTTAAGGGAAAGGTCCAATGCTGGTGTTCAATTGTAAGTAACCAATATTGAAGACTATACAGTGGAACTCCATTGTGTTTAATAATGTCTTCCCTGAGTTGTAGGTTTACCCTACATAGAAGACATTTAGTAAATAGATGCTGCAGCATTCTAAGTGATGAAAGATTGTACTGGGAGGATGAGGTCTCTGTGGCCATACTAGCAGAACATTTGTTCATCATAAAAGGTTGTGGATATAAGGGTTAGGAACCCATTGGTTGACTATGAATGTCTCACTAAACAAGGGAAGCTCTTAACTCATCAGATGGCCAGACCAAGGAACTGAGGGGCACGGAGCCCAGAATCAAAGTAGAAGAGACTACAAGGTAGTGATAAAAAAGTTTTGGCAATACCAACAGTTTGGGCTTTTCTGTAGGCATGGGAAAGCCACTTGCCAGACACAGCGGTAGTGGCCTTAACTGGCCATTGATGGTAGCAAGTGCAAAAAGGGGCGAGTAACTATGCAGCTACTAACAGTGCCTGGCAAATGCCTAATACCTATACACAATACAAAACTATTGGCTTTGCCAATGCTTGTTTTTAACAGGACTTCAGTAAAGGACTGATAAAATTCTTATCAATCGAGTGGCTCAAGACAGACCTGGTAACAAAATGGTATTACACCAGTAGAGGGTTTACAACTCCAATTAAGTCATTAACGCTCAGAAGACTACACTGGTAGGCACTTTGAGTGAAAGGTTTGATGGTAAGGCTTGATTAAAGAGAGCTCAAAGTGTTTCTTTGAGGACGTGTTTTGGGTGGCAGGGGCATGAACTGGATGGAAATGGCCATGGGGATTAGCATGGCCATGGGCAGTCAAGGGGTGGGCACATAACCCAACAACATCTACAGGTTGTGTGTTCCTCCTCATATGCCATTCCTCCCTATCTGTACTCTAATGCAATAGTTTTAACATAAAGGTGTCGCAAGTGACACCGAATAGCCCAAACTAAAAATGAAAAAAGGATCTAAGAGAAAAGATCACTCACAAAAGACTGATTTTGACGAGGCCACCTTCTGACGTCCAGCCTCATGAAGACCTCTCTCTCTGTGTCCCCCTAATAATATGAACAACCATCAACCGTGCCTGGTTAGATTTAGAAAAGGCCATATACATGAATGATGTTAAGTATGTATGTGAAAAGGTAACATGGGGGCATCTTGTACACAACCTAGGGTGCTTTCCCTGGAAATGTCTAATTTTGCCTCCCTCTTCTCGTCCTCTGGTACAGGTTTGGCCATGTTCCGCATCCCTAGATTTAAGGAGAGTTATGACGGCCCAGTGCCTAGTCTATCTCTAGGCGAGGAGCCCCAAGAACTCGCAACACAGGCAAAGCACTAGGCCCTCCGGCTTGATGCACTCCCAATGGATTTATTTTGGCGAGGGATCGGGTTACGGGCACTAGTGCTCCAAGCAGTGATAACTGCTTTACTGGTAACTAGGGGCCAGGATTTTTGAGGGGGCGTAAATCATAAGATTTTATATAGCAAAGCTTTTGGGGAAGGTTTTGTTGCATATGATACCAGATTGGGCTTCGTCTAGCAATATAGCCATCCCAATTCAGGCTGGGTTTCGGCGGAGTAGCAGAACCACACACCAAGCGTTGCGGCTAGTCCTCTGAAAATGAAATATGTTGAATGACAATCAGTGCCTTAAGTGGCACTACAAATCGAGCCGGGGCCCATCGAGGGGGCGTGGCCTAACAACGGGGTCTTGATGGGCCGTTAGGCCACGCCCCCTCGACGAGCCCCGGCTCAATGGGCTACTGGCACCCCTGCCAGGCAGCCTTTTGTAGAGATTAGCACCCTCTCCCCTATGGGGGAGAGGGTGCTGATCTCGGCATTTATTTTGTATAGGCTTGCCTGGCAGGGGACAGCGCCTCGCCTATTCAGCCTTAATGGTGTTGCTGCCCCTCGCCAGCTGGGGAGGGGCAGCGTCACCATTAAGGCTGACAGGGTGAGGCCAATGGAAGCAGAGGCCTTTTTCCTAAAGACTGAAACTCCCGCGAATCCGCGGGAGCTTCAGTATTTAGAAAGCAAGGCCTCTGCTTCCAGCGGCCTCACGTTTCTCCATAATGGTGGCGCCGGCCCACGTGCATCCCTTGATTAAAGGTATGCCTCGCAGGTGCGGCGCCACCATTATAGCTGAAAGGCATTTTTTCTGAAGCCTGAAGCTCTCGCACACGAGCGAGAGCTTCAGGCTGTAGAAAAAAATGCCTTTTCGTGTAGTGGCCGGGGCTGCCCGGGGAGATTAGTGGGCCCCGGCAGGGCCCCGCCTCAAAACGAAATTTCGGAGCCTGCCGGGGCCCAGCCCCGGCAGGCCCCGGCCCACTTAAAGCCCTGATGACAATGGAATAGATCACCAGCTTTTTGGGTAGATCCCAAAGCAGATTTTGGCTCTGTCTTTAGAGAGCTGCCAATGGAAACCCGAGAACCCGAGTAAGGCAATTCCGTTGCTTCGTGTAATTTTTTTCTGTTTTCTTGGTTGCTTCTTTTTGATTTTTATTACATATTTATATTATTATGATTGGAGTTCAGTCTTTCATATGTGTTACAGGGTATTGCAACAGGTTGAAATGGCACAGATTTAAAATATGTGTGCTCTAACACCACGAAAAGGATTCGACCTGTATTGCAGAACCGATGGGGTGAAGGGGCGGGGAGTTGGGGTTGAAGGTGAATAATGGAGGACATTTAAAAGAGGATTCATGTATTTGCAAATAGATTTCATGACACATACGTTGCTGCTGTCTGCCATGCAACTGACAGGCACCAAGATCAGTAGGACAGAAATGCGGAAGGAGAGGAAGGATGTAACTTGGAGAATATTACTTTCAAGAGTAGTTTGCCGTCCCTTCACAGGTTGCAGCACTCCATGGAGGCCATCACATTCTCATGAGCTGCACTCTGCATGTTAAATATCAGAATAGTGCTTTGATGTGGCGTTGCAGCACACACATCTTAACTCTGTGCCAATCCAACCATTTAGAATAGCTTGTGTACTGCCCAGCAAATGCATTACAGAGGTTTATGTAAACTGGGAGATGAAAACATGCTTTTAGACCCATTGGTGCCTGTACTTTCCCACTCCTGTTTTAGGACAAGAATCCTTGTAAATGGCAACATTTTAGCTTTGTAACCTGCACTTTGTAAATCTAAATGAGTTGCATCTCGAGGGAATGTGATGCTCTCCATGATGGGCTGCAAACCTCAATGGGACCCCAAGGCTCCTTAACCGTAGTATTAGGAACCTTTTTCAGATTTTGATCTAGGACATCTGGATATTCCTTGTGAAAGGAGGCAGTGATGCTACCTTGGCCCACCACTCTGCTGTTTGGAGTCCTTTCATGCATTTCCTAACCTCACCCTGGCTGTTTCGTCTGTTCTACTAGTCTCTGTCCTAGTCTTCTGCTGTCCGAAGGTTGCACCCACTCAGAAAGCTTATCATGGTTTCTGGTGAGCCTGCGTGGCAGCCAAAATGGATTTGAGTGAACTGCTGAAAAATGTGCATAGATGGCATTGCTAAGTGCTTTATACCTAGTATTTGTCTCTCAGACACTTGTTTTGATCAGTTTGTGGATAGTAACTTCCCTGATTTATCATCTCTTTCCTGGGAAATGTTGTCAGATCCTAAAGAAACCATATACTGCCTTATTAAATATATTTTGATCTGCTGGTATTTCAGTCTTTTCAGGTCTATCTTCAGTTGCATTCATGCTCCTTAATTGTTCTCCCTGGTCCCCAGTTTGTTCAGGAGTGATGAAAGCCTGGACATCTAAGATTGCTCCTGCTTTAATTTCTTGGAAGACTCATCCATAGGTAGACGGCTGGTGAAGGCTTTCAATTAATCGGATGAGGTGCCAATTCCTTCAAATGATCCTATAGTTGCATCTATGTAGTATCTTATTTCTATTTTGAAAATCCCCCCTAATTCTCTATCCTGCAAGAGCATCAGAGACACCAGACAGACTGAGATTCTGAGTTCTTGTTTAATGAATAGAGTGCATAATTCCGCTGGCACATGGCCCGATATCCAGATGTAGCCAATATCAGAGGTAATGATAGGTTGTGTTGCCTCACTGTCCATGAGTGAGAGGTCTATTCTCGAGTGCCACTGAATAGAATGCATAGCCCCTCTTTGTTGAATTCCGTCATCTTGATGTGTCCATAAGACCCAACATGTTCTTGCATTTATCTAGGCTTTTCCTATTTTTGCCACCGAAATCTCTGGCTAAGCTACCACTGTTCAGGGTGTTATCTAGACAACAGTGAAGTCACCTCCCAGTATAATCTTAGTACTGCCTAGAGGGATGAATGCTTCTTCCAAATTCCTCAGGTTTTCCTCTACTTGTGAAACTATACACATAAACATTAACTGGTGTGACAGGTCCCCCCATCTAGCTCTAGCAAATAAAGCACCCCTCTACCATGTGGATTATTCTTAGTGGTAACAGATTTCCCTTTGTGTCTCTTATGAACGGGGATACTAACGTCTCTAGTGCCCACGTCACGGGTTTAGTATATGGGATGGAGCTACTAGCCATACCCGGAGGAATTTGCTTCACATAGATAGCCTTGCTGGGTGGGATTCTTCATTCGGGGAGTGCCCGTAGGAAGTTCAAACGGTACGCATGCATTTGAGCACACCCCAACTTGGCAGTGGCCTACAACAATGCAGAATAGGCAGGGGTCTCCCTCCTTTGCATGCTGATATTCTGTTTGCATTCTGATTGTGTGTTCTTGTAATTTTTGTTACAGTTACATGTACATTTATTTAGGCTTTTGTGTTGACATAGGATTGCATGTTTATAATGTGTTTTTACGTGGTTTTACTATTTTACTGTTTGTATTTGTAAAGCATATTGCTAATACAATAACATGATGATGCAAGGTACCTCATGTGGTGGTTGCCTCCTGCTCCATAGGTGTCTGTGCATGGGGATGTCACAGCTCACTGCAATGCCATGTGTGAGGTGGGGTGGGAACATTGATTGCGAAGGAAGACACCGTACCCAGCCCCAAAACTCATGCACCAGACATGCCTCCTTGCCCGGTAAGTCTATGTAGCATATTTCATTATGTTGTTGAGCTGGAAGCATGACTCACAAGTGATGGCACCACAGGCGATTTAATGGACAATTGGGTCGGTGGTGTGCACTTCGTAAAGGATCAATAATATTAGGATATTTGGAGCAATTTAGTTGTCTATTAATCCGCGTGTTAGTGAAACGTGCTGCATAGTTAACACTTAACACTTCCGGGAAATCCAGTTTTGGCAGCTAAGGAAAATAAGACCCATTTCGATGGGGTGATATGCCAGGATCGCATAGATTGGTCAAATGGCAAAGCCTGGCTGTGAGCTCGTCTTTTCTGGCTGCACTCTTTGCATTCTTCTAAGCGCCAGGCTGCACATCGGCTCCCTGCAACTTTAGTTTCCCATTAACCTGCAATCCGTTCGGCATACTTCATTTATTGATGATTTGTGCCACCCCACCTCGCATGCAAAGAAGTCTCTGCAGGGCATGATTCAGTTGCCCTTCAAGAGGCAAGCTATTATCTGTTCATGGGTGCCAGCTTCGAGGTTGGGCGAGCACCACCCTCTCCATAGCTTCAACCACAATTCCTATATATTTTTTAATAATATTATTTGGCACACATCGGCAGTCAGCTGAACTAATCCCAAAAAGATCAAGGAAAACGCCCTAAGTGTGCCCTTCCAGGAGTCGGCTGCAGTGATTCATCCAAAGCAATATCCCAAATAATCCATCTATTTTTTTTACAAAGTCTCTTCTTTATAGGGATTGGCACCGGTAAATAATAAAATCCCATTTTTTTCCCTCTTAAATACCCGACCATCCGCATGGTCCTATTTAAGCCAATACTAGTTATGCTCGAGGTTCTTGGGTGAGTCTTAAAGCTGGACCTTTGTCCCAGTCGAAAGTGACATCGCAGGGTTGCATTGGGTGGGGGAGCAGTAGGAAGTGTGCCAGGGATTCAAAAGAGCCCCTTTCTAAACCTGCCAAACGTTGTTCGTTGGTTATCTGTACTGTTTGTCCCTACATATTCCAATATTCTGGGAGAAGGAGACAATGGACAAACCCACTGAAGATCCTGCCTAGTTCATGAAATATTTAAAAAAATATGCAGAAACAAAACTATCAAGTTTCTCTTTGTAATGACTGAGATTTCTGAAAGTCCGTCTTTTTAGCTCGTGTGATTATTTATTCTTTAGCAGCATTTGTAGTTTCCTCCCTCTATAAATACAGAAACAAAGGGGGGTCTGGGAGTCTCTCTACCAGCAGCAACACAGCCCATTGACCTGTTCTTGGGTGGATGGCCCCTGGGAGAGTCTCAACCAAGACCTTAGCTCAAGTTACCAGGGTAATCCAGACGTGGACCCCTTGCTCACTGTTCTCAGAGAGGCACAGCGCCACCTCACTGATGAGGCCCGACTAGGCCCAAACACATGTCGGGGGTTGCTGTTTGTACTCTTGTTCAGAGGAGATTTGCATGGCATTTTGGTGTTGGTCTACCTTCGGGTGGGACAAAGACTGATATGCCTATGGAAATGTCTCTGTGAAAAGCACAGTGAGCTAAAGCGTGGTTGAGACTCTCCTGGGGGCTAACAACCCAAGAACAGGTCAATGGGATGTGTTTGTGCCGGCAGAGAGACTCCCAGACCTCTTTATGCAAAATGTTGGGTACTTTGGGTTCTCACCCTAATTTACCAGGGTAATCCCTTGGTTGACCCCTAGCTAAAGGCTGTTACACTAGTCCATCTTGGATTGTATGAGCGCCCTAGTCAGTGTAAGGCAGCTGTTCGTGGACAGAAAAGGTCTGCAAGCTCTAATTAGTTTCCCAGTGTAGGCGGTGGTAGAGGCGGTCATGTTGACTTGTTTTGAGAGGTTGGTTTTGGCATCAAGATAAAAGCCTAAGTTTTTCACATTTTTAGCGACAGGGATGGTGTTACCATCAATGATGATGTTGGAGTAGTCTGGGCTGAGTTTCTGTAAGTTATTGGGAGAGCCGAGCAGGAGGAGTTCTGTCTTCTCATCATTGAGGCATAGGCCATGTGTGGCCATCCATGCCTGAATGATGGAGAAGATTTTGTTAATCCTGGTGACATCACCTGGTAGTTGCCAGAGATGGTGAGGAGGATCTGGGTGTCATCCGCGTAGTTTGTGTAGGTGACACCCAGCTAGTCCACTTTGTCAAAAAGAGGTTTTGTAAAAATATTATAAAGGGTGGGGGAAACACAGGATCCTTGTGGGACACCACAAGTGATGGGGATGGGGTCTGCTGCAGCTGTAGGTGAAAAGACTCTCATAGTTCTATTGGCTAAGAAGGACTGTATCCACATGACAGCCGAGGGTGAGAAGTGGGCAGCAGATGAGAGGTGGTTGCAGAGTGTTTTATGATCGACCAGGTCGAAGGCTGCTGAGAGGTCTAGGAGGAGCAGGATGGCCGCTTTTCCTTTGTCTTTGATGTCATCAATCTGACTTTTGAGGTCAACAAGGGCAGTTTCTGTTCCGTGTTGCGGTCGAAAGCCAGATTGACGCAATCCTAGTAGTTGATCGGATTCTAAGTAGTCCTGAGTTTGCAGGTAGGCTACTCTATCAAGGATTTTTAGCAGGAAGGGGACAGTAGTGATCGGCCTGTAGTTTGTGGGAATGGCAGGGTCTAGGGATTGTTTTTTTAGGAGGGGGAGAACCCATGACTGTTTCAGGTTGTTGGGTATAGAGGTGATGGAGAAGGATAGGTTTATAAGTTTGGAGATGAAGGGGGAGAGGTCTCTAGCTGCATCTTTGATCATCTGGGCAGGGCAACTGTCCCCTTTGCAATTAGAAGGCTTGAGGGATGCTATAATTTTTTGGACTTCCGGTATGGTGACCTTTTTGAATATGAAGCCAGCAGTGGTATTAGTGGGAGTGGATGTGCTGGGAGTGGAGGAGTTGCTGTTGGATAGTTGAAGTCGTTTAGCCTCGATTTTGGTTTGAAGGCCGCTAATTTTGTTGGCAAGGGCAAATTGGATGCTAGCACACCAAGGTTTGTCTTTCACACAAGTGTCTATTGGAGGGTTAGGGTTTTCTAATTCCTTCAAAATGGTGAAGAGTTCTTTAGCAGAAGATTCTGCTTTATCAATTCTCACATTGTAGACTTCCTTCTTAGTACGGATTATCTCTTTTTTGTAAAGGGAGGAGATAGTCAGGAGATTAGTTTTATTTTCAACTGATGGTGTAGTTTTCCATATAGTTTCCAATTTAGCTTTCTTCTTTCTGAGGATTTTAAGTTCAGGGGTGAACCAGGAGTTTAGATGTACTATATGTTTGCCTTTGCATAACTTTAGAGGGGCCACGGCGCCAATAGCGTTGGTCATGGCGTCATTGTAGGTGCTGACTAGGAGGCTGAGGTTAGCAGTGGTTGGGAGCGGGTTAAGGAGGGGGAGAAATAGTGGTGTGATGGTGTCCGCCGTAATGTTGCACTTGTTTCTGGTTAGACAGGCAGGTGCGAGAGGGCAATGTTTAGGATTAGGGTTGTTGATGCTGATGTCAAAAGGTATAAGGAAGTGGTCTGTCCATACAAGAGGTTGGGGTGCTTTGCAGGTGATGTCGCAATTATGGACTGCGACCCAGTCGATGGTTCTGCCCTTCTGAAGGGTTGGTAGTGTGTTGATTTGAATATAGTTATGCTCAGATAGGGCGTTAGCGAGGGATAAGGCGGAGTGTCATTGGGGTCATTGTACCCAAGGTTAAAGTCTCCTAGAATGATATTTTGTGAGAGAGGTTTGGAATTCTCAGCTATTAGTGAGGTAATGTCTTCCTCGAAGGTGCCTGTGGGAACTGGGGATCTGTAAATTAGTTGCAAGGTTATTGTACTCTTGGGGGTGGTTTGTATTTTGATGGTGAGATGCTCACATGATTCTAATGGAAGGGAAGGGATAGATCTGAGGTCAAGTGAGGATTTGAAAATGAATGCTACACCTCCTCTGCGCGCATTAGGTCTATCCACTCTGAGGATAGAGTAGTTATTGGGTACAGCAAGTGTTAAATAGGGACCTGCTGCCTCCTGTAGCCATGTTTCTGTAATAGCAAGGAAGCCGAGGTCAGCTGAGAGGGATGAGCGACAAGGGATCTGACATTAAGTAGAGCTCCTTTTAGAGATGCAATATTGGTAGTATTAGTACCATTCTTATTGGTCTCCTTGATCATGGGTGTTGTAGGCGATTTGCTGGGTGTGGTGTGGAGTCTCGAGCCAAGTCTATTATTGCAGGTAGAGAGGTTCGGGTAGGCTGCTGGCCAGTAACCTGGTGCTTTGGGCTGGTTAGTATTGGTATCCGTGTAGTCATTTTTAGGAGGGCTAGGAGTGTTAAGAGGGGTACTAACAAGTGTAGGGCTAGTTGTGGCTGTATGATGTCTGTAGATGGCAGGGGGGAAAGGTGGTAGGGTAGGCAGAAAAGGTGTGGGACAAGGGATAGGGTAGTGTCTTAGGCAGCCAAGTTTGGCAAGTCCATTGCTAAGTGATATGTAGCGGTTCAAGCTACAAGGTATATTGTTGTCCAGGACACAGAACGGGAACATAATGAAAACGAGCCACGGGGCATACTTGTGAGTATCTGGTCATTTGAGGCTAGGCGCAGGCAGGTGGGCACTATAGGCAAGTTGCCGTCAAGTTCACCTTAGCTTAGCTGATATAATGCAGAGAGTAGGCTACTTCAGATTTTTCTAGTGGAGTGCAAAGGTAGGCTAGTTCAGCTTAGATATGACATGCAAGGGTAGGCAGATTCGACTTTGCTGATACAGTGCAAGAATAGGCTAGTTCAACTTGACTAGTACAATGAAAAAGTAGGCTAGTTCAACTTTGCTGATCAGGCACAAAAATGGATAGATTCAACTTTGCTAATATGGTGCATAAATGGGCTAATTCAACTTAGCTAGTACAATGAGAGAATAGGCTATTTCAACTGTGCTAATAAATGCAAAAATGGGCTGGTTCAAGTTTGCTAATATGGTGCATAAATGGGTTAATTCAACTTAGCTAGTATAATGAGAGAATAGGCTATTTCAACTTTGCTAAACAATGCAAAATGGGTAGGTGAAACTTTGTTGGTACAGCGATAAAATAGACTGGTTCAATTTTACTGAGCAAATGTAAAGAAGGGCAGATTCAGCTTTGCTAATGCAGTACATGAATGGGCGACTTCAACTTAACTATCACAAAGACAAAGTCAGGTGTGCATATGCAAGAGTGGTCCAATTCGATTATGGTAATATGGTACATAGATAAATCAACTTAACTAGCACAATACGACCATAGGCTTGTTCAGCTTCGCTAGCGCAGTGCAGGGGTGAGCTACTTCAAGTAGTGAGTTTACTACAGTACTCGGCTAGATATTACTAATATGCTACAAGAACCAAAAAACCAATGACTATGATGTAGCTCACAGGTGAGCTGAGTAGCAGAGTTAAGTAGGGTCAAATTGTTTGTACACGTTGCATGGCGGTTTGCCAGCACTATGGGTGTGGGACCGGGAGCAATGAGACAGCGGTCCGGGAAGCAGGTAAGGGAGTTACATAGCGGTGTTCGGCGTACAAATCAAGGATGTGGTGAGAGACTTGATACCGTTGCCTGAAGCCTGCCCGGTTGATTGCTTTAGAGCAGGTGAGCGACTTGTAGATTGGATGTAGTGGCGTCCGGGCCAGTGAAGAGAGAGATTGTGCTATGTCTGGACTGAGGTGCAGCGCACCAGTTCGGTGAGAGTTAATGGGCAGGGTCAGATCGTTAGCAGCAGTGGATGGGTAATGTTTTCAAGAGGAGTAACACACTTACCCTGTGTATTAGAGATGCGACAAGGGAGGGGTAGGGGTCGTGGCTCTCGGCGCGACAGCGTAGACAGGCTCAAGACAGGCGCTATGCCTTTGAAGTGTGCTTTAGAATGTGGGCCGGCCCCAAGCCTGCTGGCTCGTGTTTGGCTACAAATGCTGATGAGGGGCCAATCACTGTACGTGCAGTGCTGTGGGGCTGGGTAGAAGGTTGATGAGATGGTGGATGGCCATCTTGGAAGCTGGAAGTCCTCGTGGCTTCCAATGGAGGTCGGATGCACATGCAGTGCAGAACAAAGCCAGATCTTGTTGTAAATGGGGCAGCTAGTGTCTGGGGTTGCTCTTGGTACTCTTGTTAAGAGGAGATTTGCCTGGCATTTCGGTGCTGGACTACCTTCGGATGGGACAAAAACTGATATGTCTATGGAAATGTCTCCTCTGTGAAAAGCACAGTGAGCTAGAGGGTGGTTGAGACTCTCCTGGGGGCCAAACCCCCAAGAACAGGACAATGGACTGTGTTTGTGCCGGCAGAGAGACTCCCAGACCTCTTTATGCATAGTTTTGGCTACTTTGGGTTCTTTCCCTAAATTACTAGGGTAATCCAGACATGGGCCCCTTGCTCACTGTGCTCAGAGACTCCCAGACCTCTTTATGCTCTATAAATACAGAACTATACGTATCAGAATGCAGGGTGATGGGAGCCCAAAAGCCATGATTGAATGAGCATCTCACTACTGGCATACAGCAATCTGAGATGTGTGAACTCTATGTTCCCAGTTAAAAATATAGATTAGGTCACCTGCACTTAGTCACCTTTTGATAAATACTTACAGCTTGTTATATGGCTGGATGCAAGCACAAGCTGCATTGCCACAAAAACTAAAAAGCAGTTATGGATGCTACCTAATGAGAAAATGGGATTACTTTGTATTCAAATCTATTTAAAAAATGAGCAGTGAAACTGAGCAAACACCAGTGGCAATGACACTTCAAAAAGTCAATGTCCGTAATGGCCCAAACATTGCCTGAATTGTGTGCTCAAGGCCTCAATAAATGGCTTGAAAAAATAAACTAAGTGCTGTTAAACAGAATGTCAAAACATGTAATTGCTGGCTCTTGCAGTACTACCTCTCTGACAGCTCGAATGTCACTGTTGTCCGAGACCCAACCACCCAGATTTTTCATGTGCCCTTTTAAAACAAATCTTTTAACTTTTGGATTGATGTCGTGCAATAAGCAGGTTGTGCCCCTTCAAACAATGGTGTTGCAGGGGTTGGTCTTGAAGCCAGACCTTTAAATGAATGTCCACACATTGAACAAATATCAGAGTCTAATTTTCAAAAGACGAATACTTCATATTAGAAACTCTTGTTAAATCAGACTTTTACAATACATACATACTTGAAGAAACGAAAAAGACATTGAGCTACGATTTTCCTAATCATTTTTCAGAATTTAACTTCAAGAACACATTAAAGACATTAAAAAAAAGAACAAAACAATAAAACAATTATCTGAAGATTAGGTAAATTAGCATTTAATTCATGTTTGTCTGGAGGGAAATGTGCTCTGACATTATAAAGAATCTTTTGCTTTGAAGATTTTTTTCTGTTCATTTCATGATTATCCAGACTGTTTGTAGTTTTAATATCCTGAATAATTTGTATGGAACTCTATCTTCTATTAAACATGGCGGCATTAAGGTCTCCATGGGGGTCGATGGATCTTCAGAAGTCGCAAAGCCCAATTTGTTGTTTCAGAAAGCTTTTCAGTGGTTCTAATATGGAAGCGTTCATGGTAATCTTCCGTCCCTGTATGTTAGCGCTGCTTAGGGTCGGGACCCATGTTCTATTTAAGATGAGCGCAAATGCCCAAACCCACAGACAATATTAGTACAATGTGTATACACGATACATTGAATGCAGGCTAGAATGTACGTTCAAATGATTTTAAAGGAAGCAAGTTCGTATGCATCTGAATTGAATTGATATTTTATTTCTATCGCGCTCCTACCCAAGCATCCCAGAGCGCGACATGGCAAGAGAGGGGAACAGGGGAGAACAAAACAACGATCTTACTAGGCCCAGTGACATTGAGAACGCGCAAGTGCATGCATGCCATTAGTGATTGTTCAATTTTTATCAGCACTGTATGAGTGACAGCAGACAAAATGTATAATGCTCATTTAGTCCCCAAATTTCAGGGAGGATAGCTCAGGGGCAACGCTGAGGGGCAAGTCGCTTGTCTTGGAATCAAGACAACGCTGAGCAGCACAGGTTCAAAACCCATTCCTGCGCTTAGAGGCTGGATTCTGGCATGAAGCCCGATATAAGAACCCAATTTAATTATTGTTTAATTTCCCTGCCAATTGAAGCACACGGAGCCGATCCTTTTCACCTTTACCCTGCCTTTCTTTAGAACTCCTATCTCCCTTTGCGTATTCTCAGATTTTCAGAATTCTGTTTCTTTGTTCAGCACATCGTTTAGGCATTCTATACTTCCATATTCAACATCTGGAGGCAGAGGTCGGAGTGGGCGGGAGTGATCAGGAGCGGTGCTCTCATACTTTTTATTTTTAAGTTTCACCGTTCCCATAAAGAAACCGTTCTGGAATGGTTTAATTTTAAAATAGAAGTGTAGGAAGAAGTTGAAGCTTGCACGTCAGTGCACTGAACATTCCCATAAATAGCATATGTGTTTGTTTGGGGGTTTGGATTGTGTATGGGAGGGGATGCAGGAATGAGCTTTGTGGGGAGCGGGGCTGACCAGCAGGGAACATAGTTCCACTACTTATTTCCTTTATGTAAAGTCTGGCTTCTCGATCAAATCTCGATCAAATCTCATAGATGAAGACGCCGGCAGCTAGCAGCTTTTAGACAGACCACCCTATTGAAATGATGTTCCAATAATGGGACCAATGTTCGCCTTGTTGACAACTTGACCTTTCCCTGGGAAAGAAACGTGATTCTTTAGTTGCTGACAACCTCTGTAAACTGAAGCTTCTAGGCGGGCCGCATGTGGCACTCCCTTTTTTATAAGCCATCGGAAGTCATGGGTATTTTCCAGCAAGGTCTGGAAAATAGACTGGGCCCATAATAAAGACACAAGGAGGCATATGCTCAAAACAGAAATATCGCTCTGTAAGAATAATATTATCAATAGAAATAATAATAATACTAGTCATAATACTATCACGTTTTAATGTAGAGCTTCCTGTCAGATTGCTGTCACCTCAACCCACTTTAGTAATACCTGTTATGGCATCCTAACAGAATTATACTCAATTACTCAACCTCAAAATGTCAAAGAACTGAGGTGGCCCTGTTCTTGAACCTGTGACTGAAGCTTGTGCACAGATCTTTGAAGTGTATGTTGAACCTGATGCAATGACTTAGCAGCTTAATACTGAAACCTCAAAAGAAACCTGTGAATAAGGAAAGGCAGCTGCTAGATGCAATACAATAGCTCGAGACAGGCAGGAATTTCAGAGGCATTCCGTTCACGGAACAGACATCCATCAGATTCACATTATTCAACAGGATGGCATTTCACAATACAGGACAACTGTCTAGTAAACCACAGACAAAGCACCCGAAATCCATATCTGGACTAGGACATCTCGAAGAATAGCATGGACCCAATGGGCATCGTATTAGAGGGGATAACGGACACCGCCTTCTTCAAGCAGAACGTTGTCTGTGGGGTGCTGGTTATACATGTGAAATTATGTTATGGCCAGAACACCTGGGAACTAATACCGGACAATTGCCCAAAACATTCCTCAGCTGCAGGGTTCATGGAGAGTGGCAGGGCCTTCACTGGGCCAGGACTCCTGCTGAGTGTTTGGACATACATCCATTTGAAATGGCATGGGCACACTTCCAGGGATATTTGAAGCTGAACAAAAACCTATGAACAATGCGGAACCAATCAATGGCATCACTGAATTTTGCTTTCTGGTACTTTGATAAGGCATTTGCTGAGTGACGGTTGCCAATGTTAACAAGGTTTCTACCAGTGGTCGCAGAAAAGGACCGGGCAAAGATGGTCTGTCGCACTGTATCAGAATATGTCACTCTCCTTCTGGATCAGCAAAACCCATTTAGAGGGAAGGTTTATGGAGGAGGATGGTGCCGGGAGGAAGGACCAGGAGGGCGACTGGCCACACAATGTTTAACTCAACCACCATGATTGCAAGCAGGGATGGGACATAGACAAGTCCCAGAGGTTGAGATCACCCAACAATAGGTCTATGTGGAAACACATATAGAGAACAAATATATCATTACCAATAGATAATAAATACCAATGGCAAACTCTTTGTGTTATGATCTATTTAAATATATTGACGCACAATTAAATTCATCATATATAAGTATTTACAACAATAAAAGAGGACACATGTATCCATTTTTTAGGAGAGAACTGTGTGAGGAGCACTTGTATCGATATTACAGTGGCTTCCATGCACAACAGGAGTGAACGAATATAAAAACAAATAAACCACGATTGGTCCCTACCTGTTGAATATAATTATTTACACTAAGCGAAGATAGCAGCCAGTCCGATGTTTACATTATGGGTTGGTGGTATCAGTAGGCAACACACAGGTCTTAGGTGACGCATAGTAGGTAGTCACATTATTCTGTTCGTGGTTGAAGTATGCCATTAGAGGTCAGGTGGTAGTTCATCAAGACAAGGAAAGTGGGCAGGGTGCGAGCAAGCAAGTGGTGTGGAGGACCAGCAGAACGGAGGAGTGCGGGGAGTCAGGTAGCTGGAACTGGGAACGTCAGTCAGGGATGAAAGTAGGGAAGGTAGGAAATGCTGACATAGTAGCCATGGGCAGGGTGTCGAATTAAGGCAGCTGGAAACTGGGATGATGGCTAAAGGTGAGCAGTTGAGTACAGTGCCACGAGTTCTAGCATTGATGTTTGTGGTGCTAGGGTTGAAGGGATAGAAGGCAGGGAATGCTGACTGAGATTTGTCCTCAAGTTTTTCCTTGACCAGCCACTTGACCAGACAATCGGTTTACAGTTAAAAGGTACACTTTGTTTCTTAGGAGATGCTAATGTGCTTCTGGATAATGTGACTTCTGGGTGTGAGTCCATTGAAAATCCTCCTGTAGAAAGAGTGTGAGGGCAGCCCTCTGGGTGCCAAGCTCTTTTTCAAGCACCCAATCGTCCTTGTAGCTGAGCTGCTGGAGCTACAGGAGAGGTTCATGGAACACAGAGCAAAGCGCCTTCGATGAGTTTTCTGACTACTGTTACTTCCGGCAGTCAGTCGGCCGTGAACGCAAGGGGGAGAGAAGCTTAAGGTGAGCATGGATTTTGAAGAAGCTGATGCTTTTGTCCATCCAGCATGGGGCTTGAGAGTTCACTGAGAAAGACAGTTTCCAAGGGGCTAGTGTATGTTACCATTTATCCCCTATTCTACAGAGATGCGCCCACATTTCTGTTTTATGATGACACTAGGAATATGAATGATAGTAAAACTAGGACCATTCAGACATTGCACAAAATAAATGTAAAAACTGGAATTGTGCAGACACGGAAGATTGACACTAGAAACATGTTACGTTATGTTACTGCCATTTGTATAGCACCTTTCACCATTGGTATGATCTCAATGCCCTTGGGGACCATAGTCCAGGTCAGTATAGAGAGTAGGGTAGTAAGTAGTGCATGTGTGCACTCTGTTGTGTGCAGCAAGGCCGAATTTTCATTATGGGTAGCTGCATTCTAACGCTAGAAGTAGTGTGAAGGGTGTATGAGACCAGTAGCATGTGTGCAGCTAGGCCGAAATTGTCTTGGTAGCTGCATACTAGCGGATGTGCTGCTTGTATATGAGATAATGTATGCAGCTAGCCCGATTTAATCGGGGCGGGGGGCATAGCCGCATTGTAATTGTTTTATGGTGCAGAGGTGAGAGTCAACATTTTGGTTGGAATAAGCAGGTAACCGTGCAGTTCGAAGAGGTCCCCTGTTCCTGATTAATTTTCTGTGCCTGCCAAATTACCTTTTGCTCCCTATTATGAAGGTTTGGTGTTTTAGTTCTTCAGGAACCTTTCGGTCTAGTGTGGACTCAATTCTGATTTGCCAAGCAAGGCTGTACCTCTCTCTGGCTTAAAAATATAATCAAGGTTGAGTTTGCCCGTTTCCCACTAGCTGTACCAGGCTATTAGCTTCCCTATGCTTTGGAATGTTGGGTGTTTAGGACTAGGCATGGCAGGGGCTACAGAAGGTAGTGGCAATTCTAGTGGTAGCAGTCCTGGTGCTTTACTGGGCCAAGTGATTGCAGACCTACCGTCCACCGTCCCTGTGTCTACCTGAGCTGGCAATTGCTAGTTGCTTGATAAGAAGATACATCCAGTTCTGTGGGAGTTACGATTACTCCCTAACTACGTGGGTGGGTACTCCATGAACCCGAATGGTCTAGCATCAAAACCAGGCAGTGCTATCCAGTAGAAGAAAGAGAGCCAGCCGAATCCTAGAGTTAGAATCTAAGTGCTACTATGCACAGGGTTCGGAGTCCTGGGCGTTTATTTCCGGATAAAAAGGAAAAGGCAAACACAGTTATTACGTTAGAGCATAGATGCAACTGGGCATTCATTGTTGAACATGTGAGGAGTCAACATGATCATAACATTAATCAAAAATGTTACTGGTAGCCGGGTTCCGTTGTCTCAGGCATACTTACCTGTAGTTGAGGATTCTAGGCCAGTGATTTCTGGAATACCATGTAGTCTTGAATGTGTCAAATGAGGGGGGCAGTGAGTTCCAGATGGTTGGCGCCAGAGTTTAGTAGGCAGACCCTCCAATCCTGGCTGATTTGGAGGGAGGACCACTAGGAGGAGGGCAGTGCTTGACCTTAAAGTGTGTGTTGGGCAGTACAGCATAATCTTTTCTTGTAAGTATTTGGGGCCAGCTTTGTGCATAGCTAGGTGAGTAATCCACACAATTTTGAAGGTGGCACATCGGCCAATCAGGAGCCATTTTATGAGCAGAGAGCAGTGATGTGATCTCTTTGTCCGAGGCCAAGGAGGAGCCTGGCTGCCGATTTCTGGACTCTTGGAGTTTATTTAGTTGGTAGGCCAGTTCACCCAGGTATAGGGAGTTTGCATAGTCAAGTCTGCACATAATAATGAACATCATTGCTGCCAGTCTATATGGGTAGGTCTAGGTAGGGGAAAATGCGTTTCAGAAGCCTAAGGTGGAAGTGGCAGGATTTGGCAGTGTGGGGGTCCAAGGGAGGGTGGCCATGGAGATGGTTGTGGGAATAGAGCTGTTTTGCCACACACCATGATCTTCGTTTTCTCCAGGTTGTGAAGGAAATGGTTACTCGTCATCCAGAGATCAATGTCTGTCAGGAATGCTGGTAGGTCAGGGTGAGAGTCGGAGGTCGATTTGGGAATCCTCAAGATGATTTGTGTGTCATCAGCGTAGTTATAGCAGGTGAGGTTGTGAAAGCGAATGAGCCCAGGCAGAGGGGTCATGTAAAGGTTGATGAGAAGGAGTGAGAGGCAGGTGCCTTGGGGTACTCACTGGACAAGCGTTGGAGGAGAAAGGGGCACATAGGTGATTTGCTGTCTGTTTGTGAGGACCAAGGTGATCCAGTTGAGCGCTGAGTCTCAGATTCCTAGGGAATGCAATCTGTCAAGGAGGATTGTGTGGTTAACATTGTCAAAGACTGCTGAGAGGTTAAGAAGAACAAGTGCTGCACATCCTTCAGAGTCGGCAGTGACTTTGAGGTCATCCCAGATAGAAATCAGGGTGGTTTCAATCCTGTGAGGAGGACGGAATCCTGATTGCGCGGGGTCTAGGAAGTTGTTGGTTTCTACGAAACTGTTATAATATGATATGGCATTAATAACGCACCTGTACACAAGTGTTTCTAGGCACGAGTGTACACACGTGTTCCCAGTTGAGCTGTTAGTATGCAGTGTGGTCAATGATCTTTGCCAAGAATCGGGTGTTGGAAATGGGCCTGTAGTTGGTTGGTTGGGGAAGGTCGATGGATGGTTTCTTTAGAAGGGATTTGACATGCACGGTTTTGAAGGGTTCTGAGAAGATGCCGGAGCTAAGGGAGTCATTAAGGGTTGACCTGGTTAGTTCCCCTGCACATCGTGAGGTGAAGATGTCTTTGAGGAATGAGTCCTTGGCAGGTGGGGACAGAGGTGGAGGGGGTGAGAGGAATAAGTGAGTCATTGAGCCAGGAGTCGAAGATATCAATGGGTTGAGGTTATTCTGCAGCAGGAAGTGCGGGGAGGGTTAGGAGCAGGGCTTCTGCCAGATTCGGTATTATTTTGACCTTGTTCCAGCACTTGAGCAGTGAAGGGGGGACTAGAGCAGGCCTTGTGAGGTGGAGTGGTGTGCAGAGAGTGCAAGGGATGGCTGAGCGGTCTGTCCGGATGAGGGGTCAGGGTTGGAAGTGGTAATGAGGTCTGTTGAGCTGAAAATGGCATCAGGGGTGTGGCCAGCATTGTGGGTGGTTCCTGTAATCTGCTGGATAAGGTTGCGTGCCTCCAGACTGTCGACCAGGGGTTGAGTCATGGTGATGTTAGGGACTTCAAACCAGATGTAGAAATCCCTCACTAGGGTGACTGCTGAATGAGTAACTATTGTGGCTGCTAGCTAGTCACAAAGGGTGTTGGCGAAATGTCTGTTGTATCTGGGGGCCTGTATGTGAGTAGGAAGCTGTGGGAGAGAGTGGGACAGAGAAAAAAGTTTGACTAGTAGGGATTCGCAGTTAGCTGTGCAACGCTGAGATTCATGATAGACCTAAACCTGTAGCTTTTGGCACACTCTTTAACTTAAAGTAATTTTTAGCCAGCATGCAAATTCACTGGAATGTAGCCAGGTGTTTATGCAAGTATGAAAAACCTTTAGAATAAGATAATGGCATGGGGTATCGAACCCACAGTGTCTGGCATAATTTGGTTGGAAGTTTCCCAGGTGAATGTCCTATCCACAAGCCTTCCAGACCAATGGGGTGGCAGGTGCATGAATTCATATGTGCTTGAAAGAACATTTACATCAAACTAGTCACCACAGAAAGTGGATGTGTAAAGAGTTGCATGCTGTGAGTAATGCAGTACAAGAAGCAGGTACTTTAACCCATTAAGTGTTAAAAAGAAAACTGCTTCAATGGTTCAGGTGTTACAGTAACTGTATAGCGAATGCATTATCTGCAATGCATCACCCACGAGGACCTTTGGAACATTGTATTAACATCTCCAATTTCCATTGCCACTCCTTCTGTCTCCTCTGGAATTTACAATCAATGACAAAGCGGCTGATTCTCCATGGCAAGTTCAAAAAGAGACATGTTGGTGCCAGACTCATCATCACCATGTCCCTAAATCTGAGGAATGAGCTCCTTATTTATTTACATTTATTAAGCGCACAAATCCAAGGGCAGCGAGTCGCTGTTACAACCAGGTACTCTTACATTAAGGAACAGAAGAAAAAAACAGAGTCTTGGGCACTAGGAAAAGAGCCACGTTTTCAAGGTTTTTCTGAAGTCCCAGTACAATTGTTCTGCCTTCAAATGAGGTGGGAGTGCATTCCATTGAAGGGCAGCTACGGAGGGGAAGATAGCGCCTCTACCTTTTGCATGATTCAATCTGGATAGGACTGGTCTGTGGGTGTAGGCCCTCCTGGTAGGTCTGGTGGACTGGGATTTGACAATGCCTTGAGGTAGGTAGGGTGGTGCTGAGTTGGAGAGGCATTGGTGAGTGACATAGTGTTTTGAAGATGATCCTCCCCTTGATAGGCAGCCAGTGGGCATTCCTTCTGGCCTCAGTTATGTGATCCCTTTTAGGGATGTTGAGTGCCGCTCGGATGGCATTGTTCTAGATGACTTGCAATTTGTGAATGTTGTGTGGATGTGCCAGCGAAGAGGACATTACAGTAACCCAGCCTAGCTCTGATGATGGCTCTCGCTATATTGATGCTGTTGGAGGGGGCAAGGAATGGCCTGGCAGTGTTTAGAAGCTTTGTCGTGTAGGCAAATGATGTTGCGATGGCGCTGACCTGTCTTGTCATGGAGGGTGAGGAGTCCAGTTAGACCCCCATGGTCTTTATTGCAGTGGAGGCTAGTATCAGGAGATTGTCTATGTTGAGATTTGCATATTGGGATTTTGAGAAAAAAAGGGACTGTAATCGGCCGGAAGTTGCTGGGCGTAGTCAGGACTAGCAATGTTTTATTTAGGAGGGGGAGGACCCGGTAGTAACCATACTTGAGAGGAATGAGCCATTGATGAAGCTGGTGATGAAAGGGGTGAAGGCTTCAGCACAGTCTTTGATGAATGGGCAGGACATATGTCCCCTTTACACCTGGAGGGTTTAAAATTGGTGAGGATAGTAATTAGGTTTCTGAGATATGACGGAAGTGGAAGGTGTTTTTTTTTCAATGAATAGGAGGTGGTAATATGATAGGAGGGGTCGTTATGGATGATTGTTTGATCTGTCATTTGTAAGAGGTAGCTTTAACCCTTGGTTATAGTTAGTTTGTAAATCCTAGCTGAGGACTTGAACTGAGCCACGCGTGAATCTGTTTGGTGTCTCATCCAGGCTGCTTCCGTCTGGCGTTTCATAGTTCTCAGGTTTAGGAGGTTCTCGGGAACCAGGAGTTGGCATGGGAGAGCACTTTAGCCTTTTGTGGAGCTAGAGGGCAACCATGCCCACTGCTGTCTCCACTGTCTTTAGGTAGAGGTCTGCCAGTGCCACTGGGTTATCAGGCCAGGGTGCTAGGTGAACTGGGTGGAGGTTGGAAAGGAGTGGCATGATACCGTCTCTGGTGATTTTATGACAACTTCTGGCCCAAGTAGAGGGTATAGGCGTCCCGATGGGACAGTTGTCCCGGGACAGTGTGATGCTGAAGTTCACGATAAAGTGGTCTGACCAGGGGCATGGTGCAACATCAGTGATGTTGATGTTGCAGTTTAGGTTACCCAACCAGTCCAAGGTGCGGATCTTTGCATGGGTGGGAGTGTTTATGCGAAGTCTGAAGCCTATTGCCTTTAGTGCGTTCGCTAGTGAAGTGGCGTTACAGTCTGTGGGGTCATTCAGGCCCAAGTTAATATCACGTAGGAGGATAACTTTAGACACCGGTTTGAGATTGGTATTAAGTAGGTGAAGGAGGTCCTCCATGAAGGTGCCTGCAGGTCCTGGTGGTCTATATACTAAGTTGAGTAGTATAGCACTTTGTGAGAGGTGGTGAGTTTTAGGGAGAGCAGGTCACAGTTTCCCTGGCTGCCTGCCTGTCTGCTCTTAGGGTGGTAAATCCAGGGGGGATGGCTAGGTATAGTGCAGGGCCCGAAGTGGGTTGTAGCCAGGACACTGTGAGGGCTAGGAGGTCCAGATCACGTGAAACAATGAGATCATGGATGTCCAGGGCATGGGCCAGCACTGATCTAGCATTGATCAGGTCTCCTTTTAGATGGGCATTCTGGGGGTTGTGGATCTTAGTTGTATCTTTGTGTGTTGTCGGCATGGTTGGTAGTATATTGTGGATAGGCTTATTGGCAATGTAAGTATAGGTAGACCAGCCTGAGGGATGCTAGGAGGGTAAGTGTGGATAGGAATGGCAGTGAGATATCAAAAATATCATTTTGCCTCCCTCTTCATCCAAGGAACCACCTTCTAGTTTGAGGGATGCCCATTAGCACCTCCAGGGTACCGCCTCGACTTCTTGCCCAGATCTCTAGTCAGGATGCTGATCCTAGTGCATAACACAATGCTACATGTATGTGTTAAGGGATGCAGAAATACAATTTTTTGTTTAGCTACACCCAGCCCATCCCAACTGCCTCACTCTCTTCCCGTCTCTTCCGCCTCTTTTATTTCCTTTTTTTTACATTTGGCTCATCAAAACAACTAGTAAATAAATAAATAAATGCATGATCCAATATGTCAAATACTTGAGAAGATTAGATAAGGAGGGAACGCATTTCTGAAGCTGACACCATAGCAACAGGATATGCAGAATAAGCATTATTAAAACATTGACACTTGCACCAATGAACGTGATACAAACTCAAAGGATTTGGCCGTGCTCGTCAGATGATCTGCGCAAAGAAAAAACACGCAAAACCCCATGAGCAAAGGTTTGGTTCTTTTCCAAATCGCAGAAAGTGTTTTTCCATAAGAAGCACCACTTCTCGAAAGCGCATTTATATCATCTGGGGCAGCGTTTAAAAATATATAACACATTTTATCATCAGAAGGGCCCAAAAAAACTGACCTAGATAGACAGGCAGCAAGTCGAATGAAAAAAAGGGATTCTTGTATCAACTAATGAATGCAATGCCCTTATGGATTTATTATACGGAAATGAAGACGTCCTGCAGAAAGCGTCAACACTATCTTCAAGTTTACAGTAACCTGTGCTGCAACCTTCCTCGAAATCCCTTTCTTCATGGTCGAATTCGGAAACATGAGATGCTTTTAGTGTTTCCATCACTGTGGGCCTAGGATATATTTTTCGAATGGCCCATGAATTGTACCTTGTTGAAGACTTGTTTATAGTTTTTACTTTTCTTTGTGGCCGCCTAAGGGCAATGTATCAGTGCTTTCCAGCAGTGATTACCAATCAGACTGCAAAGAGGACATATTATTCACTAATTTCAATACGCTCCTTTACACTGTTGTCTTGGAAAGTTATGGACACATTACAGTACTTGAGAGGGATATTTCTACACAACGGGCCTCATTATAACTGCGCGGGTTCGGAAAGAACGGTGCCAGTAAACCTACCAACACCGTTGTTTCCGGACCGGCACAGCACAACTCTGTGGGCGGGTGCTGTCCCGCCCGCCAGGGTTAGACCTGCCGGGCAGGTCGGCACACGCATGCATAGTTCTGATGGGAGCACCGGCACCATTGTTAACGATGCCGGTGCTCCCGTGTCCCCATTCCCATGCAGTCCTATGGGACGCCATGGGAATGGGGGCTAACAAAATTCCTGGCGCCTGTCTTCCCAGCCACCAGACTTGGAATAGCCCAGTGGCACCAGGAAGTCAGGTGCCGGTAATTCATTACAGGTCCGGTGGCTACCTGCCGGTTTTACTGGCACGGTTACCGCTGGACGCGTAATGAGGCCCAATGCTTATTTTTAGCTGCCAGGTCAGCCACAGGATCCACAGACCTCGATTCTGCTTTGTTCCCAATTAATCTACGATACTGGGCATGCCTTGCCAGATGCTGTTCATCATTTCATTGCTAGGTGGCTCCTTGCCATTCAAAGTAGGTGGAAGCACCCACACCTGTACAAGCTGGCACCCGCCGCGAGTGTGCTGTGAAGGGTAGGAGAGTGTGAAACCGGAGTCATTTCTTCCGAGCACATAAGCTTTCAGAGGCCCGCCGCTTCTATAGCAGCAGGTGTGGCAAGGCTGAAAACCTAACTCGTGCACCCATGACGGACTGGGGACTAGGGTTTGCACCTGGTGTGGGCCTCATCAATTTGGTGACCCTAAAATCAGTTGTTTCCCAGGATTCAATCCACATTGCAGTTGTTACTTTTAATGCATTCAGTAAATCATAGATGTTAACCTGTGACATTTATTATTTAGCTTCTGGAAAATCCTCTGCTTTATTGTCTGTGTTTCTATATATGTGTATATCTAAGAAACATGTGGCAGGGAATGCGTGCAACATGGGTTGTGTATTATTTATTCTTTTTATTCATCCCTCCCATTGTTTACAGTACATATTACACGCATGGGGCATGCTGTACTTGTATGTTCTGCATAAGGTACAATTCAAACTGAATAATAATACACTTACTGATGGACCCCTACTATTCCACCTGATTTTAAAGTGTTGTTCAGTCCAAGCTCAACCTGCCTTCTGCTCACTCACCTCTCTGCCACAAGCATTTGGCAGCTGATAGAAACCATGCAAGTAGCCAGAGGAAGTGTCAAGCAATATGCATAAGACTGGCATCTCCATATGAGTGGAGCAATCCCACACTGTAGCCACCACAATCCGAACTCCAAAGGTCCTGTTAGAAAACTAAGAAATTTAAAATGAAAAAAGGTAGCATCCACCTTGCACACGTTACAGGTCTTCAAATCAAGGTTTGATGAACGTTAGGTAAAGCCAGCTCCTGGCTGTCAGGCATCACCCAGTAGGCAGAGGCTACAGGAGCGAATACACAGTATACTACAAATCAAATGTTTGCATCAACTTTTTGGCTATTATGTATGATCCATTATGCTTAAATGTTTCCTAGATGTGTCAAAATTCTTTTTTATTAACATTCTTTCTCAAACACTCAAACCTATTGTAAAATATGCATAAGGCACCTGTTGCCCTGAGGAGGTAAAAGAAGCTCCTGGGAGATGTTGGTTTCAAGTTAACCAGGCTCTCCCATGGTAGAAGCAGGAGATAAAAATCTCACAACAATTTCGAACCCTGCATTACAAATGTCACATTAAGAGACACCATGATTCATTTCATTTGACTCAAAATCAGAAAACAAGGATGGAGGTCAAGCAGTTCTGAACTTGTGCTATTTGCTCCTCTGACAGATGCTTTTTTCAATATATACACAGCTAAAACTAGCAATGAGAAAGCTTGTTTATGTTGGTTTTGTAACAATGTAAATGAAAACAGAAACAGACCAGCTTGGCGAGTAAATGAGCCTTGAATGCTACAGTACGGTGCGATTTGATGCTTCCATTTTCATAGTGCACTGCCACTTGCAGGGATGGTTTGATTCTCTTCTATGTTTCTCTGCACTTCATTATCACGAGGGTGGTGAAGATACAACTGCGTTTAATTCCCGTGGCATGAAGCCAGTGCAGCTGTGTATGACTCTCACCCCCACCAGCACACTTTTAAACTGTCCTTTTTAAAATGTAGTTTGGTGCTTTTGCTAATATCTTCAAGCGATTTAAATACAAAACACAATAAAATCACAGGATAGATACAAACACTAGTTTTGCTTACAGTACTGTATGTATGCTTGGGTACACTTGGAACAGTATTTAAGGGGGCTGCTTGGTTGGCCGAGGGGTTCTGTGTACTAACTTACTAGCTTGATATAGTCTTGCAATGTAGGGAGACATCCAGGGATGGCTCTAAATAATCCCTCTGTGATAAAATAGCACAAGTTCAGAATTGCTTGAGAACCAACATTGGTTTTGGCTTCTGGGTATATAGTAATCTTACAGTGCATGTTTATTGTAATATCTTTATTAATGTTAACACTAATGTTTGGGTCTCTTTTGTATGTCTTTCGTACAGCAGCATTGCATTTTGGGTTTTGGTGGCGCTATTTGTGGAGCTGTTAACCTTGTGGAGTGCTTACCTCTATCTGCACATTGTACCTTTTCACATGGGACCCAGTTGATGTCAGGTGCAAACAATTGGCGGAGGAGAGAAAAGTGAGGGTAGGACAGCTTGAGGACTTAAGAAGTGCATTAAGCTTTGACTTTACAATGCACCAATATAAAATAGATCAAATTAAATTAAATTACAAAAGCCAATGCATGAGGCCATCTGAGACAAATGCATTGTACTGAATTTGAAAAAAATATAATTGTCATTGGATGGAAAGGGAGAGTTCAAAACAGGGCGATAAATATGGAGTGGGAACTGTTAGACCTCCCTCCTTCGACTCGGCCTTCCATGGCACAAGATTAGTTGCCTACGATACCAGGCTGCTTTTTAAATAAATGTATCACACTGTAAACAAAAATACAGGGCCATTTTCAAAAAGTAATTGAAGGACCCAGCCACACCATGGGGAGAGTGGAAATGTGCAATGAAATCATTTTTTTTTATTGGTTGACATTTAATTCAACCTTTTACATATTTCCAAAGAAACATAATTCCAAGAAATACACATTTTTCCAAACAAAACTAAATTATAAGGAATAAACAAACAAGCACCGTACTTAACCGGACATTGATTCCATAAAATAAATTAATTTCACAATTCCTTCTCATTCAGAAGTGAATCAAATAATATAGAGACCGGCTTTACAATTGATGTAGTTGACCCCATCAGACAATAATTCCACATCTGATCACTTGATAGAAAATGATCCGCGGTAAACTTATAAAATGCTCTTGATCTTATCTGTTCCAAGGCTGTACATGATAACAACAGATGTCTGGTTGTTTCTTTTTCTTTTCTGCAAGTAACATCATCGTCTTCAACCAGGCCATAGCTCAACAGGGTTTCCTTTGTATGCAACAGATTTAAGTAAAATTTCATGAAGGTGGACCGCGTAGATTTACTAGAATAGATCAATAAATATGGCACCAAGGTTCCTTGCTTTTCATGATCATATTTTAGATGGCTAAGAGATGAGAAAGCAAATAATACCTTTTTTACTTTGTCAGGATTGTCAAACAGATCAGACTCAGTACTGCCGGTCTCCCTCAACAACAGAGTGGCACGCCATTTTATTTTTTTCACACAGCTTGAAGACCCCCCAAATCATATGCGTGTGCGAAATCACACCACAGTGAATGAGGTATTAGTAATAGCATTTTACCATACAGGGATAAATAACGCAAAAAAGGGGGACAATGCCCAATTCATAATGAATATTTGAATGAGGCGTAGAAATTGTGAGGCGGAGAATCCTTCTCCACATCAATGCTTTAGGATACGGGAGATACTCTAGCAAAACCGGATCGTATTTCTCTATCCTGTATAATAATGTTGGGACAAAGTTACCTTCAAAGAACCGTTTGCATGGGAGTAAAGAAAACTTTCTTAATTTGGAAACCACCCTATAAAGTTGATTTGCTAATTTTGTTGCTTTAGTGTGCAGCTATGATTGAATTAAATTAGCTGAAGGTTTGGAAGTAATCATGAAGCCAAGACAACAATTGCCTACGATACAAGGCTGCTTTTCACAAATTGTGTGTGAAATATGGGAAATCGAAAATAAATGCAAGGCAATTCCAAATAGGCCTTTTTGGAGGTGGCATTTAAACCCAGCACTCCAGACATTCAGAGGGGCACGTCGTATCCACTTACCAATTCAAGCTTGTGTGATTGAAGCTGCAGAAGCGCAGATGAGGACATCACCACATGTTATCATGCATTCAGCTTGGGCAGACCCGTGCACATGGGCAGCATGGCTTCCCTCTAATACAGTGTTTGTATTTGTATCTATTCATTTATTAGGCGCTTTCACCAAAGCGCCATACAAAAATAAGTCATTACAAAATCAAAATATGTACAACCAAATGAAAACCAAAAGGGAGAAATTAAGACGTGTTAGAGAATAGGTCATTTTTTAAGTGAAAGCGGATCAGAGAGTAGGTGGAAAAAGATCTGATGTGCAAAGAGTTCCAGTATTTAGAAGCCAAAAGTGTAAAAGGACAAAAAAGAGATTTGGCAGAGGGTGGCTTAGAAACTGTAAGCAGAAACAGGGATTGAGATAAAAAAGGGAGGGGGTAGGGATGTAAAGAGAGATAAAGGAGAATAGGTAAGGAGGAGCGAGGCCAGGAATAAAATAATGAGAGAAACGGAAAGAGTAGACAAGAGTTGAAGGATAGCCAAGAGAGGTAGCAAAGAGAAGGAAGATTGGATGAAAGGCCAGAAACGGCACATTGAGTGCAAATAACAGAGATGAAAAGTGAACACAGAGGGGCAAGATGAGAAGCAGTGATAACAATCAAAAGTGAAGAACAATAGTCAAGAGAAGGAAAAATCATGGTAGTCATAAGTCTAGTTGCATGAAATACAAGAACATGTCGAGTTTTACAAATATTGTATAGGTGGAAACGACAGGAGTGAGCAGTGCTGGAAATGTACAGGGAATAGAAAAAGAAGGATCAAAGAGGACAGCCACATTTTGATCTGATGCTGAGAAAGGAAGGAAAGTAGGGGGAAGAAATGGAGAGAGAGAGGAGCACAGGAGCAGGGATGGTGGAGGGAGAAAAAACAGAATTTCTGTGTTTGCAGCATTTAGGTGAAGAAAATGTGAATTCCTCGAAGATTGAATGGCAAGAAGAGACAGGCACAGACAGCATGGCGGGAATCAGAAGAAGATGAGAAAGAAACAAGATCTGGGAGTCATCAGCATAAAAATGGGAGAAAAGTCCAAAGGGGGAGATGATGAAAGAAAGGGGAGAGGTGTAATGTTAAAAGAGAAGGAGATCCAGGACAGAGCCGAGGGGAAAATCAATCAGCAACAGGAATACAGGGAGGTTTTTAGCACCCTATGAGACAGAAAAGCAATGGTCAGACATGTACGATTTGATCCAATGAAGAACAGTACTGGAAAAACCTAGAGAATGTAAAGAGGACAGGATGGTAGAGTGATCAACCGTGTCAAATGCAGCAGAAAGATTGAGAAGGATAAGAATAGAGGAAAGCCTAGAGCGGTGAGCAGACTGGATAGAGTTAGATACACTGAGCAAAGCAGTTTCTGTGGAATTAAGTGGACAACAACCGGATTGAAACTGTGTGATAAAATGTGTTTAAGGATGTTCAGTTTTTGGCTCATAGGTGCACAACATTAACAGTGAGGTCCAAACTGCTGGCGGTTTAATTACAAATTGTTTTAGAGTAATATAATCGATAGTAAGTGTATCTTATGCGATATCACTTAAAGATTGAATTAATGGCTGAATCAAATTCTGAAAGCAATAGAGATTATCTCATGGTAAAGAAGTCACAATTTATTTCCATGAATATTGTGTTTTAAAGTGCAATATTTTGAGCATGAAACATAATAATAAATAAGTGAAAAAAAGCAAAAAAAATGCAAAGAGGAAATATGATGAACACAAATTATAGTATTGAGGTAATCATAATCTTCAAATAGTCTTGCAATTGTTGATCAGGTCAAAAGTTGGACAGTAAAATAATACAACATCAGAACAATAGGTCAAACGATCATTTTGCAAGTGAAAACAAAAATAAGAGACAGTGACTGCATATAGCTAGGAGATACAGTAGAGGTGAATTGTGAAAGTACCTACTCGAGGTAATAACTTGTACTCAGCCAACACTCAAATTGCAATTTTAACAAAATGAGGAAAGGCTGATAATTTCTAAACAGGTCTGCCTACGTGTCAATGCCATTTCTGAAAGTATTTTCAAGAAATAATGAACAAATTTGAATGGACATCTGGAACACGTTTCGGCAAATTAGCCACCTTTCTGGCAAATCACTTCAAAATTGCCTTCCTCAGGGCGAAAAACAACTGGACCAGAGATACCCGGGGCAAAACATCTGGGAAGTAGGCCAGGGTTGACCTCAACTGTGCGGCACCGGCATAGAGGGGTGAGGCGAGGAAACAACCTCTGGCAGCCCAGCTGTGTTTTTTTCAGAAATAATGACATAGGATCATTGTTTATTAAGGGTCATAGATAGGTCCAGGCAAAGCCGGATTTAATGGAAGATTTCACGGGTAGCAATGCCGTGCATGAGTCTTGAAACTCCTGGGTTCATATTCTCAGTCCACGTTGCCAAACCTGGGTTCGTATTGAAAATAACCAAGTTGTAGTGGCGTTGTACTTTCTAGTAGGTGTTGAAACATTTTACTTTCCCCAAAATTCAGGTGCAGGAAAGGACGGGAGATGGCGGGCAGATGGCCTCATGTCTCTAATAACTCTTTCACGAAGATGTCATTTAAAACGGACACTTCAAGGTTTTTGCAAGGTAGCCGAGTCAGTGCAGAAGAGAAGGCTGCAGCGGGTTGCCTGAGCACTGGGGGAACGAAAGAAAGGACGTTGGCTCATAGGTGCAGCAAAGCAACACCTATTTTCTAGATATAGCGATGCTTTGAGTAAGGCCAGCATTTTATGATTGGTAGATCTACACCAGCGCTTCGGTTATGTCCCCACCCTCTTCATAGTCATGGAGTACAAGCATTGGTGGCCAACATCACATTAGGGCATACCATTAGCTTGTGCATGCTGCCTTTCAGAATAGTGAGGGCAAAGGGTTTTGGAAGAGAACACACGGTGAAACATTGAATTCCGCCAACAGAGCTATCTAATGGCTGCCTCATTAGCTTGATTTGTATCTTGCTAAAAGGCAGTTGAATTGCTACAAGTTGAGATTCCACAGCGAAAACATCTTCCTATTTATTGGTTATCGGCAGATGGCAAACTTTATTGCCCTTTCTAATGACCGCCAGTGATAACAGAACTAGCAGCTATATAGACAGCATCTTGTCCCAAGGCCTTTCTAGTGAATTTTTGATGGAATAAGTAATGCAAACAGATTAAACTAATTCATTATCAAGATTGCTAAAAACAATAGAAATTCACTTGAAACAATTAAATCTCAACTAAAAGCTCATTCATAGCAATTCACTAGAAAACAGTCAGTAAATGAGTCTAGTTAAAGTGTATCAGACTTACTGCACATTAGCTGAATAGAAACGACACACTGTTGAAATACACTTCTCAGATTGTGAACAGTTTCAGCAGGAGATGCTGCTTTGCCTTGCCTGGAGATATTCTACAGTGGTGCAATCTTTCTGCAGTGTTTGTGCTTTCTGGAGGCATGCCACTAAACAAATCCTACCGCTTCGTGGAGCTCACAGAGTGCTCAGAGTGTGAGCAGTTTCAGCAGTTTGACAAATTGACTGATTGACTGAAGATTATCGGGTGAGTTTTTACCAATACTTACACCTGTCCCTTCAATGCTGCTCACTCGTCAAACAAATCAACTAAGAAGTGCAAATGGTACGGGGAAAACTCAGACTACAGACACGTATCATAATTTAAAAAAAACGGGCCCATAGCAAGTTGCATGCTAATGCGACTGTGCAGGGTATTGTTGCCGTAGTTGAAGAAAACAGCGGAATCCGCTTGGGAAAAGGATCAAAGTAAAATCACTGCTTTTCTGAAACCAGTAGCACTTAAAGTTAATGATGCTACTCCGACAATATCAGCAGATGAATTTACTCCACAGGCGACGGTTGAGATATCTATGTTGTATCCCATAGATAACTCTTTGTTAAACTTGTGTATCAACCTGCAGCGTGACTCAATAGGTGACATTACATTTACTGTGGAAATCGATATAATATTGTGACCCCAATCGCATTGTTTAAATGTATGTTGGCCTACGCCAAGCTGTCTAAAGAATACCATGTACATAGGTTCCGCGGCAAGGTCTTGACCTTATTGTATTGTGTAAGCCGCCATCTTGGATCTAGATGCCATTTCAGGTACTCTTGCAGTGTGGAAGTCACCCTGAATCACAAAATGGAGGCCGAATGACATTTTGAGTAAGACTCCGGCCATGGTGACCTCTGCACACGTGAATAAACAATATGTCCGCAGGCCACTTGTTAGGGTCACGAACTAAGACCTTGTCCTCTCTTTAACCTGTGTGTAAATATGTAACTGTATCAGCGGAACTGCGGAATTAGGTAAATTGTGTGTTCGACCTGGCTACGAACCCTAGCCACGGTTCCAAGAATGGTTAACTTGCGAGAGGGCTGGCCAATGCAGGACAAAACGTATAAAAACCCAAGCATCCCGATGATCGGTCTCTCCCACTTTCAGTGCGAACCTTACGTTGAAGTTTCGCGTGTTAGTCAGAGGGCCGAATAGCTATCCGTATGTCAATTGACTTTGGTAACTTTGTAACTTTGAAATAAAACGCTTTGTATGTCCTTTGTAACCTGTGTTGGTGTGTTTCCTTTTGGGCTTCCCGGCCTCATATCAATTTCTCTGTTTCCACAGTTGGCGCCCGAATAGGGACCCTCAAGATTGATGCCGGATCATTGAAGGTTGACGCAGACTATCGAATCGGGATCGGACGGTGTGATTCTGCGGGCCCGACCGATCGAGACGCGATACCTCAGCAGCGCTGCACGATCCGATCCTTGGGCGATAGTCGTGCGGTCTGACACGGCATCTTGACGAGGGTCCAAATCCGAGGCGGGCAGATTTGCCAAAACCACCGAACGCAGGTAAAAATTCGTTAGTTGAAGTCCTTTGTAAACCGTACGGTCCTCCTTAGGTTTGGTCAGGTGCAGTCGTGACCCGGCTCTTAATTTAACCCTGACAATTTGAATTTGGCGTATTGTATCTGCAGACACAATTATTGGACCAGGTAACACCAATTCTTTGAGAAATGCCTGGGAAATTGTCTAGCTGCTTTAGGGCTCTGTTCCGCAGCGATCGACAATCTTTGGAATTTAGCCGTCCGGCACCACAGGAGGGGTCGCCGGCGTGTACTATGTACTGTAAGTATGGCATTGGTAGTATTGTATTTAATGACATTTGGCACAGACAGACCAGAAATGCCTCCGAATTTCAGTGGCCAATCAATGGTAGTTTTGAGATCCCCCGTATTGAATACTTAGAATCGATCTTGCTTAAGAAAAAGGCTAGGCCAGCAGCCTTTGATGTGTTACAAAATTGGAAAAAGGAAGCATTGCAGCAGCTTAAAAGTAGGGATAAACATGCACGTCGTCATAAAACAAATGCCGAAAAGGCATTGTTGTATGACAAGGAAAAACGATTAGAAGAAGCCCAGAAAGTGGATAGAGCTTTCTCGCTCGAGGTCCAGAAAATTTACCCCTCTAAAGATTTCCATGTTTCCGAGGAGTTTATTGAGAAAATATTGAACGAACGGAGGCCTGATTCTTCAGCGCCACCTCCGTATGCTCCTGTTGTGGGCACCTTGCCCGTTCCTGCTATTGTTCCCGTTGCTATCCCTACTCCCCCTGCACAGCCTACTGCTCCTAGTTCTTTGGTTGTCGCTCCTCTGTCTATTACACTGCCTCTCTCCCCTGCACCCTTGTTAAGTCCACCTACACTTTCGATTCCGGGGAGTCCCGTGTTCGTTAAAACAGATCCCGGTGCAGGGTCAACAATTGTGACTCGTAGTACTGTTCCTGCGGGCAGGAAACAGGAACTATTTGCTTGGGCTAAGCATTGCATGGAAAAAGGTGATCAAACTGATGCATTTTCAAAATTATCTAATTTGCTCGATTTTCCTGAGAAAAATGTTTTTATTGAAGGACTGGGGATTCACTTAGGTATAATGTGGGGTAGATTGCAGACTTCGGATCTCCCACAAGGGGTGAGAGATCTGAATGCTTTGGCACTTTCGAGGGATACAGAGCAGAAAGTATTTGGACATGTTGATAGGTTGCTTGAGTTTAGGAGGGATTTTGAAAAGTTACAAAACGAGGATGATGAGGACGATAGGATATATGTACAGAAACGGTTCCTTTCGTGCCGAAGATCAGCACCTGAGGAAGTACGAATTTGTACCAAAGACGCGATTCGATGGATCTCGGATTCATCGATACCGCCAGATGAGGTGTATGACACACATAGTCAATACACGGTAGAGATGCAAAGAAAGGTAATCCAAGTGATGGTACAGCACTTACAGGAGGAATGTATAAGGAAGAAGGTTGGTTGCCCCATAGAGTTATTGGGTATTTGTAAAAGAGCTTTTTCGCCCGACACTTCTACAGCTGCTTTAGCGCTCGATTTGGCCCTATTGCTCAGTAAGCGGTCGGAGGTCCCTATCTCTCCGTTGCCTATGAGAGAGGTCCCTCCGACCCTTGTCCCAAAAGTAGAAATCCCCGCCGACGCGGCGACTGGTACTCCCGCGACGGATATCCCTGCACATTACGTATCGCAGTTTGTTCACGTCCCGTTCTCTCGACAGGAAGTGAACACGATTAGACAATCAGTCCCTGATATTAGGAAAAACCCGACAGGGTTTTATAAAGAGATAGAATCCGTTTTACAGTCTTCTGTGTTCACCTTAAGTGACATGGACTTATTGTTTCCAGTGCTTTTGCCAGTTGATGTATGGAAACAGATACGGACAGTAGATGATGTGCCGGGGCTAGGGGATACATGGGTAAATCTGATTAGAATAGATGGGGAACGACCAGCTGGTGAGAAACCACCCCAGGTAATACTTACCTTACCCGATAGAATAGTTGCTAAACTAAAAACTATAATCCCAGAAAAAAGGATTATTTGGGACAAGCTTACGGCCTGCGTCAAAGGGAAAACTGAAGGTACTACTGAATTCTTTAATAGATTTGAACAGGTGTTCTCTGACTTCAGTGGACACAATTTAGGCACAGAGTCGGGGAAGAGGTTGTTTGTGGACAAATTTGTACGTGGATTGTTGCCCGACATCCAGTCACAAATTATGTCCTCAGAGAGCGCTTGGCAGGCAAAATCTCAGTCAGAGGTTTTGCATATGGCTCAGTATTATGAGAATCGGGTTAATAATGAAAAAGGGAAAATCGAAAAAAGAAGGGGCGACTTAAAGACTAAGGTATTGTTGCAACAAATTGTCAGAAACCCCAGAGGAGTTACGACACAGACTAGAGGTCAGTACATTCCAAGAGGAAATACTCCTCCAAATTCTATAAATATTAATCAGTGTGCTTATTGCCGCCAGGAAGGTCACTGGCGAGCACAGTCTCCTGCCCTTCGTCAGAGGTCAGGAGGCACATTTGGAGGTATGGGTAGGCGACCAAGGGGCCGCCCCGGAGCAGGGGGCCCTGATAGGGGTCAGCTTCTACAAGATCCACAGCAACCTTTTTCACGGGAAAATCAGACTCTGAGTATGGACTCGAGAAATATATTTGATCACCCTTCTGCTGCCTATCTTTCTGAAGAACTTCCCTTTGACGAAGTTCTGCCTTACTATGATTGCCCGAAGCAGCGTTTGGAACCTTTACCTATTCCCGTTATTCAGAAGGGCCCCTACGTTGAATTATTGGTGGGGAATAGGAAACATCAGTTCTTGATCGACACTGGAGCACAAAAGTGCTCCATTGACCATTCTAGGGTTCCAAACACCCCAATGTCAGGGCAAACAAACGTTTCTATAGGGTTCTCTGGTATACCAACTGTTTGTCCGGTTTCTGCGCCGGTATCTGTTTCTTTGGGTCCTTTCACAGACCAGTGCCCTTTTCTTCTTACTTCAAACTGCGGAGAAAATTTGCTAGGGTTGAATTTGTTAAAGAAACTGAATGCAGTGATTAATTGTTCCCCTGACGGAATAAGATTAACAGTTTCACCACAGCAACCATTTAACTCCCAGTACTTGACCCGACCTCTACCTCCCGAGTTTGACATTGTCCTGGAATGTTTGTGGGCAATAGACGACAATGATGTCGGGATATTGCACATCGAGCCTGTTAAGATAGTCTTGAAACATGGGGTTAAGCTACCGCGCATTCCGCAATATAAAATTTCAATTGAAGGTGAGCGTGCTCTGAAATGCATTGTCTCCGATTTTGTACATCGTGGAGTGATCGAAGAGATAACAGGTAGCTTATGTAATAGCCCGATCTTGCCAGTATATAAGAAAGGCGACAATGCAATTCCGTACCGGTTTATAATAGATCTTCGTGCTATTAACCGAGTGGTAGCCCCACAATTTCCAATTGTGCCTGATGTAACTACGATAGTAACAATGATCCCTGCTACGGCTACACACTTTAGTGTCGTAGATTTGAAAAACGCCTTCTTTAGTATTCCGATACATGAGGAGAGCAGGTATTTGTTCGCGTTCACCTTGGGGGGACGCTCGTTTACTTTCACAAGGGCACCTCAAGGGTATACTGAAAGTCCTAGTATCTATAGTAGAGCCTTAAAGGAGCAGCTCAACACCCTTGAATTGCCACCTACTTGCACGCTGCTTCAATATGTAGACGATTTGCTCTTGGCTGCAGACTCTGAGAAAGCTTGTAAGGAAGGCACTATATTGTTGCTTGTTCATCTAGCTGAAAATGGTCACAAAGCTTCGCTAAAGAAATTTCAATATTGTTGCCAGGAGGTTGCCTATTTAGGCTACCTCCTGTCAAAGGAGCGGAGAAGATTGGCACCTGAACGAATAAAACACATTTCTGGCATGTCTGTCCCAAAATCACAGAAGGAAGTCAGAGCCCTGATAGGGATGGCGTCCTACTGTAGACTGTGGATCCCGAATTTTGCACTAGTGGTAAAACCGATGTTGGCTTTGACGAAGAAGGGCATTTCTCTGCCACTGCCATGGGAATCGGAACATCAACGATCATTTGAGCTTCTCAAAACCGCGCTATGTTCAGCACCGGTTCTGGGTACACCAAATTACGATAAGGCCTTTGTGTTGTTTGTGCATGAATGTGATGGATGTGCTTTGTCTGTGTTAACACAGGAACATGGAGGGAAGAATAGGCCGTGTGGATATTATTCCTCCGCCCTCGATCCTGTTGCATGCGCTTTGCCGCGATGTCTGCGCGCTGTTGCTGCTGCCGCTGCGTCTGTAAAACAGAGTGAGGGGATGGTCCTAGGCCACGATTTAATTTTGATGGTACCTCACTCTGTTGATATTCTATTGAATAAAACTCAAACGCAACACCTTACCTCTGCCCGGTTGACAAGGTACGAATTAGTCCTATTTGCTCCTCATATCCAAATTAAAAGGTGTTGTGTTCTCAATCCGGCTGAACTCTTACCTCTCCCGCAAAATATTGTTTGCGGTGATGAAGGATCACATGACTGCCTGTATGCCACCGAACAAGAAACAAAGGGCAGGATAGACCTCTCAGATACTCCTTTGGAGAATGCGGAAGGGGAGCTGTTTTGTGATGGCTCCTGCTTCAAACTTCCGAATGGCACATCTACAGCTGCTTATGCAGTTACTACTTTGAACAAGATTGTTGAAACTAAAAGGATTCCGCATAACTCCGCGCAGGCCGCGGAGATTATAGCGTTGACCCGCGCTTGTGAGCTCTCCCAAGGGCATAGAGTCAATATTTATACGGATAGCCAGTACGCCTTTGGGGTGGCTCACAACTTCGGAAAACTGTGGTTGGAAAGAGGGTTTCTGACCTCACATGGGACCAAGATTCAGCATGGTCCCTTAATAGTACAACTACTTTCAGCGCTCTCACTCCCTGAACAATTAGCGATCATGAAATGTGCAGCACATCGCAAGATCATAGACAATGTGGGCAGAGGAAATGCTTTTGCAGATTTGATAGCTAGACAAACAGCCACAGACCTTAGCACAGACATGTACACCTCGAGGGAAATGAGAGATGTTTGTATAATAGATGAAGGCATTGGGTCTGTGCGAGATATGCAGACTGATGCCTCAGTTGAAGAGTCTAGGAAGTGGGCTGAAGGCATGGGAAAATTGGATGATGAAGGGTGTTGGGTGGACGCATCCGACGGGAAATGGTTGCTTCCTGATTCTTATGTGTTAGCAATGGTTACAATGGCACACGGTCCAACGCATGTGCGTGCCCAGCAAATTACGAAGATATTACAGCAGGTTTGGGTGAATGATAAAATTTTGGAAACTGCAAAGAGACATGTTCAGAATTGCATGATTTGCCTGCAGCACAATGTGGGTAAAGGGACAGTGACTCCAAGGGGAAATTTCGGGCCCCACTCTGTCCCCTTTGAAACCATTCACCTTGATTTTATTGAAATGGAGCGATGTAATAACTTGAAATATGTTCTTGTCATCATTTGTGCTTTTAGCAAATGGGTCGAGGCTTTCCCTGTCAAAGATGCTACCGCCATGACCACCGCAAAGATCCTGGTGAAAGAGTACTTCCCTCGATTTGGGCTCCCGAGGATAATTTGGTCGGACAACGGCCCCCATTTCATCGCAGCCGTAATGTTGCAAATATGTGTTGCCCTAGGGATTGAGAAACGTTTTCATTCAGCTAGGCACCCTCAAAGTGCGGGGTTGGTAGAGAGACACAACGGTATTCTGAAAAACAAACTTGCAAAAACATGTGCCGACACTAAGCTAAAATGGCCCGACGCTTTACCTATTGTGTTGTTAGCTATGCGCACCACACCCCAGACTAGAACTGGGCTCTCTCCGTTCGAGGTGGTAATGGGAAGGCCTGCTAATATCTGGGGTCTCCCTAAACCTAAAGCCCTGAGGGATGTGGATAATGTATTGCTCATAGATTACTGTAATCAATTGACTAAAAATCTGTATTTCATTTACCACCAGGTGAATGCTGCCTTACCTGTACGGTTTATGGGCCCAGGACACGATATACTGCCCGGTAGCTGGATCCTGGTAAAGGCCTACGAGAGGTCTTCCTGTCTTGCGCCTCGCTGGCGCGAACCCTACCAGGTATTATTGGTCACCAGGACGGCAGTGCGGGTGGCAGGAAAGAAGAACTGGATACATGCAACGCATGTTAAGAAGATCCCTCACCCGACGCCACACGCTACAGAAGAAACAGAACCCCTCGCTGGTGCTACAATCTCTGATCTCGGAGTAGCAGGCAGCATTGTGAGTGCGTCGGAGAAGTTCTCTGAGCCTGAGGAGCTCGGGGAGCCGTCCATTTTGTCTCCGCACTCTCTTGATCAATCACTTCCGGAAAATCTTGTTTCGAGCTCTGCGACTTCCGTCGCCACCGACACGACGCTCCCCTCAGGGAGCGACGATACTTTGCTTTTGGATTCAACAAACTTGGGTACCATCAGGTACAACCTTCGACCACGGAAATAGAATTACCGCACGAGTGTCGTGCATCTGGAAGGAAAAGAGTGATTGAAGTACTGATGTCTTTCTTTTTTCGAACAAAGAAAAGGAGGGTTCTGTTGGCTAGGGTTGGGAAGGACTAAGAAATCGCGCGGCCGAAGTGCCGCCAGCAACGAACATTGGGGCCGTCGATCGGGATGACCATGATGCCTGCCGCCTTCACCGCTGCTCCCCGTATTGAACTATTAGATAAGGAGGTGACCAAATCGAATAATGAACAATGTGCCTGGGCACCAAAAACGTACTGTTGTGTTCTCGTTCTGATTATTGTTATTTTTGCAACTGCTGCCGTGGGACTTTGGTATTTTGAAGAAATTCATCCTTTGAAGCCTCTGTTACCGACCAAAATCGTACCAACTGTTTTGACTGCCTCTGTACACCTTCACACTCTGTCCCCTAGGGACTCTCGGCATAGACAGAAATATCATAATAACACTTTGATGATAGTGATGAATGCTACGCATGCTATTTTTAATAAGAGTAATTGTTGGATCTGCACTCACTTACCACAACATGGGAACAAGGGACTGGGATGGTATATACATCCCTTACCTTTAACAACTTCTTGCTATGCCTGTCTTAGAGCACTCTTCTTTGGCCGATGGAATGATAGCATCTCAGGGAACTTCGATGGGACTAATTTGAATGAATTTGAAAAACGTGAATTGACTCCCCTGGGATGCTCGCTTTTCGCAAATAGGAGTAAACCTAACGTCGCTTCTATTAGGCCGTCTGATAAACTATCTTTTCCTTTCCAAAATCTAGTTTCTTTTAAGATGGCTCCGATAGGCAATAAGGATGCCATGCCTCCTTCCTATTCTGTGAATCATAGTCCTGATTCAGTTCCTTTCTGTGTACAAAGAAATGGCACTAGTCCAACGGGAGACTTCGAGCCTTGTGTAAATACTGTAAACTTGACTGGGGAAAATAGGCCTTTGTATGTAGGGGGACCCGTTTATTTTGTTTGTGGTAGTTTAGCTTTTCCCTGGTTGCCGAAGGATTGGCAGGGGACTTGTTACTTAGGGATATTGTTACCAGGTGTATTTATAGCCAGTACCTTAGAGGTATCTAAGGCTCGCCCGCGACGGGATAGTAATGGAGACACCCCTGGACAAGTGTTCGGGGATATAGCCAAATCAGTAGTGCCCTTTTGGGGACAAATAGCAAATTCAGAAAACATTAGGGGATTAGCGAGGGTGTTGGAGAAAACAATCAACCGGACCACAGACATACTTTACAATATGACCTTAGAGCAAAAGGCGATAAGATTGGTAGCACTTCAAAATTGAATGGCATTAGATGTCATTTTAGCCGAACGAGGTGGAGTATGTAAATTAGTGGGGTCCGCTTGTTGTGTTTTCGTACCAGATTCTTCGCCAACAATTTTTAAAGCAATTCAGAATTTACACACTCTCAGTTCTGAAGTCCATATCCCTGTAGGAGACTGGAACCTTAGTACTTGGTTTTGGGATTCTTTACGATCTTGGGGGTGGAAGGTGCTTTCTGTCATTTTAGGTATTTTAGGGATTCTCTTAGTTCTTTGCTGTTGTTTTCAATGCCTCCCGAGTATATGTGGAATGATGGGGGGATGTTGTGCTCAGGTAATGAGCGCAATAGGGCATAAGATATACACCCCGAAGACAGCATCTAAAGAGTTCATGTTGCAAGAAGTTCTTATGAACAACTTTATGGCTATTGACATTTCGGACAATGATGCGGAGCCTATGGATGATAATGCCTTCAGTTATTTTCGAAAGTATTAGGAAATGATGTATTAGCACTTGGCATAGGCCAAAAAGGAGGGTCTGTGGAAATCGATATAATATTGTGACCCCAATCGCATTGTTTAAATGTATGTTGGCCTACGCCAAGCTGTCTAAAGAATACCATGTACATAGGTTCCGCGGCAAGGTCTTGACCTTATTGTATTGTGTAAGCCGCCATCTTGGATCTAGCCGCCATTTTAGGTACTCTTGCAGTGTGGAAGTCACCCTGAATCACAAAATGGAGGCCGAATGACATTTTGAGTAAGACTCCGGATATGGTGACCTCTGCACACGTGAATAAACAATATGTCCGCAGGCCACTTGTTAGGGTCACGAACTAAGACCTTGTCCTCTCTTTAACCTGTGTGTAAATATGTAACTGTATCAGCGGAACTGATCAAATTAGGTAAATTGTGTGTTCGACCTGGCTACGAACCCTAGCCACGGTTCCAAGAATGGTTAACTTGCGAGAGGGCTGGCCAATGCAGGACAAAACGTATAAAAACCCAAGCATCCCGATGATCGCTCTCTCCCACTTTCAGTGCGAACCTTACGTTGAAGGTTCGCGTGTTAGTCAGAGGGCCGAATAGCTATCCGTATGTCAATTGACTTTGGTAACTTTGTAACTTTGAAATAAAGCGCTTTGTATGTCCTTTGTAACCTGTGTTGGTGTGTTTCCTTTTGGGCTTCCCGGCCTCATATCAATTTCTCTGTTTCCACATTACAAACAATGTGTGAAACATAAATGATGATTTAAATCGTGGAAATATAATTGGCATTACCTCTGGTAATGCCTCAAATGTATCGAGATCCCTGGTTTAGTTTGATTTTCGGAAAAGTGTGTACACCTCCTCTCCAGCTGACAATACTTCATGTAGCTGCTCGGATTCTTCAGAAGAAGATGCTCCATCTGATTCGGAAATAATAACAATATTGAAAGCAATTTATGCCCTGTGTACCAACATGCATAAGGAGCAGCAGTTCTTAAAAACGGTTTTATCTAAACATGTTGATATGGTATTAGCGTCTCAGCCCTATGAGCATAACTCACTGACTAATATACACAATCTAATGGGAGAAAGCATGGATGTTTCTACACAGGAAGCTCAATATTTGCCGATTGACACAGCGAAACGTTCTCACATGGAGGCTTTGTGTGAAATTGAAATCAGTGTTGCCATTGATGAGGGCACACAAGAAGAAAATATTATGTCTAAAATTAATAGTATGTTTTATTCCATAGTGGGTAGCCCTATTCAAAGAGCTAAGCTAATTAAGGGCCAATCCAGGAAGAAACAGCGCAAGGGACGTAGAGCTGAAGTTAGGCAGACCCAAGCCCGACAAAGAATGAACTGCAATGGGTGTACTCAAGCAAATCTGTCAATGGGTCTACTCGGGCACCATCCACCAACAGCAACAATCCCAGTGGTGATGAACACAAGTTTGAACGGCATCAGATCATAAAATTGATTGGAGCCATTAGTAGAAATACATTCAAATAAAGATCTCCTTAACAAGAACACCAAGGGAATTTTGGGATAATTGGATTAAGCTGAAAGAATGCAAATTGTTAACAGAATATAACACAGGAACGTCAGCACAGCTGCTGAGACGTGTATTCTAATTGAGGACAATACTTTGATGCCCGATGAGCAAACAAGTGATTTGCATAATTTTACACAATTAAATCGGAAATTACAATCTGTATGTTTAGAACCGAACATGGGCAATGTAAATTAAAGGATTGAAATTATTGAACAGTTTTCCACAGCGGACACCGTATTTCTAAAATGACAGTGAATTTTAGATATTATTAATTGTTTACTGAACTTGCACCTTATTACCGGTAAGGACTTTGAATTGCTTGAAATCGCAGGGACATCTCATGAGACAAATTGGGCGTGAGTCCAACTTATCTCTCCCATAACTGATTATGTCCTATTGGGAAGTTTTCTTAACATTGGGTTTTGAATTTAAGCGTGTAATTGAGAAAACCTGGGAATAACAACATGGCTAAACCAATTGAGACAAAAATAGCAAAAGAAAATCACACAGTTAGAGATTTGGAAACCATTATCGCTAAATTGGCCTCAGTATTGGGAGAGATAAGGATTCTGTCCTTGAAAGTGATGGCCTATCAAGGAAATAAAACCAGACAGATGGTTTGACCATGAAAGGCACGTTAGATCATCTTTAACTTTTGACATGGAATACAAGAGGTTTTAGTTTTACGAAAAATACCTTTGGCCAAACCTTGTTGTCCGACTCAGATATTTTTATTATGCAGGATTCTTGGCTTACTACTGACTTCCGCCTCAATGGTGGTTTTAATATAATCCAGAGAAGGGCCCTTAACATGATTGGCAGACCATCAGGTAGCCTTCTAATGGGGGCCAAACATTTCTTGACACTTAAGGAATTTAGGCCGGATCTTACTAATCGGCCTGCACTATAGGAACCAAAATCATGATCATTAATGTCTATGATCCCTCGAGAGTAGTTGTAACCAGAAAAATAGTTTTGTTTGTTGAACGCATAATACAGGTCTGGCTTTTGATTAAACCACAGAGCCCCTATATAGTGGGAGGTGGTTTTAATTTTCAAAGATATCCCCGCAGACCCCAAAATAAGGACAAGAACAAATGTTCTGTTCTTAGTAGAAATAGCCATACTGTTGTGGTATTGTAATTCAATCTCAAAGAAAAAGTAGGAATAACTATACAGAACCCATGGGAAATGTTTATTGACAATTTTGCACTGAAACAACTTTATCAATATGTCCAACTAAGTGCTCAAATAGCATGTACATGGTCAAATTGTCTGTACAGATCTTGGATTGACAATATATTTATCCAAGTTAGTAGGTTCAATAGCATTGACAGGTTTCAGCTTGTTACTAAAACCCGTAGTGATCATGCAGCTCTGAAAATAGGTCTTGTTTGGGCTACTGTAAAACCGAAAGAAACCATTTCTGGAACCAATAGGGCTAATACTGCTGCTAACAGACTGATTTGTAGAGAACGTATTATAGTTAGAATTAGCAATGAGGCTTTAAAGATATTTGCAGATATAGACGAGGCACAATACTTTGATTTCCAATTGTATTATGAATGAATGGGAAACAAGGGGCACCAAATAAGCTTTGTACATGTTACAGAAACTGGACTAGACAGCAAAATAGCTCCACAGACAATGTCCACTGGCACATTATGAACAATGCAATGGGTAGTTCTGATTCACGTACATTTTGGAATATCTATAAACGGCACACAATTCCAGTAAGGAGGGAAGAATGAAAATAATCCTATTTCTGCAGATTATTGGGTACTATATGTGCAAGAATTGTACATGAAAAACTCCTTAGTCAAGCAAAAGATGTTTAATGATATTTAACACGGCTATATTTATTGTGGAGATGGTATCTCCATTGTAGCTGAGGATATTGACGGTTGTAGGTCAAAGGATCGACTACAAAGGATCGAATGGTCAAAGGATCGACACAAAAGGACTGAAAACAAAAGGATCAAATTTTTTTATTTTTAATTTTTTACATTTTTTTTTTTTGGGGGGCCCCCAACCCCTGTTTTTGTGGGTTTTTTTCCCTAAACGAAAACCCCCCAAAAAATATATAATAAAAAAAAAATGTGATCCTTTTGTTTTCATCCCTTTATAGTCAATCATTTGTCTTTCGATCCTTTGACTGTCGATCCTTTAACTGGACACTGATATTGATGAAGTAATCAACAAGTTAAAGGTCAAGAGCCCCAGGCCCCGACCAAGTTGCCAATATAGTATACAAACACAACCCTCAAACCTGAGAAGTAATTATCGAAAAACCTTTTAATCAAATTATTTGAATGGGTGTAGTCTCTAATAGCTGGAAGAGATCCATTTTGGTCCCAATTCACAAAAAGGGACCTAGAACCAGCCCAGAAATTACAGACTATTGCCAATATTTGATTCTTTGGCCAAAATATTCTGTCATTTTATATTAAAGGAAATAAACCAATGGATTTTAATGAAAAAGATTTTCAAAAGACAACAAATAGGATTTTGGAAAGGAACCAACACATTAGTAAACATATGAATCTATCATGTTTAATTTGTTCGGCTCATTTTAAGAAAGAAACACTTTATTTATGCCTTGCGGACTACACCAAAGCTTTTCATAAAGTTAACAGGTATAGGCTATTCCAAGAACTTTATTGATCGGGTGTTGCATGTTACAATTTACCATTTTATTGGCACTTTATTCAGATACTTCTACACAAGTACGAATTAATATGGATGGAAAATAGGGTGATCCTATTAATAAAAATTACAGCCTAAAGCAGGGCTGTATTTTGCCCGGTACTTTTTAATATTTATATCGCAGACTTTGATGATACCTTTAACAAAGTTAAGAATTACCCGCCAAAAATTGGACGTTGGCATAATAGCTGGCTTTCATATGCCGACGATACGGCTATCTTTGACCAGACCTCAATCGGACTTTAATGCAGTTTAACTGCCTTGCACTAGTATTCTAAGAACAATTAATTGGTACTTAATCTGGAAAAACATTTAAATAATGATCATTAATGCGAGTAAGATTAAGCATAAAAATGTTGCATGGAAATTGGAAGAAACTCCCATTGAGACAGTTAAAAGTTATATGTACCTGGGAATTCCCATTTTCGACTCTTTTGATCACAGATTATTGGCTGAGGCTGCAAAGACAAAAGAGGGACTTTTTAAGATATTCAAAGCAAGCATAGTGCTATTTATGGACTCGAAATATTGCTTGATCAAGAGTCACAAGTCTTTTTGGGTAAAGATCATGGAAAGTAAGCTTTGGCGTCATACTTTGGGTCTTTCCCAGACTACTCCTTTAGAGGCAATTAATAATGAACTGGGAATTATGTCCATGCTGATCCATTTAAAATTGTGGGGCAGCTTACATTTTCTACAAATGCTTGAACAAAGTAAGAATGAAGAATCATCTTACTATGAATGTGATCAATTATTATGTTCTTACGCCCGTATGGCGATGGGGAAATCGTTGAAAGACATCAAGAAATTCCATCTCGACATCGACTTTGTTTTAAATGTGCCAACTAACAATGCCAGGGACATCAGAGAAATGAAGTGCAAGACGAAAGAATGGGATTGAATTAAAAACACAGAACATCTGTTAAACAAACCCTTATATTCTGAATATGCTACACAGGGTTTCACGATTAAGACACCATTTAATTATATTTGTAAAGTTAAAAACGCTAAGGTATGATGTTTTATAATGAGACTATTGGCCTTATTCCGAGTTGGGCGCAAAGGAATTACCGGCAGCGGTATGGACACTGGTGCCGGTAAACCCTTTGTGCCCTATTTGAGGTCCCTTAGCGGGTCCCGCCTTTAACGCCCGGTCTGACCAGGCGTTATGGACGGGACCCGTTAAGGGACTTCAGAGCTATTAGCTACTTCCCCATTCCCATTGAGCCCTATGGAGGCTGAAATAGGAATGGGGAATGGATTTTTCAATGGGGACATATCGGTCCCGCAAAGGTCGGACTACACCGGTAAGTCCCCATTGAACCAAGTCGGAGTCGGTACCAGTATGGAGGCAGTCATGGCGCAAATAGGGCCATAACTACCTCCATACTCGGAATGAGGGCCTATGTTTCAATGAATTACCTATTAATGAACATAGAGATGCGTGGTTATACATCCCATATGCCCAAAGACTTTGTCGCATTTGTAATCATGGTACAGAGACCTCCCAACATCTACTCACATCATGTTCAAAATTGGAGAATAACTACATTATAGGGTTTCATGAATTTGCGGCTAATCTTATGCAATTTCAGAGTGACCAATTTTGGTACCAAATGTATTCATATTCAGAAGAAACACGGAAAATGAACTATGCTGTGTATTATATATGGCTCCTGATTACAAAAAGTGAACTTGAAAGTTGATGATTCATTTTAGAAATAGCACATTTGTAGATGATAATCCTAGTTTTTAGAGGCAGGAATTAGAAAATAATTATGAAAAATGGATTTGATTTTAAATATTATTAAGCGAATATACATTTTGAATTGTTTTTGGTGAACAGTTTTAATTTGAATCTGTAATGAAATGTGTCCTTTCCTATGTGTGTGGATATTGTATTATGTCCTGTTGTTTTTCTTTTTCTTAAGAATATCTATGTTTTGTGCAGGTTAATGGTATTTTTACCAATAAACCTAAATAACAAAATAACAAAATACACTTGAGGTAGAAAACCCTCCTTCGTGAAGTTAGTGCAGCTAAACCACTGCATCCTGACATCTAGGTAATAATCTAAAAATAGCAATGTGACATAGTTTAAACAGCCACAATGAATTATCCACTCTGGCTATAATTAGGCTTCGGCTCCTTATGGTTTTGATCTGAAGGCAGAGTGTACTAATATAAAATCAAGTGAACTATTTCCACTGGATCTATTTGCTGACATCTGGATGTTTTACATCTACTGAACTGCTACCAGGGAATTTCAAGGGATGACTTTCATCATTGTCATCGGTTTTTAGGAGAAAGGATCATAGGTTAAGCTCTCACCTCTGACATGGGGCCATCCTGAACTTCCCAAATTCGAATCCTAGCAGGGCTGACTGATCCATAATGTCTTCTGAGGTATACATAGCTATACGTTGAGGTTTCTCCCTAAATTAATGAGGGAAATCTAGGCAGGAGCCACTAGCCCTCTGTGCATAGAGAGATGGTGCACCAGAGCCACACCTTGCTGTTGGTGGCTGACAACGGCAAAAGCATGTTTCTGTAGTAGCAATTGGTACTCTTGTTCAGAGGCGAATTGGTTGGTATTTTAGTGCTGGGGGCTTTTGGTCGGGTCTGTCTGATATGCAAATGTTTTGCGTGCTCTGGACTAGCTAAAATGTGACAATAGCATACTCTCTGAGAACCATGACAAAGTATAGGTTATTGGGCACTGTTCCTGCGCAGTAAAGTGGCACCCACACATTTGATATATAGTGAGCCGCTCTCTGTCCCAACTGTTCCCATCCCCCCTCAATCACTCCCTTGTGCACCCCCTTCTTAAGAAACCCTCCTCTGACCCCTCCTGCCCAGCTAACTATCGCTCAATCTCTATCACTCCCTTCCTGGGCAAGCTCCTGGAGAAACTGGCCATCTCCCAGCTTAATCTCCATGCTGAATCTGTTGGTAGTCTTCATGACCATCAGTCTGGCTTCAGAGCTGCCAGAAGCATGGAAACTGCTCTCCTGAACATCCGTGAGGACCTGCTCTCAAGCCTTGACTCTAATACCCCTTGTGTTCTCATCTTACTCAACCTCTCTTCTGCCTTTGACACTGTTAACCACACCATCCTGCTCAACCGTCTCCTTGATAACCTGGGTATCACTGGTGAAGCTCTGGCGTGGCTGTCCTCCTTCCTCTCCAATCGACCCTCCCAGGTCCAACTGGGTTCCTTCCTCTCTGACTTCTTTTTCTCTACGTGTGGTGTCCCCCAGGGATCTAACCTCTCCCCCTGGCTGTTCAATCAGTATCTTGCACTTCTTGCTCACCGCATAGCCGCTCTCTGTCCCAACTTTCAGTGCTACGCGGATGATACCCAGCTCATTTTCAGGCTACCCTCGGCCTCCTCTTCTTCTTCCCTCATCTGTGATTGTCTTTGTGCTATCCAGGAATGGTGTGCCGCCAACGACCTCTGCCTTAATGTCAGTAAGACTGAGATTCTACTTATCAGCACACCCACTCCCTCCTTCCCTGCAGCTCTCTGGCCGGCCTCCCTTGGCCTTTTTCCTGCTTCTAACTGCACGGCAAAAAACCTCTGGGTCATCTTCGACTCCACACTCTCCTTCTCTCCTCACATCTCTGACGTCTCTAAGAAGTCACACTACCAGCTACACCTCCTCAGAGGTATCCTTCCTTTTCTCTCCTTCCCCCAGAAGCTCACTGTCTCCAGAGCTCTGGTTCTCTCTAGGCTGGACTACTGTAACAGCCTCTATCTAAATCTTCCTGCCTCTACTCTCCGCCCTTTGCAACTCATCCAGCACAGGAGTGCGAGACTTGTCCTTGGCCTCAAGCCCAGGGACCGTATCGCTCCAGGACTGAAATCACTACACTGGCTCCCAGTGGCTGCAAGGATTAAGTTCAAAACCATCTGCATTGTCCACAAGGTCTTCTGGGGCCTTGGGCCAAAATACCTGCAACTCTCTCTTCCTAAATATCTTCCTTCTCGAGTCCTTTGCTCATCCACCTCCAACTACCTCAGGGTCAGCCGCTTCTCCAAGCAACAAGCTGGTGGTAGATCTCTCGCCACAGCAGGGGCCTCCCTCTGGAACAGCCTTCCTGCCTCCCTGAAACTTGAGGAGAACCATCTCCGGTTCCGGAAACACCTCAAAACCTTCCTCTTTGTCTCCGCTTTCTCTCCCTCTCTCCCCTGCTAAAATCACTGAACCTGCACTAAATCTGCAACTGGGCCACTCACCGATCTCATGTCCTGGCCCAGCCACTCTTTCTTGCACCGCCTACATGCACTACGGGACTGTCTCTGTACCCTACAGCCCCTTCTCCCGGGACTTACCATTGCACTTGCCACCAGCTGGCCCTATTATTTATCTCGTATTCTATTAACCATGTACCGCACTTTCCTTGCACTTGCCACCAGCTGGCCCTATTATTTATCTTGTATTCTACTAACCATGTACTGCACTTCCCCTCTCCCCTTCCCCTGCACTTTTTCCCAGTCCCCCTACCCTTGCACTTGCGCAATCTGAATGACACCTGGCCTAGTAAGATCGTTGTCTGACTCCCTTTGTCCCCCCCCGCCTTGTCGCGCCTTGAAACACTTGTGTATAGGCACGTTACAAATGCCATATCATATCATATCATAATTTTTATTTGCCAATTGTTGGAGAGACATGCTACTAAGGCACCATGCCAAATAACCTCTTCCATGGCATGGTGCTCATACACAAGGATCTGCCACTCTATATGTATATTATATGTAGGTGACACAATCAGTAGTAGTACTTCCGACCAGCACATATTAACCCTTCAGAATTTGAATTTGCTCTCCATTCTATAGCACTAACTACCGGAGCCTCCTCTTGTCTTCCCGGGCCGAGTGCTACAGGGTCATCCAAATGGCAAAGGTTGACTATACAAGATGACTTTCGATTATGTTACATTAAAATAGCTTTAGACAACTGGTACTGCAGACAAGGCTACACCATGGCCAATAACAAAATGCCCATTGGGAATTACCCATGCAAGCCTGCACCATGAGCGCACCATGATGTACAAAAAAGTACTTGCAATGACACCAAAACATTTGAAAAAAATATCCATATTCCACATTTACAGCATACAAGTCCATCACACCATGACCAACAACAATACATTTGTAATAATAAACTTAGAACAAGTCGGGCATAGTACAATTAACGAAAACAGCCACTGCATACACGCATCTCTTTAAATATAACCCGAGCAAGAAGAGAGCAGAATGAGCTTACAGCTTCCAAGTTCAGATAACAACAAGCATTCCTCTTTAAGGACAAAAAACAACATGCGAGGAAGGATATCTATGTCCTAGACAAGAGTGAAGCCACACGAACACATCCCCTACCAGAATTCCTCAGGTTTACTTTTGCTAAATATAGCAAAGGCAGAACTATTTATACTTCAAATGCCTTTTCTGTCTAAACTCACTCAGGGACTTCTTAAATCTGTCCCTAATATCCCGTTTTTAGTGTTCTATGGGGTAGGTGATTGTGCCCCCCAGACACCGTGCCCGACTCAGTTTCCTTTCTATCATGCCCACGTTTTCCTTTCCCTCTTCCTAACTCTCACTTCTGTCCTCCTCCAACTCCACCCACCTCTTCTCTCTGCCCTCTCCTCCTCTGTCCCTCCACTGTCCCCTTCTAGGCCTCACCCCCACCCTTTGAAGTGATTACCTTCTCCATGACCCTACTACTTCCTGCTCCACGTCACCACTCCCTCCTCCACACTACTACTCCCTCTGCATGCTTCTGTTCCCAGGTCCTTACTTTTACTCGCTCCTCCACAACACTGCTCTCTTCTCCACATAACTTCAGAGTCCTCCACACTACTACTAACACTACACACTACTACAAATCCACCCCTCCTTCTACTTAGACAACCTGCTTTCACTCTCACAAAACACTTCATGTTCACTGTCGACACGTCTTCGCCTAATCACATTCTTTATCCTTTCACTTACACTCACAATACAGTACCACTTGAACTCACTAACCTATACCTCACAAGATCCAGAATTTGCCTCCAGAGTCAACTTCTCCCTCCTTCCTCCTGCCGATCTCTTGCTCTGCCATCTTCCTCCACCTCCTCTGACATCACCCGAACAACCCACAGTCTCTTGCTTTCTATTTCCCCATTTCACTTCCCCTCCTGCTGGTATTGGTCCACTTGCCATGGCCTATCTGGTCCTGTCTTCCCCTTCCACAAGGTGTTACAGACAGAAAAGTTGCTAAATATCGGGGTAAGCCGTATTTTCACAAGTGTTGGTTCAGAAGACAAGTACAAGTCGTAGAACGTCCACAGGAATTGCCTTACCCACCTTCCCACTACCTCCAAGTGCTTGCCGACAAAATGGAGAGCCCCGATGAGAAATAAAAAGGCAGGAGGAAACACTTTCATCAAAGTACAGGAAGCCCCCAGACTAAAGAGGGACACAAAACAAAGCTGATTGGAAAGGATAGGTGTAACCAGTATAATACCACACTCGAATAACAAAGTGAGACCTATCTAGGGCCTTTACAAACTGCAGCAATATACCTATTTGATGCGAGCACATCCCCACCATGGAGCTCAGAGTCCATAGATCAGGGAACAGTACGACAAAACGAGATGAGTCAAGAAAACTAAAAGGAAAAAAAAACGAGTTGAGGGACCTGGCATGCAAATAGCCTAGTGCACAATGGGGGAAGGCACACGGAAGTCCAGGGTATCCGAAGGAAACATTGAAGAAGATTTCATGAAACAAATCCCATGCAAGGAGTAGGATGCGAGAAGTAGATTCAGAAACCCACTTGTGCCGGAAAACAAACCAGTAGTCCGGCAGTAGGCAGTAACAGTCAAGTAAGGGTGGAGAGAGAGATGGGAAAAAATGGTAAAGGGAGGGTGAAGGAATAATGGGGCAGAGTAACAAGCGAAAGGCAGAAGGCACTGAAGAGACAAGGAATACAGAACCTGAAAAAATACAAAGACTGGGCGCACTTGATTACATTGCAGAGCATCGAACCGTGATCTAGCCGCAGCTTATATTCAGCGGCATCTGCTAATGACACGTCCTCCTCCACTGGCTGACTGACGTGAAACAGTGTGTCTTACTGGGTCAGCTGATTGCGTGATGTGTCTTGGGGCATGCACGTCGCTGCAGGGCTTGATGGGATGTGTTGTCCCTCCATGCCCATATATGCCACAGTAACCTCCAGTGTTGAGTTTGCCACCTTAACTGCCGGTGCGCATCGGGAATCCTGACACCCACCCCCTTTCTCAACGCAGATCCCCCATGATACCACATTGACGGCCCATGTTTCACCAATGCCAAAATTTGCAAAAGCACGCTTTCACTAGTAGGCCGCTGCTCCTTGTGCAAGTTTAGTGCAAATCCGTCCAGAAGCAAAAAAAAAATCCCTATTCTAGTCTATCCAGATTTCCAAAAGTTTGGAACTCCCCCTACAACTTTGACCCGCCCCCCCCCTTGAACAAACCACACCAAAATGTGCACAAACATTCAGAGCCGGTTCTATATTGTTTCTGCAAAGTTTTGTGAACATTCGTCAAGTGGTGCCAAAGTTATACCCTGCCCAAAAACTGTTGTTCCTATGGGAAAGCGAAATTAACCATAGCTACAGGATCGCTATCACTGACCCTGTAATATATATACGTGCACGCACACAGACACACACACGCTGTACCCGGCATATCATACGGCGATCCAGTGCTCTGTTATTCTTATTCTTACTCTCCTCTCTCTCACACACTCTCACTTGCTTTTTTGTGCAATTTGTCTCTCTCTCTTTCTCTCGCTTTCTCTCTCTCTCTCTCTCTCTCTCTATCCCTCTCTCTCGCTCTCTTTCTCTTTCCTCTCTCTCACTTACTCTTTATCACTCGTGTCCCTGTCTATTTGGTTGAGAGCCATTGTGTCAGGTAGGCATTTTCTAGAACCCATAGCTGACAGCTGTGCATCCAGAGGGGAAAACAGATAGCATGAGGGGCTGTTTTGTGTAGTGATGAAAGGAAAAAAGGAAAGTATGTCGCTGTACAAATTAATTGAAAACTGGCTCTTTTTAAAAATGCTATATTTCTCATTTTTAATGAACACTTACAGTACATATTGTAGTCATACCCCTGATTTCTGGGCTGACATACTCCTGACACTTTTTCATAAGATAATAACTATGGGTATTGTCCCTGATTCTTGGAGATCGTGTCACATAATACCAGTTTTCAAAAAGGGCTCTAGACTTCTCCCAGAGAACTACCGCTTACTGACCATGACTGATGTTACTAGCAAGGTGTTCTCTACGCTAATACTGAAGGAAATTAACCTGTAGATAGAAAGGGAGAACATATATAGTATATTTCAGACTGGCTTTAGAAAGGGTTGCTCAACGAATGCCAACATTCTGGTTATAAATTCCTTGAATTCCTTGATCTGCCTCTATACATTTTGTTTCTCGACTTTTCGTCAGCATTTGATATTGTAGATAGACCCTTGCTTTGGGCTAAGCTTCAGAAAAAGGGCATGTCGTCCAGCTTATCCATGCTTGCAAAATGATCTATAAGCACAACATGGCTGGAGTCAGATTGAATAATCTTGGTAATCTTTACAAACAGATCCCTATTAGAAAAGGAGTTAGATAGGGCTGTGTGCATGTGCCTACCCTGTTTAATGTGTTTCTAGCTGACTTTGGAAAGATTGTTGTTGAAAAATGCAACGCATTCCCAAAGATAGTAAATAGTAAAGTTAGTTGGATCGGGTATGCAGACGATTTAATAATTATGGCTAACACGTGTGTTGGTATTTCACAAAGCGCTCTGGAAGTATGTAAATATGATGAAAGTAATGGCCTAAAAATCAATTTAGCTATGGCAGTGGGCAGGAAGTGCTCTGGTAGAAAGTTTATTGATACCCCGCTTGGGTCTATCAATAGACCAGATTATTATAGATATGTGGGGTACGATCTCTCCTATGAAAAAAATTTAAATTTTATAGTACAACAAAATAAGAAAGTGATGGCATTGTCTACTAGGGCCGCCATAGCGATTTTCTAAAAACAAAAACTGCTGGCTATTCTTTATCTGGCATTTTGAGTATCTATAAGCAAAAAACGATAAGCTGCCTTCTTGTATGGCTTGGAAACGTCTTCTGAGGATTGGGGAGAATGGGCCGATTGTTTGGAGGGTGTGGTCTGGAGAAGAACTCTAGGTCTGAGTAATTATACCCCCATGGAAGCTCTACGTTTGGAACTAGGGCTGATTTCTCTGGCTACTCATATCAAAATAAATAGAGTGAAACTGTTTATAAAGATCATGTTTGCTAACTCTCAATCCTTAATGTCGGTTATGAAAACGTTTAGGGTGGGAAATAAGCACAACACTTTGCAGAATTTCAAACTAAGAAATGAGAAATTCTTTGATAAGATAGGATGGTGTCCTCACTGGGAAGACAGTGAGGGCTCTTGCCATAAATCTTTTAAGACCTGCGCTGCTAAATGGGATTGGGTGGAAATCCATGATAAGATAGCTGGTATGAAATCACTCAGCACTTTCTCTAAGATGCATTTCATGTGTAAAGAGCCCCAAGCCTATCTTAAGCTACTTCCTTCGCCAGTAGCACGAAGAATATTTCTGAACATTCGGCTCAATAGACTGAAGGTTCTGTAATTTATTGGAGCTTGGTTTGGATTACCTCTAGAAAAAAGAACATGCAGAATATGTAAAGATGAGAAATGCCAAGAGTCAGCCCGGCACATGCTCACTTCTTGTTCAAAATTGAGATCCTCGTATGAATGTTACCTGAATAAGTATGTCAATGATTTTGATGACATTACCAGCAAATTATTCTGGTTGAGAAGTCTATCTGGAAATAACCTAGGTCTCACGATTGCTATTACACAGGTGTGGAAATGTGTTAATAAACACTTGGCAAGTTTTGAAGCTGATTTCAAACTGGTTGCGGACCTTTAACTTTGGGCTTAGGTGGTAATGACTATGCTATGAATATACCACTTATATTCTCTGGATTCCCATATGTGTCCATCTACTATGGATCTGTATAACTGAAGTATGGTGATTGAGTATTATTGTTTTACGTTTTGATGTTTTGATACATTTTAAATGGAATCTGTATTGATTTCCAGGGAGTCTAATTCTAAGTGATGTATGTATACATTTGGAATATTTATTTGGGGGGGAGTCAATGTAAGATATGAACTTGTATTTTATGAAGTAACATTTTACTTTCTATTTGTTTTTATACATGATGTGTAAAAGTCTGTTTTGAACTATATACACAATCAAAAAATGAAAATAGAAAACAAAAATAAATAAAAAAACTTGTAGTCATAATAGGCACATTACATTTGTTTTTTGGAACTATATTGATTATTTTCTGATAGAAGGTACTAATTCCACGCTGCACGTTCTCGCACCCTCCTATTTCTCTCTTTCAAAGTATCCCTATGAAAAAGGAGAAAGGTACAAATAATACCCATGCATTTTTAGCCTGTTTTGGATAAACTCAAAGAACACTTTGGGATCATATGAATTACTAACTGTAACATTAAAAGGTTTGTAGTACTGAACTTGTACCGATACAGGCAGCCTTCAGATTTGGATGTTAGGATAGACTGGCTGCGATAACAGTCACTCCACTGGGTGCAAAAGGCCATCCAAAGATAATGTTTTGTTTCTCCTTTCAGAATTTTAGTTTTGTCTCTCTCAGCCTAAGGATTGGTGTGCATTGGCTCTGCTTCAAATGCCCAGACATACTTTTAAATATATATTTAAAATGAATTGGCCACTGGAATTCCTCTTTCTGACTAGTGCTCTAATTATTGTTGCAAACATGCTCATTACTGAAATATAACAACTGTATGTTTACAGTACCGAAAAACCATTCTCCATAAACTATTCAATGATTTAACTCTAATACATTTTTGTTTACAGCCATTGAAAAGGAGAACCTTTTTTTCCAGGGAGGATAATCCCCATTGATTGGTTAGTGAAAACAACACCATGTCATTGACAAACTCTTGAATCTGAAAGAAGGCCTGGCAGAGTTAGCTCATAGAAGCTGCATGAACCCAGAATCACTTGGGAGAATATTTGGAGATGATGGAGCTTAAACAGTAAACTTTCAAGATCCACCTGCACTCGACTGAATGTCTGTGAAATCCACGACAGATTGTAAATGCGGATTCCTAATCCCTGTAACACTAGGAATTCCTGTAACACGGACGTTGAAACAATAAAGCAAACAAGGCATTTGCACCTGGTTCCCAATAATCACTGATATATTTATTTTATTGCGTCATATGGTTTGAACACATTCAAACCTTAACAGATCTAGAACAATTTACATAACTCATCAGTCATAACATTACAAAAATAATCTTACAGTTTTTATGCACACATATACCCACCATTAAGAGCAAAGATATACAAAACCAAAGGATAAAACAACGGCCAATTTATCCATTCAATTAATATGTTACTAAATGTATAGCAGTCAAAAATTGAAAGAGTGCAATCAACATAGACATTATATAGTAATCCATCAATAGCCTTTCCCATAGATATTCCCATGGAGATATTCTAAAGTCTTACACATACTTGTACAAACTTCTAAGTCGAAAATTGAGAGTAGCACTGCAATCAACCAGCACATACTTTAGTGTCTCAAGGCTGGCGTTATAGGCTGACACTCTTGGCAAATGATTTCAGGGACTTTCCAGATATATTGATTAGCAGCAGTTGGCAATGGGTTGAAGCGAAACAGTAACATGCTACTCGCAAATTTCCACGAGGGATAATTAACCAAATATGATGGCGGAGTACCTAGTGCCCATCTAATATTCACTGGCTCATATCAAGTGGTAATTTTGGTATTTTTGCTGTCCTTGGAGATAGACTATAAGACAGCAGCGGGTTTGCCGCTGTGCTGGGCACTAAAGTGCTGACAGAACACGGGGCCGGATATATATAAAGGAGGACGCACAGCCAGAGGGTTATAACACAACCTTCTTTATTAATCTACATCTGTAACTAGCGCCAACCGCGCCTTTCCCTTCAACTCCCCCTAACTCGCGTCTACGTTCCTGCCCTTTATGGGCGTGCCTAATTCTTAAAGGTGCGGTTGCCCGTAACACCACCCCCGGACAAATGTTCAAACTTTAGGGCTAGCACTCTTTAACCAGTCACACTGGTCTCTTGATCACTCTCTGTGGCCTCTCAGCTCGGTCTCCACTTGGAATCCATAAATCAGCCCGTGGCTCCCATGGAACTGGGCTGCAGGCCAACATGGAAGATTCGCTCTCTTCTCTTTTGAGATAGTGTTTGAACTGTGAACAGTTCCTCATGACCGCTTTGTCTTGGTCCTGCACGGTCACCATTGTGCCCTTTACGGCCGTAACCCTCATGGGGCAAGCGGCGAACTGCGAAACAGTCTTTCAGATCGTGGGCTGTTGCACAAGGACCTCATCCCCAATTTGAAAGTCTTTTGGTGTCGCTCTGCGGCTTGTATCAGTATCCTGACTAGCTTTCTCTTTCGCTTCTGCGTCTCTGTGAGCGACTTCAGCACCGGTGTCATCTAGAGTCAACAAGCTTCGTAAGATGCGGGTGTGCACATCGTACCGGACCAAGAGCTCTGCAGGAGTTTTGTTTGTGGCCTCGTGTGGTGTATTTTGATAATCTTTGAGGAGTCGGCATAGTGCTTGATGTGGGTTCACTGCTTCAATGCGGGCTCTCTGGATCATCTTCTTTATTGACGCCATGAATCGTTCTGCCATGCCGTTCGCCTGTGGCCACCGAGGTGTTATTTTCATGTGTTTGAATCCTAGGTGTCTTGCTAGCGCTGCAAACTCGTATTCGTTGAAGGGTGGCTCATTGTCAGAATTGATTACTCTGGCGATGCCCCATTCGTTGAGTACTTTGTCTAGCACGGAAGCTACCTGGGAAAATGCAGTTTCTTGATGATGAGGCACCGCAAGTACTCGTCAATCAGGAGGAGGAAGTATTCTCCTGATTCCATTGGTCCGTAGAAGTCAGCAGCTACCCTTTCCCAGGGTCGTTCTGGTATTTGTGTGTGTTGCAGTGGGGAAGGAGCTTAAGCGGGCGACGTGCACTGGCAGGCGTGGCACTTCTTGATCCATTCGTCCACTGCTGTGTCCAGAAAGGGGAACCATATGTGGCATCGTAGTTGCTTTTTCGTGTTCTCTGCTCCTCTGTGTCCTTCGTGCGCAGTGTGGACAACATCTGCCCTCATGGTGGCAGGGATGACGATGCGGCAGCCTCTGAGGAGTATATTGTGGTCTTTCACGGCCAGCTCGTTGTGCACTCTAGCTAGCCTTTCTATTTCTTTGTTACACACCCCCCGGGAGAGCCAACATTACACGTCAGTAGTGTCTCCACTTGTTGGCTGAAGTGAGACTGATGGCGAGCAAGGTCGTGGGGTCTGCCGCAGAGGCCACAGCGACCGTTTCCATCGATAGTGCAGGTGGTAGCGAGTTTGTCACCACGTAGTTGATGTATGCGACATCACCTCCTCGGGTCAGTGGGGGCCCCATGGGATGTCTTAACAAATAGTCTGCGGGGTTCAGGTCACCTCCAGGGCGGTGTATTATGTCAGTCATATTCTTGAAGGCGAATACCCCAGCGTTCTATCCTTGGAGGCATTTTCATGTGTGGGTTACCAAATAGAGAGAGCAATGCCTGGCGGTCAGTTGTTAGGGTGAATTCTTTTCCAATCAGGAAGTTATGAAAGTGTTTGCAGGCCCAGACCGGCACCAGGCTTTCCTTCTCGGCCTGTGAGTAGGCTGCCTCAGGGGGGACAATGCACTACTTGCATAGGCTACCATGTGCCTGGGGTAGACATCAGGACCACTTGTCTGTGCTAGAATGGCTCCTAAGCCCACGGGGCTGGCGTCTACTATCACTTCCGTGTGCCATGATGGGTTGAAGTAGGCTAGGCGATGGGCCTCCATGAGTGCATGTTTGATCACACTAAACGCGCATTGGCATGCTGGGGCCCAGTCGAACATTGTGTCTTTCTGTAGGAGTTTCCTTAGTGGTTCTGTGAGTGAGGCATAATGAGGTATGTGCCTGCCGCAATATCCGGCCATGTCGAGGAAAGAGCAGACGTTTGCTACTTGTTGTGGTTCTTTCAATTTAGTGATGGTGTCCACTTTCACAGGGTCAGGCGTCATCCCCTCGTTCCAGAAGATGTGACCAAAACATTTTAGTTTTGATTTGCTGAACCGACATTTGTAGATGCTAAGTGTGAGGCCAGCGGCTTGTATTGCTTTGCATATGGCGAGGAGAGCAGCGTCATGAGTCTCTTTGGACGAGCCAAAGATGAGGATGTCATTGCTATAGTTTAAGGCTTCCCGGATTGGTCTGATGATCCACCTCACAGCTCCCTGGAAGATTTTGGCGGCGGAAGAGATGCCAAAGTTCAACCTCCGGTATCTGAACAGACTGTCATGGGTGGCAAATGTCATTATCACCCTGGAGTCGGGGTGTAGTTCCAGTTGGTGGTATCCCTGTATCAGGTCGAGTTTGGAGAACATGCAGGCGTTGTTTAGCTGCACTATCATGTCCTCAATGCATGGGCCCAGATGTCTTTCATGTTGAATGGTGCTGTTGGCCACTCGCATGCCGACACATAAGCATAGTCTGACGACTTCTTTGGGTACGATGACTAGGGGTGAGACCCATGGTGTTGGCCCCGTTGCAGGCTTGATGATGCCATCGGAGAGTAGTTGATCAAGCCCTCTGGAGACCGCTTCTTGGAGGTGGAATCCGACCCTCCTCGGGTGTTGTGGAACTGGTCTCACTGTTGGGTCTATGTGTAGTTTGATGGGGGACCTTTGAGTTTTCCCAGACCGGTGCACAGCTGCAGAAATTGCAGCACAATGTCTGCTTTGGTAATGAGACTTTGGGATTGTCCGTGGAGGATGGCCTTGACATGCTCCTTTAGGACCTGCTGAATCATGGTTGAGAAGATTACGTTGATGGCCCCAACATGGATGTTGATCAGCCCTAGGAGCGAGGCGGAATAGTAGCTGAGGAGGCACCGACCTTTGGTTAGGGATCGGATGACATGGATGGTGGTGTCTACCTGTCGTCCTTTGAGCAGGAGACAGCGTGTGAAGTGTCCGATGGTGTGTAAGGGTATGGCTACCCCCTACTGGAAGATTCTGGATTGTGCTGGTCCGAGCGTCAGAGGATTTGGGATTTTCAGGTACTCTTGCTCACCCATGATATTTACGGTGGTGCCCGAGTCCACCATAAAATGGAATAGGCAGTTGCCCATTTTGATTGGTATTTTCGAGGCTTCTCTGGCTTCTTCGCTGTCGAGCACGAGGTTGACATACTCATCCTGAGGGTTTTGGTCATAGTACATGGTGCCTGATGTTGTTGTGGGGTCATGGTGGTACGCGTCTCTGCGTATCCTTCTGGTAGATTGTCGTACTCATCTGTGAGGTAAGGTGGTTGTTCCCCATACTCTTGTGTTTGTGGATATTCTTGAAACCGGTATTCGTCAACGGCTTGTACGTATCGACGTTGGTTTGGTTGGTAGTATATTTGTGGTCCATATTGGGGAAATGGCAGGCAGAAGGGCGACCTGCTAGGTGCTTCCGGCCCCATGGTGGGAAATGGTTTCCCTTCTCTGCACACAGATTGGAAATGTCCTTCCCTTCTGCAGTTTGTACACCTTTGTGTTAGGGCCGGGCAGGACCCTAAGGGAGGACACGCCATGCTGCAACGGTAGCATTGTCTCTGTTGTCGTGGTACCTGCAGGGCCTGTGGCCTGTACGGGTAGGTTCCTTTGTCACACTGGCGAGGTGGGGGTGATTGAACAGCTGCAATGAGTTTGGTGATATCATGTTTTAGTGCATTGGCGCCTGTCATGGATGCAGCTTGGGCGTCCACCCTCTCAAAAATGCAAGCGAGTTCGCTGACCTCAGGGATTGTGATGGGTTTCTTCAGGAATTGCTTCTTGAGCCTAGGTGACAGACAGACTTCGATTATTCTCTTATGGCTTCGTCGAGGGAGAAGGTGTCAAATTAACAGTGGACTCCTTTCACTCTTAAGAGAGGGATATATTCATCTACAGTCTCTTGTGGTTTCTGTGAGCATTGGTTAAAAAGATATCTCTGAAGGCCACCAGGGGGCGCAGGCAGGATGGACACCTGAGCTTCGAGCTCCGCACCCAGCCCCGGGTAAACTGCGGTCCACCAGCGGAACGAGGATCCCATGACCCAAGCGACCCCCACCAAGAGAAGTGGGAACCTGTAGCCCCCACCTGGACCCAACTCCGGTCCCGATCCGACGCTCCTGCGCGGAGCTTTACGGACCGAGGAGTTACCGGCGACCCCACCCCCACGGCCTGGTGCGAAGCAACGCAGGAGGCAACGAGGAAAGACGCGGCGGCCGCGCGCACACGGGCTGTGCCGTACACGAGTGAGCCTGGGGCTACGGGCCCGCGGCGCCCCCCCCCCTGGACACTTAACGCTCACGACCCAGGGGCCCGACCCGAGGAGGGCCATCCACCCGCCCAAGGAGCAACGACATCGCAGGAGGGCCGACGCGGGAGCGCGCCCTCCCCTCCCATCGCAGGACACACCAGAGCGGCCCGTGGCGCCCTGGGGCTCCACGCTTGGTGCTCCTGACGCCCGAGGCGGGGCTGCCGGGCCCGGAGAGGGCCATCTTCCCGCCCTTGGAGCAACTACACTGCAGGGGGGCCGACGCGGGAGCGCACCCCCCCTCCCGTCGCAGCACACGCCACAGCAGCCCACGGCGCTCTGGGGCTCCACGCCTGGCACTCCAGACAATCGGGACGGGACAGCCGAGGTGCCGCCGGCGCGCTCTGTCATAGGGAGGCCCGGGCCCACCTGCCCATCCCACGGCCCCGGGGCCCGATCCGAAGAGGACCATCCTTCTGCCCACGGAGCAACGACATCGCCTGGGGGCCGACGCGGGAGCGCGCCCCCCCAACACACTCCCCCCCCTCCCGCTCTTACCTGAGGAAAGTGCCAGGGGATACCTATAACCTCGCGACGAGGACCTTACCCACTGCGGCAAGGCTGGGGGTACAAAGAGAGGCAAGCATAGAGGGTAAGGACACCTGATCAGCACCCCTACGACCCCCCTCCACTGGAAGGGCACTTGGAGTGGATGGGGCACCAAAGGGAACCTTATCCACACTTGAAACATTGCTTGAGTTGGGTCCTCAGATACCCATACCTACAACAACTCGGGAACCCCCCAGCTGAGATACCGGGAGATCGTCACCACAGGGCTAACTAACGGAGCCAAACAGGGCAGACACACACCGAGTTGTCGACACCCCCAGGGGACGCGCCCCCTCTCCGCCCTGCACCCCGACTGGCCCAGACACGGCTGACATCCAGGAGGTGCCCGCTAACAAGTAATCGACACGATCCTTTCATGAGCTGGAAAGAAAACCTCCTGAAATACCAATTTGTTGCCAACAAAAGTGTCATGGCGACCGGCGGCCCCGCTGCCCCACCCCCAGACCTGGGGGCCATCCAGAACAATATCCAAACGATTCTGGAGGAGATACGCGGGATGAGGACTGACATGGGTGCCAAATTGGCTGACCTCACGACCAAAGTCACCACACTAGAGGACCGAATGGAGGGGGTCGAAAGCAATCAACTCTCTGTAACACTCCTTGAAACCCAAATGGACATTAGACTCAAAGACATGGAAAGACGAGAGGAAGAACTCCTGCTTAAGCTCGACGACATGGAGAACAGGGAGAGAAGGAACAACCTGCGCATTTTTGGCCTGGTGGAGCCCGAGGGCGAATCCACACAAGGACTCGAGGGCAAAGTGCACGACATTGTGAGGATCGCCCTGGGAACAGAGGATGCAGGCACGATTAACTTTGACAGGGTGCACCGGGCGGGGGGGGGGGGCAGGGGCCAGCGCTCGGTCTTGGTCCGGCTACATTATTATAAAGACAAGGCCAAAATTCTAGAGAAAGCAAGAAACCTCGGCAACATACAATATGGCGACTCAAGGGTGTCCATCTTCCAAGATCTGTCGGCCCTCACCCTGGCGATGAGGAGGAAATGTGGCAGCCTCACAAGATGGCTTCAGGGAAAAGGGGTTCGATACCGCTGGGGACATCCCTTCTACTTGGAATATGAATGGCTAGGGGAGAAACACCACCTGGTGTCGGAGGAGGACATTCGGAGGGCCACAGACGAACTGGTTGGTGACCAGGCGGGCCACTCAGGCGCCCAGGATGGAAGAGCCCGAGACCCCCCCAGGGGTCCTGACAGATTGGTGAACCATAGCGGCAAATCCAAGGTCAGGGGGGCCCGGAAGTTCCGGAAGACTAGACACCCGTCGACAAACTCTGAAGACCACTCAAAGTCATGATAACACCGTTCGATCGGAGGTGGAGGAAATCACAAGGTGAGCATTGACTCGGGGTCCAGGCACTGGAGGTCCTGGGTCCACGAGGTGCCATAACTGGACGCCACGTTGGCGCTACGGCTGGCCCACCAGACTACAGGGTGGGCGAAAGTTTGCCGAAAAGTTAAACTGTTTGGTTGAGTTACCCCACACACGAGGCCCAAGTTAATGGTTTGTGGGCTGGAGTGGGGGCTCATTGTTCCAAAATTTTATCTCAGACGCTTGTACCGAGGTTCTGACGGGGCCGATCTATACTGATTCTGAGAATTGGGATTCCCCAACACATGATAATCCCGGGGCTGGGGTTAGAGTCCTTGGTGGTTCGTTGACCAAACCCAACGTATGTTGGGGAAAGTGGACGAACGCCTTATATTTCAGGGGAAGGGTGGGAGGGGGGAGGAAACAGGGAGGGTGGCTTGGAATAGGGGGGAGGGGGGCAGAATGGCCAACAGGGCAGACAGAGGGTTAAAGGGGGAAAGTCAGTTCAAGTCACAGAAACTTGCTTGGCAGCGGGCTCTGAAATTCAGATACTATGAGGGATTCAAAGTGCACAACCGAAAAGACGATAATGATTGAAGGGAAGATAGGCACGTTGAATGTCAAGGGCCTTAACTCTCAAAATAAGAGGTCCCTTATGACATCTAACAGTCCTATTCCTACAGGAAACACATTATAAACGAGGGAGAGAGTCCAGAATCAAAGGGAAGGATATTGGCTGTAACTACTGGGCATCACACGCGACCTCAAAGAAAGAAGGGGTGGGCATTCTCCTGGGAAGGGCACTCCAACTCACAGGGGTAGAAACCAAGAGAGGATTTGGAGGTCGATTTTTAGGCGTCAAAGGGTTTTGCGAGGGACAGCGCGTCACTCTCGCCACCGTATACGCACCCAACTCGGGTCAGGTGGAGTTCCTCACACGGATCTTCAGTGTCATGGATGAGTGGGCAGAGGGGGCCATGATACTTGGTGATGAGGGAGGCAGAATGCATGGGGACCGGCAGAAAATTACGGAATGCTTTGCTGACTACTACAGCAAACTTTATTCCAGGCAAGTGGGCGAATCACAGGAGGATATTTCCTCCTACCTGGCAGAACATCCCCTCCCCAAGCTGACCGACGAAGACTTAGAGGCCCTCGAGGGGGAAATCTCAGAAGAGGAGGTGGAGGGAGCCATCAAAAGATTGAAGGCCGGAAAGGCACCTGGCTGAGACGGCTATACAGCAGATTTTTACAAACAGACCCAATCGATCCTAGTGAAACCCCTGGCTAAACTGTTCAACCAGATTAGGAGTCGGGACACAATCCCACCGACATTCCTGCAGGCCCTCATCACCGTCATACCTAAACCCGGCAAGGACCGGACGGACTGTGGGTCTTACAGACCCATCTCACTTCTCAATTTGGACGCCAAGATTTTTGCTAGAATCTTGGCCTCCAGACTGGAAAACTCCCTCCCACGTCTGATACACCCAGACCAGGCAGGATTCATCCTTAACAGACAGGGTTCCGATAATTTAAGGAAAACACTTCACATACTTGCCACAACTGAGGCCAGAAACGAGGGCACACTCTTATTGGCTCTCGACGCGGAGAAGGCCTTTGACAGGTCAGTTGGGCCTTCATGAGGGAGGTTCTCACATCTATGGGGATGGGCCCAAGGTGGTTGGGATGGATATCTGCGCTTTACTCCTCCCCCTCGGCCAGAGTGGTGGCAAACGGAACGGAATCAAGAGAATTCCCCCTTGAACGTGGTACGAGGCAGGGATGCCCCCTATCCCCATTAATCTATGCATTAGTAATGGAACCATGGGCAATCTCAGTCCGCAACAATATGGCCATCAGGGGAATACAGATGGGGGACACGCATTGCAAAATTCCCCTCTTCGCAGATGACGCCCTGCTTTATATCACCAGACCGTCCCAAACAATCCCCCGGTTGCTACAGGGCCTCACACGATATGGAGAGCTATCGGGGTATAAAGTCAACCTGGACAAATCGGTGGCATTCACAGGTGGGAATCTATCGGACCCAGAGATGACCTTTGTGGAGGGACTCCCCTTTAAACGGAGTGAGGAGGGGTTCCGGTATCTAGGAGTCCAAATCACGCGCGACCTTGAAGACCTGTATGCGGCCAACCCCCCCCCCTCTGGTCAGCAATCAGGAGAGACATAGAAAGGTGGGCGGGAGCGGGTCTCTCGTGGATGGCACGCCTCAATCTCACAAAAATGGTGATTCTCCCAAAATTCCTGTTTCTCTTCCAGATGCTCCCGGTGCTGGTCCCTAAGGCCTTCTTTGAAGAAACAAAACGAGTCCTTCTTAATTTCCTCTGGCAGGGCAAAAAACACAGAATCTCGTATGAGGTATTGACTAGGGCTAAGGAGGACGGGGGCGTGGGGTACCCCGACCTGGGGACATACTACAGGGCATCCCAGTTGAGGATTCTGGTTGATCATTTCTCACCGGGAACGAAAAAACAGTGGGTAGCCATGGATAATAGGCCCCTGGCACCTGTCACAATAGAGGAATGGCTCTGGGTTCCAAGGAATAAGATCCCCAGAACCGTCTTGAACCATCCGATTCTGAAAGTACTGTGGTCCCTATGGAGAGAGGGAGGCTACTACAGATGGCTCACAACATGGCCCTCCCCCTTAAGCTGCATTTGGGCCCCTCCTTTCCTGGCCAAAATAGCAGAACCAGCAGCATACCAGACATGGTTCGAGGTAGGCCTTAGCAGGACTGGCCATATGTGGGTGGGGGGCTCATTCCTATCCCTGAGTGACCTTGAGGAGGCCCTGGGAATAGGCACGCTTTCCCCTTTTCGTTATCTCCAGCTCAAAGGTGTCCTCATTGAGCCATCTTGGGGCGATACCCTCAGGAGGGATCTCACAGTCTTTGAAAAGCTTCTCCTAACCGCGAGGGGCTCCAAGGGGACAATATCCCGCCTCTATAAGCTCTTTCTGTTCTCTGTCCCCAGAGATCCGCCGCCAGCACGCACACAATGGGGTAGGGACCTAGGTGGGGAAATCGATGACGAAAGATGGACGGAGATGTGCAGACGGGCTAATCGATCCACGGCCTCCCTCCAGTATCGCCATCAGGCCCTCAAGATATTACACCGATGGCACTATCCCCCACAGAGGATAGCTAGCATGAGGCCAGGATATTACCCACACTGCTGGAAATGCAAGACAGAAAGAGGAGACTATATCCACATGTGGTGGGGATGCCCAGTGGTCCAAGATTATTGGGACAAGGTACGGGCCTGGATTAAGGGGGTGGATGGGGTTGAGCGATCTTCCTGCCGTTGGCTCCTCCTTTTTGGAATTGACGATGGGGAAGGCCAAGAGGGCACTCAAGACCATATGCTTCAGATAATGCTGGTAGCAGCGAGATGTTGCCTGGCACAGAAATGGAAACATCCGGGAATGCCAGGGGAAAAAACCTGGGTAACCAAGGTACGGGCCATCTACGACATGGAGTTTCTCACACACCTGCTTGATGAGTCCAAATCCAGCATCGAGGAAATCTGGCTCCCCTTTTTTGACAAATACGGCCGAGCGGTCTAAGGTTTAATGGTGGTGCCGAGGGACCCCCCTCCCCCCAAGGACATGGGGCCATGGCCCGCGGACCCGATTGCGAACTTCACCCAGTTGGTCCACATGACTTCAACGTGCCAAGCGCATAGTGCATTGTCACTTCTGTTTTTTAAAGAGCCCGTTAAGCAAGCTATTAACCAACTTATGAACATTTGAACTGAAGGGGGGTGGAGGGAGGGAAAGGGAGGGAGGGAGAAAGGGTGTGTTGCGATTGGTTTTTTCTTGTTAACTCACATCAGCAAATGCAATGTAATTTCGTAATGCACAAATGAAACTTAATAAAATTGATTTTCAAAAAAAAAGATATCTCTCGCAGTCACGGTTGGGTTTGATTATGAGTAGTTTGTCAAGAGCTTTGATTAGTGCTGCAAAGTCTTTTTGTTCAGCTGCTGGAATGGTTTTAACAATTGTCTTTATCTGCCTCCCCACCAATTTGAGGAAAATGTCCCTCATGTGGGGAGAGTCGCCGTCCCCTGATCCCCTTACAAAATGGTGAAAATCCTCCATCCACTCGGTCCATCGTGGGCCTTTCATGGCTTGCAGGGTCGTGGTGAATGGCAGTGGCATCCGCAGTAGAATGGAATTTGGGGCGCGGACTGGTTGGGGCGACGGTGGATTGCTGGGGTTGCTCATGTTGGCAGTAGGATGTGCCTGCCAGGGGTTCGGGTGTTGAGAGTCTCTTGTTACTGTCAGGAACTGAAAATAATGTCACCCTGGGTAGATGGCTTGGCAGGCTCTGCGCAACCAGTGGGTGTGAACCCATAAACTGTGTGGCCAGGCCGCGTGTTACAATGTCCCAGGGTCTGGGAGCTTTCAGGCAGAGGATTCCCTTTGGCAGGCAGCGTTCCCTGGGTGTTGAAATATCTGGGCTTGATTGTGGCACGTCTTTCTCAGGAGAGATGGTGGAGCGCAGCGTGCTCTGGGAAGGGAGGGGCTGCTCACCGTTGCTTGTGCACGTGCCCAGCAGCGTTGCGGCAGATCCTTGTACAAGCTGGAGGATTTGGGCCTCATACAAACTTGAGGGGGCTGGTTGCCTTTCCCTCAGGCAGCGTGGCACTGCAGCTCCAGACAGGGCCGTGTGGGGAGGCTTGGAGCGTAGGGCTGCTGGGAGCAGCTGATGTCAGATGTAGGAGGAGGCAGAGCGCTGGCGTGTTGGGATCACCGGCCGCGTTAGGAGGAGGAGGCCTGGCAGACTGCCAGGAAGCAGGAGCACTGGCGCTGTGGGATCACCGGCCACGTTAAGAGGAGGAGGCCTGGTGCACTGCCAGGAAGCAGGACGCACGGCGGACTGCCGGCAAGGAGGACTCCGGCATGCGGGAGAAACACCTCATCGCCAGTGTTATCCCGGACTGGGCTGGATATATATAAAGGAGGACGCACAGCCGTAGGGTTCCAACACAACCTTCTTTATTAATCTACATCTGTAACTGGCGCCAACCGCGCCTTTCTCTTCAACTCTCTCCAACTCACTTCAGCGGTCCCACCCCTTTATGGGCAGGTCTAGTACTTAAAGGTGCAGTGGCCCGTAATAAACACAGACCTAAGACATATGCAAGCATTCCACTCTGCTCTCCTAGTAAACTACATTATAATCTTGTGGCACACTGTGAGCTATTCTTTGAATTGAATGGAAATGTTCTGATGGAATGCTTGCATCTTTCCATTCGAGGCTTTGGGGAATATACCTGATGAGCTCAATACCTCTGTGCGGACTCACCATATGCACCTCCTGCTGAGCAATCTCCGTAAAGAACATGCTAGCTCTCCCGCTATGCTATTCTCTCTGTACACAGATCAAACGCAACCCCAGCCGGGACTCTAACTCTTCAAGGATTCATCAGTGTGGTGCTGCTTAAATCCGTGGGCACAGCAAGTAAGAAACTCTACACTGTGATTCTTAATTCAATTTAAGATTCCAACAGGCTTCAAACATGATGTAAATGCGTGTATCAGTGCAGTGTAAGCTACCAGAGAAATACCTTCTGAGCTGCCTTTGGTCACCCTGCCACTTTTGGACTGAGGTAACTAGATATTTAAAAAAAAAAACACTATTAAGTAAAGCTAACAAAAACGACACTGTGCAAAGTGTATTGTTGCAATGCAATGTGACTTTGCACTGCAAAAATACAGTTTGCACAGTTCCATGAATCAGTGTTTCTGTGGGCAGTGCAAAGTGACTTTTCAGCAGTGCAAAATCACTTTGAACCACAAATATTCCATGAATAGGGCCCACAGTATTTGTCATAAATGCAAGATTCTTTGTCTCAGCAACTGACCTCTAGTTATCAGGAAGGCCCAGCAACAACCAATAGTGGTGGCTTGGAGCTCTGGACCATTTTGGGGTCAATAAAGGAGGTTTTGTTGTTTCTGTCCCAGACTTAGAAAGTGGGGATACTCTTCCCCTTCAGGGACTATAAGTCCCATGGACCTATGAGGATACCCATTTTGGGATGACCCACCAGCCGAAGCTGCACCCAGACTGTGCTGAGCAACTGTGATTGAGATTCTGACTGTAGAGAATAGCATTCAATACATGTGCTGAGCCGCGCGCGTCGTCACGCGAGCCCCTGCCTCACAGTTATCATTGGAGACTGGAGTTCGCATGACGAGAGCGACGGTTGACTGAGAGGGAGAAGGAGCGGTTGTGCCGGCGGGCTCTGTTATAATAAACAAGTATAAATCTTACGTTCATCTGTGTCCGCCTCGTCTTTACAATTGGTGACGAGGGAGAGGACCGCACACAGAGCCCGCAACGGAGCACAATCCACTTCAAGGCCACACGTTTGTGAGCTCCGGCACCACCTGTGCCTCTGACTGGAAGGGAGCACAGTGCGAGGTGCCGGCAGAGCCTGTTAACGGCTCGCTCACGAGTGGCAGCAACTTCAGGAACCCTGCCCCGCTGCCCGGCCTCCCATGGCTGACAGGTGAGGATGGGCACTGAGGGAGCGGGGAGGTGAGCGAACCGCACGGCAGGAGAGTGATTGCAGCAGAGCTGTTTATAAACAACTTGCCTCTTAAGCCTTGCTTCCTGTGACACCCCCACGACCAGAGACAAAACATGCCCTATTGTCACACGAAAAAGAAAAAGTAAATAAACGGAGGCTGTTCTTCTTATTGGAACCGAGAGAAAAAGTTGCAGTCTCACCGAGAAGGAGTTAAAATTATGCAAAATAAAAACAGTGGAAAAAGAAAGTAGAAATATATCTCTGTATTGTCTGCACTGCTCCAAAATTAATACTACATACTGACTGGAAATTAGGGGCACCGGAGCATCTCAACATGGCAGCAGCTAGCATGGCCCCACCTCCACCCTTCTTGATGGAACCTGGTGTCCCACCAATAAGATGGGACAGGTGGAAGAAATTATTTGACACTTACTTAGTGGCAATTGGACGGGATAAGTTTTCTGTGTCCAGAAAAGAAGCAATACTTCTACATAATTCGGGCACGGAGGGTCACAGTGTATACGATGGTCTCCCTCAACCTCTGCTAGAAGGCCAAGGTGAGGTGGATCAGTATACCTTGGCAGAAAGAAAACTGGAAATTCATTTTGAAGCAAAGAAAAACATAACGTTCAAGAGACACAAGTTTTTCCAGAGAACACAGGATCCCAGTGAACCAGTGGAGAATTTTATTGCAGCATTGAGGTCTCTGGGTCACACATGTGAATTTGGTCAATTAACAGACTCGCTGATACGAGATCAATTAGTGACATGCACTAGTAACTTGAAAATAGAGGAGAGATTGTTGACAAAAGATGCATCTTTGGAGGTGGCAGTGGAGACTGCCAGAGGGATGGAACTAACACATAAATACATGGTGACCATGAAAGGAGAAAAACAAGAAGGCGAAGTGGCAGCTGTGAGAGGAATCCGTAGAACCAACATGAATAAAGAAACCAAGGGCTACAAGTGTGGCAGCAATCGACACATCTCCACGAGCGCATTTTGCCCTGCAAGAAATGCTTTGTGTTTAAAATGCAATAAAAAAGGGCATTTTGCTACAGTATGCAGAGGTGCTAACCAAGTGAACTATATTGAACCAGGGATGAGAGTACTTGAACAAGAAGAAAGTGTAAATCCACTTCAAAACCTACAAACTAAACATGTGTTGGAGATAGCGGACTATCAAACAAGGGGAAATCTCCCACCGATGTATTCTTGATAAATGGAAGAGTTGTCACGCTTAAGGTGGATAGTTGCGCACCTTGGACTTTAGTATCCAAAAAGACTTATGAGAACTGTCTGCATGGCTTAATCAATGATCTTAAACAGCACAGCATAGAACCATATGCATACGGCAACGTTAGAATAGAGATTTTAGGAACATTCCAGGCAACTGTTGAATACAAAGGAAGAAGTTGTGACTCAGAAATATATGTAACACAAGAAGGATCCTCCCTGTTAGGGTGGGGTGAGCAACATAAACTGGGTATACGTACACAGGCAAATGCAGAGGAGTCGGTAACCATTGCGGAAGTTAATGACAACTGGGAAAATACATTTCCTGAGGTGTTCCAACCAGGGTTGGGGATGCTTAGAGGATTTGAGCATGAAATACGAATGAAAGCTGGTGCAATACCACGAGTACATAAAGTAAGACCTGTACCCCATGACTTAAGAGGAAAATTGAAGGTGGAAATTGAAACTCTGTTACAGAAAGGCATTATAGAACAAAGTGAGAGTTCAGAGTGGTTGTCTCCTATTGTGGTGGCTATGAAGCCCAATGGACAATTAAGACTTTGTGTAGACATGAGAGATATCAATAGGAACATTTTGATCGACAGACATCCCTTACCAATAATTGGAGATGCATTATCCACACTCAAAGGAGCTAAAGTTTTTTCGGTGATCAACCTTTCTCAAGCATATCATCAGATTCTTTTGAAAGACGACTGCCAGCATCTCACAGCGTTCATAACGCCCTTTGGATCTTTCAAATATTGCAGAATGCTATTTGGGCTAGCTTCTGCAACCTCTGTGTTTCAGAGAGTGATGGATACCATATTGGAAGGGATAGAGAACATCGTGAAATTCCAGGATGATGTACTTATATATGCAAATTCTGTAACTGAACATGATGAGGTGCTGTCGAGAGTGTTGAGCAGAATGTCTGAAGTGGGTTTGAATGTAAGGAGAGAGAAATGTAAAATAGGAGTTGACAGAGTGGAGTATCTGGGACACGAAATTGATAAATGTGGTGTGAAACTTAAGAGGAGTTTGGTTGAAGCGGTAAAAAACGCACCTGAACCTTCCAATAAGGATCAAGTGAGGTCCTTTTTGAGCCTTGTGGAATATTATCATAAATTTGTTAAAGATTTCGCGATAGTCTCTAGCCCATTAAGAATGTTGTTAAAAAAAGGTGCCAGATTTGATTGGTCATCGGAGTGTTGTGCCGCATTTCAAAGCATTAAGGATGCAATTAGCGCAGCCCCCACGATCGGAAAATTCAACCCATTAGATAAAACAGTATTGCTGGTAGATGCTAGTGTGTTGGGACTAGGAGCGACATTAATACAATATGGTGTAAGAAATGACGAAAGGGTAATTGCTTTTGCATTCAGAGCGTTGAAGACACCAGAGAGTAAATACTCTGTCATCGAAAGAGAGACGTTAGCTATGTTCTGGGCCATCACGCACTTTAAATACTTTTGTGGGGCAGACGTTTTACGGTCAGATCTGACCACAAACCTCTAGTACAGTTGTTTGAGAGTGAAGGTGGGCTTTAGGCTCTCCTAGCATAAGCAAGTGGGGATTAGGATTACAGGCATATCATTTTGAGATGAGTTTTCTGCCGGAAAAGAAAAATGTAGTGGAAGACTGCCTTTCCAGGCTGCCCATTGAGAATAATACCGTTAATGTCGATGAGAGCGAGGTTCAGGAATCAGTTGTGGCTGAAGTTTTGGGTGCAATTAGCGAAGAGATGTGGTCAAAGGGAGAAGAATCTCATTTGGAGTTAAAGTTAGTCAAAGAGTGGACTGTGAAGGGATGGCCTCAAAAGAAGGATTTGGAGAGGAGATTTGATGTTTGGTGGGAGCTAAAAGAGGAATTGAACATGTATGAGAATAAACTGAGGAGAGGGAGGTGGTTTGTTCCTCCAGATTCAGTCAGACGTAATCTATTAGAACTGGCTCATGAGGGTCACCCTGGTGAGGGCGCCATGAAAAGGAAATTGCGAAAGGATTATTGGTGGCCTAAGATTGACAAAATGACTGAGGGGTGGGTGAAGGATTGTGTGTTGTGCCAAGCGAGTGACAAGACCAAAGTAGTGCGTGAGACCCCCATTAGTTCCCAATTCTGTTCCTATTTAACCTTGGTCAAAGGTTGCAGTGGATATCATGGGGCCTATAAGAGGGTTAGGTGGGGGTCTAAGATCTTTGTACTTGTGGATTACCATTCTAAATGGGTTGAGTGGGAAGCGGTCAGTGAAGTCACTGCAGGAGAGTTGATAGCATTTCTGGAAAAGATATTTCTTAGACAAGGAGTTCCAACTGAACTGGTATCGGACAATGGTGTTCAATTTGTGTTAGAAGCTATGAAGACATTTCTTGGTAGTTACAGTATAAGACACATCAAAAGGGCATTGTTTCATCCCAGAGCGAATGGTCTAGTTGAGAGGGTAAACCGTTGGCTGAAAGAAGGTTTACAATTGGCTATGAGAGGGAAACAACCATGGAGAGAGGTTTTGAATGTAAAGACATGGAGTTATGTAACAACGCCACATTCTGTGACGGGAGTGTCACCGTTTGTATCCCTCAAAGGAAGGGAACCAGGAACGAAATTGTGTCCGGGTTGGTTAGGTGTGGCCAAGGTGGTTCAAGTGGATAGAGCATGCATAATGAGACTCATAAATGCCAACCAAGAAAGGAATATAGCAAGTTTCAATGTTCGGAAGAAAGTGAAAGAACGTGAGTGGAAAGTAGGGGAGAGAGTATATGTGAAGAACCCCAGGGTGGTGAACAAATGCTTAGAGAGTAAATACTTGGGGCCTAAGAAAATTTCTGTGGTAAAGAAGTCTCTTGTAATTTTGGAAGGTGGAGAAGTATGGTCTAAAGGAAGGATTGCGAAAGTGCGTGGAGTGAATGAGAGAGAAGCGACAGTAGAGAATCGTGGTAGAGGTGACAGTGAGAAGAAACATGAGTGGAAGGAGGACGAAGTCAAGAATACAGGCAGATCGAGGTCTAAACCCATCTGGTTAACAGACTATGTCAAATAAAGCGTTGAACAGTGATGTTTTATTAAATACATTATCTTAGGTTTCTAGTATAGTTTAAAGTAGCAGTTATGTCTTGATAGTTTCCTATTTGGAAAAAAAATGTAATATGTTCTTTTGTAAGTTTGGTGTGTGACATGTTTATTTTCTTCCAAAAGGGGAAGATATGTAGAGAATAGCGTTCAATACCTGTGCTGAGCCGCGCGCGTCGTCACGCGAGCCCCTGCCTCACAGTTATCATTGGAGACTGGAGTTCGCATGACGAGAGCGACGGTTGACTGAGAGGGAGAAGGAGCGGTTGTGCCGGCGGGCTCTGTTATAATAAACAAGTATAAATCTTACGTTCATCCGTGTCCGTCTCATCTTTACACTGACACACGCTGTCGTTTATTCAGCGAGCTACAGAGCCTGCACTCGCCCACCCCGCCAGGGTTTAGAAGTTACTTTCACAAGGGTTGCAGAATCCAGATGAGCATGAAGGGACTTGAATTGAACCTGGACTTCACTCTACAGGTCTTCAGGACCCAGCCGGGGACTGAGAACACAAGGCATGTACTGCGCATGTATGCGCTCAAACACATTAAAGAAATGTATACTCTTTTCCAAAGCGCTAAGTATACTCGGAAGTCATTTGAGAACTAAGAGCACACTGAGCAACAATGCATTTGAAAGCTAAGTGGGCATGCAGTACACTTCGACTCTTCATTTACTTATATGATGCCCTCAATGTTTATGTCTCAGAAACAGTGAATCGACACATTTGGAGGAAGACAACGCACGGCTAATAAGACTGACTGCAAAGGATTGTATACCCAATGGCCGTGTGACAAGAACACAATTTGGGAATGCTAACACTGAGTTCTCAGCATGTGAAAAAGAAAAACATAAACATGACAAGTGTGCACGAGGGTTAGAGTGGTGAGAACTGAAAAATCTCAGTGACAGCTTCTGCAAATGCAAGCTGCTTATGTTTCCCAAGAAATCCCTTACCTGTACAATGCGTTTACCATAACTACCCCAAGCTAATGTCTATTTATCCCCCTTCGCCCATTGGCTACATCACTTGTGGTTTACAATCCCCATTCCACTTAAGGCGAAGTGAGGGTTGTGTTTGGTGGGTCCTGGGCTGCGTTGTGGGTGTAAACATTACTAACATTACTAACCTGACACTAATCCAGTTATTTATTGTTTTCCTGGCACTGATAGGTCTAAAGTGAAACTAACACTGTGGGCGTCATTACGATTTTGGAGGTAAGGGCATGGCTATCCCCAAACTCGGGTCCGGGTCCTGCAAAAGGGGAATTACCGGGCCATTCCGACATTGGAGGGTGCAGTAAGTTCCTTTTGCAGGACCCGGACCCGGTAAGTCCCCATTCCCATTTGCCCCCGCATAGGGCTCAATGGGAATAGGGAGTATGGCAACAACGGCCCCGTTAATAATGGGGCCGGTGCTGCCACCCGGTACTGCTTGCAGGTGCCGTTCTGCACGCCTGGTCTGACCAGGCGTTCCAGAGCGGCGCCACCGAGCATACTTGGAATGTTGCGGAGAGGTAACAACGGCGCCGGTAGCAATACCGGAGCTGTTGTTGCCTTTCCGCAACATTTGTAATGAGGCCCCATTTCTTCACTCTTTCCATGGTGTGGCGTTGCACACAACACGTGCTGGGCATGCACAAGCTTTTGGCTCAGCCCAGTGTATTGTGACGTATGAAGACATACCTGGCTGGCTGGTGAAACTTTATGAATACGTTTAAAAGCTTCATAGTTAGTGAGTTGTTTGTTCAGTGGTTATACAGCACCAAAATTGAGATGCCATGGGGGTTGGGTTCAAATCTGAACTCCTCGAACACCTTTATGAAATGCCCTTGTTTTTTAAATTGAATTTTGTTTTCACATCTGCGTACATTAAAGACGGGTTCTGTGCAGTCTCTTGGCAACTGAAGGTAGAACTTGCATCTATCAGAGTGCAGAGATTTTCAGCACATTGTCAACCAACAGCGTTTTTATCAAACCCTTCCAATGGCAATAGAGTATCAATATGGGAAGGAGGATAAATTGCTATCATAGGAAGAGCATAGTATCCAGTGCTGTACCCCATACTGTATCAACACCTTTCTATGACATTTGCAATGGGCAGCAATGGCAAGAAAACAAAGCAGAAATGTAGCGCCACACAGTCTCAAACTCTTTCAATGCACATACAGTTGGAAACTGAAATAGTTTACAACAAAGAACGAGAAAGTAAAGAGGGACACTGTACAGTACAGTACAGTTAATTGCAGCAACTTATCCAGGGAGTGAAGAGGGCATTGTTATTTTCCCGGAGGCAAACAAATTTCCTTTGCCTTCACCTTCTTAGGTTTCTTCCATTTCTTGACAGGCGCCTGACATCCCAACATTTGGTTTATTGTGAGCTTCTTTGGGGTATTGTCCTCCATTTCGAGATCAAGACTGTCGGGTCAAAGAGGGTCTTGGAAAATTCCATCTTTAGATTGAACCTGCTCTGAAGGTGCACTTTGCAATTCCTCACTTGGTTTAAAGTGCTGTAACAGTTTGTTAGCTCAGAAGACTTTCTATCATTTAAATGGCTTCCGTTTTTCAGTTTGAAGTGCTACGATGCTATGGTAGAGGGTTACCCTAAGAGTGTCAATGACACTCCCATGGGACCGTACTGAAGCGTCTGTGTGCAAAATATGTTCAATGGCCCAAATTGGCTAAAGAAAGTCATTCTGGGCACTTAGCACTCAGTGAGTTGTAAACGGATGGTGGAGGGAAGGCCAGTGACACAATGCTTTGAGCTCAACCTAGAATTACAGTAAAGAATGTACTATGACAGCTTGGCTATTATATGAATGGGATGCCCCTTGCAATGCAGGGGCTGCAGTCGTGCCTGTTTTCACAGAAACATGCAAGATGCATGTGCTGTGTGTAGTGCATTGCAGTATCCTCTATGCATTCTGGGACATGTAGTGCTAGATCTCTAATGGGAAAGGCAGTGAAGCTTTGAGAGACTCTACTGCAACACTGCCCCAAAACACATGATGCCACCCCCTGGTCTCGGACTGTCCTGTACCTCCTACTGGAATTATGCATTTTTAACAAGCATGTGCAGTAACCCTATAGTTTGTTAGTGTGGTCCCTCTGTCTTGTTTGTGAATTTACTGCACAGGAGGTACCCACTGTTCATTGCTTATAATACCAATTATCCGCTATGAACTTTGTTTGCTTTTACTGCAGGCTCTTGTTGACTGGGAAACCTTGCCCCTACTCAGAAAAATTCTGATTGCACATGGAGGTTTCCTATTTGGTGTTTTAAAAACTATGCACTGTCACTTTATTTTGGCTCGATAGAAGCCATTGCTGACACTTTATTATCTTGACTCCTTGAGCTAAAAGGGAAACTTTGGTGATTAGATTGGATAAGGAAGATGGATGACTGTAAACAGTTTAAGTTGTTTTCCAATGTCGCTATTTGGGAGAAACCTCTTCACACAGTGCCTGTCTATCAGAAAATAAAATCCTAATTTTCACTGGAGAGGTTTATAACTAAAAACTTGACTTAATCTGTTCCCCACAAATAAAATCTTGGGTGCAAGATCAAAGGTTGAGTGATGGAATCGGGTTTGCAGGTTTTTCAATGCTCCCACACAAGTTAAAACATTGGACCACTTGGTTGTGGAATGGAGAGCTCTTGTAACTATAAGACTTGAGTTCAATCACTCCATTCGAATGTTGGCATACCATACTTGCGGGTTTGCAGATATCTCTAACACTTGCACTTATTAGATTTTTGAGCACATATTTCCAAATGATGCGTAATTATGGATTAAAAGGAAATGCAGTATTGACACTTTAAGTTCTATGTTGAAATCGTTTTATCTTTTGTGCACTGAAATTATTCTTATGATGAATATGCTGAGTGTTATATGAATTGTATACCTTTTTTGTAACCTATTTGCTATTGTAAAAGGATTAAATTACAAGACAAAGCATAATTACATTAAAAAAAAATAGTATTGATTGCCTTTCACTGCAATTGGAGATCTGTTGTCTCGGCGAGCAGCCTCAGGGAATTTATTGACTTTCTTTTTTTATCCCATTGACAGTACCAGCTACAAGGTGCACATTGTTTGATTTCAAAGGGATGTGCCCAAATTTCAGTTTTACAGTAATACTGGGATATGGAGGTTTTTATACAGTTAGGGATTTACATAATAATGTATCGGATAAAATACTTTACAAAAAATAAAACGCACAATCCTCATAGGTGTTGACTGTATAGAGAGTCAAAATAATGTTGGTTGAGCCCTCCCTCAGTTCATTTGTGACCATGTCCAGGGTATGAAGTTGCAGGTGCTTCAATCATTGGCGTTGCTAGGGGGGGGCTAAGGGGGCTATAGCCCCTGATCTTTTGGTTGTAGCCCCGGATAGAATCTCAAGAGCTACAGCCAAAAGACTAGCTAGCCCACAGTCCCAACAGTTCCGACATCAGCTTAGCCCCGGGTCTTTTCCAGACCTAGCAACTCCCCTGGCTTCAACAACTGTTAAATGACAAAGAGCCACTTAGTGGTGAAAGGATACATGATACAAGGGTAAACAGCGTCTCGGAAGGTGGTTTGCATCAGAGATAAATGTCGCACAAAATAGTGTTGGGATGGCTTGGTGAGATGGCTCATTCGGTGATGAAAAAACATATGTTGCTCTCAAGTACATCAGATGAATAAATACATGTTAGATTCTGCCTTGGACATAGCAGCACACTAGAAGCTGTGCCAAGATGGATTGCTGTTCGCTGCCCACAACATCTTGTCTCTGCAGGAGCCCTATTTGCTGGATGATGAGGAGAAATCTGGAGCTGTTCATCCCAATAAGGTCAAGTGAACTGCAACAGAGCACAGGTTCGCCAGCAGCTGGGATTGGAGCACAGATGAAACAGTTTACCTTATGCAGGATGAAGACATTTAAATAAGCAATGATGGTTAGTAAGGCAGCTGAAGACACCCTGTCATTCTCTTCCTAATGTGGTAGGTACGAGACAGAGCCATTAAGGCCGATGGCCAACTAAGGCACTCATAAAACCAACAGAATTGGTAGCATGGAAATATTTTCTTGCTTTCAATAGAGTAGCAATTGTTTGATTCTACATGTACTAGACTATAACAACAACCACTATGGTGGGCACTACGGGCCAAAACCCTTGAGACTTGTTTGTAAGGGCTATGGAAGAGATCAGGAAATATTTTTATCTTTTCAGCCTTTCAAGCTAACACACTTTTATGAATCCAAGCCACAACACAATTAGTGGATGCTCTCCCATCTTGAGTATTCATTGCTAGTGGGACGCATCCTTCAAAGATGTTGGCCAATCTATTATCATACTGTGTATGCTGGCCCTTTTGTTTGGCTTAAATATGCTGTATTCACATTTCTTCTTCAGCAAATGTCTAAGGATGGTGATAGGAATACACTGATCTAGCAAAACCTTGCTTCAATAACACTGTTTAATTTACTGATAGTTATAACTCATGGTTAGGGGGCCTAACAAGTATTCACAATTAAAGTGTGAGAAATCTGAAACTGAGTTTCCTACACTAAATGTACTGTAAGAAAAGGGTATGGAGGAGAGAAGAAAGTTCTGGAAGATGAGAAAAACATAGAGATGAGTGGTTAAGTAGCCAAATCGCATAATGCGGGCAACGGGTGCTTTTGGAACCATAGAAATGGAAAGGACGGACACAAAATATGAAATGTAGAGGAAATAATGTAAATAAATACAATGGATAAAAAGACTTGTTTTGTAGCATAATTATAATTGTAGCTGTGGAGCAAGTCAGGAATCTCCTCACACCCTCCTGCCTTCCCTGGGAAACCTGACTAGAAAGAAGCCACAGAGCGTGCAGTCTTGCTGGAAAGCCCATCATATCCTCAGCTCCTATACCCTGTCTGTAACTACCAACAAACCTCTCTTCACCATCCTACTGCTATCACTCCTCCCTGTCGCCTTTTTTTTACACCAGGGTGCCGCATATTCATTTGAGGATTCCACACACCACCCTCCATCTTCTCGGCTCCACATTTGAACATGAAAAATTCCCTGCAGTGTTCCAGCATCATTCTGATAACAATGGGATGGAGCCACCTAAAAACCTGGCGAGTTTGTGTCTGTTGGTAGCAGTGGAAGGGAGATTTCCATTTTGGACAGGCAGAATTTCCAGCAGAATTTCAAACATGCACATTCAATACGCACCTATACATTATATGGGTTATTTCAGAACCATAAAACAATCACTCACTAAATACATTTCTCACACCTATGTCCACTCTAAGCGTGTGTTCAAATCAAATAGCACTCTGCTTATTTAATGACATCTAAATATGTTTTGGTCATCTAATTGTGGCTTGTGGTTAAGCCTAATCTTAAGAAACCCTCTTCAGGGTGAGGGTAGGTTATGGGTGAAGCCTAACCGCAGAGTGTCATCTGGTGGGGGATGTCATCTAGCACAAATCGCCAATAGGGAGTTATGGAGGTAGTGTCAACAAAAGGAATGTATCCTCAAAGCTCCTGGAGGTAGTTTTGTCGAAGCCTGATCGAGGAATCAGATTGGGCGCCCTGGAGATTGCAAATCACCAAAAAACTTCAAGCTCAGAGTCTTGAAGTACATGTTCAATGGAATATCCCGAGGGAGTAGGCGGGAAGGGCCCTCGATTTTGGTTCCTGACCCTGGGGGTGGACAAGCGAGGGAGGATCACCTGAGTGGAGGGTCATATAGGATTGGGAGGAGAATCCCCAAGGGCTAGACATGGTATTCCCTTATTCCCAATAATACCCCAATCCACTCTCCCTCAGCTTTCATGGGTTATAATCAATCACACCCCATATCCCCCTCCCCATTTCCATCAAACACTGAGACGAGAGAGATGCAACTAAGATCGATGAGGATTACTCATTGGGGAAAGCATTGGGAAGCAAGACAGAGCCTTCTACTACAACCTACCACTAGGCTGTCCCACTAATAGAGTCAGGCAAGGTCAGGGACTTTATCCCAACTGTGCAGACCTGACTCCACTTGACTCTTCCCTACCCTATAAAAGGTGGAGTTCTGCCATAAACAGTGAGCAAGCTGGGCATGCCGTCTGTATCAGAGAAGCCAAGGAGCAGAGAGGGGCAGGAGCTGAAGGCTGGAGGAGAATGGTGTGAGGATACGATAGCCCAGTGTCTGTGAGGGACAGCAGCATGTTGAGGGAACCATGTCTCCAAGGAGCTGGAGTGAGGCTGCCTGTATCCAGCTGTAGGCGTTCAGTGGTGTGCTCATTCCCTTGGGACCTGTGCCTGCCCCAAGGTGTCTGAGGGGCAGGTGGTGACACCCTGACCTCAACCCTGTGTATACTGGACGGACTGCCTGTGAACGCTATGCTGCCCGGTGAGTTTCGTGAAAGTGATTGAGAGAGAAACTCAGGAGCATGCATGTGACTGCTGTGGGGACGGGCGGAAGGCACCGGACTAAAGTGGCATGAAGCAAAAGGCAAGTGACAGATTACAAAAAGGCATAAAGCAAGAAAGCAAGCTGAAAGAGTGTAAAGCAGGACGAAAGAAAGAAAGCCGAAAGCAAGAGAGAGAGAGAGAAAACAAGCAGAAAGTCAGGAAAGAAAGCTTGAAGTATAATGCGATAGGGGCGCTGAAATAAGAGGCAAGTGAAGTGTAAGAAATAAAAGAGAAAGAAGGATGTGAGGGACTGGAAGCGGGAAAGAGGGTGCGAGTGACCCAACAGATTTTAAAGGAGAAAGTAAAAGCGAGATGAAGTGAAAAGAAAGTAGGAGCGACTGAAGGTGAAAACAAGAAAGTGCAAGCAGCACAAGAAAGTGACAAGAAGGTACAAGAGTGCACAACCAAAGGAACAGAGAGTGTCAGGGGTACAATAAAGGCAAGAGAGGGGTGCAAGAGACACGACAACATAAAAAGAGGGTGCAAGTGTGCATACTAGAAAAGAAGGCATGCAGGCGGCACGATAAAGTGGAAAAGAACAGAGTGAAAGAGAAACAGAAGGGAAAAGGTGCCAGAAGAAAGGTGCAGAGAGCAAGGAGAGGGGTTGCAGTTCAGAGTGGTTGCACTTGGAAGGAGCAAAGAGCCCAGCATTCTCAAACGTATGTAATACTACCCCATGTAAGAACTGTATAGTGAAAGATACATCCTGACTAGGAGAACTTGTTTGTTTAAAGATGAAAGGGGCCTGAGCTTCGGGGAAGGGAACCTTGAGAGGCCCAAGGAGATGTTTGTAAGAATCAAAAGGTACATCCTGACCAGAGGAACTTTGTTTGTTTGTTAAAAGACGGAAGGGGCCTAATCTTGCGGAAGGGAACTCTGCGAGGCCTAACAAGAGTTGTACAAGAGACATTGTTGAACTGTGTAAACAGATGCCTACAATTGGGGAAAGGAACCCTGAGATGCATGACCAGAACTGTGTATTCTTTTTGTTTGGATCTGGAAGAGACAGGCATTGGGGAAGGGAACACCAAGAGACTCAAAGATATTGTGAACTTCGTGCATTTGCTGCAAGAGCCCTGCGCGCAAGGTTCTAAGAGTTCCCCTTTTGAATTGGACTATCTTGCACTGGCCGAACTACACCCATTGGTAAGACTATCTGAAACCAGCTGTTGTTTACATATCTTTTTCTTTGACCCACTACATTTCCTTTATAAAGACTTCCTAACACATTTTTGCAAAGAGTGAGGGCAAGTATAGGTTTAGACACAGTCGATTATGGTCCTGGACTCTCAGACATCGACTTAAGGGAACCATCCCTTTAGAGGTAGTGCCAGTCAGGCATTACATCAACCTAGGAATCTTAGTAAATAAAGGTTTTAAAACTAACATCATTGAGTCTGGTTCTCTACCATGCCTGTCTCACAGAAGGCACCACGCAATGGTGGCCTCACGTCTGACTTTTACAAGCACTACAAGACAGCCCTCGCCCCTCACCTGCTACAGCTGTGGCAGGAGGCAATAGCGGCGCAAGTACTCCCAGACACCATGCGAGAGACTATTATTACAGTCCTTTCGGTTACAGCTCTTTCCGTCTAGAGACACCACTGCACAGCCCTGCGACCTACATGGGTTCACCTGGTCCCCCTCCACCATCCGATATTAGGCCGTTATGGTTTCTAGACAGGGTGCTAAGATGTAAGACTGCAACTATGCTGTCTATATTAATATTGATATTACAAAATGTATAAAGCGCATAACTAAGGCCCAAGGGCATCTAGGCGCTAAACGGTCAGGGGGGCAGGTTCATACAGGCTCAAGGAGGCCAAAAAAGTCTAACAGAGAGGAAGGAAGAGATTAAATAGATGTGTCTTCATGGCTTTCCTGAAGGGAAGATAATCCTCAAGAGTTCTCAGGCTCAACGGCAGGGCATTCCACAAGGTAGACGCCAGAAAGGAAAAGGAGCGACCCCTCCAGTCGCTTCTGTCAAAAATGTGGGGATCATGAGAAGCTGGTGGGAGTCAGACCGCAAGTTTCTCGCTGGACAGTATCTCTCAAGTTTCTGTTTCAAAAACTGAGGGCCTACATTATGCACGGCTAGGTGGACAATACACATAACCTTGAACTCAATGCGAGCCCCCACTGATAGCCAGTGCAGACGATGTAATAAAGCTTGGGAACAAGACAGCCGAGGTGCCCTATACGCCAGGCGAGCTACAGCGTTTTGGAGGCGCTGCAGTAGCTGAATCTGATATTTAGGTTGCCATAAATAGATGCCATTACAGTAATCAATCGAGCCAATTATGGTCGATGTCACCAAGGTAGTCCACATTTCAGGAGGGAGCAAAGGAAGGATTTTTCTTAAGGCCTTTAGTTTTCCAAACCCAGCGCTACATATAGCAGAAATGTGCACCTCCCGTGACCCATTAGGTACTAATTTAACACCAAGGCTTTTCACAGAGGAGCACGGGAGTGGGCACGGGCCAAGTGACTCTGGCCAGTACTGAAGGTCCAGAGGTGGGCATTCTCCTGAGGGCCCACCACCATGTGCTCGATTTTGCTGCCATTCAGCTGTAGCCAGTTGGTTGCCATCCAGTTTCCCCCTTTCTCAAGATCGTCACAAAGCTTCTCCGGCGGCTCAGTTTGAGAAGAGTCCAACCGGAATATTAGCTGCATCTAGTCGGCATAGGAGTAGAAAAGCACAGTTTATGATGCAATGGCAGCTAAATGTAAGCGTTGTGCCTGGCTACCCATCACTATTGCTGGCAGAATAGCATTTATTGAGCTGACTGTGCTCAATAAACTCTTCTATCTTTTCAATAATGACCCGTTGTGGCCTGGCCGGGCATTCTTTCAGGACCTAGAGGCACAAATATGTTGGTTTTTATGGCACTCCGGGACAGTGCGTCTCAAGTGGGCCACATTATCACAACCATTTGAGAAGTCAGGTTTTCCGGCCCCTATCTTCTATCTATATTGGGTAGCGATCTAGGTGCATTTTGCTGCCCTTTGATTCTCTGAAGGTCCATCCCCCCATATGCTAAGCTAGATGCTTATTCCGTGGTTGACAGAGACCTTAAGTCCTTAATATTCCCTGCCCAAGGACCCGGCTAGCATAACAGCATTGGCCTGGCGTGAGCTCTGGAAGGAGTTTGGCCTGACCATTCCATACAATAGGGATCTCCCCCTCTGGAACTGCGTGCCTTCCTTGGCCCGAGTGGATGCTGGATCCCAAAAACTGTGGCTGCAATATGGGTTTCACACACAGGGGGATATGTACTTGGAGGGGAACTTCGTCTTCACCAGTGACATTCTGCTACCTGTAGAGCGCAAAACCTCGCTATGGTTACAGCATGCTGGCCTGCTCAAGGCATGCAAGAAACAATGGGAGGGTTTCCCGGTGAAGTCTGAGAGTGCACAATGTTGGGATACATCTTAAATGTGATTGAAAATCAAGGCTTGGTGTCCTCTGTGTATCATATGACCCAGAACCATTTGATAATGCCACAGTCCAATACTCGCTCTGAATGGGCAAGGGATTTGCAGGTAGACATCACTGATGACCTCTGCGAGGATATGTGTGTGCAGATGCACAAGGTGTAACAGAACTTGAGAATTCAGCTGTTGCAATTTAAGGTACTACATTTTTACCACCATACGCCGGATAGACTGCAGTTATTCTCTGGGGAGGGGGCAGGTGCATGTCCCAGATGTAATAGTGCTAATGCTAAATATCTACACATGATGCAGGATTGTCCATTGCTTGAACCACTCTGGAGAGAAGAGTGACGATTGCTGTCGGAGATGACGGATAGAAATATTGACCCTTCCCCAATTGATTGTTTGTTTCACATGCTTGATCCCTGCTACATGAGTACATATGTAAATCTGTGTATTGTACTAGCCAAGCGTTGTATACTGTTGCGGTGGATGAGTATGAGAATCCCTACACCTGATCATTGGCTGAGGGACGTACTGTGGGCCAATAACATGGAAGAAAAATGGGCAGGTCTGCAACCAAATAAGTCCAGACGAGAGATTTCTGGGGCCCACTCAAAGTGTGCATCTTCTCCTTCTGAGGCTCCCACTGATTTACCTGATCCTGGACTCCTCGTTAATGCAGTGCCTGTGTAGCTGTGTACCATGATCGACCCTTCATGTTATGATCATGTACCCCTCCAATGTGTTTCGTACCATGCTTCCTGTAGACTCTGCCTGTCTGTGTCGCTATAAGCTCCATTATATTTTACAAATGTATTGCGCGCAGTGTGTCAATAAAGAAAGTTTAAAAAAAAAGAATTCTACAACCCTAGAGCCAGTTTACAGAGTAGACCAGTCATTCACAAATGCTGTTTTGCTTACTTTTCAGGGAGATGCAAGTTTCTTCTTTGTATTGCACATCCCCTGTTTACATTTCTCAGCTGGTTTAGCATAAGACAGAGGGAGGGCACACACAGCAGCTTCCATGTTTAGAAGTAAGTATGGGGTGCTTTTTGCTACCTTCTCTGACATTTCCCTAATACATCTTACCAACTTTTGCAAAACGTGTAACTGTAAGAGCACCATTTCAGTGAACAGCCCATGTACTTCAGAGAGACAACATCTCTCCTCCTTTCCTCTTCTGTAGTGTAAAAAGCTGTTAATGGGTGAGGCAGTATCTTCTCTGGCTTCAGGAGACCCCTTGTGGGGAACAGCTCACACCTTGTGCATGTGCTAATTGCTGACAGCCCCATTTCTCCCTTGGAAGGGCAGCCCTTCAATTCTGGATGAATAAAGCACTGCTCTTTTAGCCCTGCTCCCATCATTTTAGCTGTGGCACATGTAAGGAACCTCTACTGCCAGAGACCCTTATCTAGAAAGGGGCCAGAGAGACTGCAAAATCAAAACTGCAAGCTCCTTTCTTTCCCTCCCGTCTCCCCACTCATGTCCTCCCTATTCACTGCCACTCTTTCCATTTTTACACCACACCCCTCTTTTCTCACACAGCCCACTTTCCATTGATCGTCACTGCCTCGCTCGTTACCTCCCCTCTTTCCTTTTGTGCTCCTCTTTCCTTTTCTTTGATTCAGGTAGATATGATTGGCTCTTTGCAGATTTAGATATCCTCAAAGGTGATTTAGATATAGGCCTATCGAGGGCTTGTGAATTGCAGCATTCCCAAACTTACCTTTTAATTCTCCATAGAACTTTGTGGTAAGTCCCAGTAATGAGGCTGTCTGGGTAGTGTGGTATGTATCATTAATATTGGGAGGTGTTTTGGGGATTTCTATAGATACATTGCCTTAGGTAAATTTAGTTGTGCTACATTTCACAATGTAGTCACTTTGGTTGTGTAGGAGATCACAATGCTGATGGACGACTGGGTCCTCAAGTGAGAGGAGAAACTGCAGCACATAATCAGGAGCCTGAATGCTGTGGAGGGCCACATTATTCGCATGGCAGTCATCCAATGTGTTACCCTGCGAGGTGCTGTCTGAAAATCGTGTGTGGGCCTTGCATTTCACAATTGCCAACTCGGTAGGTAGCAGAATGGTGTTAAGCCGTGCTTCAACATGAGGCACATTATGAATGGGAGCACCTTGGGCAGTCAGGGGTCCTCTTACTCTGTTTCCAGTCCAGTAGTTGTGTGAGATACCAAAGGCATACCGTGAATCTGTGTAGATAGTAGCTGTGCGTTGTGTGGTGATCGTGCAACCCTATGTGAGGGCAATGAATTCAGCAACTTGTGCTGATCGTGTTGATGGGAGCTGAAAAGCTTCTAACACTTCAAAGGAGGTGCAAATGGCAAAACCTGCCTGGAAACTACCTGTTGAATCTCTAAGACAAGAACCAGCAACCAAGAGAATGCAATCTGCATTGGGCAGGGGAATATCCTTGAGGTCAATTCCTGGTGATGATACAACGTCAACCGCTGCAAGGTAGTCGCACGGGTGCCTGTCATCAGGTGTGGCTAGGAGGGAGGCAGGGTTGAGTGGGGTGCATCTGATGAGAGTGATGTTGGTGGCAGAGAGGAGCAGTTTGGATATTTGGGAAGACATGCAGCAGATAGGTGTTGTGTTTTACCCCTGATGAGGAGTGCTAATAGAGTGTGGTACTGCTACATTAACGTGGTGTGCTAGGGCGATTTTGTCAGCTTTTGTAAGGAGAAAGGCAGTGGCAGCTACTGCTCTAGACATCGGGGGAAAGCGGAGGAAACAGGGTCTAACTGTGAGCTAAAAAAAACTACCTTGCAGGTCCCCGTGCTTCTGTGTTTGTACGCTTAAGGCACACCCTTCGTCCTCATCACAGAACAAGGTGAATGATTTCAAGTACTCAGAAAGGGCGAGGGTGGGGGCAATGGAAAGTGCAGTCTTGATAATAGAGAAGGCTGTGGAAGTGTCAGTAGACCATGTGCGTTTCTCAGGCTGGGAGTCATGTAGCATCTTTTGCATAGGTGCTTCAGTAGAGGCATAATCAAGGATCCTGGGGTGGCAGAAATTGCTCATTCCCAAAAAGGAGCATAACTGTCTCTTAGTGGCGGTAATGGGACATTGTAAGATGCAGGACACACAAGCGGGGGCAAGGTGCCTAGCGCCCATCATGGGAAATGTTATGTCCTAGGTAACACACAGTGGGTAGGCAGAGCTGCAATCTAGACTTGTTCACTTTGTGACCTTTTGCTGCTAGGGCAGTGAGGAGCACTTCAGAATCGGCGAGGGAGAAGTGAAAGGATGGTGATGCTAACAGTAGGTCATTCACGTATTGGATCATAGTGGAGCCACCTGGGCCGGAGACATACTGGAGGTCTTCTGAAGAATCTGGAAGAAGAGAGAGGGGGGTAAATAAAGCCCATTGAAAGGGACCTATGGGTGAGCTGACGTTCCTTGTATATGAATACAACGAGATACTGAGAGTCAGGGTGGATGGGGGGACAGAGAAGAAGGCAGAGGCAAGATCAATGCTAGTGAAAAACTGGGCGTTGGGTGGGATACAGGAGAGAATGGTCAGGGGGTCCGGGACCACCGAATGTGAGGGTATTATCGCCTTATTAAGGGCATGCCAATTGTGCACAAAACGGAATTTGTCCATCCCCTTCTTGGCCGCCTGGAGTGTCAGAGTATTACATGGGTTAGTGGTGTAGTAGTGGATGCCCTGATCAATGAGGGAAGAGTTGACAGGCTTGATACCTTCCTCAGCTTAAGGGCATATTATGTACTGGAGCACACGAGAGAGGGACCTCTGGATTGAGAGTGATGTGAACATGTTTAGCAGAGAGAATGTGGCCTACCTCATTGGCATGTGCTGCCCAGAGGGCAACTAGCAAAGAGTCAATAAGGTTTTGTATCTGTGTAGCTTTTGCGGGTGTGCAGAGTCAATGAGGTTCTGTAGGAGGCTCCGGGTAAAGGGGTTGTTCAAACAAAAGGAGGAGAAACAAACATTCAGCTTGCCTAGATTGTGGAACCTTTAGATAAATACCATAAGAAGAACAATACATGGTACAATACATTTTACATAGACCAATACCCAACAGATTTGAAGGAGAGCAAGGGCTCAACAGAAACGCATAATGTTCAGTGATGGGACCAATAGAAACAGATATGATTCTGGGTGTGGAACAGTGGTGCCAGATATCCCAACAGCATCAAAAATTTCCTTTGAAACATCAACATTTGGAAATTCAGCAGCGTGGAGTGCCTGGCAGTGGCACCTGTATCAATTTAACAATTCACTCTTTTTACTTGAATGTCACATTTGAGATAGGGACCAAAGTCATTGTGGACCATAGGAGATGTGCATATCCTAGTAGCCCCTGTTAGGGCAAGGAGGAGGCAGAGGGGTTGGTGGTGGGGGTGGAGAACAGAAATTAGAATTGCCAGCAGGAATGAAATCATTATGAGGAGAAGGTCAACCATATTGCTGTGGTCTGGCAGGTTTGGTAGGGTATTGTTAGATGAGATGCACCGTCTGTTTACAATATCTGCAGAACGGCTTCCCTGGCAGGGGTTGCTGGGCAGGCAAAAATTACTGTGCAAAAGTCGGTTGTGGCTGGTGGCCCTGGTGAAAAGTGGGAGGATCTGGTTGGGCGTATGCTTGGCGTGGGGTACCCGTGTGTCCCCGGCTTCACAGGCAGTTGTTTGTTGAGCATTCTGTAGCTGCAAACCTCAGGGTAGCACCAGATTGCTCCTGGCATTTGAGCTTGTCAATGAAATGTTGAGCTGCATGCAGTGCTTTTTCAATAGATTCAGCTTGCCACCCATTCTGAACATTCTGAATATTGTTTGAAATTTCAGGAAGGAGACCATTCAAAAAATGAGAAACAAATGCAGGGTTAGCTTGTTCCCCAGCATTTGCAATACTGGAGTTATAGGTGAAACAGTCAGTCAATTTAGATAGGCAGACAGAGAGAGTGTGTGGGAAATTAGGAGAGGCGAGAATGGTAGTAGTTCCTCTAACAGGTCAACAGGTGGCACTGTAGGTGCTTCTACAGGGTAGTCTTTAACAGTGTTTGCAGAAACACATGGGTAGAGGCTTGTTTTGCGAATGTGTTTACTGTTTGGCCGGCCAGCCTTGGAGTATTGCTTGCAATGTTCTAATTCCATCTCTAGCCTAGCCTGAGAGTTCCTAAATGATCTAGTCTGATTGTCACATAATCTGATCATTGATTCATTATGCCAGGTGAAATAGGCTGACCAATTCCCATCACACACCTTAGAATCTCTTTGTTCGAAAGCCCCACGCACGATAACCAGATGATCCGCATGAAATGAGCTCTCACGGGGGTCACTGGATCTCCTTTTGAGCCTGAGTCGAAAAATTCCAATCTTTCAAATATTTACAGGTGAACGCCCCATACGTTGAAAACATGTAAACGGTATTGGTCCCTACTTAAGATGTAAGTGTTGTTGTATATAGCTCAGACACCGTTGCTAAGTCTAGGAATTTAAAAGAGCAGCATGCCACAAGGCAGGATGGGCCTGCAACTAGTGCAGGTCAAAATGGGTGGTGCAAACAACCTAATGATAATTGGTATTTACCGTTGGTGCGAGCGGAAAGACAAATAAGTGAGGTGGCACAGAAGGTGAGACAGGAGCGAGCAAGGTTTGATACAGGTTGCTGAATATAGAGATAAAGTAAGACACAAGATGCACCAGAGTAACCGCCTCAGGTTTACCTCAGCAATAACATCCGGTACTTACTCCTGTATGGCCAAACCCTATCAGCATTGCCTCTTCATTTGAAACAAGAACACAGAAATAGACTGCAAGGCTCTGAGTGTTGTAGTAGATAAAGTAATGAAGGGGCGGCAAATCACGAAAATGTTATCAGTTTCTTTTTTTGTCAATCACGGCTGCCCCCGTGCATGGTAGTAAAGCATGTGGGTATGTCTGCACACTAATTTGTCTGTAGCATGGACACAGTGCTGGTGAATAGTAGCACAAATCTAGACAATGCCTACAATAAATCAAAAAATAAAACACAGAGGCAATCCCTCAACCAAAAAAAGGACAATGACAAGTAATTCCAAGGGAATATGGAAATCCCGAAAACAAGGCAGGCCTATGGCCAGCAATTTAAAGATGTCTTGGGCAGCCCAAGGATATGTGTGGTAATAGCGTATCACAGAGACCCTTAGATTGAGTGGCAAAGGCAAGCCACACCGTGGAGAAAGTCAAAAATAACACAGCTGCAGAGGACAAACAAAGGGCAACACAATCACCTGCGACTATAGAAATGGCAGCCCCAGGAATGCACAATAATCTTACAGCCACGGCACGCTGAGAAATATTTGTGATAGGCAAACAGGGGCAAATGCATCTGAACCTGTAGCCAATCCTGTGGGCCATGCAACAACATACCTGGACCCCCAATCTGTAGACCCACCCAGGTCACAAATCGTGGTTATGTGGTGGCACACAGTAACCACGGGCACAGTAATTCTGAAATTCACTCAATCTGGAGACAGTAGCATGCCCCATTGTTTGCAAACCAGAAATAGACTGTTACATCACACAGGGGCCCTAGGCCTGAATCACAAAAAAATGCAATGAGGATCAAAACATCATCTTTAAACAGTGTGAACTGCAAACTGAACAGCAGCATACATGGTTAAACATATCTGGAGAAACCAAAAATTGAAATCAATACATCACTGGCAAAAGTGCAAAGAAAAAATAAACATCAGCATCAGCCAAAGCCGTTTTAACATAACATGACAAATAGACAATAACACCACGTACAACCTGTTTGCAAGAAAGGCCGTCTAAAACGTGCTGATGTTCATGAGCGAAGAGTGGGAGTCAGTGAACTACGATACCCAGATTAAAACTAGCGAACAGAACTACAGAAGGATTGCATTCTGTAGTTCAATGCTTGTCATTATCTTTGTTTTATGTTTGGCAAAAACATTGGCTTCGACGTGGGCTATGGTAGGCACCCTGCCAGTGCTTTCCGCGTCTGCAGGGAGCTGCTCTTATAAAGGGAAGAGGGGGAGTCATGGGTTGTGGCACCCTGTCAGTGCTTCTGCGACTGCAGGGACCTGCTCTGATAAAATATGGGAAATGTAACTGTTTGTTGTTGAACTTGTCTGCCAATATCACTGTACATAGACTTGTAACCCTAATGGTCTCTCAGAGATGGCACAAAAAATACCTACACACAGGAAAGCCTGCAGTACTAATTTCACTTGTGTGGACTCAATTTGAGCTCTACATTGGAGCCATCATTGCCGTGCCAATGACAATAACCACTAAAACCTTGACAGACACAGTTAAAGTGATGAATGCGACAGACAGAGCACAACAACAAATAAAATGAAAATAACTGTAGCTATCTACTTAGATATAGATGAATGCAAATTATACCAGGGGGTGTAGATAGCGAGACAGTGCATACATGATATGGCAAATAAACGTTTAGTCAAAATATAGTACAATGATGAGAAATACAAAGTGACAGAAAATAAGCGGAAGGAAGGATGCAATTATCGATTAGCCCGAGGGGAATAGGTTCACGTGCGCTGTGTTGGAGATCATCCGCTGGCCCAACTCTCGAACCACACTGCAGATTTGGTAACTTCGCAATCAACATGTATGCCATGCTTATAAAAGCGACCTCTGGTATGGTGAGGACCTTGTGTTACTCGGCCATGTGGTTGTGGTAGAGGGCAGTCCACAGAAAACTCCTATGTAGTTAGGCCAGAGACACAGGACAATTCTGTGGCAGCCAAGGATGGCCCCTTCCCAAGTGCCACCTCGGCATCAGCCTCAGCTCGCAGCAAATAAGGAGATTAGACACAGACTGATGGGTAAACCAAGCTTCTCGTATTAGATAGAAAATACACAGCATACAGAGTTATCAACTGATAATCAGGAAAATACAGCATGACCAGTGGCGGGCAGTCGGCCCTCTGAGCCTGAGGGGACTGCCCTTAGAGCTCAGATTATATACCATATCATAAGAAAATATATTATAGCAAATAATATATTATATATTATATAATCACTACTATATTATAGCATTTTCACAATGGGGGAGTTACTTGGCATGACATTGCAGCCATTTGGTAATAACTGTCAGCATCTGATTTGTGACACTCCAGATGATAATAGTTCGGTCCAAGCTAAAATTACTGTGGAGTCCTACTGTAAGAATGAAAAGCAACATAATTGATTGAGGAATGCAATTTTTGTTGGACATACTAGATTCAAGGATGTTTGGTAGGTACTGGCAGAATGCTAATCTTTGCCTGCATTTTACGAGTAGGAAACGGACAGGATGCTTTCACTTGCCTGCATGTTACGGGTAGTCTTCTATGCGTGGCTGCTACAATTTGATGACACACTTGTCGGAATTCTGTGCCATCCACACATTTGTGAAAACCGAAGAGACATCAGATGCTTTGATTATCACCATGCTATCTGACACCAGCCTGCGGAAAACCTGCACAGAAATGTGGTTACATTAGGATTGTTGACACTTACATCTTCAGGAAAGTAAACATATGCATTACCAGAAGACTTGAATGCTTTAACCACAATAGTGTCTTAAGTATGAACACTTTCGTAATTTATTTATATTGCTAGGCTTACACAAGTCCTTCCTTTATTTCTAACAAATAACTGCTATATTGATTGCAAGCTGCCATTGCTATGTACTGGCAAAGGGCCTCACAATGCGTTTGGTGGTAATTTGGTGGTAAATCCACCAAATTACACCAACCCCATTTACTGTTACCTCCACTAGGTCCTGTGTGCTTACCATGCGATTATGAGTGGTGGAAGAGTGGTGTAAATACCCATTTCTGGAGGCCATAGGACTGACTCCATGGGGAGTTTGGTAGAATTAACACAATCATTAATTCTACTGCTGTAATTCTGCATATTTTGAGCCATAAAGTCGAGGATATATCTCCAGCAGAATGAAGTCAAACTCAGAATTTGGCAGCACAGTAAAACATTGATAATTCATGGGTGCCACTTTTTTACTGCACCGCCAAATTGTAATGAGGTCTTCTAAGTGTTTTACTGTGCCTGCCCAAGTTGCGTTCCTCAAGTATTCAGTGACATATGACATAATACATTTCCATATGCTCCCCCTACTGGGATATTGCTTCAGTCATTCACTGGTCAACTTAGTGTCAGCCAGGCTCTAATAGGAAAGTGGTCAAGCAGCTGGTGCAATTTATTTATTTATTTAATTTATTAATAGTCATGTCATCTGCACACAGCACATGTAAATAAAATATAGTTGTAAAAAAGGCATTTTCATAGATACAGCATGATCAGGTTGTACAGTATCAAGGTGATGGCATCAGAGATGTTTCCTCCTCAGTTAGCATATCACATATGTACATTCTAAATGGGGTGCAGATATCCTTAGGGCGACTAGTCCTGGGAAGAGTCATCACATATTGTTCCTCACATTCATTTACGTATTCATTCCCTGAGGAACTGTTCAACATGTGGTGCATGAGGACTTTTCCAACAGTCAGTCAGTCAAACATATTTATTGGAATTTAAAAAAAAAATCATCAAACATACAGATAAAACAAATGCATACAATCAATACAAATTTACAATTCTTGTGAAAAAAAGACTAGTGCTTATGATGTTAAAATAAGACATACAAATAAAGTTGAGCAATGAAAAATTCACATATAGGATCCTATTTGAACAGGGACACAATAGGATTAGTATGCACAATATATCCCCTGTATATATGATTCATACTTTGCTTTCGTCTCCCTGGAGCCTCAACAGATTTTTCCTAAAATACATAGCTCTTTTTAAAAATGTGCGCAAAGCCCACGCTGTAAAAACAGTATCAGCACTGAGTAAAAAGACGAGTGCAGCTTTATAGTGGCGTATCCCGGTTTTCCTTAGAACAGGTAGCAGAGTTACCCTGTGAATACCTGCGTAACCCAGGCAGAAAAACAATAAATGAGCTAAATCTTCCAGCTGATATCCACAAACCGGACAGCCGGCCCCGTCTTGAAATCCCTTCCACCCAGCTGTATTTGCTTGCAGAAGCAGGGAATCAAAACGTGCCCTTGTTATAGGCCACCTATCCTTTTTATAAGGGCTCCATATTAAATAGGGTTGGATCCCCGAGGGCCTACTAATCATAGAATGGTATTAATCACATTTGTTACCATATTCCCAAAGTATTCTTTTCCTTACTATGGCATCTCTAGTCACAAATTTGTGGCCGGACCCCTTGCTCTTGGTAATGAGCGAGACTGGTGGAAAGAGAGCACTAAGGTTGGCCTCGCCCAGAGTATTAGAAATATATGCAAGTAGAGGATTTTTTTGCCAACCCACTTTCCCCACCAAGGTCCGAATAATAAAATGACACAAGGATGCAAATTTGTTGGCCCACAGTCAAAGCCAAAATAAGATTGGAGCCAACGCCCACTGGTCCAACAGTACATTATACACTTTTTCGCTATCATACACGATATATTAAACAATCTTCTTATGTTTTCTGCCATCTTCCCAATGTCCCCAAACAGATATTTTTGAGGGGTTAGTGGGGCCGGGATCTGCGTTATCTCTTCAATTATTTCGGCCACTTCCCTCCAGAACCCATTGTCCAGTGGGCAGGCCCATGTGGAATGAGTCTGCTCGTGGAGCCCCGCATTTCTGACATCCCCTAGCTCAATTTTCAGTGAATTTTGTCATCTTGGTTGGCGTATAATGCGATTTGTTTAGGATCTTGAATTGGATCAGGCAAAGGCCAGCATTTAATGATACAGATTTAGATAGTTGGCAATACTTATGCCATTTTTCTGCTGTGATCACCAAACCCATGTCGGCTTCCCAAGTTGCTTTTATTGTTTTTAGGGATGGGGAGTGCGTTTGTATCAGGGAATATAATCGGTAGATACCGGGCCCGGTCCCAGAGGTCATGGTCCGCAGACAGTCATGGGAGGGTGATTCGTCCGGGAATAACGGCCATCTAGCGCTAAACGCTGCTTTCATACGATGGTATTGAAGTATTGTGAGCTGTCCTCCACCAACTGTACTGACAAAGTCAGTCAGGGTCAAATATTTTCAGTTCGGAAATATGTCCCTCATTTTTATTTCTCTATTGGGGTCCCACGTTCTCTGCATATCTCCATCATATGAGGGTGAATTACCGGTAAAAAACCATAGTGGGGCCTCTATCGTTAGTCTTTTATAAAACATGGACCAGGCATGGACCGTAGTACTGACCGGATCAAAGTTGCAAGGGTCCCTATGATGTGTATTGAATAAGACGGACCAGTTCGGTCGGGATGCAGCATATCGCTCTATCGGGACATGTGTTGCAGCATCCAGAGGGTTGTACAAGTGGTTGGTGAATTGGGCCTGTGCCGCCAAGTAATATAGTTCAAAGTCTGGTGCTGTGATGCCCCCTGTTTTCCCACTTCATCCCAATTTTTCCCACTTCATCCTGGCTGCACCTCCGTTCCATATGAACGATGTGGACATGGATTGGAGTCTAGCAAAGAACACTCTGCCCGGCCAGATCGGGATGTTCCCGAAGAGATATAGAAGTTTGGGGAGGATCACCATCATCAGGATAGCTATTCGGCCAAGTAGGGAGATGGAGAGCCTCACCCATAACTGTAATTTAATGGCAAGTGTATAGTGCCAGTCTCTCTTTAGATACCAGTGTGCCTAAATACCGTATTTGAACTGGCAACCATTTGAGTCCATGAATGTTGGTTGGGCATGTGGTGGCAGATGTTAGTGGAAATATTTCGGACTTAGAGTTGTTGATTTTGTAGCCCGAGTATTCAGTGAATTTGTGTATGTCAGACATGATGGGGCCCAGGTTTTCTTCAGGGCCTCTTATAAAGAGGAGCGTATCGTCCGCATACAATTATATAGACTGGGTTGGGCCTGTCATTCTGATGCCCCTATGTCTGTTGTTCTGCCTTACAAATGCCGCTATTGGTTTGATTGTTAGGGCGAACGGTATGGCAGAGAATGGGAAGCCCTGTCTGGTGCCCCTGCCTAGTGGGAATGTCTTGGATAGAGTACGATTAGTGAGGACCTTAGCTTCTGGTTTTGTATATAACAATCAAACACTTCAGAAAGTAGGGGCCCCTCCCAAAGTTTTTTTAGGACAGCAAACAAATATTCCCAGGATACGGAATCAAAAGCCTTTGCGGCATCTAGGGAGACCTGCGCATCGGGATCGATTTGTGCCATAACCCCAAATAGTCTACGGAGATTTGGAGCAGTTGACCCAGTCGGGATAAAGCCGCATTGGTCCGGGTGGACCAGTTTGGGCATGCTGGGGAGGAGCCTAGCGGCAAGAATCTTTGTAAAAATGTTCACGTCAGAATTGATTAATGAGAGGGGTCTATATGATGACATGTCACGGGGTGGACGCATGGGTTTCAGTAACACCATTATTACGGCTTCCCTCATATATTCTGGTAGGACGCCCCAGACCATCACTTCCTCCCATACCCTTAACAGGACAGGGGCCAGTTTGGTATGGTATTCCTTGTACAGTTCTATGCTTAAACTGTCTGACCACGGGGCTTTCCCCAATGTCAAGGATTCATTGATTCCATTATTTCTTCACAGGTGATTGGTTATTCTAGGGCCAGTTTGTCTTCAGACAGAAGTTTAGGGAGTTCTAAAGTGTTCAGGTAGTCATTTGTTTCTATTGTGGATCTGACATCCCGGTTTTCATAAAGCTCAGTGTATAAATGTGTGAATTCCTGATTGATACCATCCTCGTCTGTGATTACCCTGCCATTTGGTATGTGTATACTAGCAATGGGAGTATGATGTCATTCAGCCTTCAATTGATTTGCTAAGGAGCGCCCTGCTTTACTGCCTTCTCCGTATCTACATGCTCCTATAGGGACTATCATGTATTGTATTTCTCTTGCTGCCAGTTTGTTAAATTCCTCTAAAGAACTATTTATGTCAGCTAACGTCTTTTTATCATGAGTACCACTATATTCAAGTTCTAGTCCCCGTTGACGTGTCTCTACATTTGCCAGTTCTGATCTGACGGACTTCAATAGCCCAGTGGTTTTAGAGATAAGGACCCCCCTCACCCAGACCTTGAACGTCTCCCAGAATGTCGCATGCTGGTCGACTGACATTAGCAGTGAAAACTTAGCGTATTTGAATGTGGAGCGATTCAACCACGTTGGGGTCTTTCAGGATGTCGGACGGCATCCTCCATCCCCTGACAAGCAGCTGGACCTCGTGTAAGACTAGTTCCAGGGATACCGGGGAGTGGTCCGATAATGTACAGGGGTGTACATCACAACTCACCAACGTGCTTGCAAGAGATGATGAAAGGAGCCAGTAATAAATACGGCATTCGGTATCATGTACTGAGGAACAGTATGAGTACTGCCTGGCGAATAGGTATAGTGTCCTCCATGCATCAATCAGGGGGATCTGCAGTAATATCTAGTGTAGAGTGGTGGCTTCCCTAGTGGGCACCCGGTGTGTAACAGAAAATCGATCAAGGCAAATATCCAGGATTGTATTGAAGTCACCTCCCCATAATATCCAAGCATCCTCTGAGACGTTACGCATATCCAGGATGTTTATATAGAAATCAGGGTTGTCTATGTTTGGCCCGTAGGTATTAACTAAGACTACTGGTTGTCCAGCAATATCGCCCCAGACCAGCACGTATTGTCCCTTGGGTCAATTTTGTCGTGTGTGAATCGGAATCCCAGCAATGGATGTATTAACATAAGCACCCCCCGAGCCTTGGTAGAGCACTCAGTTTAATATCTCTGTAGGCCCCAGTGTGTGAGGAGATCGACATTGACTTTTTTGAGCCCATGTGTTTCTTGCAACATCAATATGTGTGGCTGATGTTTAGCAATGTACATTCCCACTTTTCTGGATTTCATCGGGTTATTGAGCCCACAGACATTCCAGGAGAGAAGTTTTAGTTTTAGCCCTTTGCCCATGTGATGTTTATGCACCATCTTCGTTTATCACGAATGTCCTTGACTGTATATGCCGGTTCTAGGAGTGTACCGACAGCAGCGGCATGACCATTAATTTTAATATACTTAACTCCCACAACAGGTCTTAGACTCCACACGTTCATCCGCCCCATCACTAGTGCTTTGGAGAATGACCAACCCTCTTCCCCCCTCACCCTCCCACATCATCACCCCCAGCTCGATGATGTAACCCTTCAAACTTGTGGAACTTTCCTGAGGCTCGCATGTTGCAGCTACTTGGGTGCCGTCCCCGATTGCCTCCGAACCGGGGTTAACAGTAGTGATCAGAGCCACCCATATTCATAACTATTCAACCAATGCAAAGGATATCAACATTGTATCCGTCAGTCTGCGGGGTCCCGCCTTTTGTCGCCTGGGTCTCATGTTCTGATCAGCCCCACGTTCTCTGGGGGGCAGAGGGATGGAGGCCTCTATGTACGCCATAGACTCCGACGGAGTTTAAAAAAAGTGCGCACTTCCCCATGCTGGATCCTCATTCTGGCTGGGAAGAACAGGGCATATGGGACTTGGCGCAAGCAGAGTAGTCGCTTTACCGGCTCCTATGATCTTTGCTGTGCTTGTACGCCTGCTGCAAAGTCCGGATAAATGTGTATGTTGTTCGCTTCGTGACATAGTGTACCTTTTCTCTGGCCAGTCTAAGGATCATGTCTGTGTCTCTGTAATTAAGGAGTCAGGCTAGTATTGTGCGGGGCTAGGGTGCAGTGTGCCCTCTTGACCAGAAAATGCTCTGAGAGTGATTCCACTCTGAATAAGGATTTTTGTAGGGTCTCCACATGACCCTCCATTGGACCTTTGCAGAAGGATTCCGAAACCCAGACAATCCGGATGTTGTTTCTCCTGGATATGGATTTGAGATCCTCACACTTGCCCTGCGTTTTGGACAGCTCCCCCTTGAGTTGTGCTATGTCGCGGCCATGTTGGGTGATTGTATCTTCATTCGTGCTGATCCTACCCTCTGCTTCGGTGATGCAGGCACTTTCTTTGTCCACCCTGGCCTTGAGTGAGCTGATGGTAGCCACTATATCATCAAGCTTGACATTCACGGCGAGGAATCCACTCTGCACGGTGGCCACTATGCGGTCTTCTCTCAAGTTGTCAGGCATCTCTGGTAGGGTGCCAACAGCAGCCGATGTCGTGGCCGTGGGCTCTGGGGACTGGGAATTTGTGAAGGAATCCATCTATCCTGTCTTTCTGGCACCTGTGCCTTTCTTCTCGTGCCGACCCATGTGATGTGATCTATAACCGGGTATGAGCTATGTTCTCGCACTCTGTGCTAAACAGAGACAGTCACTTCCAAATAGTGCCTTGGAGTCTTAGGCCTTTAACGATTTAGTATTCCAGCCACGAGGTATTACCGGTTGTAGGAGGATGTACCTTCACCCTGTTGAGTGGACCAAGTCCTTCGCCACCCACTGTGCGTATTAGGCCGATGCTTGATAGTGTTATGCACTGGGCGTAGAGCAGCACGGTGGTGCCGGCCGTATCGGATTTCTGTGGCTGAGAAAAAGCCCCTCTAGTATTCTGATCTCGTGGCCTCGGTAGGGTCAATGGTATAAGTTGTGGACCAGGGCGATGACCATGGTTCTGAGGCTGGATGCCACGTAATTATTTTCACTGCTCACAGTGGGTCTCCACCACGCTCCTTTGTAGAGAAGGAGGCCTGTGTTGCAGCAGGCCCGATGTAGGTAGTGCTAATATATTGTGTGATCCAGAATGGACTGTGCTCTCCCACGTTGCAGAGAAAATACACTGATTCACCCCGCAGGGGTCTGTAGTATTCGGGATAGATACAGGTTCCCCAGCAGACGTCTATTGCACTGGACATAAGTCACCCACAATTCAGCTCTCACAGGGATATATGTTAGACTTTTCACTTGTTTGGCCAACTATGACCTTCAGGGAGGGTGTAAGGTCAATATGTGGCTGTCCACCACGCCAGCACCGTCTGGTTGTGGGGTTCTGATTTTATGCTGCCACCCCCATTTTATCCAGTACAGGTATGAGTCACCCCAGGCCCAAATAGCAAGTCAAAGCAGTGGGTGCGGGAAGCTCCACTCACTGTTATTTCCTGGATTGCGTCTCTCAAGTGTGTCTCCCAGGGATCCGTTCGGTTGCCAGCCAGCCAAACAGGGAAGGCAAGATCCAAGTTACATGATATCAAGCACCACGAGCCGCTCCAGCTGTCTCTATGAGGACCCAAGGGGCCACAGCGCTGCCGCCCCATCTGTCTCTATGAGGACCCGAGGGGCCACAGCGCTGCACCGCACAGCACCCACCGCAGCCGATGCACAGCAGCACCCCCACGCCGCCCGAGTATGGTGGGATGTTGACACTCGACCTATGTGCAATGGGCTCAGTGAGCTGTTGTGCAGCGTGCGTTGTGTTCCAGGACAGTTGAGAACAGGATTGCGGGTACTTCCAAGCACTTGCCTTAATTTCAGCACAGCCGCCACCTCCTGCGGCGCCTCTCAGGTTGGATGGCTGAGGAGCTATGCACTGCCTTTATGTTGGCTGCCGGATGTAGGGAACGGAGCAGCCCGGCCGGGTGGCCGACATCAGGGCCGCAGTCAGATGGAGGGAGCCCTCGCCCGTTCTGGCCTCTGTCCACCCCACCTGTCGGGCCTGCTCCCGTGAAGCACCTACAGGACTCAGACCATTTCTACAGTTTTTCTGGTTTGCTGGGCAGTCTGCGTTTGTCACTGCCCACTGGTGGCCCTGCGCAGCGCAACCCCTCGTTGCAGGGTTCTGCCGCGCTCAGGCCGCACGTATCGGCAGTGGGACAAGTGAACCAGTCACATCGGCCGGGCAGAGTTATGGGATCTCTGGCATGCGTTATCTTGCAGGTGCTCTCTGATTCGTCAGGCAGTATTCAGGGGACCAGATGAAGGCAATGGTCTGTCCGCCAGGCGAGTGCAGCAGGACATCTAGGATTTCCGTCGTTTATAGGAAATAGGCGCGATGTTGACGGCCCTCAGCTCCTCCCCCTTCAAGGCCTGCCACTGGGCTTCCTCTGCGGTCTCAAATGGAAACTGTCTGATACTCCCGGGCAGCCCGCGCTCTGCAGTGTTACTGCCAAAACAGTAACGCTGATATCTTCACCAATGCACGTCGGATTACTGCCAACATTTCGGGCAGTGTTCTTCAGAGCATCAGTAACCAGCGTTGCTGTGTTTTGGGCTTCTGGGTGGCATCTGGAAGGATCAATTTTTATCAGGATTTTTCCTCGGTCGGAGCTAGCTAGATCAGGCTGCCATTCTTCGCGTGTGCAACAGCGCCCCCCGTAGCAGCTGGTGCAATTTATCATATACCAACCATCTCAGGACTCTCATTAAGTAATTGGCATGAAGGAAACTTGGCCCATTTCCCATGCTTGTTTCTATCTCCCTGATGCCTGGAACCAGTGGAAGGTGATCATGATGGACCGTAAAAGAATCAGGAGTGGAATTTGCTAAAAGCGTCTCTGAGTGAGCCCAGTGCAAATCTTCAATGAACACTCTTGGATACCATAAAGCACCCAATACTTGGATGCTCTTTTAAAGTGCTATGGGACCCCATTGCAATGGATATGTAGACATGTATGTATTTATTTATTATTAATTTTCAAAACTTTATTTGTCAAACACAAATTTTCCATGCAGCACTTAAAATAAAATAAAGGATAAAAAAAGAGGCTAAAACCGGGGGTGTTCACTTTTCTATGACATCACTAAAAAAGCAAATCAGAAAGATAATGGGGGTCATTACAACCCTGGCGGTAGCCGTGCCTGTAAAACAGACACGGCTGCTGCCGGAGTTGCATTTTATTTCCAGCCCCTGGCAATGGGGACGTACAGGGCCATTCCGACCTTGTCGGATCCTGCATGTCCCCATTGCCAGGGGCCAGAATCCATTACTCCCCATTCCCATTTGAGCCCCATAGGATGCCGGTTATAAACGGTGCTGGTGCATCTGACATGCTGTGCTCGAGGGTGCCTTTCTTAAAGAGTTGTGTCTAATATGATCCCTCTCCTTCTATATTTGTAATTAGTCTGCTATATTTGAAAGTTGGAGTTTCCTTCTGCAAAGCACGCAAAATAATGATGTTTGTAAATGGAAAATTCTAGCACTACAATGAGCTAGTTGCTTTTGAAAATGGAAAAAGGCCCAGAAAACAACATTCTGCAAATTGTTATGATTTCTAGATAAATTATACCTTTCATTCAGACGGTTTCCCCAAGACCGCTGGTTTCTTCGCGGTTCGATTGCCACGGGAAATCCAAAATCGCCGTATTAAATAGTAACGTGATAACACGGCCACGCATGATGTGCGTGACCGCAAATTCTGCAGTTTTTCCAAGTGCCTTAGGACATCACCATGCAGGGAGGGAAGACGGGGGAAAACACGAAACAGATCTTTAGGCATGGTACGTTTGGATTCATGCAAGTGCATTGATGGTTACAGGGGGGAGGAGGGAGAGGGGACAATGGGGTGGAGGAGTACAAGTGCACCCAGTCGGTAGTGACTGGGGTAAGTGCAGACCGATGCCACTCTCTTGGGTCATTGACCAAGTGCAGTGATGATGAGGCAAAGTGCAAGGCCTAGAGGTAAGTGCGGGAGGACTAGCAGAGGTGCCAGGGACCTGTGAGACTCTGCGGTACACCAGGCGGCCAGTCAACAAGCAGTATGGGGAAGGAGGGAGGGAGGGAATAGAGCAGAGAGATAGGTTAGCAGGGTAGTGGCAGAGAGAAGGAAGATGAGAAGAGGAATGTCTTAAGGAGTTTCCGGAACTTGAGAAGATCAGGCTCAAGATGGTGTGCGGCAGGAGGCTATTCCAGAGGGGGGTCCCTGCAGAGGATAAAGATCTCCCTCCAAATCTCTGCTTGGAGAACCATCTCACTCGCAGAAGCTTGGAGGGAGAGGAGCGGAGGGCTTGGGAAGGACAATATTTAGGTAGGCTTCATTGAAGATAGGTAGGTCCCAGGTCCTAGAAAGCCTTGTGGACAATGCAGAGGGTCTCGAACTTGATTATTGCAGTCACAGGGAGCCAGTGGACGGATTTCAGCACTGGAGAGATGCGGTCCCTGGGCTGAGGCCAAGGATAAGTCTTGCGGTTCTGTTCTGGATGAGTTGCAGAGGGTGCAGGGCAGAGGCAGGGAGGTTAAGAAGAAGACATTTGCAGTAGTCCAGCCTTGAGAGGACCAGGGCTCTGGAGACAGTGAGCTGCTGGGGGAAGCTGAGAAAAAGAAGAGTATCTTGAGGAGGTGCAGCTGGTATTTGGACTTCTTAGAGATGTCTGAAATGTGAGTGGAGAAGGAAAGAGTGGAGTCGAAGATGACTCCAATGTTTTTTGCCTCCAAGGTGGTTGCGGGCGCAGGGCCATGGGAGGCTGGCCAAAGCGAGAGTGGGAAAGCGGGAGCAAGAATCCAATGCGCACAATCTCAGTCTTGCTGACATTAAGGCAGAGGTCATTCGCAGCACACCAAGACTGTATTGCGGACAGACAGTAAGATATGAGTGAGGGACACAAATCTTGTAGGGGTTGTTTGGTTATTTACCCACCCAATCACAGCCCATGGCCATGCTAATCCTTATGGATATTTCAACCCACTTAATGTCTCTTCCTGCCCTCAACACATCCTCCTGGGACCTCTTTGGCCTGGCTTTATCAAACAGTAACATCAACATGTGTGTTCCAAGTGCCAACCACTCTAATTTCAAAGCTGTCTTCTGAGAGTTAAAGGCGTAATTGGAGCTGTAAATATGACACTGGTGTAATCAAAATGCCTTAACCAAGTGTACCTTAAGCCACTTCATTTATAAGCACCATTAAATGATGGCTTGTGCAATCAGCATTTGCCAGGCACTGCTATTAAATGCCCATTTTTCAGCTGCTATAATTAATTGCCAGCTACGAGCATGAAAGCCAACAATGTAGGTATTTCCAATGCTTGTTTTTTTTTTTGCTGACAATTTACTGCCTGCCACCAGCAACCAGTCAAGTGGGCATGTTCTAATAACCATATTACCCATAGCTGCAGGGCAATGTGGGATCTTATGATCCTGAAGCCTCCTGATGGGCGATATGGCCAGTGGTACTACTTCCTTGGTTCCTTAGGGAAGGGCCTAATTCTCAGGTCTTTCTCTAGGTTCTTTTTCCCAAAGTACCACTTTGCCCAGTGGCTAGGTTCTTGGGGTTCCATAATCGCAGGATCCTCTTTACAGCCTCCAGAATATTGACTACCTTTGTAATGGTAGTATTTTCCCCATGCATCCAGGCATCACTCAGAAGTAAATATTTTATTAGCGTGTCAAGTAGGAAATTCCAAGTAACAAACCACACATTTCATTGCGCTACCTAGGACTCATCCCTGAGCAAAGATATATGGGTATGCTGCCATTTAATGAAATCTTTGATTGTTGCCTTATACATGTTTTCGTAGGGACTCGTCAGTCAGATTTTCCAGGATAGATGTTTTCTTAGAGTACCCTCTTTTAAGTGATATCCTTCATCACCACTAAGAGTAAGGCATCAGATGGAAGATTGCAGTAGCAATTTGTTATTGTATTCCATCTTGGCACATGAAACTATTTTGATTAAAGTCAGTACCATTCAGATCATATTTGAAAAGGGCATGTTATTATAGTCTTGTACAGGGTTTTCCAGGGGTACAAATGATCTAAAAGTTTCATATGCTCCCTAGGTAATTTCTAGTGGTTTCGTTGTGTGGGCTCAATCATTGCCATTACAAAATTGTTCAATGTTTTAGCAATGACAAATTTAGTTAGGACATTTTGGTTTAAAGTATTTATTTGTGTAGCACTGCAAATATGTAGCTTTCAATTGATCTGTTTAGGCTATCACTGTTTGACCGAAGCAGTTGGTGAAATGAACATTGGTGCTTCAAAAGGAATCATTTGACTCTACTTACATTTTTACTTGGCGGCAGCCTGCTGTAGGGCAACTCTCCCACAACCAGACCAAGAAAAAACAACCCACTGGGTAAAAAGGCTAGGTGCACCCTTTTTTGAGAAGAACAAGAGCTTCATTTTGTATACAAAAAGAAATGGTGACAGGGTATTAGAGATCCACTGCCACATAGCTCTTTCTCTTCTCCTCAAAATGGTTGTGTCTTATAAACATACAACTCGTCATTCAGGAGGTACTCGATATACAGTATTCATACCCCACTCTCATTGGCTGCTGCCTATTTCCATGCTAATGATCATATCTAGCCCCTTTTCCAATTGGTCACGTTGTCTTCTCCTCCATCTTCAGCACACGTGGATAATGGTCTCTCCCATCTTGAAATGCTTCAAAGCAATTGGTTAAACTCGAAAGACATCATCATATCTTTACTCCTAAGCATGTGTGATGTGCACCTGGTCATCAACATGAACTTGCCAGATAACTTAGAGGTCAGCCTGATCCTTGTGAACAAAGCATACCTCCCCATTGTATGGGCATGACGATTGGCTCTCCCTGAAACAAATCACATATCGTGTTGGTCTCTGTTCCCCCCTGTATCAGTTCCCCCTCCCAAGAGGTAGACCTGGTTTCCCACTAATCATTCCAATTCATGAAGGCATTAAGACTCATATTCCTTCACATCTGGTAGTTCAAATACAATGACACCATCATTCTGGGGGAGGCTAGTGCCATAAATCTTAGTTCATGTTTTGGCAACCCAAGCCCTCTGTCCCGGCTCCAATGAGTATGGCCTTCGTACTGGGTTGCAGCCCTTCACCTGTTTAGCTTCGTGCATTCCTGCCTAATTATTCAAAGGCCTAACTAGATACATTTATATGTGGGTGTACGTGCATGCTCCTTGCAGCGCCTGAGAATCGAAATGTGATAATCAAGCAAGAGTTGATGCCTCGTGGTTCTGTGTCTCCAACACGGCCTGCGAGGATTCAGGCCTACTCGTACACGCAGCATTAGTTCATGTTATAACTATCGTACACATGCAATGTATTTTACATAACACTACCGCAAAGCAAATGGTTAATTCCCCCTGCATAACTTCCCAATCCCGCCAGTTGCTTCTACTTGTAAAGCTCCCACCTCCCCCCTACACCACCCTTTACACATTCTCATTGTGTTAATATATTTTCCACAATCTAAATCGTTTGGGAGGGGCAGTAAGTTGAACATGAATCCCAACACTGACAACATCCCTTTTAAAGTAAGTTTAATTTCCTAGAAGGAAATTTCTGTAGATTGTGAGGTTTGTGGATGTTACAATAGTTTGTGGCTAAAGTCCTTCCAACTATTATTTCCTTCCCTTATCTTTTCAACTTGAAAACCTTGCACCATCCATTTATCACTTGATTAAACTTCAAAGCATCCCTTTAAGCTCCAAAGAAAAGGTTTATGAGTGCTCCTTTGGTAATGGGTTCTGTTACTTGGTTGCCAGATGTGTTTAGTGCCACATTGATGTCTTTGTAAAGTGCATTGAAAGTCCTGCCAGGTTGATCAAATTTCACAGATAACAACCAATTCTTCTCTTAAACGGTTGGTGTTAGGCAGAATTGCATGCAGTACCCTCTGGGACCACCACATACAATTAGGACTACAGGTGTAAGCAAAAACCAACCTTTGGTATAAGTCTGTACTACACAGTTTTGCAGTAGCGAGCTGAGCAGCCAGGCTTATCTCAAAAGGGAATGTGAGCAGTACAAGAAGTTACACAGAGGTCTTACAATCACAGTGGTTCAGGTAGACACTTATACTCATGGTTTCTTGGTAAAAACACTTATACATTTATTACACAATCATTTAGAAAACATTCACTAGAAGGAGGCAACTTAATATTATACACAATTATACTTCAACTCAAAACCAATAAGTTTCTGAACAGTTTAAGCTTCCCTGAAACAGGAGCCAAAGGGCATTTCAGTCACTTTGAATGGGAAGGCAAAGGAACAAGTTAATAGAATAGATCACAAATACTTTCTTAGGCAGTTCAAATAGTTATAGTTCACGAGAGGACTCAATTCAGTTCAATAGGCATAGGCCAAAGTTAATGGACTAGTGTCTTGGATAGGAAAGAGCAGTTCTTGAAGTAAACGTTAAAGTCGTTGCCAAAGTTCTCAAAAGTAGTTTGTACGAAAAAGAATCAAATGTTGGGTCACAAGCTGATTAGGCCTGTAAGTTGGGAAAGTTCCACAAACTTTCACCGTGAGAGACGCGTTCTCTCAATCGGGTTGGCACAGTACCTTGGTATGAAGCAAAAAGATGCAGCTGAAGACGTTGGTTCCTGGCAGTTCCTGCAGCTCTCACTGTTCCTGAGCCTCAGTCGTGGGGACAAGAGGGAGGATGTCGGGGGACTCCTGCACTGTACGGGATCATCATAAAACGCTGACAAAATGGGGTCACTTCAGTTTGAGTAGCTGTTCTTCAAGCACACAAGCTGGTGTCCTTCCCCTTGGTTAATCCTAACCAGCTTCGAGAATGGTATCCAGGTGGCTTACGAGTTGATTGGTCCCACTAACTCAAAGGAAGAAGTCGACCTTGAAGGGGCTTCTCTGTCGAGATGGACTTGGCAATTCGGACCTGCAGCAGGGCTTCACCAGGAAAACCAACGGTCCGGGTGTTGCAGCAGCCGTCCTCTTCCAGCTCGTCTTCGGTTCTTTCGTTCCAGTGGTCGACTCTGCTTTCCTGTCCATGAGACTTGCCTTTTAAACAGTTTTCTTCCATTCATTCCAGCCTAGCTGCCACTCACCCCACAGGGTGGCTGTCCTTGCTGGACAGTCAGCCAGCCACTCACGCCAGAGTGCATTTGGGTCTCCTAGGAGACTAAGCACAGGGAGTTTCGGGCACCTCTGTCACTTCCTGCCCACCTAGACAATCAGACGCCAGAGGCAGTTTTCAGTCCTGAAGCCTGCCAATGGCATGGAAACAAAGGGACAAAACCTGGTTTGGCGCGCAGTGACAAACATTAGAAGGACCTTTCCAAATAGAAATGGCGAAAAAAGACCAGACCCGTTTAAACAAAGGGGCTTAAGGTGCCATATTGAAAAACATGGCTCCCGTGATTTTTAGCTACCGGTGTTTGCGGTCGGGAAAAATCATGGTAGTTTGTTCTAAAACCACTCCCACCAGCCATTTCGGTAGAAAAGGGTAGCATTTGACTGCTAAATGAGTTTCTAGACACAGGGGATACTAGGAAACCCCTCCAGCACTCTATAGGAAGATAGCGTGTGCTGGGCCTAGGAATTTAAAAAGACTAGTAAAGTCAATTTAACTTCACATTCTCTGGGAGCAGTAGCTTATCCCAGAGAAGGTATTTAAACTTTTGGGAAGTCTAAAAAAGACATCCCTGGGTCACTGCACTGAGGGTGCCGTGTAACACACAGGAAAAGATGGCCATGGAGTTATCTTAAAACTCCATAATCAAAGAACACAAGAGTGAAACACACATCAAAATACATGAAATAGTGGGAAAAAAGGCTCACACTCTTTCCATGTAAAAAATCCAGCAAAGCTGCTGGGGATCTCTAAGGTGAAGGGAATTAGCATATTTATGAGAATTCTCCCTAACACTTGTACATCCATGATGTTATATTTTACTATTTATTTTCTCTATTTATAGAGAAGCTGTGAGCGTGAGCTTGAGTGTAATAGTGGCAGGAGAGCAAGGTTGCTTTTCTTATAGTGGTATTAAAAAGAAGGCCAGATAAACCATGCCTGCTGCAGGTAATCATCTATGTGATTTTCTTTTCTAAAGTAGTGATGGAAGGAAGATTGGAGAAACCGGGCCCTCATGTGGGTAAAGGTGTATGTGTTAAGAAACGGGGTGATGTGTGTATTGACGTATTTAGTCCCTGGGTGGTCAGGTTTCTTGATGCTGCAGTCCAGAGACATCATACTGACCTGTGTGCATAAAGGGACTATAAGGGTTTTGGTGTGCATTGGATCTTGTTATAGTTCAATGGTCGCAGTTTTTGTGTTAATGAGTCCTCAAAGGAGCACTCATAAACCTTTTCTTTGGAGCTTAAAGGGATGCTTTGAAGTTTAACCAAGTGATAAATGGATGGTGCAACTTTGAGAGTTAGCTGTTAATTATAAAATAAAGTTTCAAACAGAATACAAACATAGCATGACATTGCAGGCATCACACACTGTCACAAACACTGCACAATTGTTGCAAATAATTCATGATATAATATGGCATAGCACACCATATCAAGACATTGCTCTAGGGATGATGAAAGGTGTGAGTGAAGCCTCATTTGCATATTTAAATGTTATCTTCTTTTAGATTTTGTAGGGCACTGCTTCTGACCTCTTGCATGGCCTTTTGTGACTCTGGGTCCAGTAAGGAAGTGGGTTAGAGGTGTTATTGTTGTAGCAAGAAGAGGGCAAGTGTGATATTGCTAATGTGTTGACACATGGAACATCGGCAACTGTGCCCTGCTGGGAGTAAGCACCTATTTAACAAGAATCCTCTGTTGCGTTGTGTCTTGATTTGTTGTAGATTGTGTCCAGAGGGGATGCGGGTGAGGCTGCTGTTGCTCAAAGGTTGGTGCCGGGAATATCAGACATTATGCTCTGCTGCGGGCTACTATCTAATATGAAGAATGTGCGCATGGCATTGCGCTGATTAGCTAAGTTTCCGGGAGAAATAGAAGGGAAATTGCAAACACATTTGAGGCGGCGGGGAGGTGACGTGGTATTCTTTGTAAAGGTGTGAAAATAAAGGATCCAATTGCTCCAATTGCTCCATTTGTCCCGAACATGAATATGACTACTGAAAGATGTGGCTGGATCATAACGTCGTTTTTATTGGTGGTAAGCATGGGCAGGTGTATTGGGATTAAAATGGATAAGATATCTATGTCTAGCTGAGAAATGGATGTAGTTGTTACTCAGTACACACGTAAATTGCATGAACAGGTGCTAGTACAGTCCTATTCTCTGTATCATCTCCTCCATAAAGGATGAGGTAAGGACACTCCTGTCTCCTGGAAAAGTAAACTGTGCTAGGTGGTGCAAATTAAGATTGTTGGGTTTAATTCCGTTTCTGTGTTATTTTGTTTTAGTCATGCTAAAATGCACACGAATATCTAGAAACAGAGGAGGTGAATTGCACGGGATAACTTTGCACCTGTCAAGTAATTCTTTTTTCTTTATTAAATGCATTGGATGAATGTTTGCAGATCGACTACACATTAAAGCAACAAAAGAATATGCATACATATCAAGTGGAAAAATTTACCACCACAATTTGCCAATTCCATGTGCAACACTCTGCTGTGCAATGTGCTAGCATTGGTGCAAAGCAACACAGGAAAGCAATGTTAATTAGCGCTACATAGAAAAGTACCCTGTAGTTTAGATTTCACTTGGTCAAAAATCGTCATTGCAGCGAGGAAGGTAGCCATCTTCCCTAGGGCATGTGGTGGATACATCTTCGTGAGGCATTTGCTAGAGTTTTCAATGAGATCCCTTCATCTGGTACTCATGGGCCTGCCAAGGCACATGCCAGCCTGGCAAGCCATTTTATCGGCCCCTACTTAGGTGGGAAAAGCGAAGGAAGTTTCTAAGTCTTCTCTGATGTACAAGGTTTCTGGGAAATCAAAATGGCGCCATTACCAGTTTTGCCCATGAATTTGTATGGGTAGGGAAGACATTGCTGGCCTTGTAGACCACAGGACAATCTCGGGAAAGGGTTTCATACTGTTGATTTGGCACTGCACCACAATAATATCACCATCGTCCTGTCAGTAAGAACTCTCAATGGGCTTGTATCACAGAAGGGTTTCCCAATGTAAGGACGTTGTATCTAACAGGGAGTCTGATGTCATGCTGGCTGACACAAAGGCCATTTGTTATGAAAATGAGGTTACCTACAAGCTTTCTTTTACATTTCGGCACTAGAACAATGGGCTAGCTCAAAATTATAGCAAGTCCCTAAAGGACATGACCTAAGGCTAAGCCTTAAACAAGTCCCTGAGAGGGAACAGAGATATCTTCCTACAGTGTTTCATGTTCACCTAAAGGGATGTGCCACTGAAGGGAGTGTGACATTGCCCTGTGACTGCACTATTCAGTCTTTCGAAATGGGTGAGGAAAGGCAATAAATACGAGGCTCAGGTCCTTCAGCAATCTACCAAGGATTTGGAAGCCAATCACAAGCTGGACAAACATTGTTGAAACTAAAACTCTGCTCCGACAGAATACCAACCTGGAACGAAGATTTGGTCTTGGGGGCTGTGAAATATGGGGTCATTCAGTATTAGTGGAGTGGACCGTATTCAGCGATAGAAATGTTTTGTGAGGTGAACTACCTCATTTTAATCTAAAGACTGTTATGCAAACACACAGGGCCTTTGGTGTCAATTTGCATCCGTTATAGCCCTGCTAACAATGTGGTACTTCTTATAGCAGTGAAAGAAGAAAGAAAAGGAAGCTGAGACCCTCCCTGATTTGCTGCAAGGGAATGATAACGATGTTTCAGTGGTAGGAATTAATCGTTCTAACATCTTTACAGTAGGACATCAAAAGGACTGCATGCAATTGCTGCAACATTTTCTGACATTCAATTAATGCCCATGCCAACGACTCTTAGGATGGCGTGTCTGTAAAGAACAGGATATGCATGTTATAAGATACAATGAGTATCCAAGGTGAAGTAGCCAAGACATGCAGCTTGGAGTGACTCAGCATACACAAGTACAGAAGTCTGGCGTTGCAACACTTGGGTTCTGTGCAGATGACCATAAGTCAATTTCTGTCATAAAGACAGCTATTTGTATTTGTATTTGTTTTATTTGTAGTGCCGCCTGGTCCAAGGGCATCTGGGCGCATACCTTCAGTTATAGTTACATAATGACATTAGCGTACAATTGCACATATTTACCAAAACATGAGTGAACGGTAAGCATTATAGAATAAACAAAAGGCAGGAGCATAGAGCACTGTACATAAGGGAGGCAGTAATAGAGGCCAAGAAGACCATAATAAGAATCAGCAGTGTAAATACAGAATGGGTGTAGAGTGTGCTGGTTTAGACATCTTCGGACGTCAACCAAGTCTTGGCTTTGTTTTTGAAAGAGTGGAAAGATGGTTTGTTTCTGATCGGGTTGGGCAGAGAGTTCCATAATTTAGCTGTGAGGACAGGGAAACTCACCCCGCCAGCTTTTTGAAGTTTGTATCTAGGAACAAGGAGACTGTGAGTTTGGGCAGATCTATGTGGGAGTGTAGAGGAGTGATGAACAAAGCGGTTTGCCAGATAGGTGGGGGCCTGGTTGTTCATGCATTTATGTGTGAGAGCAAGTGTTTTCAGTTGATATTCTTTGGGTAACCTATAACCACTGAAGGCTTCGCCTAGTGTCCGAAATGTGTGCGGATCTGGGGATATTAAGGACCGCCCTAAAGGCATTATTTTGAGTAACTTGGAGTTTGTTTAAGTTGCGTTGACTAGTCCCCATGTACAGTGCAGTACAGTAATCCAGTTTGGACATAACCAACGTCCTAGCAAGTATGGAGCAGTTGGAGGTGGTAAGGAACGTGTGACAGGCTGAAATCAGTTTGCAGGTGTATGCAGAAGCTGAAATGACAGCGTTAGTTTGTCTTTTGAGCGAGAGTGTGGAGTCAAGGTAGATTCCAAGGGTGTTGTTAGAGACCTGAATGGTATTACCATCAATGTTAAAGGCTTTATAGGCCGGGTCCAGTCTATTGAGCCGGTTTTGTGAGCCGAGGATGAGGAGCTCTGTCTTATCATTGTGGGATGTTTGAACCCACGCATCCAAGCCCTGCAACATCATTGTGCATTCCTGGCAGCGGAAACATCATAATGGCCGCCGGATAGCATGCTGCTGGCCAGAAATCGCCAGAAGGTGCGCAGTGAAAACCTGACTGACAGGCCACTATCCGCTTTTTCCTCTGTCAGTGTTAATACAGGAGACCATTGTCAGACCCTATCCTTTGGCTGCACACAGAGCAAAATCAGTGCAAATGAATACAGATCTGTTAAAAAATCCGCTCTTATTTTGTGTCAACAATGGCTAAAATCACAGCTCACAAAACCACTAAAAAGATCCCACCTCCTTGTTGAGGGGTCAACATCATTCTTCAGCAAGAATCTACATGAATCTGAGGTCCACAGAAGTGCATCTGTATTTGAACAAAGTATATTTTGAGGATTTTTATAATTATATGTTTTATGAAAAAGAAGATATGCTGTACGGACACAAAGGGGAGTGTCCTTTCCTTGACCCATAAAGATGATACCTGATGGCTCAATTTGACTCACAACTCCGTTCTCCAGTCATAGGACAGAAAATCCTTTAACCTATCAAATCCTCAGTGGGTTGGGCATAGAAAGTCAGCCTTCCCACCCACTTTCAAGAGACATAAAAAGAGCCACTGAGACCCAGATAGGGACATTCATTTTCAACTCTTCATTTCTGCGCAAAACTTTGCCGGACGACTTCAAACCCAGATAGATCCAGAGACCAGACTCTAGAACCCAGCTGTAGAACCTTAAACAGGGGCCTAACCCAAAAGCTGAACTCTTTTCAGGGGCCCCAGAATCCAGCAACCTAACCAAACTATTCAACAGCCGGGCGGACAATTCTGAAATCTTGACTTCATTTCTGAAAATCTACCTCCACAAAAAAATCCGTACCTTTTGAACCGTATGTCCTAGAAGCGAGATTTTTTGTCATTTTAAAGCTAAGATCCTCTGCTTTCCAACAAACTTAAAATGACCTCTCAACTCCTTATAGTTTCTCCGTAATCGCGGTTCACGCACTCGGAAAAAGTGCAGCGAATTGCAAGTTGGCTCAATTTCACCACTTATAAAAATAGCTGCTTCTTGCTTTCCACTGCTGAAATTCGTTTTCAACCTGATAATCAATCCTGAATCATTGCTAGTGTTGACCTGAACTAATTCAAAGTAGCTATCACCTACCCCGAATCTCCTATAGGGAATTAAAATCATTTTTAGAATATTTTTCACTTCATTGCAATCACATTTAAAAGTATTTGGCCTGTGTTTTAAAATCATCCCTGTTTCTCTAAGCGTGCTGGGGGGAACGGGAACTGAACTGCTTCTGATTGTATTCCTGAACACCTGTGTGTCCTCATTTCCATCTCTTCATATTGCATAGGGGGGGAGTGAGTTGTCACAAGGGAAAAAGTGATCATATTATCTCTTGTTGAAACCACATCAAGTTTATTTCTCTGCTGCATTCTTTCCCACCTTGCATTTCCTTGAACCATAAAAGTATTCTCTGCTACATTATCCTTTCTATACCAACTCCTAAGTAATTAAAGAATTGTGCTACTGTAATATTATCCACTGTTGATCACTGTCATATTCATAAGTGTGCTATCAAATATTAATGTATTCATAAAAGTGTGATGTATATTGTTTAAATTTTCCAATAAACCTTTTAATTTGCAAAACAACCTACTTCTTGGCTCAGTGAGGTCAGGGGGATTCAAAGAGAGGGGCGTTATATAAGGGTTCATCATCCAGATTTAAGAACTTGACATAAAAATATATAAATAAGGACTTCCATTGGGAATTCCAAACTAGGCATTGACTTGATAGTCGATTGCGAGATTGAAGTCACTTACATCATCATTAAGACAGAGCTCATTTTGGGCCATCCACACCTGTATGACTAGATATACCTCATTCAGGGCCTTAGTGTCTATAATGTGGTTACCTGTAATAGGAATGAGTATTTGGGTGTCGTCAGCATAGTTAGTGTATGTGACACCCAGGTAGTCCAATATGTCAAAAAGAGTTCGGTAAACGCATTATAGAGTGTGGGGGAGACACAGGATCCTTGAGGGACCCGCACAGGACTAGTGAAGGTTCAGCCGAGGCGGATGGGGAAAAGACCCTCATGGACCTATTGTTCAGGAATGATCTGATCCAGGTGGTGGCTACCTATCCAAAACGCAGAATGTCTGAGGCTGTGGATGATTTACGATTTGTCAATTTCCTCAGTACATCCGATTCAATAGACCACGGTTACCATCGAACAGGAAAAAAGAGCATTAACATCCTAATGGTTTGGGAACATTCTCAGCTATCTAAGTAAGCAGAACCCTTACAATGGTGAGCAGAGCTATACTTTCAGGATCTGTATCCTGCATGGATTTCCGCACCACACAATGTGACCCTGGGCCTGTTCCCTGTGAACCCACAGAGAACTGTTGTTGAACCAGCAGTCCACCATGAAGACCCTTGCATATGGCAAGCACTGCAGAAACCCTTGCTCAGTATCGCAGCAGAAAGTACCAGGTAGGTCGAGATTATAATGTCTAAGATATTCTGCTGGTGGAGTACAATACTATCCATCTAAGAAACAATCTGTTTTGAACTTATAAACAGGGAAGGGCTCTTTTTGGATTCACTTCTCTTTGAAAGTTCAGCGGTATGGAAAAATATTGCAGTAAAATTGTGGTAACGGATTTATTGGTACTTTCCTGCACCGCAGAACTCTGAGTTTGGAGATAAACTGAAGGAATTAGGTCCCTCATATTTCTGGAGGTAAATCCTCTACTTTTCACCAAAACGTGGAGGATTTACAGTGGCAGAATAAGGCTAAAGTTAAATCCACTAAAATGCCCATGGAGGCTTCTGAACTCCAAAAGTGGGGGAAGTACATCGCTATTACCCCGCTCGTAATACAGTGATAAATTAGCAGGACTGAATGCAAGTAACAGTAATTGATTTTAACAGTAATTCTGTGGAAATACCATTAAATAACCCAAAACTTCTAATGTGGTCACTGTCACTCAAAGTTAGTAATGGTTTAAAGAAGTATTGCAACATCTTCAAAAAAAGTTCACATTAAAGAAATAAATGTATGTGCCTTTGAAATCATGTAGAAGGATTTCTGTGCAGCATAATAGGAAGTTCATTGTACAGAAAGATAAAACCTATCATGGAACTGGTTAAGTATTTTCCCTAACGAGTGAATAAGGGAAAGACCAGAAATGCTTTTTATTATGAGAAGCCTGATACCTAGAATCAGAAGTGGGTTGTGGTTGAGAAATAGAATTTTGCCATCGCCTGGGCCATACCTGTTTGGCAATTACTTTATTGGGCTTTAATAGGATTTAACGGTGGAATACCACCCAACTCGTAATGACCCCCAATGTGCTTGAACAGAATATTGCTAAAGGTATTGATTCATCCTTAATGAGACATTGCTGGGCTAGCAAACATCTGATTGGATATTAACACTATCTTGATTTGATTAAACCTAACTTGGCTGGTACTTTGGATGTTAGGTTTAGATGCGGAATCCTGCCTCCATGCACACAAACTTTTCTTTGGGGGGTTAGCCTCCCACTGGCCATTGCCCCAATTGTCCAGATTCGAGTGAAACTGAGTTTCACTTTTTATTGATCTGTTCACTCTATGATAATTTAAGAAGACAATTTCCTAAACCCAGATTAAATTATCTGAATATTCGCCACACTGATGCCGTGCATAAACTTTGCAACAAAAAAAAGGCAATTAAATCCTTGTCTATGCAGTGGGAAAATGTATCTACCATGCATGGTTATGTAGGAGAAAGGTGATAAGAGTCTATGTATGAGTGTTGGCAAACCTACAGCTATCTAATTGTCACCTGTGTTTAAATTTAAGTATAAATGTAATTACATCTACAGACCATGGCTGATGGCTAGAGCCTACAGGTGCCGTTTAAAACATAAAATAAATTGTTTTACAACTTATTTTGCTAATGTCACTCAATTACTAGCACTTTTATTGTACTGTTAATTGGATATATTCTGTTTTCGTATAATTACTGAAGATGTACTTATTGTTTTATCTGTTTACGTGTATGTCTCAAAGGCGAAATAAAGTATATTGAGTGATTCCTTGAGTCCAGGTCTTTTGTGTGCAAAACTCTATACTGGTGTTGGGTTTTAATTTTAGGGCCGGTGCCAGTTCCTATAGCAGGGTCTGGAAGCACAGTCTCTTAGGTGGCTGGATGAAGAACACAATCTTGGTAATGTTCATAGGCCCCATCAAGGTGACTCACAAATAGATGGATTCAAAAAAAGCAACAGCAATGAGGAAGCGCAATAGTGACCCTTCTAAAGCAGGTCACAGGATGTTCCAGTCAGGAAGAAGGGCTGCAGGGCAGGATGTAGGAGGGTTCAAGGAAGGACAGCTGCAGGGTTCCAGTCAAGGATGTCCTGCAATGGAGCTGGCACTTCAGAATATCAAGGTGTTAGGTATCCATCAGGCAGCAGGAGCTCACACTTCTGTCCCTGCTGTACCAGGAGGAGAAAAGGCCAGAAGAGAAGAGGTGTGTAATGCTCACCTGACTCCCACGGGGGCGGTGGTCTAGTCTGGGTTGCTGTGGCCTCTTCGAGCGTGATGCGCAGAACTCGGAACACCGACTGAACAGGACCCTCAAATCTTGCTTGTCTGGCCCGTAGGAATATCCTTCTGCAGATGAGAAAGGGGATTAACAGTCTGCAGAATAGTGTGCTTGCTCCCCCCTTTTCCCCTTCGTTCTTCTCTAACTTCCTCCGAAATCCCCGGTTGAAGCTCACCTTATGGTTTGAAAGGATGAACTCTCCATCCTGCTTCTGGTGCAGGGGCGCGTGTTTGTCCAGTTACTTCACTGGTTTTCAGAATGGCGCTGGCAAAATCCACTTGACTTTTCCGAGCGGAACACCGTAAGTATGAAGATTACAAAAGTTCAAGTGTTGAGCCTCCTTTTCTGTTGCCTTCCTAACCTGTGATCTGTCCTTTATTTCAGGTGCAGAATGAAGGCGATGCGTTGAGGGATTGAATTGCCGATGGTAAACTCAGGTGAGTTAGCGATGGGGGCGATCCCTCTTAATGTCTTTATATTCCTCCAGTAATATCTTTTGTCCTTTCCCCATAGGGGCCGGGATGCGGTACCTGCCAACGAAGCGGCGCTGACCCGAAATGAGGAATGGTCCACCAACAGAAGACCGGTAAGTGTTATGGCAGAAAATTAGGCTTTCCTCATATTTTCCTTCTGCTCACCCTTTGTCTCTTCTTCTCTCCCCTAGGCGCAGAGATGTGGCGACCAGTGCAGACAGTCGCGGTGGAGCCAGAAGAACTCCCGAGGACCGGTGAGTGAAGCGCGGCGCTGCAGCGAGAAACGCAGTGCTTTTAAATGAAAGTCTTTTCTCAGGAACGCTGGCGTGAAGGTTCCAGATGCAGGTAAGAAGTTTGATAAAATTCTTGGTTTTCACCTTTCTCTTCTCTTCTTTCCTTACAGGTGTTCCAGGATCGAGGTGGGCGTGGTTGGAGACCAGCTGCAGGAGCAGACACGGTGAGCGTTCAGCTGCTTGGATGCAGAAAAACGCGAAGTGTGAGCTACTGTCTGGGCGTGGCTTAAATAGCACCCAAAGTAGTTCCAGGTAAGTATCCTTCCCTGGCCACGCCCGAGTGGCAAAATAGTCCCAATGAAAAAATAGTCCCTTTCAGGTCTCAGGGAGCCCTGAATCATGCAGCATGGTCTGCATCAGGTAAGTGCACAAAACACTCCCTTTATGAGCCTGGCGCCTATGGCGCCAGGACTGATGTCCAACATGAGCCTGGCGCCAAAGGCGCCAGGACAGAGTCCAAAGAGCCCCTATAAGGGGCCGCTGGGCTTTTACCCGGGGGCATGATGCCTGCTCCCGGGGGTGCTGGGCCTGGCCTGGTGCTCCGGGGGTAGGCATCATGACACCACTCCCCCCCAAGGCCCCTCCTAAGGTCATTCCCTCTGGAAGTTTCGGTTTGTTTGGGAAATTCCGATGGAACCTTTTTACCAGCCGAGTTGCATGTACGTGGTCGCTGGGTTCCCAAGACCTTTCCTGAGGCCCGTACCCTTTCCAATCAATTAGATAGAAAAGTTTTGATTTTGAGATCTTAGAATCCAAAATGTTCTTCACCTCGAATTCAGGCTCCCCATCTATCTGGATTGGTTCTGGTGGCTTTATTAATCTGGTTCCTGGTTGCACTGGTTTCAAAAGTGACACATAAAAAACAGGGTGAATCCGCATGTTAGCTGGTAGATCGAGCTTGCCTGCCACTGGGTTAATTATAGCTTTGATCGAGTAAGGGCCCAAATACCTTGGATTAAAAGTTCGAGGTCCCTTGAGCAATAAGTGTTTGGTAGCCAACCATACTTGATCCCCTATTTGGTATGGAGGCGCCTCACTCCGATGCAGATCCGCATTCTTTTTGTATTTCCCTTTCGCTTGTTGCAAATGTGCAGTTGCATCCTTGAAGGCTTGAGTTATCGTGGAATGCAAATGGTCCACTGCGGGCATTTCAAGGCTCAGAGGTGAGTCCAGGTTTGAAGTACGAGGGTGATGTCCATATAGGGTATAAAAAGGGCTTTGTCCAGTTCCAGAGTGTACCGAGTTATTGTATACATATTCGGCCACCCATAAGATGTCCTTCCAATTACCCTCCGATTGGTGCAACATACATCGTAGGTATTGTTCAAGGGTCTGGTTCGTTCTCTCCGTCTGACCATCGGTCTGTGGGTGGTGGCTGGTTGAGAGTCTTACGTCGATTTGTGCCAGTTGACAACACTTACTCCAAAAATGAGAAATAAACTGGCTTCCCCGGTCGGAGACTAGTATGGACGGGAATCCATGCAAACGGATGATATTTTTGAGGAATTCCTTGGCTAGGACAGAAGCTGAAGGTAATCCTTTCAACGGAATAAAATGGGCCATCTTGGAAAATAAATCCATCACAACCAGAATAGTATTGTATCCATTACAAGGGGGCAGGTCCGTGATAAAATCTAGTGACAAGGTGTGCCAAGGTGCTGGTGGAATGTCTAAAGGCTGAAGAAGACCGGCGGGTTTTGTCTTTTGGCCTTTGTTTTGGGCGCAAACTCCGCAGGACATCACAAAAGATTTAATATATTTTTGCCAGGAAGGCCACAAGAATTGGCGTTTAATTTTTTCTTCAGTTTTGGCAATGCCAGGATGTCCTTCCATCAGGGCATGTTCTTGCAACTCCTTTTCTGGCAGAAATAAGCGTCCTTGGAAGTAAGGTAAGCCATTGTTGACCGCAAAGTAAGACCCCCTTTGGATCCAATCCTGCAAAGCTGTAGAGTCCAGGAGTTGTTTTTACCCGTGCTTGAATGTCTTCAAGGGTTTGTAAAGAGGTTATCCCCAAAATTCTTTCTTCGGGAATTATCGGCACAGGTTCTGAGTTTGTGTCTATTTCTCCCATTCCTATTCGAGATAGCGCGTCCACTTTGCCATTCTTACAGCCGGGGCGATAAGTGATTACAAAATCAAACTCAGCAAAGAAAAAAGCCCATCGGAGCTGACGTGACGATTGAGCATTGGCAGTTTTTAAATATTGTAAGTTTCGGTGATCAGTGATCACGGTGATGGTATGCCTGGCGCCAAGAAGATAATGCCGCCAAGCCTTAAAGGCGGACTTCATGGCTAATAATTCCTTGTCAGTGATTGCATAATTTACCTCAGGCGGCGAGAACTTTCTGGACCAAAATGCTACGGGATGCAGTTGGTTGGTTTCAGGGTCTCCCTGAGACAGGACAGCTCCCATGGCTAAGCTGGACGCGTCTGTTTCGACTATATATGGGAGATCGGGACGCAGGTGCTTCAAAATAGGTGCGGACATGAATTTAGCTTTCAATTCCTGAAAGGCCTGTTCGGCTTCCTCAGTCCATTCGAAGTGTTTATTTTTACGCAAGAGTGCAGTGATGGGTTGTACCACACGTGAAAATTCTGGGATAAATCTGCGATAAAAATTGGCAAACCCAAGCATGCTTTGGACACCTTTCACCGATCTAGGTGATGGCCATTTGAGGATGGCATCCACTTTTCGTGAGTCCATTCGGACCCCTTTAGGTGTCAGGATGAATCCAAGAAACTCAACCTCGGTGGTATGGAAAACGCACTTTTCCAGTTTTGCAAACAGTTTGTGCTGGCTCAATTTCTCAAGGACGGCCCTGACATGCTTTCTGTGATCAGATTCCGAAGAGGAGTACACAAGAATGTCATCGATATATACGACAACACAAACATCGATGAGTTCCCGAAGGACATCGTTCATGAAGAATTGGAAGGCAGCAGGCGCGTTGCACAACCCGAAAGGCATCACCTGGTATTCGAATAATCCATATTTTGTACGGAAGGCCGTTTTCCATTCGTCGCCTTCTTTTACTGGCACCAGATGATAAGCCCCCCGGAGATCTAACTTGGTGTATACGCAAGCGTCCTTCACCTGGTCAAGGAGTTCAGGGATCAGAGGCAGAGGGTAACCATTTTTAACAGTTATCTGGTTCAATGCGCGATAGTCGATACAAGTTCTAAGGTCGCCTTCTTTTTGGGCACGAAGAACAAAGCCAAGGATGCCAGAGACTTTGACGGGCGAATGAAACCATTGGCTAGGTATTGATCTAAATATTGTCTCAAATGCAGATTCTCAGGTTCAGTAAGGGCATAAATCCTGCTACAAGGGGGTTGTGCACCGGGCACCAGATCGATTTGGCAATCGTACGATCTGTGGGGAGGTAACGTGTTGGCCTGTTCCTTTTGGAAGACGTCCTGAAAGTCTTGGTATTCCGGAGGTAGTTGCATGGAGACGGAGGTTACAGACGCTAGACTAATCTTCAGATTTTCTGGGTAGCAGGTTTGTGCACAATCCCAGAAGGTTATTCTCTTCGCTCGCCAATCAATTTGAGGATTATGTGTCTCTAACCAAGGGATTCCGAGAATAACCTGAAACTGTGGAGCCTTGATTACATCAAACACAGCTGCCTCCCGATGGCCGTCCGGACCTATAAGAGTCACCTCAGCAGTGGAATGTGTTACCGGTCCAGAGGCAATTTTGGTTCCATTGACTGTGGTGATGACATCTTTGCTGGTTTTAGGACGCAGAGGGAGGTTAATCCTAGAGACCAATTCACGATCCACATAATTTCCTATAGCCCCACTATCGATGTATGCCTTTATTGCATGCAACCGCTTAGGCTGTTCCGGATCTATGATGACCATTGGCACAATGAAATGCGAGGTCTGAGAGTTAGTTTTAAAGCTCGGCAAGCAGACCCCTATGCTTGTCAGGCGGGGTCGTTTCCCGAAACAGAGTCTTCATGGTTTTTATCAGCGGCTCCTACCACCTTCTTGGGCGGTTTTGCTGGGCAATCTCGTAGAAAGTGTCCAGAGGACCCACAATAAAGACATAATTGCATCTGCCGTCTTCTTTCACGTTCTTTTTGAGTTAAAGGTCCTTTAACCCCTCCGATTTGCATAGGCTCAGAGACATCAGCACCCTTGAGGTTAGCATGGGCCTTGACCAACACCCGGGTCTCAAACTTGGACCGATCTGCTTTTCTGTTTTGAAGTCTGTGATCCAATTGGACCACTAAGTCTATATATTCTGTGCATTCTTGGGGCGGATTTACAACTTGGGCCAGGACATCTTTAAGTTCTCCGCGTAGACCTCGATAAAATAACGTGATTCTTTTATCCTCTGGCCACCCAGTTTCCACAATTAGTCTATTAAAGGTTGCAATGTAGGATAGGAGGTCTTGATTGCCCTGTCGTAGGGATAGGAGTTCATCATCCAGAGCCTGCCCCTGAGACTGTCGAGCAAATAACCTTTCCATGCTTGCTTGAAATCCTTGAAAATCACGGAGAATCGGGTCATCTTGAGTAACCAGTGGAACTGACCAATCGGCAGCACAGCCGCTGAGATATGACAATACAAAGGCTACCTTGGTCTGGTCATTAGGGAAGGCCCCAGGTCTGCATAGGAAGTGCAAACGACACTGATTCATGAATACGGCGAATCGTTTGGGGTCCCCAGCAAAGCGTTCAGGTGGGGCCAGTGGCATGTTTCCAGGTAGATTAATCTGCACAGGGTTACTGGGAACCACAGGAGCGGGGTTCCCCCCGGAACCAGGTAGAGGAGTGTGTCCAGCTTGACCTTGCAAAAACTGTCTAGCCAGGTCATCAGTTCTTTCCTTTGATACAATCACTTCCCTCCTGAGAGCATTAGTCTCTTGACGAGCGCCGTGTACTTCGGCCCGTAATTCCCCCAGTAGTTGGGCCAACTGATCAGTCTCAGAAGTTTCCATAGCGCCTGGGTGGGAATTTATAGGAAGGCTTTGCGTTCTGTAACGCTCACCTGACTCCCACGGGGGCGCTGGTCTATTCTGGGTTGCTGTGGCCTCTTCGAGCGTGATGCGCAGAACTCGGAACACCGACTGAACAGGACCCTCAAATCTTGCTTGTCTGGCCCGTAGGAATATCCTTCGGATTAACAGTCTGCAGAATAGTGTGCTTGCTCCCCCCTTTCCCCCTTCGTTCTTCTCTAACTTCCTCCGAAATCCCCGGTTGAAGCTCACCTTATGGTTTGAAAGGATGAACTCTCCATCCTGCTTCTGGTGCAGGGGCACGTGTTTGTCCAGTTACTTCACTGGTTTTCAGAATGGCGCTGGCAAAATCCACTTGACTTTTCCGAGCGGAACGCCGTAAGTATGAAGATTACAAAAGTTCAAGTGTTGAGCCTCCTTTTCTGTTGCCTTCCTAACCTGTGATCTGTCCTTTATTTCAGGTGCAGAATGAAGGCGATGCGTTGAGGGATTGAATTGCCGATGGTAAACTCAGGTGAGTTAGCGATGAGGGCGATCCCTCTTAATGTCTTTATATTCCTCCAGTAATGTCTTTTGTCCTTTCCCCATAGGGGCCGGGGTGCGGTACCTGCCAACGAAGCGGCGCCGACCCAAAATGAGGAATGGTCCACCAACAGAAGACCGGTAAGTGTTATGGCGGAAAATGAGGCTTTCTTCATATGATCCTTCTGCTCACCTTTTGTCTCTTCTTCTCTCCCCTAGGCGCAGAGATGTGGCGACCGGTGCAGACAGTCACGGTGGAGCCAGAAGAACTCCCGAGGACCGGTGAGTGAAGCGCGGCGCTGCAGCGAGCAACGCGGTGCTTTTAAATGAAAGCCTTTTCTCAGGAACACTGGCGTGAAGGTTCCGGATGCAGGTAAGAAGTTTGATAAAATTCTTGGTTTTCACCTTTCTCTTCTCTTCTTTCCTTACAGGTGTTCCAGGATCGAGCCGGCCGTGGCTGGAGACCAGATGCAGGAGCAGACACGGTGAGCGTTCAGCTGCTTGGATGCAGAACAACGCGAAGCGTGAGCTACTGTCTCGGCGTGGCTTAAATAGCCCCCAAAGTAGTTCCAGGTAAGTATCCTTCCCTGGCCACGCCCGAGTGGCAAAATAGTCCCAATGAAAAAATAGTCCCTTTCAGGTCTCAGGGAGGCCTGAATCTTGCAGCATGGTCTGCATCAGGTAAGTGCACAAAACACCTTCCTTTATGAGCCTGGCGCTAATGGCGCCAGGACTGATGTCCAACATGAGCCTGGCGCCAAAGGCGCCAGGACAGAGTCCAAAGAGCCCCTATAAGGGGCCGCTGGGCTTTTACCCGGGGGCATGATGCCTGCTCCCGAGGGTGCTGGGCCTGGCCTGGTGCTCCGGGGGTAGGCATCATGACAAGGTGTCTAAAAGACCATAACCTCTTCTGAACAGGATCCAATCCACACAAAGGAGAATGTGTATGCTCTTGCTAGAGCTGACAGGGGAAAATGTCCAGAATGGTCATTCCCATGGTGTAAACCACACAATGAGGGTTCAAAAGAAAATTGCCTAGTCATAGGAATGACAACCATTCTTAAGAGTCATTGCAAGGAGGTGTAGTATAGTCCACTATTTAACCAGCTCTCCTTGGTCAGCTCTTCAAGAAACTATAGCTTGACCTATCTGAACCCTCAAATTCTTGTGCCACTGCTTTGCTAAAGGCCCCTAACAAATTGCTGGAATTTTCTCTCACTCCTCTTCTTTTAAACTTACTTGAATGTTCATGTATGTTTGGCCACTTCCAGGCTGGAATCCATTCCATGATGGGCACTGAATTTGTACTAATCCTGACCCTAGATGATCTCCGCATAGCGTTGGATGTCAGCAGTGTTACAGCCCTGGCAATATTAGATCAGAAAAGAAATAGGGTATGGACTAGAAAGAAAACCTCCACTGTGTCAGAATAAACCAATGATGGTTAGAGTTGTGGTAACAAATCTGATTAGAAGATTTAATGTATATCTTGTATCTGTATTAGAGATACACACTTGAACCGTGATTGGGATGACAGGTCTACTTTGCTGTAAAAATAAGAATCATGTTCTTAAAATTTAGGAATTATTAATTTTCATGGGACACCTAAGTCTTATACTTGTTTTTTCAGATAACAGGATTGGGAACTTGGAGAAAGAATTGAATCTATGCTTAAACAGCTTAGGGATATTTGATGAAATCACAAGGAAAATACAAAGTAGACCAAGGTAACTGTGTAGGATATTGTGGAATCCAAATAGAAGATGGTTAGGAAGGTCTTTTAAATATTCCCTTTGGACTTGGATATTGTAATGACCTAATTCATTTTGCCTGTTCATCTTCGATAACCACCAATAAAAGTGGGGATTTTTTATTCCCTCACTGATGAGGCTGAGAAATTAGAGGATAATTGCTTAGATAATTGCCACATTGCATCTGTTGGTTGTCTCCACGACCACCAATCTAACTTCCCAGCAGCCAGAGGCATGGTAACTGCACTACTGAACACCTGTGAAGACATGCTCTCAAATCTCGATTCCAACTCTCCTTCCATTCTCATCCTTCCCTTGGCATCACAGACCTGGCACTGGACTGGTTGGCCTCCTTCCTCTCTGACTGACCTTCCCAGGTTCAACTGGGCCCTTTTCTCTCCCTAAACACACTCTCCAACTGCAGCGTCCATCAGGGCTCTATCCTCTTGCCGTGGCTCTTCAACATCTACCTTGCCCCTCTAGTCCATTTGATCTCCCCCTTCGCTCCTCAGGTATTATGCAGATGACATGCAGTTCTCCTTCAAGCTTCCTTCCACTTCCTCCTCTTCTTCCTCTCTCATTCCTGACTGTCAGACTGCTATTCAGGCATGGTGTGCTGCTAACGATCTCTGCCTTATTGCAGTAAGACTGAGATCCTTCTTTTTGTGACCCCTGGTACCTCCTTCCCTCCTACTCTCTGGCCGCCCTCCAGGGGCCATCTCCCCTCACCCTCTAGTGATGCAAAAAACCTTGGTGTAATCTTCGACTCCTCTCTCTCCTTCTCACATCGCAGACCTTGCCAAGAAGGCCCACTTTCAGTTAAACCCCAGAAACTCATTGTCTCCAAAGCTCGGGTCTTCTCTAGGTCGGACTGCTGCAACAGCCTCTTGCTCAATCTGCCTAAATCCTTCCTTGCCCCCTTCAACTAATCCAGAATAGGACTGCAAGACTTATCCTTGGCCTCAAGCCCAGGGACTGCATCTCTCCAGCCCTAAAATCTCTCCAGTGGCTCCTGGTTGTATCGAGGAACAAGTTCAAGACCCTCTGCATCATCCACAAGGCTTTCTGGGGCCCGGGACCCCACTACCTCCATCTCTCTCTCCCCAAAATACCTCCCTTTGGTCCTCTAGCTCCAACTCTCTGCAGATCAGATGTTTTTCTAAGCAGAGAGTGGGGTGTAGATCCCTCTCTTTTTCAGGAGCCTCCCTCTGGAATGGCCTACCTGCTGGATTTCCTTACATTCTGGAAGCTTCTCAAGTCCCTCTTTTTCTCTTCTTCTTGCCCTCTCCCCCTCCCCTGCTAATGTCCCTCTCTGCCGCATTCGGACTGGCTGCCTGGTTCCTTCAGAGTCATACAGGGCACCAGGCCCTGCTCACCCAGTCTACCCCAGCACTTTGTTCTCTCCAGCCCTTTATTCGCTCCTGACCTCCACCCCCCATACCTGCACTTGCCCTACATGGCTCCCTTCTCTGTTCTAACCTGGTGGGGCCTACATCCCGACTGAGCCTGATTGAGCCCCATCCTCGCAATTAGGATGTGCCTCCCCTTAGCACTGGCCTAGCCCAGGGGCCCTCTTCCCTCCCTCCCCCTAATCCCTGGCACTTGCATGCTTTCCACTCTTCCCTTCCCACCTTAGCATTAACGCATTCCACTTTGTTAGGCACTCCCCTGCACTTCTTGTTACTGCACTTGCACTATCCGAATGACACAAGGCCTAGTATGACTGGTTTTGTCATTCTTCATCCCTGCCCCCCACCCTCCTTTTCTCTTGAGGCTCCTTGAAATACCATTTGCTGTATAGGCGCATTATAAATACCCAATAAATAAATAAATAAATAGTACACTTATATGACAGGTAAGATCATTAAAACAAATGGAATGAACAGTTTAACATTTTTGGCTGTATGCCTTTCTTATTGCTCCCCATAATAGAGTACACTTTTTAGGCTAACAAAGAATGATAATCATACCATTTAGACCATCAGCATAATTTCTTAGGTGAATATGTGGATGGTTTTGTGCCTGCACATTAAAATTTCATGTTTATAGTTAAATATAATTATGCTAATTGTGGATTGAGATGAATAACATTTTCTTTTTATTTTGCATGATTAACTCGAGCAATGACACTATGACTTGGAAAATGATGTGGAATACAGTCTGATGATGAGAGATCAGACTCTAGGATGAGAGATGGGTCCACATAGGTTTTCTGATACATATGTTTCCATTCATCATTAGAAGAAAGACTGCAAAGCCTGCATGGATGTTTTTTTACTTTTAACTAAGCAATAAACCACCAACATGGTAGCCATTTTTAGACTTGGGAACACTTTGCAAGTGGCTAGCAGTGCTGTAAAATGGCCACATAATGGTGCAGTCAAAATAAAAGTACAAATTATCTCATCCTGTGACCCAGTCGCACTCTTTGATATATGGTCAAAAAGAGGCACTTTACCACACCCTTCCCTTGGTAGCATTTGGGCTACTTAGATCAGCACACAATGTAGTTGCAGCTTTCAGAGTGACTTTAAAAAAAAAACTCCCGGTCAGTACAAATGAATTGGGACACAAAAGAAATCAGCAAATGTGTTTGGGAAAAAATAGGGGTGGATGATAATATTATTTAAAAAAAACTCTGGGGTACACATCTGGGTAGCTCTTAAGGGAAACCTTGAAGCCTGTGGCTTTTAGAACATCCTGAATTTTTTGGCGTAGAGAGCCTAAGGTGAGACAGCAGTAGACTTCACTTGGACAGGGGACAGGGAACGATTTGGTTAAGGAGCGTTTGATAGCACACCGTGCGAGGGAGTGAGTAGCCTGACATAGATTCAGTGAGGTTTGGGGGAAGGGCTAGACCATTGATTGGTTTAAAGATAAGAAGAAATATGAACAGAGAACAATTTTGCATGGACAAGCACCCTGCATGAAGGGGATGGGTGGAAAAGTGCTAGAATCGTGGGAGGTGTGAGAGGTTACTGGTAGTAAAGTTCAAAAACTTACTGACAGAAGCAAAGGATTAGGTGGGCCGGGGCCTGGTCCATTAGGCAGATATGGCAGTGACCCACCTCCATTCAGTTGCCAGTCTGGAGAGACAATGGCCATGAGTAGCAGAAGAAGTAACACAGCCCCCTCAATGACATACATAGTAGCTCTGTACTATGTGTAGGCAATGGGAATTGCCCTCTGAGCCAAATACCAGGGCAAATGCCCATTATATATTTTATCCAGGCTTGTACAGCATTGGCTCCTTAGGCCAAGGGGAATTGGTAGTCACAGGGTGCTAGAATTGAAGTGTGCCCAAGACATAGTAAGTTCCTGACCCCTCCCCATATCCTCTATATGGCACAGTATATGGTCAGAAGCAAGATGGGGACCCTATGTGCTGCCACGCCCAGCCCCTCCCTCCACCCCACTGCTATTTGTTTCTTGGCAGGCGGGGCATTTTGTTGATTAGTGTTCTGCAGCTAGACGATTGCCATTGTATGAAGGTAAGTGGATTGATTTGTTGTGTAAGTAGAGTGTGTTCATGTGTATGAGACTATGCAGGGGTGTGTAGAGCGCTTGTGTGTGTGGGTGTGAGAGAGAGAGAGGGGCCTGGGTGTGTATGCATGTGAACCAGTGCATAGAGGGTATGGAGAGGAGAACCTTGGTGGCAGTACTGAAGCTGTTTTTGTGCCAGACTGAGCATGACAATAATGTTTTACAATTTCAATGCTTGGTTAGGCTGAGACAGGCATCCAGCTTCACACACGGTACCGCATGCACACAATGACAAGTGAACACGGAGTGCTGCAGAACACGCACTTCTTTATTCAACTTCTCATGACAACTCCCCGAGTCCCGCCCCCTCCCACGTAACTTCCCTTCCCTTCTCCTCCCACCTCCCCGTGTCCATGTATACGTCAATGTGACATCTCCCCCCTTTTTAGCACATTTCTTTGATTAGACGGCAAGGTTTGTTCCTGGCTTGCTGGGGACAGGAACCTCTTGGTTCTTGGGGGGCTGCTTCTTGTTTCACAGTTCAACTGGCCTTGTTGATCAGATTCCTCTGTGTCCTCGTGATCTCATTGATATGTATCATCAGATACATAGTCAATGGGAAAAGTCACTCACCCACTCAACCGCCGGGACTCTAGAGATGGGATTCTCTTAAAATTAGATGAATTTCGGGTGACAGAACCTCCAGTTCCTTGCATGGTGATCATAGATCCTTTCTTGGCGGTGACGAGCAAAGGCTCCTCATGAAAGACGGAAGTGTGCTTATGAGTCTGTGGTTGCTTTTCAGCTACGACATCGCCCACGTCAATCTGGGGCACGCGAGCCCCTCTGTGAGTGTCTGCTTAAGCCTTCATGCGTTCCTTCGCTGCATCTCTCGGTCCAGGTCAGGTTGCTTGTCTGTCCCTGTGGCTTGTGGGATTCTCGTTTGGACGTCTCTCCCAAACATTACTTCAGCAGGGGTTCTCCCAGTGGTGCTATGGGGAGTGCCCCGGTAGTCCCTCATTAATTGATGTAATACCTGTGTGTATGGTTGCTCTGTGAGCTTGGATATCTGTAGCGCTCACTTAGGTTGGCCATGAAGCGCGCTATCATTCCATTTGCTTGAGGCTATAATGGAGTGACCTTCCTGTGATGAAACCCCATGTAGCTCGCACACTGGTGTCCATTAAACAGAGGTCCAATGTCTGTTTTGAGTACATTTGGAATCCCATATGCGGAGAAGATGCAATTTAAAGCACGTAATATGTGTTGGCCCGCTGTAGAGGATATTAGTTGGGCCTCCGGATATCGGGAGTATTCATCCATCACTGCGAGTACATATTTCCCGCCTTCAATGGGCCCAAAGAAGTCGGCAGCCACGGCCTGCCAGATTCCCTCCGGGAGCTCAGACATGTTTAAGGGCTCTGGGTGCCTGTTGGGAGTGATGAGGCTGCATATGGGGCACGACTTCAATGTGTCTTCCACCATGGAGTCGATGTGGGGAAACCAGACTTTCTGGCGAAGCATGCACTTGGTAGACACGATCCCCCTGTGGTTCTCATGGGCTAGCTCAATGACTTTCTTCCGCAGGGATGGTGGAATTACCAGTTTACAGCACTTCAACAGGAGATGATCGTCGCAGAGTGTCAACTCTTCTCACATATGCAATAGTCGTTCTACTTCTGTGTGCACAGGGTCCCCTGTGGCCCGCCATCTCTCGCTGGCCCTCCTCCACATGCCTGAGTCAAGCCCTTCACAGATGATTTTGCAAGCAGTGACATTTTCCGTCTCACGGCTATCATCTCGGTGTCTATCCCTTCCGGGGTGGCTTGATGTATGAGATACCGTAGGTACCTATCTGCTACGGATGGTTCCGGCATGCCCCCGCTCTTGGGCCTCCTGGAGAGAAAGTCTACTGGATTTTCACCTTTTCCCGGCCGGTGAGTGATCTCAAATGAGTAGTCCTGCAACCATAGGCCCCATCTGGATATGCAGGGGGGGCATCTTCGCCTGCGGATTGCCATACAGAAACAGCAGTCCCTGGTGGTCCGTTATTGCCCTAAAGGGCTTATATATGAAAGTGCTCACACGCCCACACTACCGCCAGCCCTTCCTTCTCGGCTTGAAAGTAGGCTTGCTCAGTGGTGAAGAGGCTTCTGCTGGCGTATGCGACAATGTGGGTCTGAGAGGGGTCTCCTGGATCCACTTGGGCAAGTATGGCTCCCAATCCTACTGGGCTTGCGTCCACTGGAGTCGTAATAAGACATGTTTTCCACCTTGGCGACTCTCTCACGGATGAGTTTGAAGGCTTTTTGACACTTGTCAGTCCAGTGGAATGTGGCATTTTGTTTGGTTAATAGTCTTAGTGGATCACTTACTGTGGCAAAGTCCTTTATGTAGCGTGTGCAGTAGCTTGCGAGCCCTAGAAATGAGCACAGCTCTGACACTTTTTCAGGGGGTGAGGTTTCGTTAAGAGTGGCAACCTTTTCAGGATCCGGTCTCATGCCTGTTTCCGAGAAGATGTGCCCAAAGAATCGTAGCATACATTTTCTAAATTCGCACTTGTCACGATTTAGCTTGAGATGGGCCGCTTTTGGCGCTTTGCTAACCTTCATCAGAGCTTCGTCATGTTTATTGACATCCGTGGCAAATACCAAGATGTCATTGCTATAATTACGACAGTTCGGGATATGCTTGATGACGTTGTGCACCTCAGCCTGAAATGTTTCCGTTGCCGAGGATACCCCGAAACTCAGCCTCTTATAGTGAAATAACCCCAGGTGAGTGACAAATGTGGTGATATTTCTGCGCTGGGGGCTCAGCACGAGTTGGTGGTATCCCTTTTGTAAGTCTAACGAGGAGAACACCTTGGCTTTGTTTAATAAGTGGATCATGTTGGTTATGCGTGGGGCCAAATGTCTCTCCCTCTGTATGGCTTGGTTGGGCCGATGCATGTCCACGCATTGCCGGATCGTGTCAGATCCTTTCTTGGGGACAGGCACTATTGGCGACACCCAGGTGGTGGGGCCTGTGGCAGGCTCGATTATGTCCTGTTCAAGTAATTTGTGCAGCTCATCTTCCACCTTTTTCTGAATGCTGACAGGGATACCTCTATAGTGCTGTGCTATTGGGCGTATGGATTTTAGTTTCCAATGCCCTTGAATATCCGGGGATAGAAATTGTTGAGCATCTCGACCGGATCAATGTATTTGTGGACCATTATATTATATTGTATGTGGATAGGCCCCATGTCAGCAGCCTCCTTGAAACCGAGGACGCAACCGCTGTCTGTTTCGGTTGCCAAGACATGGATGGGTATATTCTTCTCATGCCCTTTGTATCGGCAGAGCCCGTCAAATTGTCCTATGCATTAAAGCGGTACTTTGGCACCATAGGCGTACATGCCCACTGTTGCGGGGTGTAGTTTTGGCCTTTGAGGTAACTCCTTGAAGATCTTTTCACTGACCACGTTCACCGTGGCCCCCGTATCAATGAGGAATTCAGTTGGCTGTTCATTCAACTTGATGATCAGAGTGGGACTGTGTGCTTTGGCGGTGGGATTGCCTAGTGCATATACATATATGCTTTCTTCCTTTGGTCACTTCCTGATGAACTGGGGTCGGAGATGGACAGTGATTGTTCCATTTGGTAGCGTATGTGGCACCTTGATCTGCGTTCAGGCCTTGGGCGCATGACGTACCTTCTCCGTTCTCTCCTCTCCCTCCTTTGTCTTTCCTCTCCCAAGTCTCTTTGTTCTGGGTGTGGCTGACTTGGTGGCCTTTGTGAGGTGGTACCGGGAGTATTGCTGGCAGAGGGCTGGTCCTCGCCTTGGGTCTTGGTGGCGTCTCCCTAGCTCTGTCTTTTCCTTTTTCCGGAAGAGTCTGCTCACCGCTTTGAAGTGACCTTCTTCCCCGCATGTGGCACACCGCTGTCCAATAGCTGGGCAGACACCGTCATGGGGGTATTCAAACCCGCATTTGTAGCAGAAGAGCTCTTCCGACCTCCTCTCTAGCTGGACACGGTGTATATTTTTGTCCGGTGGGGTTCTGTTGAATCTCTATACCTGAGAATCGACGGCCCTCTCAGCTCTTGCCAATGCAGGTATCTCGTCTAGCGTGCGTGTCTTCTGTAGCAGCTTCTGCCTGAATGTTTGCGACTCACACCTTGCGATGATTTGCGACCGTAGCACCTCAGTGTTGGAATAATTGGCAAAGTGAGTGTTTCATTTTTGTGCGCAGTCGCATTACATAGGCGTCCATTGTTTCACCTTTGGTTTGTTTGGTGCTATAAAACAGGTGGCGCTCATAGTCCACGTTTGTATGTGGGGTGAAGTATGCAGCCAATGCGTCTTTCAAATCCTGGATGGAGTCGATAGAGTCTGGTGGCATCTCGTCAATGAGTTCGCACGTGGTGGAACCCACCGAGAGTTTCAGGAGACATATTTGACGTGCATCCTCTATGGGCCCTGTGGCCCCATGTATAGGTTGAAGTCTCAAATCCATCTGGCCCACATGGAGCCCACATTATTGGTGTCTGTGACGTCGAAGACATCTGCGCTGCCAGCATGTCAGGCGGTCGATAAGGCATCTGCTCCTGTGCCTGCAGATCTTGTGCAGGTGGTCCTTGAACGTGGGCCTGTGCCCCTTGGTTATCTTCATGGTCAGACATTTTCTTGCATGCACACTGACCTTATGTGCTGGGTATCTAACCCACTGGCCCCACTGGCTTCTCCCACGTGGTCACCGTGAGGATGCTGGCTGTGTCCTGGGCCTGCAAGTTCCTGCCGGCTACTGGCTTGCAGGGATGGCCACCTTCCTTGGCACGAGCACCATCCACTGTGAAAGGATGTGATCTGGCCTTGCCAGCTCATTTAGGATCCCAGTTTCTGAGGATGGCCGCCTTCTTGGCACGAGAACCATCCGTTCTGCGTGACAGGTGGGTTGTGCCTTAAGCCTTGGGTGCAGCCACTGTTGCAGGCCTTGTTCCCTGCCCACAGCGTATGTCTTGGCCCTTCATTCTCTTATCAGGACTCTGACCGCTGTAATCGGCACTACGGCTGCCCCAAATCACTGCTGTGGCACTGGAGTGAGGTCGCTGCCACTATAAATGTGCGCTTGCGCTCACCACTGTGGCCCAGGCCACCTCACTGCTTTCTTTATGGGCGGACCAGCAGCCCCTCCTGGCGCTTCCACGTGCCGCTGTCTGGCCTTGCTCTGAAGTGATACCACGTGCGTAGCGATGAGCGGTGCATCCCGGCGACCGCTCGAGCTTTCTCCTCACCGCTGCGACCCGTGTCGGCTGTTGCACTCCCCAACCTCGTCGCCAGTGTTATGGGTTGGGTTCCATCTCGCTCACACGGTACTGCATGCACACAATGACAAGCAAACACGGAGCTCTGCATAACACGTACTTCTTTATTCAACTTCCCACGACAACTCCCCGAGCCCCGCCCCTCCCACGTAACTTCCCTTCCCTTCTCCTCTCACCTCCCTGTGTCCGTGGATACGTCAACGTGACAGTCAGCAAGCCTGAAATGGAGAATACATCATGTTTAGGCACAGGTGAGAGGGGATTTGTGAACTGAGGGCGTAATCGTTTGAGTGTTCAAGGAGAAGGCGCCGGTGTGCTGAGTGGGAAAGGGGGTAGTTGCTGACTGCCAAGGGTGGGCACTGAAAGAGTCTGGGATAAGGGGATGGCTGCTGCAGGTGAATGGCCAGGGTGCTCATGTGGTAGGAGCTAAGTGCTCAGGGGAAAGGGTCTTGGTGCCTCGAGGGAAGCATCCAGGTGCTCAGGGGGAAGAAAGTGGCCGCTGTACTAACAGGGATGCAATCGGGTGTTCATTGTTAAGGGGCTGCTCCTTTGAAAGTGCACATGTCTGAGCAAAGTTGCAATTCGCCTGAGTGTATGCAAGCACATAGAGAAACATTCCAACGTGGAGCTGAGAATTCTTCTGTCCTAGGGGTTTAGGTAGGGCTACCTCACTGCCCTTCTGAAAAGCCTCCTCATGCTCAGGATCCTAAACCTTCATGAGAACAAAGTGTACACCTTTCAATTGCAGGTGGTACCATGGGTTCATTAAGAAAAGCACAAAGGTGCAGATATGTTCCAGAAATGGTTGCTCAGATCCCTCATATGATGGACAGGAAGGCCTCATATGGTTGATGTGTATAAGGTCTGGAAACAGAGCTTCGAACATGTGTACGGGTCTTGGATAAAGGACAATATAGGGGGACATTTGTAGGCAGAATGGTACCATAGGGGATCTAGATATGGGACATGAGAATGGGATTTTGGTGGGGAATGTAGCTGGACAGGAGAACACTTAATGCAGAGGAGGCAATCCTCATAGAGCCTGAGAAATGTGCGTGCATGGGTAGCGATGATGATCAACAAGAATATTGGGGGCTCTTTGACAAACCCAAGATCTCAGATGGGACTGTGGGTAAAGGGTAATGTGACCACATTTGCAGGAAAAGGTGTGGTGAGTTGTAGAAATACACCGCACTTGCTTATGGGTGTTAGGGGGGTTGAACTTGCGGGGACATGGTTGATCTGCCTATTACCCAATACGTCACCAAATTGGCATAAAGTGCGGGAATCCCATTAGTTCCGGCTTGTCAACTGTCACAAAGACACAGTACCCTGCCATCAAGGACAACCGGGACAGTCTAAAACCTGGAGCCACAATTCTTAGAAGACATTACCAAGAATCAGGCTGATCTGTGGACTTGAATATAGAACAATGGATAATGTGGAGACAAGGAATGAAGAGACCGACCAAGTGGTGCCATAGTAGTTGCTATATACTTCTATTAAATGATAAACCTAACCTATCTATCCCTGACTCTAAAGGGATTTTCCTACCTAAACTAAAGAAACTCAGGTACTTGTTAGGAAGTCCATGTGAGTAAAAAAAAAGGCACCGTCCCGGTCACAAAGGCTCCTACTCTATCCCTGTCACTACAACAAAACACCATAAAGTCCATCTACTGTTCTTAATCCAGGAAAAAGATTCTCTTCTCATGGATGCAAAGCATCCAAACGTCTCTTAGGTTGTTCAAAGCAAAAGTTCAATAAAACGTCCAGGTTCTCCGCAACCCAGTAGAAAATCAATCACATAAAGTTGTTGTGGGGCTAGGAGAATTACTCTCTTCTCCTAGATGGTTCCCCACTATCCTTCACAGTTCCTAATATGTTTGTAGCTCCCTTATGCAGGTTTTCACAATATGTACGTTTTACACAATTCTTGACACGCCCCCACTGGGACGATGATCCTCGAGTCCCGTTCGAGACTAAAATACCACACGTTTGTGGAACTGCCCTGGGAATTGTATCACAAAATGATTTACAGTTTTCTCTATTTGTTTATGGTTCACAGTCTCCTCCCGGACTTGTGCGTGTTTCGTTTGCCCTCTCCCGGGAAACTGTTCACCGATTTCTCCTGGGGTCACGGGTTTGTGCTTCTTAGTTTACCTTCTTCCATTAGTAATTCTCTGCGTGTAATCTCTCTCCATCTCAAGTTATTGTGGACTGCCTCAGCATAGTTGTCGGACCTCTCATTCCCGCCATGACAAATTACACCTCCTCAACGGTCGTTCGCTCTCTCCTGATAGTCAACTATTCAGTTCTGCTGTAGGCTACAGTAGGCGGTCCAGGCACCGCTGTTGGACTAAACAGTCCATCCATTACAGGTCATGGCAACACCTCTCAGTCTCTGCAGGTTTATCACGCCAGTTCCCAACCAACTCACAAGACGCTATTCCTCTTCTCAGCCTTGGAGCAGAGCCTTGCTGCAGTCTCCGGAAGCCCTGCGCCAGCTTTCCAGGCTTTGCTGCAGCCTCCTCAGCTGCCTGGATCTCTCTCTGGTTGTATGACAGCCTCCAGCATGTCAAAACTGCACTGACCATTGCTGGACGGGTCAGCTGATGATAAAGAACACAGTCATTCTTTACTGTTCAGTCAAAATAGAGGGGATGGGCCCTAATGTCAGTCCTATTGTCAGCAGGTGATCAAGCCTTCGTCCCACTCGATTGTAGCCTTCTCAATCTCTGTCCTTTCATATTTCAACACAGGGTTAGTTCTGCCACTTAATCTTCTTTCCAGTACTGTTAAAAGAAAGGTTGGATTTACCTAACCAGTCTTGCTTATGTTGCTTAACCACATTAGGCATAACAGACTTGGAAGAAAGGATATGACAACAGTATACATTAGCATTTTCAGATGAACTCATCACAGGTTTTATGGGCTTCAGCGTCTGAAGGGTGAAAGCATAAGGAAGTTTCATCATGGGTTGAGACTCTTTACCCCCAGAAGGATTTGATGTTATTACTGCCCTATGGGGATGAGGGTTAGAGAGGGGAGTCTTTCCCTATAAGTTCCTCCCGCCTTTTACCTCCCCTATGGGGACTAACGTTAAGTGGCCTCATCAGCCTAGCCAAATAGGAAAGGGCTCCCTTCTGGGAAGAAGTGACCAGAGTAGGTGAATCATCACAATAATCACACTAAGTTGATTAGAAACAGACTGCTGGGTGAGCATTAACCATGCACTCTACCGCCTTGCTGAGAATACTCACAAGCTTATGGTTTAGGAGAGGACTAATCTTCCAAGAAGCAGGAAAACCCAAAGGTGCGTATAAGCCTACCAATAGTGATAATCAAACCTGAACAGGTTTAAAGAAGATACAGCTATAATATTCTCTGGGAGGTCCTACGAAGCAGGGAGAAAGCAGAGGCAAAAGGAAAGTTCCGATAGTGAGCCTTCCCAGGAACATTTATTCATTTTGTTATCTTTAATTTAGGGATGGACATTTCAGATTATGAATAAGACTCTTTAGTTTATCTTGGAACATTGGTTTGATTCGCTTACGGCAGCGAGAACGGTAAAAAACTCATTAATAATAATAATGTAATATTTATATAGCGCTACAAACCCTCAGGTATCTGAGAGCTGCTTATTATTACCCACAAAGCGGGGTGCTCATTTATTGACCTCAGAAGGATGAAAGGCTGAGCTTGGCCCTGCTGGGATTCAAACCTGTGTCAGCAGGGTCTGCACACATGTCAAAGCAAGCACTCTACTCACTGTGCTATTGGACCGGCATAATAAAGATTAGGTTTTAGGAATTTTCTGTTTGCCGCATCCTTCGGACCATTACGGGTAGACTAAGGGTCCTGGAGTTGTTTAATTCAGGGATGGACACTTGTGATTATGATTAAGGCTCTTCAGTTGGCAACATCTTAGAACATTTATTTTATTAACTTGGGGTAGGCAGGAGGTTGAAATCAAATCAATCAAATACTTATATTGTGCACTGTCACCGAAGGCATCATGCCACAGTAAAAGGATGATGGAGAGATAAACGGAAAAATCAAATAAAAAAGTTGGTTTTAAATTTTCATTTAAAAAGATCAAACTCTGTTATATGCCATTGCGCGAGCAGCAGCGAATTCCAAAGTCTAGGCCCTGCAACAGAGAAAGCTCTGCCGCCGACTACCTAATAAGCCAATCACTGCCATTAATTAACACTCATGAAATAAGGAGAGTTAAGACTGTAGTTAGGAATAACCAGTCCCGGGCGGGATACAAGAATCTCTAGGGAATAAACAATCAAAACATTTTAAAAAGTACTTCACAGCCTCATGGGTATAAAAGAGGATGGGGAACCTCCTTTGGTTACTTGGCCCCAGAAGAAGCAGAAAAACATGCTGGGTTTCCCGTGATACAATGGGAGATTGCTGGAGAGAGGAGTACTACAAGGCCGGCCCCCCAGGAGGAACACACTGCAAGCCCGGAGAGGCTGGAAGGAGAGAGGGGAAGGAGAGAGGGGATGCTTCTCTGGAAGCCCTGGGAAGGAAGGCTGACCAGAGGGATACAAGAAAACTTCTCAAATCTCTGGGGGAAATGGAGAGCCAGAGTCTGAAGCTTTCCACCAGTGACAACTGGAGTAGGAGGCTAGAGGACATAGAGCTGTGGCAGGAGGGTAGGACCGTATTGGCTTCTTGAAAAGGGCCCTGAATGAAGGGTTGACAGGGAGAAATACTAATGAATCCTACGAAACTCAAGGTCAAAGAGAGACCTATTGTGAATCTTTAACACCCAAGGTCTGTGAGTGGAACTGGCTGTGAATCCTGAGAAAACTAAGGTCCAAGAGGGAGCTGTTGGGAGTCCTGATAAGCCAATGTGCAGGTGGCATCTGTTAAGAACACTGAGAGGCTTATGGTCTAGGAGAGACCAAATCTTGCGATAAGCAGGGAAACCTGAAGGTCAGGATAGACCTACAAATTGTGATAGTGAATCCTGGACATGCTTGAAGAGACACGCTTTTTTTTAGTTGATTCCTACCACATTTTACCTCATGCAAATCTTGTGAGCTACAGAAAAATCTCTAGATCCAATAGGCATTAGTTCCAGACCTTCCTTGAAAAACTAATTAATAAGGTATTGTTGAACCACTTATTTCACATGTCCTCTGTATCCTTTCTCCTCCTCCACAAAGGGGATTTTAGCACAAGAGATCATATTTTAAAACTTAGCTTTTCAAGAGGGAATGGGAGGGGGATAATAACACCACATCTTTATTTACCACTCAATGCCAATTACATTCTGCTTTTAAGTGCTCTCTATAACTAGTGTTGCTGTTAGCCAATTTAACACTGCTCAAGTTGTCATGCTCAGAAGGGTGCAGAGCTGAGTTGGCACTGCAAGCCCTCAAACCTGTGATTGCAGTTTGCACATTGATCCCTGAATGAATCGCTTAACCCGCAGAGCTATCTTCTCAGCCGGTCCAGCAGGGGGAGCTAATAAAGTCAGGTGGGAAGGGGTCAGGCTAGATGAGAGTGCTGCTGGAACTTTCTTGCACTAACTATCAATGGATTTTCAGGGATCTCTGCGCCTGGACCAACTTAAGATGCAGCCCAATTTGTGCTACAGTTTTCCACGACTTTGACAGACCTCAGAGGTGGTACTATATTATTCCCAGATGCATTGCCTGCTTTCTAATCGCCTCCATCTGCACGACCAAGTGAGCTCGCAGTTCCCAGGGGTCGCTTTCCCTGCGCAGCTGGCTCAGATCAAGAGGTGACTCCACTGCAACTGCTGAGTGGAGTCCTCCGTGCCCGTTTCCGGCCCACACCAGACCTTTCTTCCTCAAGGCAGGGTGCATTGCCCAATTTACTCTGCACTGATTGTTTCCTGCATGACCAGGCTCCAAGGTAGTTCTGAGTGGACTTTGCACCAGGGTTCTTTCGAATATATTGTGGGCATGGATTCCTAGATGCTTTTAAAAACATTTATCATGTGGGATTCAAATGAATACCTCAATTCCCTCTGATTAAAACGTCTTTGCTCAAAATAGCCCTGCTGCGCCGCCCTCCATGTTAGCATGTTTTGGTAGTTGTGTAGACAGCCTGGTGTCAAGTGCTGGACCAAACGCCAAGAACTATCTCATCAATATTACAAAAATAGCCGGGTTGTGCAAAGTTGTTAGGTCTAAATAAAAGCAAGCGAGATTGAGAGAAATCACACTTTACTAGGAATCATAAAAGGTGGATTTAGAGACTTTACACATCAGGGCGAGCCTGGAAATCAAGTCTCCATCTATTTGCAGACCACATACTCTAAATGCTACTTGAAACGAACAACTTTTTGACCAATACTGGGATATTTAGCACTGAAGCTGTTCACTTTTGCACTGACATACCCACTGACCAATGTTTGCAAAATACTTTGCACTGGTTAGGCTGTTTAAATGTAACTTTTGCAGTTTCTATAGTGTGAATGTCAGAGTAACATTGTCCATTGTGGTGTGAAATTACTGTGTACCATACCAGTGCAATGTATGCGATCTGGGGTCCACTGTCATAAATTGCTGCACCGCCGAGGAACTTTGCACAGCTACCGGGAAATTTGCCATTGAACTTTGCACCAAATGACTGGTGCCAAATGTCTTCCTTGCAATGGCCAGTCAGTGCACACACCATATGTGTGCTCGTCCGTCCGGGCAAATGTTAATGCGAAACTTCAGTGCATTGTTGCAGAATTGGGCGAGACATGTGCAGAGTTTACTGTGCTCTTCAAGTGATCTTGACTGGACGCTTTGGGCCTGATTTATAGTGTTTTTTTAAAGGGATTGCGCCATTATATATTGTCTTTTCTCCTTTTTGAAGGCCTCCTATTTTGAATCATGCACATTTGCCAATGGCTAGCATCGAAACATGGAGCTTGGCGTGTTGGGCAATCCCTCTGAACATCGCTTTGTACAGCACTGCATCCAAGACATGATTTTTCTCCCAGCACATGTACTATTTAATACATTTTTATTTGTTATGACCTACATTATCCTGACCGATATATTTATAAAGTGCAATTCAAGGGCATTATATCTTTTGTCAGGCAAGAATAAAACATGAGTTAGACGTTTAATACTTATAGAATTTTAATTGAATAATTGCATTAAACATGAGCAAATACAGATTGTGCTGCTAACCTACATCTCTGCTCTCTCCTTATATACCACAGTGTCTTCTAAAGGATGTAGAATGGACAAAAGCAGCGAGCGCGAGGCCAACACAATAGGATCTGGGAACTGCTCGTGGTGTAAATCCCAGTAACATAGCATCCATCACCAGTGTTCTGGTGGGCTTTAGTTTCATAATAATGAGGTTTGCTAAACATACCTCAAATGCCACATCCACAAGTATGTCAGACTATACCCCACTGATGATCCATAATGAGGGGAAAAGGCGCACGCTGTTTTCTGCATTCTTGAGAGCTGTCTGTCTTGGGTTGTTGAAGCTATGTAAAAAAATGGGGCTGCTCTATAAGAAAACTATTTATTTTTTTCTGGGGCAAAAGGCTTGCATTTGAACAAATTTGCATACCCACGATGCACTGCTCATGTTGCTCTGAACCGGAGGTGAACTTTCACTGATAGCTACGGGTGGTGTAATGGTAGTTTTGGTGTTGATGAAATGGCCTATTCTACTATAACATATTAGCACCCTCGACGGGGGAGCCAGCCAATCAGGAGCCTAGGAATGTGGGCTGAATCTCCCACCTGCCATCTTCCCCCACCCATGGACCCCTTTTTAACTATTCCCTCCTCTCCCCTTATCTCACTGTAGTATCGGCACTTGCTGCTGCCGCTTCCTCTTTGTCTGCTTCGTGCGTGCGGCCGCCATGCAAAGGGAAGAGGGCTCCGTATGGATCCCCACCTTCCCTTTCCATGGTGGTCATCTTTGAACAGTCTTTTCCTCCAGTTCACGGAACGAAAATACTTTAAATCAGCCCCGTCCCAGTCCATGGACGGGTGCTAATGGCATTAACTACTTGTTCCAATGGCTGGAACGGGTGGTAACATCCCAAGGGCCTCGTTAAAAGCCCTTGCTTCGCTTGGCCCCAGGCCATTACCACTCGTTCCAGTCCTTGGAACGGGTGGTTAATGCCATAATTTAACATATTACATTACTTCCACCGTTACTCTTGTCTTGGCAGCAAGTCAATTGGATCTTCTGCCATACCATGACTGCGCGTCAAACTATCCTCCAGCAACAGAGGTAGCACAGTGGGTTTGCGCTCCAGTGACAGTTGCAACGCTCCTCGTATTCTGCTGAAAAGTATGCAGTTCTCACTCTATCTCTAAGAGTGGTATTATTTCCCAGCAGGAAGGGTAATGTGTCATTCCAGCTGGAATCTGAAATATAACAATTTCTGTCAATTTCTGGTACCCGCACCCATTTAATTTCAACAGAATATTTTATGAATGTGTGAACACGCATTTGAAACATTGCACATAGTTGTAATGGGACGTTTCAGCTGCAATGTAATATAGTATATACTATTGCCTGGGGCGGCTTTGTAATGCTAACGCCAAATAGAGAACTCTAAAGGCCACGGTTCGTGCTTTCGAAAATGGAGCTTGTGATGGAATATAATCCAGCATTTCTATGCAGAGCGCCCAAACAAGATATGGTTAATTAATTCAGAAAATGCAAAATTCGCGTACAGCCCACTACAGTCCAAATGGGACAACATTAAAACAGTATTTCCTACAATCATCAACTGACTCGTTGCCACAGTGCTGTTTCCTAATAAGGGGCTACGGTAGGGCTACTCGAATTTAAGATTTGAAAGATGCATGACTCTTCATTTCAGCGGTGCAAAGCCCCTGCAAATGTCTTCCACACGGGTAGTCCTTTTTATGTCGCTAAGCTTGATTCGGGCAACTGTTCAGTGCACATCCATGCAGGCTCAAATGTGCGTTCAGGACCCTGCTGCTGCATGTCTAAAAGATGTGCTGTGGCAATCGCCGTTTCGACACTAATATTACAATACGGGTCCCCCATCTTGGTGTCAATGTTGACAGATTATGGCTGCCCTCTGTGACCCTACCGGGGCCGCTATTCTGATCTTGTGCTACTATCCTGGACACATGGCACGTCACGCGTGCACATACAACCCATTTCTTGTCACTGTAGGTTTCTTATAGAGTCATTACACAGCCTACAATTACGAGGTACTGCTGAAAGAGGCACCAGAGTTGGGCTTGGTCGAGCCCTTCTTTTGACACATTTCTGCTCTTTGTGCATCATGTTAAAGTCTGCCAGGTCTGCCTAATTACATTATTTATTTTTACACTCATTAAGTGCATTCGAATCCCAAAAGATTAGCAAGGCCCTGACATAGTGGAGCTACAACCAGTGGTAGAAGTGTATAAAAAAAGTAGTGGAGCTGTGACACGGCAGGGGACATAGTAGGCAGGAAAGGAGTTTCAAAGGTTGCAGCCATACTGGTTGTCAGCCAATTGAGTTGAGTACTCGAACTGTTAAAAGTAAAAAAAAAAGTGGAACTCCGCTCCCGACCGTTCCCGCTCACTTCGACCACTGGCTACAACAAACAGCGTATGTCAAAAAGACAAAGCAATGCTGATGCCGGAGATGGCAGGGGAAAGGCTGGGAACCCCTGCAGAGGTTGGCAAGATTGCCATTTCCGATTGTTCTTTTTATAATGTGGACTAATGAACCTGACTACAGTTCACCTGCAAAGGTGTTTCCGGGTATGATCAAGCGTGTGTTTGTATTTTATATTCTTCCTAGTTTCCCTTCTCCCATCGATTGCCCCATTGATCCAACCTTGAACATGTTACATAAAAGTATATTAAAAACGATGCTGATAAAATAAAGAACCTAAGGAAACCTACAACAGGAGGCCAGAATAAAAAACGTTAACAAATGCCATAATGGCACTATAGGGGCAATGGTTCATGCATTTTTATTTATTCAGAATCCCCATTGAAGAATACCAAAGGAAACAAATAAATCTTACAAAACATCTCTCTGAACAGGTTAGCCGTGACACACTGATACAAAATAAAGAAAAATTACAATGTGTCCTGAGCTCAGAAAAAAAGGCATGCATGGCATCAGGGGTGCAGTCAGGGTTTGGATACGAGGACCAGTCGCTCCCCCTGGTTCCTCCCTGGTGCCTGGTGCATATCCCCATCCTTCCCGCATGGCTGGCGTTCAATCAAGGCTGGGCACCGGCACTGATATAAAAAAAAAAATGAAATAAACCTTGGCACGCACATCTCTGGATGCTGAAGCATGTTACTGCAGCTGCTCCCCAGTGACTCCATTTACGGCCCAATTTCGAAAAAGAATGAAAAATCTCCTTTCCCAGGCAGGCCTGAGTGCCGCCGTAATCTAGCGACCACTTCCTGGTGTTCCCTCTCCCTACCGCCTCCCATCCCTCCCGCGACCCCTTCCATTGGTTAACTTCCCCGTCGTTTCTGGGGTCTACTGACCCTCGCTGCCAGCCGATTCCATTCTCTGGGTGCTGAATTTGCAGAGTGTGGTGATTTGTAGACAGGCCCTTTGTGCTTTCTTCGCTATATACTTTTAAAAGGAGAGGCTGCTGTCTAAAATGAAGCCTAGGGATTGTCGTCAAGCTTCTTCCGGGCATGTTGTTGTTTGGCAGGTGGGGCCAATGAGGACAAATTCAGTCTTGGTGGCAGTAAGCTTAAGGTAGGTGTTAGACATTCCAGTTTGGTTGACGTCCTGGGGGGACTTTGACCTCAAGGTGCAAGTGGGTGTCATTGGCATATCGATCAATGGCTAGTTTGGGGTCTTTTAGAAACATTTCTAGAGGTTCCATATAGAGGTTAAAGATAATTGGAGAGAGGATGAACCCTTGGGGGATTTCATATGCGACTTTGAGTCATTTGCATCTGAACCGGCCCATCTGTATGGCTTGATGTCTATCGGATAGGTAGGAAGCAAACCATGTTAGGATGGTACTGGAGAAGCCCACCCTGCCAGCGAGGAGGGCAAGGCATGTCTGATGGTCGATGGTGTTGAATACAGCTGCGAGCTGTAAGAGGACTAGGAGGCCCAAGTCAGTCTTGTCAATGAGAGTTCTTTCACTTTAGCCAATAGTTGGGACACAACTTTTTCTATGAGTTTCCCAATGAATCAGTGGCATTTGATGGGTCTGTAGTTAGCTAGGTCCTCCAGGTTGAGTGTGAGCTTCTTTAAGAGTGGTCGTATGAGATCTGTCTTGGGGGCATCTGGGAATGAGCCCTCATTGACGGATGCGTTCACGATGCAGAGGAGTGAGCTGAGCTCTGGTCCAGTTAACTGTTGGATAAGGGAGGTTGGGACAACATTGTCTATGTAATTGGTTGATTTGAAGGAGGCAGGTGTATCCGAGAGAGCACTCGTAGCGAGGGGCATGAAGTTGGTCAAAGGAGGATCTAGATCAATTTAATACCATCCTTCATTGTGAAGAGGCCTGACATGTAACATGTCCTGACTATTAGAGTTATCAATCTTCCAAGGTTTCATCAGGGTAAACAAGAAGAAATCATAGGTTGTCCCAGCATCTACTTGAAAGAAATCATAATCTCATGTTACTTTGAATAGTACTTAATTGTGTAAAGTTCTCATACAGTTGTTTTGCCAAGTTAAATGGAAATATGGGTATGGCATAAATTGTTCAATACACCAATAAATAGAAAATAGAGTATGTTATGCATAGAAAGAGAGATGCTTCTCAAGTGGAGAGAAAGCATTACCTGAAGTGGATTCTGTAGCAATGATATATGTTTGCATACCGTGGGCACCCATACGATCCTACAAGTCGTCTGTTGTCATTTGTTGCTTTGCTATATACATAGAGAACACCAGCATCAGTATATGCCATAATTTATGGAAACATGTAGAAGATAAAAATAGTTTGAGCTTTAATCAACCTTATTAACAATCATTTGGTTATCACAAACTATTGGATTAGAAGTTAGGGTGGAGATCAATTACTTCTCTAGAAAATGAAAGGGAAAATAAACTTCCAACAGTACTCTTTTAGGATATTTGCACTTTATGTGTGTAAACATGGTATGTTAATTTTACTGATCTATTGCTCTACGGTCACTCCTGATAGCTGCAGCAATATTTCTTTAAATAAATACCTATGTGTGAAAGCGATTGCGCGACCAAATGGAAATAAACTGGCTGGTAAATAGTATGCATGGATATCTTGTAATTAAGTTGTAGAGGAGCAGGAAGAAGCTATCCTGCCTGTTTCTGCCCCCTCACCGCTGTTATGTTGGAACAGTCGAGAAAAGCAATAAATGGGACCCCTGTATAGTTCCCATACCGCATTGAGTGCATGAGAGATGCTATGCACTCAGACAGCCATACTGAATGTACCCTTACACTGAAAGTGTAGAAGCATGTCGCATGGAAGAATGCTACATGGGAGGATGCCACCTCACACGATGACAGATTGCATCAATGAATATTATGGACGGACATTAAAGTGAAATCTGACAAAGACAAAGTGATGTCATAAAGAAGATATTTGAACCTATGCTAAAACAATATGAAAATACTTAGAAGTAATGAAGTAACTGAAGCACTAAGAGTAACATGTACCTGAAGTTAAAGTAATCATGGATCTAGAGAAGAAGTAATTTACTGCCCAATAACTGTAAATACGCAGTAACGCAAGGTAGAAAGAAAACATATAGAAGCTTGCTATAGAGGAATATATAAAGTGGCAAGGATGGTCATGGTAGGAAAATGGAGGCTGACTCATGTTGAACTTAGCCAAGCTACCTCAGAGCAGAGACAGGCCAAGGCTGTAAAATCAGGAGACACAGTAAAATAGCTCTGTGTGCAGAGCCCACGATCAGTCAAGGTTGGCCCAGAGTTAAGGATGCTATTTTCAAAGGATAAGCACAGAGCACAAAGGGAGTATGTGGATAAGCTCTGAATGTGGGACATTCTTCATAGATGGAAGAAAATTAAAACCCATGTGAGAGCCGAACTTCTGGTCAATTAAAAGTATACAAAGTTCATGTGAGATAGAGTGAGCAAATCTCTAGAGGCCAAGAGGCATAACAATACCCTGCATAATTAAATCAAACAGCAGTAAATCAAAGGCTGAAATGGACAAATTCTTGGTCTCTTCATATGTCACTCAGAAGTTGAAAACAAAGGCTATGCATGAGAGCCTTAAGCTAAGAAAGTGGTGTGCTCACCCTACCAATGAGAGATGATGGACTAATTAGGAAAATGGGGAGTAGTTTGATGGGATTCAAACACCTAGGTTTCGTTTCACGTACCTGCTGCTAAGGAGCCAAAAGTCGAAGGTTGGGATAGTAGGCCAACCAATCAGTAGGGTTGAGGGATAACCTAACGTGCAATGTAGCACAGATCAATCCATTGTTGTTTTGTCCACTATAATCAGTATTATACGTATTTAGAGGTAGTTCAAGGCGTGCCCTAGAGATAAGGGGTAGGCAATGATGCACTAACCCTTATAGGCTCTATGAGTAGATATGTTCCCCTAACCATTGCCTTCCCTTGATAGGTTTTGCATTTTGCTACATAGCATGACATCATAAAGGATTAAATTTGGGGTATAAAACCTCCAAGTAATCAAGCTTCTGTGTGAGTTTGCCCGCATCAGTCCTATGTCTGCCAGCTGACCGTGCTTTATTAAATTGATAATAAAGTAGTACTTTGCCATATATTTATACCAAGCATCATACCATTGTTACATGATAGACATTATTCTGTAATGTCATTGAAAAATGCAGCGGTGTCATTGTGTGAGTATCACAATGTTGGCTTAATGGAAATCAGTTTGTTATTTTTTTTATTTATTTATTTATTTTTTTATTTTATTTGTAACATCTAGTTTCTTACAAACTTTTATTACAACTCATCCTCACCTCGTTAGTAACGCTTTCCATTGACAGTTTAAGTTCTTATCTTTTCAAGTTAAGACTTTATCCAGAAAATGTATCACTGAACAGGTTAGGTGTACCGAGCTTCCACTCAGTATTCGGAACCACAGATCTTCCATCATGTCGTTTGCAGGCTTAAATTTACTCAAGTGGATGGATCTCAACTCGTTTATAGCCGCGCATTCGATTGTCAGATGTTTTAATGACTCTACATGGATTTTGCAGTGCCGACAAGCTTCATCAGTGACTGGCGTCATTTTTCTCATCACCATCATTTGTTTTGTTTTATAAAGGTTCAATCTAATTCTGAGAAATTTATCTCTGTGATATCTCGAGGGGAATTGGCACAGGTATTTTGGCATTTTATCCACTTTATTCTTTGTAGGCCCTAAATCCAATGCCTTCGGCATCTTTTCGTATTTGTCCAAGTTGTCAATCCATAACCACTCTTTCAACTTTGTTCTCGCGATCTGTGGCCGATTCGTCATTGTGTCCATTGAGATATTTGCATTATGCATAATGGCTTTCACTTTCTCTGACCATTTTAAGAGCAAACCTGTGTGATGATGTGTTCCTTCTGATCTTAGTATTTTGTAGGCCGGTTCAGGATGCGCTATTTCCATCTTTCGTAACAGTGACAAGGATTTCCATAGTACTGTTCCGTATAGGCTTTCTAGTGCCAGTTCATGACATATTGTGGTCATTGAGAGATACTTAGGTAATCTCAAGACTTGGCGCCAGAATAAGCCTTCCAAGTTAGACCAGATCTTTACGTCTATATTCCAGCCCGCTTCTGCCCCAAAAGTTATTGTAGGGACCCCTTTTTGGAGATAACATGTGTGCAGTGGTATTACCGAGAATTTTCCATATAGTGTATGTAATCTTGCTCCTTGTAAGGCAAGCGTTTGGGTCCGCTGGAATAGATCTAGAACCCAGCTCCACTCACGTATCGAGGTATTCATCAGTTTTCCTAAATAACTAATTTCTGTAACTTCCTCGAGCAATTTATTGTCAATTCGCCATTTAAAGTTCTTGTTTTTAGCGACCCGATCGCTGCCAAACTTCATGATTTTTGTTTTTTTCACATTGATTGACAAATCATTGTCAATCATGTAGGATTCGAGCTCTGACAAAAGCCGCTGTAGCCCTATCCGGGTCTTATCGAACAGTACTAAGTCATCAGCATAGATCACACCTATTGGATGTCCATTGATTTTTGGAGGGAAGCAGTTGACGCTTGCCAATGCTGTAGAGATGTCAGCGATATAGAGTTTAAACAGGATGGCAGCAAGTGGACATCCCTGTTTCACCCCTCTGGTGGTAATAATAGATTTAGACAGGTCTCCACTTGCATTTAGTCTTACTCTGATTGTTGTGTTGGAGTGCAATGCCTTTATTGGTAGCAACAGAGCATTTGGGCAATTTCTATTTTCCAGCTTCTCCCATAGTTTTTTTCGATTTATAGAATCGAACGCTTGCTGCAAGTCGATGAATGCCATAAATAACTGATCTTTCTTGATTAGGGCGTCAAGTTTTAACAGGTTCAACAGGGCAAGGTTATTCTCTGTTCCCACGCCCTTTATGAATCCTTTTTGTCTGACATCAGGTAAATCTACTTCTTTTGCCCATGCGGATAGCTTTTTTTGGAGAAATGTTGCCAGCACTTTACCAATAGTGTCCAGGAGGGCAATCGGCAATAGTTTGCGGAATTGTCCCGACTGCCCTTCTTGTATACTGGTACTATTATTGCCTCAGTCCATTAACTCGGGACCTGTTTTCTGTCAGCTATCGCCACAAATAGCTTTCCAATGAATATTGACCATGCATATCTATGCTCTTTTAACAGCGTGTTACTGATGCCATCTGGCCCAGCAGCTCTCGATGTCTTTGGCTTTGAAATGGCCATAAGAATATCTTCACTGGACTCAATTATGTCCCAGGCTGTGTCATCATCTCCACTTTCTACAGACTGTGGCAACTCCTTTCCTGTAAAAACCCTTTGCAAGTGCATTACCCAATCATTTTCGGACACTCCATTTGACATTAAGGCATCCTGATTGACTCTTACTTTATTCAAGATTTTCCAAATTTCTCTTGAGTTGTTTTTTTTTATCAATGCCAGCATTTCTTCACCACGCTCTTGATCTCTCTGGTAAGAGAAGGATTTTAGCCAATTTCGATAGTGTTGTTTTCTCTGTTTTAATAAGCTCAGGGCATTCACTCCATGCTTTTTTTTGTTTTGTTAAGTCTTTCCTGAGCTGCTTTTTTTGATTTTTCAAAATGCAACTCCATTTGTGTTTGTGATCGTTGTTATCTTGGCAGACTTTTCCAGAAAAGCCTATCTTCAGGCTTGGCAGCAACGGTATGTAGTCTAAGGAATCAACATTATCATAGTTTGTCTCCTGTATCTCATTTGACATTTGATAATTTGAAATTCTTTTATTCTTAGTCGATTTCGCCCATGATTTACTTCAAACGCTTGACTATTAGTGACACATTTCTTTTTGCACTTTAGCGGCCAGGACATTACTAATGGGTAATGATCGCTGTTTGTTGTTGGTATGATTTGTAAGTTGGTAATTGTTACAAACACATTTCTTGAAGTCCAGAAATAATCTATGGTCTTTTTATATCCCATGTTTTCCCAGGTGAAATTTGGTGGTATGTCGCCTCTCACATGTCCATTTGCCATCATACAGTCACAAGCTTCCAGTTCTTTGCCCCATTGCGTTCTTCTTTCATTTCCTGAGCGTCCATCTATTGAATTAACTTCGATAAGCTTCTTATGTTCATCAAACCATGAGATGTTCAGGTCTCCGCACAAGATTATTGCAAGATCCAAGCAGGTCCTTTGGTGGCTATCTATTATTTTCGTTACAGCAGATATAAATGCGTCAGCCGAGATTTTTAATGGGTTCCAGTACACGTTCAACATTAAGAGATGTTCTTTGTTATTGTGAACATTCGTTGTTTGAAGTAGTGTACCTTGAACATAACTATTGGGATTGATTTTTTCAATTACTTCCCAGTTTGTTCCTGATTTTATCATTGTGATTAGTCCAGGGAATGGACGTCGCTTGTTGTTTTTTTCTGCTCGATTTAACAATGTTACATAGCCATCTTTGATTGGTGACACCCGCAACCAGGTTTCCTGTAGACAGATGGCAAAGTTATCAGTTAGGTCTACCGGAAAGTCATTATATAAATTGCTGAAGCCCCGTGTATTCCACGAGATCATAGTCACAGGAGCATCAGATTCCACTTTTTCGCGCTAATGCTTGTTAGACTTAATGGCATCATTTCCATTCTTTGCATTTAGAAGTGGTACAGTTTTTAGCTGTCTCCTCAGGTCTTCACGTCGCTGATCCAAGGTTTCTTTCATACTTTTGGAGTCCGATGTCACAATTGATTCTTGTCTACTTGTTGGATCATAAAGTGAGATCTCAAACCCTAGACACATGAGATCTTGCTTTGCAGACACTAGCATATTACGTACTGCTTGGGTGTTGATATGGAGTAGTACAATGTCTACTCGATCTTCCGATAGATATTCAACAATACGGATGTCATCAGACTTGATGTTCCGTAGCGCTGGTACTGAATGCAGTAGACACATGATGTTTCCACGGTTCAAGTTGACATCCAATTCATTTCTGAAAATATTTTCGATCATGATTTTTTGAGAGGATGCCTTATGCGCAATTCGGGTAACTTCATGTAATTCAGAAGAGGAATTGCGACTATGCGCTATTGTTTGTTTCGGGTTCAATACAGAACGACAATTGATTGATGGCTTGGAACTGAAATCTACTAGTCCTCTCTTCGGTTCAGTTGTACGCTCAGCGATTGTTCTTTCTTTCACCCAGGTCTCTCCTTTTACACTTTTCTGACCGCTTGTTTTCTTTAAAAGAGGTTTCTCTGGTTTAGTTTGTACTGGTGAATCTGAGATGCTTGTGGACGTATTTGTAAAGTCCACGGCTGATCCTCGAGGACCTTATTCTGCTTCATTGTCAGAATATGTAGACAGTTTGCATAGTTCTTCCATTAGATCTCCAGAGTCAGAAGAGCTCTGGTCTGATTCAATTCTCATCCGCTTTTTTGGGTTTGCAGTCACTTTGCTCTTAGGGCCAGCTCTTTTCTCTTCATTTCCCTCTTTTTTATTTACGTTTGCTGTGCCAAGGGTTTTATTTTCAGATGACTTCGGTTTTACAGGGGTGGTCAAATTTCTTATAAATTGCCTTGTATTCCTTCTGTGTTTTGTTGAAGCCTGAGTGTTCTTTTTTTTCTAGCTTTTTCTTTGGATAGCCATTTGTCTCTGAGATCGGTTTTCTTTTATTCGCCGTAATCTCAAGATTTTTAGCGGGACTGCTAAATATACCATATGATGCTTTTGCAAAAGAGCACGATGGATTCTCAAAACACTTCTCCGGTATCATATTTGTCTCACAGCCTTTTTTTGCAGGTATCGACAATTAAGAGGCCGATTCATGGAATAATTAGCGCGGCGCAAGTGGGCAAAAACGTGCGAATCGCAGTGGAATAGCGAAAATCGCAGTGCAAGTGCGAAAATCGCACGAAAAGCAGCGCACGTCGATTCATGGAAGTCCGTGCGCGAGAAAACCAGCGGATGTGCGATAAAAAGTGCGCCGCGCACGTTGGCGCACAGGCCATCTAACAGCGTGCGCCAGGTCACAGCGAAAATCGCACAGGCCACAGCGAAATTCGCACATAGCGCGGCGCACGCAACAAAAGTAGGCGGAACACGGGCGTAACACTCGGAATGGGGAACAACTTGCAAAAACGTGGGCGTCACGGGGGAAGTACAGGGCACAAGTGCGCGGAACGCCCACACGCTCGCCTACAACACGTATTCATGGAATAGAATAGGGCAAAAAAGCGCACGCTCAAACCAGCGCACAGGCACAAACACGACCGCCACAAGAAAGCAGGCGGTAGCGTCTCTGCGGCTGTAAGAAATGTGCGCCAAAAGGTGCGCCAACAAATAGCACCCATATACTGCCATGATGAATGTCCTATACTGTGGCCCTCCAGGACAAATGACGTGCAAAGGGGTACCCACAAACACGGACACGCTGACAAAAAATACGTGTGCGTGTATACCGGGGTGCGCGGGAAGTCCCACACGCGATTACAGCAGGGTACGTGTATTTCAGGGGTGCGCGGGAAGTTAAACACGCGAATAGGCTGGGCGCGTGTATTTCAGGGGTGTGCGGGAAGTTCCACACGCGATTACAGCAGGGTACATGTATTTCGGGGTGCGCGGGAATTTCCACATGCGAATAGCCTGGGCGCGTGTATTTCAGGGGTGCGCGGGAAGTCCCACACGCGATAACAGCAGGGTACGTGTATTTCAGGGGTGCGCGGGAAGTTCCACACGCGAATAGCCTGGGCGCGTGTATTTCAGGGGTGCGCGGGAAGTTCCACACGCGAATAGCCTGGGCGCGTGTATTTCAGGGGTGCGCGGGAAGTTCCACATGCGATTACAGCAGGGTACGTGTATTTCAGGGGTGCGCGGGAATTTCCACACGCGAATAGCCTGGGCGCGTGTATTTCAGGGGTGCGCAGGAAGTCCCACACGCGATTACAGCAGGGTACGTGTGTTTCAGGGGTGCGCGGGAATTTCCACACGCGAATAGCCTGGGCGCATGTATTTCAGGGGTGCACGGGAATTATCACACGCGATTTGGCTTGGTACGTGTATTACAGGGGTGCGTGGGAAGTCACACACGCGATTAGGCTGGGTGGGTCCTCACAGGTGTTCCCTGTACACCCTCCACGGCCCCTGCAGGCAGCCCACAAAACAGGGGACTACCCTGCACACCTGCTCATGTCTCCCACCACCCCCACCCCCCCAGTCACCAGGGGCAGCCTCCACCAGGCCCCCACCATGTCTCCCACCACCCCCACCCCCCTGCCACCAGGGGCACCCTCCACCAGGCCCCCACTCATGTCTCCCACCACCCCCACCCCCCGCCACCAGGGGCACCCTCCACCAGGCCCCCACTCATGTCTCCCACCACCCCCACCCCCCCAGTCACCAGGGGCACCCTCCACCAGGCCCCCACTCATGTTTCCCACCACCCCCACCCCCCAGCAGTGCTGGGGCACCCTCCACCAGGCCCCCACCCATGTCTCCCACCACCCCCACCCCCCCGCCACCAGGGGCACCCTCCACCAGGCCCCCACTCATGTCTCCCACCACCCCCACCCCCCCAGTCACCAGGGGCACCCTCCACCAGGCCCCCACTCATGTCTCCCACCACCCCCACCACCCCAGTCACCAGGGGCAGCCTCCACCAGGCCCCCACTCATGTCTCCCACCACCCCCACCCCCCCGCCACCAGGGGCACCCTCCACCAGGCCCCCACTCATGTCTCCCACCACCCCCACCCCCCCAGTCACCAGGGGCACCCTCCACCAGGCCCCCACTCATGTCTCCCACCACCCCCACCCCCCAGCAGTGTAGGGGCACCCTCACCAGGCCCCCACCCATGTCTCCCACCACCCCCACCCCCCCGCCACCAGGGGCACCCTCCACCAGGCCCCCACTCATGTCTCCCACCACCCCCCCAGTCACCAGGGGCAGCCTCCACCAGGCCCCGACTCATGTCTCCCACCACCCCCACCCCCCCGCCACCAGGGGCACCCTCCACCAGGCCCCCACTCATGTCTCCCACCACCCCCACCCCCCCAGTCACCAGGGGCACCCTCCACCAGGCCACCACTCATGTCTCCCACCACCCCCACCCCCCAGCAGTGCAGGGGCACCCTCCATCAGGCCCCCACCCATGTCTCCCACCCCCCCCACCCCCCCGCCACCAGGGGCACCCTCCACCAGGCCCCCACTCATGTCTCCCACCACCCCCACCCCCCCAGTCACCAGGGGCACCCTCCACCAGGCCCCCACTCATGTCTCCCACCACCCCCACCCCCCCAGTCACCAGGGGCAGCCTCCACCAGGCCCCCACGCATGTCTCCCACCACCCCCAACCCCCAGCAGTGCAGGGGCACCCTCCACCAGGCCCCCACCCATGTCTCCCACCACCCCCACCCCCCTGCCACCAGGGGCACCCTCCACCAGGCCCCCACTTATGTCTCCCACCACCCCCACCCCCCCAGTCACCAGGGGCACCCTCCACCAGGCCCCCACTCATGTCTCCCACCACCCCCACCCCCCCAGTCACCAGGGGCAGCCTCCACCAGGCCCCCACTCATGTCTCCCACCACCCCCAACCCCCAGCAGTGCAGGGGCACCCTCCACCAGGCCCCCACCCATGTCTCCCACCACCCCCACCCCCCTGCCACCAGGGGCACCCTCCACCAGGCCCCCACTCATGTCTCCCACCACCCCCACCCCCCAGCAGTGCAGGGGCACCCTCCACCAGGCCCCCACTCATGTCTCCCACCACCCCCACCCCCCCGCCACCAGGGGCACCCTCCACCAGGCCCCCACTCATGTCTCCCACCACCCCCACCCCCTCAGTCACCAGGGGCACCCTCCACAAGGCCCCCACTCATGTCTCCCACCACCCCCACCCCCCAGCAGTGCAGGGGCACCCTCCACCAGGCCCCCACCCATGTCTCCCACCAACCCCACCCCCCGCCACCAGGGGCACCCTCCACCAGGCCCCCACTCATGTCTCCCACCACCCCCACCCCCCCGCCACCAGGGGCACCCTCCACCAGGCCCCCACTCATGTCTCCCACCACCCCCAACCCCCAGCAGTGCAGGGGCACCCTCCACCAGGCCCCCACCCATGTCTCCCACCACCCCCACCCCCCTGCCACCAGGGGCACCCTCCACCAGGCCCCCACTCATGTCTCCCACCACCCCCACCCCCCAGCAGTGCAGGGGCACCCTCCACCAGGCCCCCACCCATGTCTCCCACCACCCCCACCCCCCTGCCACCAGGGGCACCCTCCACCAGGCCCCCACTCATGTCTCCCACCACCCCCACCCCCCCGCCACCAGGGGCATCCTCCACCAGGCCCCCACTCATGTCTCCCACCACCCCCACCCCCCCAGTCACCAGGGGCACCCTCCACCAGGCCCCCACTCATGTTTCCCACCATACCCACCCCCCAGCAGTGCAGGGGCACCCTCCACCAGGCCCCCACCCATGTCTCCCACCACCCCCACCCCCCCGCCACCAGGGGCACCCTCCACCAGGCCCCCACTCATGTCTCCCACCACCCCCACCCCCCCGCCACCAGGGGCACCCTCCACCAGGCCCCCACTCATGTCTCCCACCACCCCCAACCCCCAGCAGTGCAGGGGCACCCTCCACCAGGCCCCCACCCATGTCTCCCACCACCCCCACCCCCCAGCATCCAGGGGCACCCTCCACCAGGCCCCCACCCATGTCCCCTATCACCCCCACCCCCCAGCAGTGCAGGGGCACCCTCCACCAGGCCCCCACTCATGTCTCCCACCACCCCCACCCCCCAGTCACCAGGGGCACCCTCCACCAGGCCCCCACTCATGTCTCCCACCACCCCCACCCCCCAGTCACCAGGGGCAGCCTCCACCAGGCCCCCACTCATGTCTCCCACCACCCCCACCCCCCACCATCCAGGGGCAGCCTCCACCAGGCACCCACACATGTCCCCCTGCCCCCAGGTCCTGACGATACTCAATCATGGCAGTAATGGGCAGCATACCCAGCACAAACACCCAGGCAAGGATTGCATCCACCCACATAGTGAATGCAATTACATGATACAACCCCAATGGCAAGTATGTAAATGAACACATGTCCGTCACACACACATACACAATGGGTGCAAGTGAATGTCAAAACCCATATCATGACATGTATGAAACCAATGAGAAAATACCACAAGTGAAAGTAAAAAAAAATTGTATTAAAGATGTGAAATAAGTAAACAAATCAAACACACAACAATGGGGATAACAAAATAAAAGGTCCATGTCCGAGAACAAATGTAAAAAAATATAAAAAATTAGGAATCCAAAAACAAATGTAGTCCAAAGCAAAATCATGTGGAAGGAAAATAATGAAAAACCATTTCCTCATGGTGAACACAATAATTAATAAAAGAAATGTCCATTCAAAAAGCAAACTATATACACGAAAATTCAAGGGTCCATGAGCCCAACACCATAAATGAAACCTACTACTACCTAATGAAAAAATATATACAAAAAAGTGGCCATTGTCCGAGCGGTCCAAATAAATAAAAATGAATAAAGGAAACCTAACACTAACTAACTAAATAACTATATACAAAGGCAGCGGGCAAGTCCTGCGGCTCACTCGGTGATGTTGCTGGCCATGGCATCATCGAACTCCATGTCGATGTCCTGGAGGCGGGACTCTGTCCTGACCCCGAGGTCTCGCAGGGATAACCCCATGTCCAGCTCAAACTCCCTGCGAGCTTCCTCGAGGCACTCAGCCCGCCTCAACGCCCGACGCATGGAGAACTCCGCCCTGACCATGGTGAGCCGCTCCTCTTCCGCCCGGTGCCGCTCCACACCTATCCGCTGGACCAACTGCTCCCACACGGAAGACACCGCCATCCTAGGGTTGCCCTGTCCTCCGGCCGATGCCTGCCCCTCTGATCTTGATGGCCCCGAGCCATGATGCCTCCCACGTCGAGCCCGCTGCTGCCTCTGACGCCACTGCCTCTGCCAGCACGATGGCATCCAGGCTGATGGAAACCACCGACGCCGTCGTGCACGTGCCCTGCCTGATGATGCTGTCACATCTTCCATCTGCTGGGGTCCAGTTGCTGTGTTGTCCACCCCTGCTGGACCTCCGACTCCCAACTATGGCAGGGATGGGATCCCCACCGAGCTGGCTGCATTGGTCGGGGCAGGTCCACAGGGGGCCCTGGTGGCATCTGGGCTAGAAGACGGCAAGGAGAACGACTGGTGTATAGCCTGCACAGAGGAGGAGAGGGCCGCCACATTGGCCAACACATGCAGGAAACCCCCGAACATGGCCGATCCCAATTGGGCCACGTCGGCACGGTGCACTTCGTGATGACGTGCGTGCTCCTCCCGGGAAGCACGCACGGCATCACGAATCACAGCCGTGCGCATCGCGACCCCAATCAGGACCTTCTCCGCACGGCCAGGGGTTCCCACGTCCGCAGGTGGAGGGGAGTCAGGTGACATGGACATCCCCTCTACCTGCGGATGGGCCTGGGACGGGGCATCCCTGCTGGTGCATGGTGGTGCACTCACAGGGTCAGGGACAGCGACATGCACAGGCCCCTCCACGGTGACCTGTGCTGGCTCCTGCCCCTGGCCCTGGACTGCACCACTTGCACCAGCAGGGATGCCCCCACCAGGCCCCATGTGTGCCCCAGTGGCGGCCTCCTCCTCCTCTGTGCAAACCACCAACCTGGATGGCTCCTCACCGTCTCCCACTGTAGCAGGCCCCTGTGGGGGCTCACCCACCCCTTCCGCTGCAGCCGTGGGGGCATCCCCGCCGCCTTGCTCCACAGCGCCGTCTCCGCCCTCTTCTTCACTAGCCGCTGCGTAGAGGGAGTCAAAGAACACAAGCATCAGGGTACTGTACAATGGTCCCCTAGACAGGAAGCAATAGCAGATGACCACCACTGTCAAAGTACACTTCCATCATGTCCCTCCACAACACATGGGTCAGTCCAGGCAAAACACACACAGTAACAGGCATGCTGCATGCCATGGACATTTCCATGCATGTCCAATGGACTCTTGAAACATTCAATGATATGGAACTCACATGCATCATGGCTCATGCATTTCACATGCACACACTTCACCTCAGTCACATCCATCTGGCCCCAAACACAACAAACACAGCGGATACAAGGGCAATTTGGCTGCTTCACTGAATCTGTGCATTGTCACACACATGTGTCATGCATCCATGGCATGCACAAGTCACAGACACGCAGGTCAGCCACACAGACATGTCAGCCACACAGACATGGCTACCACATATGTAACTGGCATCGGCACCCATCCCTCACCCCCACCCATGTCCCGGTACAGAGACTGGCATGCTCTCATTTTCAAAATCTGCATAGGGGTCCCCATGCGGCATTTGAACACATGCAACAACCATGTGGGTCACACATCACTGGTTGCACATGCATTACCATGATGTCCATGCACACATACATGCATACATGGCCTATGGCACACATACAGGCAAGTATCATAGACCCAGCACACAGCAACATGCCCTGTGTCACACAGTAATGCTTGGACACTTACCGCTCAACTCCAGATGGGCCTCCCTCTCAAGGATCTGGGCATGGAGCGCTGGGCGTACGCGTTCCAAGACTCTCATCTGGATGGAACTCATGCGGCCCTGGCCCCCCTCCACGAGGCGCCGGGCCTTCACAAGGGTCCTGGACCTCAAGTCCTCCCAGCGCTTCTTGATCTTCTGGACGTTGCGGGTTGCCACCCCCTCCGCGTTGATGGTAACCACACAGTCGGCCCAGATCCTCTCCCGTCCATCCTTGCTGGCGCGGGACGATCCAAAGAGGGCATCATACTGCCCCAGGACATGCTCCACCAGGACACCAACTTCGGTGGCAGTGAAGTTGGTGCCCCTCTGCCCCTCTGGCCTGGGGTTGCCACTGGTGCCAGATGTGGAAGTGCCCGACATGGCAACCCCAGAGGCAGGTGTGGGTGGGCAACTGGGTCCTGGGGCTGGGCTGTGGAGCGATGTAATCCCAGTCGGGAGTCTTCAGTTCCAGCAGGGGTGGACACAGCAACTGGACCCCTGCAGATGGCTGATGTGCAGGCACCAAATGGGAGGGCACGGTGGCAGCAGGCAGACAGGCAGGCAGGCAGCAGCAGATGGCACGTGGGAGGCTGCTCGGGGCACAGGGGGCAGTAACTCGGCCTTCTGGGCAGGAGCGTGGTCTTCCATGTGTTTTCGCGTGGCCACCTTGATACGGAGTGATTTGGCACGTGAAAATTCGGCACGTCAGCGTGAAATCCGAGGAAAGGCCCTTAGCGCGTAAGCGCGTAAGCACGCATACGCGATTCTATTGGTCCAGAGTCCCTCAGCGCGTAAGCGCGTATGTGACGTGACCCGCACGGGTGTTCCCCACCCAGCACGTGATGACGGAGCACACGTGTAAATACTGCACGTCAGAGTGTCATCGCGTGTAATTGGACAAAAGTGCGCGTACACACGATTGGCCTATGTACGTGTATTTCAGGGGTGCGCGGGCACTTACACACGCAAGTACGTCAGCGCACCTGTATCCCGTTGTGCGTGTGAATTTCCACACGCTATTGGACTGGGAACTGGATTCCAGGGGTGCGCGGGTCACACGCTCGCCTAGAACAGGCGCAAAGCATGAATTTGCGCACTTTAACAATAACAAGCCAGACGCCAGGATGAACATACCGTTCCTAGCAGCAGTGGCAGTGGGCTACCAAAGGAGGAGGAGGAGGATAGTCAGGGCCAGAATATTCACACCCAGAACCAGCCTTTTCGGGATGCCTGATGACCAGGTGTATGGAAGGTACAGGTTTCCACCACACATAATACTGGACCTGGTGAGTGAGTGGGAGGATGACCTCACATCAACCACCCTGTGCTCCCAAGCACTCAGCCCCCTGGAGAAGGTCCTCAATGTACTGCACTTCTTAGCCACTGGATCATTTCAGCGGACAAGTGCCATAGTGGGTGGGGTGTCACAGGCCACCCAGTCACGCTGCCTACACCAGGTCTTGAACATCATCACTGCACGCCCATCAGTCCGCAGGCACATATACCTGCCCAGAACACCTGCAGAAAGGCATGCTGCCGCCCTGGATTTTTACGGTGTGGCACGATTCCCCAAAGTGCTAGGTGCCATCGACTGCACCCATGTGGCTCTACGTCCCCCCAGGGCATCTGAGCACATCTATAGGAACCGCAAGCACTGGCATTCCATCAACGTGCAGGTAGTATGTAATGCCAAGGGAATCATCACCTCAGTATATGCCAACTATCCCGGCTCCACCCACGACAGCTTCATTTACCGAATGTCCACCCTATGCCGGGACCTAGATGCTGGGCGGCATGGCGATACATGGCTGCTTGGTGAGTATGTATGCCACTGCACATGCATGCATGTTGGATACTGAGCAAGGTCACAACCCCACCAATGATACCAATCACCACCTCCACAGGGGACAGTGCCTACCCTCTCAACCCCCACATGATGACGCCAATTCGGAACCCCACCACGCCACCCGAGGTAAGATATAACACAGCCCACATTACAACCCGGGGCATAGTGGAGCGCACATTCGGAGTGCTAAAGTCACGCTTTCGCTCCCTTGACCGTCCAGTAGTGTGCAGGATCATAGTGGCAGCATGTGTCCTGCAAAACGTTGCAACACGCCGGGGCCTGGCCGTGGACATGGTGGTGGCCCCACATCCCCAACCACATGCACAGCCGCTGTGCATGGGAGGGGAAAGGGCACATGGGGAGGCAGCCCGTACACAGCTAGTGGCTAATTACTTCACATAGAAATCACACCCCTGTGGAGTGCACACTGCCCTGGCACATTCCATCTGACAATCAATGATGACTCAACCTGACACTGATCCTGAATGTCTGGAGAATGAACCGTGAATACCATAACAGCCTGAGATTGTTCACCTGGAAGTGTCACAATGTGTGCATCCCTACCCACACAGACACCACCAATGCAGTTTTGTGGAGTTACACATTCAAGCAGCTAAAAAGAATACCCACTTGCAAAATGCAACAAGAGGACAGTGCCATGTCAGCCAACCCAACCCCAGCACCGCCACACGACACACCGTGCCATGTCATGCTATTTGCAGGTAAACAAAGTAATCCCCACAACATGACACTAGTGTCACTATGTACAGTGTCCCTATTAGAAACCTGCAACACCTGAAATGCTCACAGCAATGCCGGACCAACAACATACTTGAGCACGTACTACCATTAACATGACATCACAAATTGTACATATTAGTAGTCTCACCACCTGGAAATGCCTGCACTCCTACCACCACCAACTGTGCAGTGTTGGCGCCATGTAGAGTTGTAGGTGCACTGCTGCCAACATGGACCCCATCTCCAGACTAGAGGTCCTTGTGTAGACATGAGGAAGGGACCTGCAAATTGGGTACACACAGAAGATGAGTTACACATCAATGCAACATGCAGTGTACAACACAACAGCAATATGCACTAGGAATGTATACACAGTATTGACTACAGACTGCCCACACAGCTCATGGGAGTCCAACGTCACTGTGTAATTCACTGTCACTTGGGCACACCCTTTGCAAGCCCATGGAAACGGGAAGCAGGAGGGGTATGTGTGACTCAAACCCAAGCATCTGAACCAAATACATTACAAGCCTGCATGTGCCCAGCCACAATGCACGTATGCCCACAGGAACCACGGAAGCCAACAAATCGTCCCAAAAAAATAGGGAATAAAATAAATAACAATAAAAATAAAAATAAGAAACAATCAAAAATGGCCATTGATGGGCCCGGGGGGGTTGGGGAGGCCACCCAGGAGGTCCGAGGACAGGATGCACACCAGAACCCACCTGCGTGGATCCTGGGAAAAAATAAAGCACCTCCATGGGCTCATGGCCCACACGGCTACCCTGTTGTGGGAGTATCACTGCTGTCGCTATTATCACCCTGTGCAGCTGCATCCGGAGGTGGTTGCACTATGGGAGGCAGCCCACGCAAGGCCCTAGTCTGCTCCTCCATGGCTGCAAGCATGCGGGTGTGGTAGGTCTGGTTCTGGCGGATAAGTGTGCGGAGGTCCCCATGCAACAACTCACGGGATGCCCGGACCTCCGCCCTCGTTGCCTGCATCTCAGCTGAGAGCGTACGGGTGAGACGCTCCAGCTGCTGTTCTGTCCTTTGGTGTGTTGAAGCCTCAAGCTCAACAAGAGTCGTCCTGAGGTGAAGGAGCTCCTGCCTCAGGGCTTCCCTGTGGCCCTGGGACTCAATGGAGATGGCCTCCTGCAGAGTCGCCAGTGCCGCCCGCCTGTCCCTGTTGGACCCCAACATGTCCTCCCTGTGTGACTGGCAGATGGAGTCGGTTGCCTGCTCTAGTCGCTCCATCAGCCTTTCTGGGGGGACAATGGAAGTGGCCACCCTATCCATGGCCTGAGCCATCATCTCGGATGATGCAGCCTGTTGGGTTGCCATACCGTAAATGGATTGCTCCCATGCGGTATTGCCAGGTGGCGTACGGCCACCACGTCGGCGGGCACCACACCTGTCTGGGGCAAGGTGAACTGCGCCTTGCTGTGCCGGCACTGCCTGAGGCTGCAGGACTGCATTCCCCCTCTGATCTGCTGGCCCAGGAACAGGATCAGATGTCGCGGAGTGTGACCCTGCATCCGTAACCACCAAAGGCGTAGCTGCCAACACTGACATCCCCATGGAGGGTTCTGACCCTGGTGCAGGTGGGTGAGACAGAACAGAATCCCTCCCTGGAACACTCACCTGCGACGGCACGTAGGTCTCATCCGAATCAACACCTGAGTACAGCTCGGGGGAGGTGCAGCCAGAGACACCCCTTGAGAGCACGACCTGCAGCACTTGTGGGTTCTCCCCCACCACCACACCACGTCCCTCACTGGTGGTTGGTCGGCCCTCGGACCCCTCCTGGGTCTGCACCATCTCCACAACCCCAGCAGTATCAGGTGCGTCTTCCCCTGCAAAGACATGAAAACAAAGAAATGGAAACAGGCATTAGCACCATGGCACACAATGAGGGCTGAGAAGCAAGAGAACCAGTACTTGATTGACACATGTCCCACATGACTAAAACCCTCCCATGCATGCACCCTCACTGCGTATGAAGTGCAGGCAAATGGCACACACTGATGACACCAAGATGGAAAATGAACACATTTTCTGCATGCTGCCTGGCAGTGGCATCACACATTGGCCTGTGATTGCCAGGTGAAACACACATGCCATCACACAGATGGCATGTACCATTGCTATTGAGTGAAGATGGAGAGGGGGGCAGCACCTATTCATTCAGTCCAGTTCCCGCATGTAATTGCTTTTCTTATTCTAACAGGTCAGATTTTTCACCTGGAGCTGCCAGTCTGAAATGGTCCAATTGCACAGGGACATGTGTGTACAAATGATATCCAGGTAACAAAGTCACTCCACTTCACCATAGCCATGTCAGACATGTGACTAGTGGACAGCGACATGGCTAGTAAAAGTGGGGGAATGCAAACAATCTGACTGAATGAACAGTGAAAAATAAGCAACAATGTTGTGGCAAGGTGACACTTCAAGGGCAACTGGCGTGCAGTTGGGCTAGATGTCTACTGTTGGCAGAAGGGATACTGCTATGGCCAAATGCAGCTGCGCAGGAAGTATTGCATGAAGCACATGGCTGACCCATACGACTCAGGCGCACACACTCTCACCTGGCACACAAACAGAAGCCCTCACACACACACCATGCACATGGATGACACACACATGCATGTGCACTCACCGGACAATGCCTCGTAATCAGCCAGATCTCCCACGCCTTGGATCTGTTCCTCCGTGACGTAGGTCCCAGCGACTGACTCATGTGGAGTGAGTTCCATGTCTACTACTGGAGACCCACCTCCAGTCACTAGAGTTGCGGCATGACTTGAGGCCAGCTTACTCTTTGCCCTGCGCTTTAGGTCATTCCAGCGCTTATAGCAATCATTGGCTGTGCGCCTCACGATTCCAAGGGCACTTACTATGTCCGCAACGGTCTGCCAGTGTGCCTGGCGTTGTGCAGGTGTGGTCTTGGATCCTGCAACAATGACCATCTCGTTGTCATGTCCGGACACATACTCGACAAGTGCATTCAGTTCGTCATCCGTGAAGCTGGGCTTCCTGGACGGGCCGGACTGTGTAGCCGTGTCTGGGGCATCAGCCTGTGCCGGACGAGCACTCTTCCTCTTCCGCTTGGAAGGTGGTGGTGATCCTGAGTGTCCTGCACCGCTCTGGACACTAGGGGCAGGAGCCCTGGTGGACTCTGTATCAGGAGTGTGGGATTGCACACTCAGCATGGGAGTTGGTGCAGGCATTGGCTCTAGTGTGATGGTGTCAGGGGGAATGTCAGCAGCATGGACTAGGACCGACACTGTCCTGGCTGGGTGTGTGAGGGCTGGGGTGGATGGAGCCGCAGCTGCCCCTGCAGCCTCTCCGCCCTGCCTCCTTGGTGCAGCAGATGACCTTGCTGCCCCAGATCCACGTGGCATGATGGCATCAACGTGCACCAGCGCACGTGTCGTAGCCCTGCTGACCTGGAAGTCAGCCATGGAGTCAGCCAGGTCTGGTGCCACAATGGGCTGGTCCAACAAGGGCTGAGCATGGATGGTGTCAGCCACATCAGCCTCAACGGGAGGGGGGGGGATTATGGGTGCCCGTGACTGGTCCTCCACACATGGGGGGACAGGCTCACCCTGCAAGTTACGACCACGTCCCCTACCGGATCCACCACGGCCACCACTTGTGGCTCTTCCACCTTTGCCACCCTTACGGAATCCTCGCCTCCCAGCCATGGCACTGATGTTAATGTGCGTATGGGAGTGGATGTAGACTATTGTCCTGGGCAATTGGGGGTCAAAGGGGTTGGGTACCAGATGGTAATTGTACCCTAGTGCTCTAGCAAGGCTGAATGTAACCCCTGGGGAAAGATGACGGGTCACGCAACGCACAGGAGGCCCAAAAAAGGGAGATGACGTGCACGCAACCCCTCCTAGACCACGTGTGCAGAAAGAAAAACCTGCACTACGCTGTGGCACCCAGTAACACAAGAATGAACGTATGCGTGTCACACGCAGCCTAGAATTACCTCTGAAGGGGTAGGCTACACACGGGGCAAGCACAGATGTTAGATACGTGCGTGACTCACCGTCTGCCTGGTAAACGAGCGTGTAAAAGGAGCACGTTTGGTTGGCAACACCCCCGCCAAAAGAAGATTTGTACGCTGTCTGAGGAGACAGGACAACAGTAGAAGGGAACACTGTTTGAGGGAACAGGCCCAGGTAAACCAGTAAAAGAGAAAAAAGAGAAAAAGCTGTCAGAGGTAACAGGGAATACGAACTTGAAACGCCGTGAAGTAAATCGCGTGTGAAACGACAAGAAGTACAGAATTCACCCACTCGCTCTCCACGAAAAGCACGTACAAGGAAAACGTGTTCTACACGTACCTTTTATACAGGCCCACACGTCCAGCGTCACTTACGCGGCGTGTACGCGCTAGGGCCATTTCCACCAATTACATGCTTTGTCACTTCTGCGTGTAGGGCCATTTCCACCAATCACACGCGATTACACTCTGACGTGCAGTCTTTCCACGTGTGCTCTGTCATCACGTGCTGTGTGGGATACACCTGTGTGGGTAACGTCACAGACGCGCTTACGCGCTGAGGGCCTTTCCTCAGTTTTCACGCTGACGTGCAGGATTTTCACGTGCCAAATCACTCCGTACCAAGCTGGCCACGCGTAACCACATGGAATACCACGCTCCTGCCCGGAAGGCCGAACTACTGCCCCCCAGAGCCCCGAGCACGCTCCCACCTGCTGCTGCCTGACTGCCTGCTGCCCCTGCACTGCTGGGGGGTGGGGGTGGTGGGTGACATGGGTGGGGGCCTGCTGGCAGGTGCCCCACAGTGCTGGGGGGTGGGGGTGGTGGGAGACATGGGTGGGGGCCTGGTGGAGGATGCCCCTGCACTGCTGGGGGGTGGGGGTGGTGGGAGACATGAGTCGGGCATGAGTGGGGGCCTGGTGGAGGGTGCCCCTGGTGGCTGGGGGGTGGGGGTGGTGGGAGACATGAGTGGGGGCCTGGTGGAGGCTGCCCCTGCACTGCTGGGGGGTGGGGGTGGTGGGTGACATGGGTGGGGGCCTGCTGGCAGGTGCCCCACAGTGCTGGGGGGTGGGGGTGGTGGGAGACATGGGTGGGGGCCTGGTGGAGGATGCCCCTGCACTGCTGGGGGGTGGGGGTGGTGGGAGACATGAGTCGGGCATGAGTGGGGGCCTGGTGGAGGCTGCCCCTGCACTGCTGGGGGGTGGGGGTGGTGGGAGACATGGGTGGGGGCCTGGTGGAGGATGCCCCTGCACTGCTGGGGGGTGGGGGCAGTGGGTGACATGGGTGGGGGCCTGGTGGAGGATGCCCCTGCACTGCTGGGGGGTGGGGGTGGTGGGAGACATGAGTGGGGGCCTGGTGGAGGCTGCCCCTGCACTGCTGGGGGGTGGGGGTGGTAGGAGACATGGGTGGGGGCCTGGTGGTGGGTGCCCCTGGTGGCTGGGGGGTGGGGGTGCAGGGGGACATGAGCAGGTGTGCAGGGTAGTCCCCTATTTTGTGGGCTGCCTGCAGGGGCCGTGGAGGGTGTACAGGGAACACCTGTGAGGACCCACCCAGCCTAATCGCGTGTGTAACTTCCCACGCACCCCTGTAATACACGTACCAAGCCAAATCGCGTGTGAGAATTCCCGCGCACCCCTGAAATACAGTACCCTGCTGAAATCGCGTGTAAAACTTCCCGCGCACCCCTGAAATGCATGCGCCCAGGCTATTCGCGTGTGGAACTTCCCGCGCACCCCTGAAATACACGCGCCCAGGCTATTCGCGAGTGGAACTTCCCGCGCACCCCTGAAATACACGTAGCACACTGGGAGACATGAGTGGGGGCCTGGTGGAGGGTGCCCCTGGTGGCGGGGGGGTGGGGGTGATAGGGGACATGAGTGTGGGCCTGGTGGAGGATGCCCCTGCACTGCTGGGGGGTGGGGGTGGTGGGTGACATGGGTGGGGGCCTGGTGGAGGATGCCCCTGCACTGCTGGGGGGTGGGGGTGGTAGGTGACATGGGTGGGGGCCTGGTGGAGGATGCCCCTGCACTGCTGGGGGGTGGGGGTGGTGGGAGACATGGGTGGGGGCCTGGTGGAGGATGCCCCTGCACTGCTGGGGGGTGGGGGTGGTGGGTGACATGGGTGGGGGCCTGGTGGAGGATGCCCCTGCACTGCTGGGGGGTGGGGGTGGTGGGTGACATGGGTGGGGGCCTGGTGGAGGCTGCCCCTGCACTGCTGGGGGGTGGGGGTGGTAGGAGACATGGGTGGGGGCCTGGTGGTGGGTGCCCCTGGTGGCTGGGGGGTGGGGGTGGTGGGTGACATGGGTGGGGGCCTGCTGGCAGGTGCCCCACAGTGCTGGGGGGTGGGGGTGGTGGGAGACATGAGTCGGGCATGAGTGGGGGCCTGGTGGAGGCTGCCCCTGGTGGCTGGGGGGTGGGGGTGGTGGGAGACATGAGTGGGGGCCTGGTGGAGGCTGCCCCTGCACTGCTGGGGGGTGGGGGTGGTGTTCGACATGGGTGGGGGCCTGGTGGAGGATGCCCCTGCACTGCTGGGGGGTGGGGGTGGTGGGTGACATGGGTGGGGGCCTGGTGGAGGATGCCCCTGCACTGCTGGGGGGTGGGGGTGGAGGGAGACATGGGTGGGGGCCTGGTGGAGGATGCCCCTGCACTGCTGGGGGGTGGGGGTGGTGGGTGACATGGGTGGGGGCCTGGTGGAGGATGCCCCTGCACTGCTGGGGGGTGGGGGTGGTGGGAGACATGAGTGGGGGCCTGGTGGAGGCTGCCCCTGCACTGCTGGGGGGTGGGGGTGGTAGGAGACATGGGTGGGGGCCTGGTGGTGGGTGCCCCTGGTGGCTGGGGGTGCAGGGGGACATGAGCAGGTGTGCAGGGTAGTCCCCTGTTTTGTGGGCTGCCTGCAGGGGCCGTGGAGGGTCTACAGGGAACACCTGTGAGGACCCACCCAGCCTAATCGCGTGTGATAATTCCCACGCACCCCTGTAATACACGTACCCAGCAAAATGGCGTGTGATAATTCCCACGCACCCCTGTAATTCACGTACCCTGCCAAATCGCGTGTGATAATTCCCGCGTACCCCTGTATTACACGTGCCCTGGCTAATCGCATGTAAGACTTCCCGCGTACCCCTGTAATACACGTTCCCTGGACAATCGCGTGTTGAACTTCCCGCGTACCCCTGTAATACACGTTCCCTGGACTATCGCGTGTTGAACTTCCCGCGTACCCCTGTAATACACGTACCCTGGCTAATCGCGTGTAAAACTTCCCGCATACTCCTGATATGAAGGTTGTCCGCTTTGCGTTCCTTGTTTGGCAGCCCTGTAAACTGGTTCAGGGTTAGCGCAGCCCTTTGCGATGATTTAGCGATGTTGATGGCTTTTCCTTGCGCGAGGGCATTCTTGGGGGCGTTACTGGCGCTGCTGCAGGGTCGCTGCGATTCTCTGCGCCACGGCTGGTTTGGGAGCATGGAATCCATGAATACGCTGTGCGCGGAAATCGGTTTTAGCGCACGTGCCTGGCGCACACAATCGCACGCGGACACTCTGCGCCAGCCGCTTGCGACACTTTTCTGCGAAATTCTATGAATTACCCTAGTGCCTGTCGCCGATAATTGTTTTGAGCTATCAGCAATCTCGTTTGCTTCTGGGGCAGTGCCTTTTGTCGAAGACCTAGACAACATTTTTGCGCTGTTTCCTGTTAAGTCAATGGGAACATGTGAATTAGGCTCAATGACTAAGGTGTTTTTGTTATCTGTTCCAGATGTTTCTACTTCTATTTTGCATTGTGTCCCTGCTTCTATTCCACCATGGGTATTGTTCGCAGAAGAGTCTTGTTTCTCCAATAAATAATTTGGCATTTGTTTTATATTGTCAAGCATTTCCTCTATGCGCAATTTGCTTCCTTTGTGTTACAACAGCAGCTGCTCAAAATGCCTGCTCATGTGTTCGGCAGACTGAATGTTTTCAGCTTCTTGTCTTAGTTGGAAGGCCACAAATTGCGTTTCGATTTTGTTTATTTTGTCATCCAAATGCCTTATTATTGCTCCGTTGTTTTGGGAAGATTCATTTAGGCTTTCATACAGCTTTATAAATGGAATTAAGGCCAGTGATGTAGCGGCCAAGACGCTATTGTGAATCTGTATGGCAGCTGCAACTGATAGATTCGATTTTGAATCACAATCTTTACTTTGTGGGGTGCCAGTATTCTCTTTGCTTGGAATGCTCTGTTCGCTCCTGCTGGCTATGGAGTGCTTTTCGGCCGTAGCTGGGTTTGTTCACCAGGGGCGTATCCCCTCTGGCTTTTCGTTTTTGAGCTAATGTCGGCCTTGGTGCAGGAGTGCTTTCCTTGACTTTTTGAGCATGGCGTCATTTCGATCACTGGACTTGAGTCAAGGCTGTCGATTATGCGCTTCTGTTCCAAACATTTCTGGTTCAAGCCTATCATTTTACCACTGGTGATGTGCTCATGGTCGCCTTCAATATTTATGCCAGTGACTGTTTCCACAGTGCTGTTATTACTCAAGGTTCCAAGAGAGAAGCTTGCTGCTAATCTCTCTTTCATTTCCTCGAAGTCGGCTAAGAGTCTCTTAGTCAGGCATGCTTCTCGCGCTGCCAAATCGAGCTCTTTTAACGACAAGGCGTTACAGAGACCTTGTTGTAAGCCATTGGTCTGGTTCCTGGTTGCAACTCCAGATAAAGTGTTACCACTGGTTGATAAGCATGAGGGATTTGACTCGCTTCTATTACGCGCAATCGTTGTCGGCTTGATTTGGTTGAAATCCTTAGCGCCATTTGTGAATTTTTGTATTGGCGTGCTTTCCTTGCGTTGATTTGCATGCTGTTTAGCAGACAACGGGAAAGTAAATTTCAGTAAGTTTGGATCTAGTACAATATTCGGTACTTCAAGCGCGAGCAGTTCGTTGTCTGTTACATCAAAGGGTGATTGAAATGCCTCCGCATTTATCTCAATCACATCCGATTCCACATTGACTCTGTTTAAATGAACTTCCCAATGATTTGTCCCATTACTTGAACTTAACGCCTGATTTAAAGCTACTCCTAACGTTACTGGCGTTAGTGATATGCGAGTTCGTGGGTTCAGGGCGGTCTTCAATGGAAGCCTTTTCCTTGCTAACCATTTCGTTCTTCAAGACTGCAGTACTCTCAATGACCACACATGCATTTTCATTCTTTGCTTGATCACGTAGGTATAATTGGTGCGGTATTGGCATTAATTCAACATCAGAGTTCTCTGTAAGATTAGCTTCACGGGCCTCAACCGGTGCCTGGACTTGAATTGGATCAATTGCCAGTTCATCTAAGTGCAACACACACACCGGCTCAAGCTCTGTGAGAGAGGAAGCTTCCTTGGAGCCCGGCGCTGCTACTTCTGTGCGTTTGCAAGACGCCTCGTCTCGCGCTTCCAAAGCTATGCCTGTTAAGCATTGGGCATTAGAAGTAGCATTTGAAATAGCGGGAATGGCGGAATTCACACAACTTTCTCCTCCTCCTTCAATTACGTCGAGGGGTAAACGCTGTCTTAATTCACTCTCAATTTCATGTTCACTTCCCTAACACTATTTAAATGCAGTTCAATATCCATAGTGTTGCTGTGCATTAGAGTCAATGATTTCTGGGCTTGTTTTAACTTGAGCTGTGTCAACGGCCCGTTATCCCCCAGGAAAGTCTCTTACCTCTTGACTTGTCATCAGTCATGAGTCGCGAGCCGCTGCGGACTGCTGCAGACTGGACTCTGCTCACAGACTCCGCGCGCGCTCCGCGCTGTTGTGATGTTTTTGAAGGAAATTGTGATTTTTTTTCTCAAAGGCACACTGGACACTGGAAACGAAGTTCGTGGACCGTAGCTGCAGCTCCTCTCCCCTGCTCACACTGCTGCAGACTGGACTCTGCTCACGGACAGTTTTTCTTTTTTGGCAGCCATCTGAAAATGCTGGTTGATACTATACAGCACTGTGGTACTGTAAAACGACTAGGTAATGAAACGATTGTGTCACTGTCAACACATGATAACAATGTCCACAGTGCCTTCAACACATGATAACAATGTCCACAGTGCCTCTGTAATAGCTGCCAATGGGCTCTATCATGGGTTTGGCGGCATCCCTGTGCTAATTGCTAATTGGTCCATTGGACCCAATGCAATTGGGGGGCGCTAGTACCACAAGCGGTAATAGCGCCAGCAGTATTAACACCAAAAATGACCTTAAAGCCGGTGCATTCACCTCCATCTAATAGCTGGAGGTAAATGCTCTGGAACACGGGATTGGGCGAAGTGCTAAATGAGGTGGCAACAGCGTTACCGCTGCATTTTCCCACTCCGCCCAACTCATGATGACCCCAGTCTATTTTCCCATATAGTTACATCACACCCAGATCCCTGAATGAGATACACCACTTTTGAAGTGACAGCCTTCAGTGGCGGCAGGCCTATTAGGGCACAGTGGGCATTGACCACCTTCTTTCATCACACTGTATGAAAGACAACGCCCATGAGTGGCAGGATACTCAACACTGTCTTCCTCAAGGCCGGACTCTGTATCTCTCTCTGCTATGAATGTGCACAGGGGATGACTGGGTGAATCAACCCCATCACACATGTGCAGTACACTTTTGTCCCGGGCTTGTGGAGTCATGCGCCATAACCTGGGGACAAACAGCATCCTGGGGGGGCATAAAACTGAAGCGCCCTGGTGCCAAAGCAAGATCTTGACCCCTACCCTAGACTGTTTCTCACACGGGCTGATATTGTCACCCTGCCCCGGAGGGGAGAGGCCTAGAGCAGCATGTGAGGAGCACGACGACATTAAAAGATATGGAGCAGGAGACCAACATTACTTCTAGTTAAGTGGATTGATGATTCGTGAAACTGTGCGTGTTTGTGGTTCTGCAGAGAGCCCGTGAATGTGTTTGTTTGAGACCTATGTGTGTGCTGTGTGGGCACAGCATGTGTAGTGTATGCTGGAGGGCGAGTGATGAGTTGGAAACTCTTTCATTGCCAACCGCGTCTGACGAAGTCAGGCCCTTCCAATGCAAAGTATTTAAATGCGTGGCATCCATTGCTTTGATCTAAATAAGTTGGACCATCTTCCGGTGCTGTTTGGGTGAAAGGCCCTGGGAAGGGCCTTAAAGGGCATTGCTGAGTGAAAACCCTCTGTGCCGCTCATGGCTGACATTAAAAATATTATTTTTATAACAAGGACATTAAATAAGAAGTATTGTGTTGATGTTGTGGAAATGGGCACCCTTCTATGAGGCCTCCCGTTGCACCGTGAGCCCCTCCGGCCAACCGAAGACAAAGGAGACTCTGCTTCCCGTCTGAGCTCCACGCGTGCTGTCCCCTTTTCACTTGGAACAGGGGCTGTTTTGAATGTGCACAATACGCCCTTTGCAATGCTGGTAAAAACAGTATCTGTGTAGCTGAGAGTAGGGTTTTATAGAACTACTGGGGTCGAATAGCCATTTATAAAGGTGATACTGTGATTAGTCTGGACAGCAACATCAGATTGGTCTGTCGTCGACCATCTGAAAAGCTGAGCAAAATATAGCCCCTACATGCGGCAGAAGTAGAATTATTGGCTATGAGATGGTTAAGAGTATTGCAGCAGCAAAGCCTTGATGGTGTAAATTCATTAATCCCGAAAAGCAATAAAAAGACTAGTACTGAAAAGAAAATAGCGCCTATTTCCTTCCCACAAAAGCTTATGTGCACTCTCAGTTGACAACAATGTAGTATCTTGGACCCCAGAAGATGAATGACCTTGTCCAAGACACTGTCAGCCCTAGCAGCTGAGATGTGAGGGTATGATAAACAAATTCTGTGGACAAAACAAGTCATAGGGAAGTAATTAATGGATTCAGGCAATGATACCTGTTATTACCCAATTTAATGGCACGTATTGTGGGCAAAACAGTGCAAGCTGGGAGACTGGCTGGCCAGGCATGCCCGATGCTGCTTTGCTACATCTCATCTCTTGAATCTAGTTTCAGAGCACACTGCATGTATAGTGCCTGTATGCACAGGGATCTGAAACTTAATCCTGCAATGATTCTTGCTCCTTCCTGTGGTGCACAGTGCACTCAGCAGAGTCCGATGGAGCAGGTGCAGAGGTATAGGGACTGGGCTGTGCAGGCAGATACCTAAAATAAAATGCAGAAGTGGATGTGTGTGGGCCAAGGCAAACTTGTGGTGGCACTTCAAATTGTGGCAGTGCTGCCATATAGTGTGGGCACAGGAACAATGAAACTGCTTTATATTGGCAATAATTACATATTTTGGGTACCATCAACAATGCAAATATATTTGGGCACCAGCATCACAAAAGAGTGCTTTACAGTGCAATGAATGCATATGGTGTAGTCACAGTCATTAACAAGTATTACAGTGGCAATGCAGGAATATATATTGGGCCTCATTTCATTTTTGTTGGTATTCTGGCAGTAAATCTGCCAGGATACCACCAAACGGAATTACTGTTCCTGCCAATTGCTCTGCCGGAATTAGTGGCGGATTACAAGTGGCAGTAAGAGGCGTTAATCCACATTCCATGGAGTGCAATAGGTAATACAGGCATTTTTTGGTGGTGGGGTGCCAAAATTACCAGCAGCTCGGAGCTGCAGGTAAATCCGGCCACCCAACACCAAACTTGTAGTTTGCCGGTGTGGTAACGTGCCAGTAAACGGCATTACCGGCACGTTAATACTGTATTGGTAAACATGTAATGAGGCCCATATGTGTGATCAAGTATCATGAACAAGTGCTTTAAAGTGGCTGTGCTATCATTTTGTGGCCTAGGGGCATCACAAAAATTTTTTTTGGCAACCTGGCAACTATTGGATTTGTTCATGTGTTACCCCCGCACAACCAACTATAAATGTAAATTGGCTGACATTTTATCACATTTTTCTAAATAAATAAACAGTAAAAATACATCATTGCAACCCATTATTTTAAACATTTTCTTGGGGCAGAATTCCCCCAAACGTGTTTCGGCCTCCTGTGTTATACTCAGTTGCTCATGCTAATTATAAGGAAATATTTACGTCCTTCGGGTGAAAACGTTCACCAGCCACATTGCGCACCCATCAATTCCTATGTGCACACGTAGGCAGATATCATTATTCAGTTGGCCAGGTTTTCCAATCATGGCTCATCCCTGCTAGCCTTCATGCAGCCCCCTCACTGGCCCACACACTAATGCCCCCGGGATCACCATTTCAACAACCATCGGCCACTGACTCGAACCGCTGGAGCGTCATGCACCAACCGCTTCCAGCAGCTAAAGCCTGACTCTGCCTGGCCCACTGCAAAGAGATCCTGGGACTGTCCGACCTGCATAGCTGAGAGCCCCCCTTCGACTTCACAGAGAGAAAGCATTCACTCCTGCTCAACGCCTGCTTGCTGCTTTGACCCACATGATGCAACGTGCCTGAACTGCACTTGATCCACTCGCATCAACGTTCAACACCAGGTATAACACTGTTAACACTGTTAACCAACCAAAGAAGCGAAACAAGGTACTGTTGACCACTAATTGCCCCCTTTGTCCAGTTGGGTCTTAGAGACTGGTTATATTACTACTGCACCTTCTTTCACCCAAAGACATATCCTTTTTTGTGGTTGGTAAGTTGCCTATCACCCCTGTATTCACGCTCAGAGGGCTACTTTCTTCAGTCTTTTGCAGTTTCTCTGATTTTCAACAGGTGTGGATTTTGTGCAGTGTTTTCTATTTAGTAACCTTGCAGATGGTGTGTTTTATTAACGTATATCTATTTTTCTAGAACTTTGATTACAATTCATCTCAAGTTAACACGTAAAGGCTCCCTGCCGCCAAATTACTCATTTGAAGAAAATGAGCTCTGTTGTGTTTTATGTTTAAACTCAAATTTATTTAAATAAAAAGAAAATCAAAGGTGGTCCCCTTACATTATACAAGCAAGCGACCACAAAATATCACATATGCATTAACATGAACTTGTTTACACAGTTTGAGTTATCCCTCCTGTTACAATCTTGTTAGGAGATGGTACACACACAATCAATCAGCATAATGACAAGTGAATATATTTGTAACATTTCTAATCCTAAATAATACAAGCCCACATCTAAACAACATTCACAATTCTAAGGAAACCTTGTTGTTTTTCGTTCCGTATGTTAAAGCTCTATTTAATTAACCTTTAGAAAAAGATAATTACATTGGTTTCTTATATCGTTCTTCATGCTGGACTCCAGCTTCTAAGTGCAAGATCAGGTATCGAACCTGTGCTACTCTGCATAGACTTGTTTCGAAGACTAGAGCTTTGCCCCTGAGCTAGCCTTCTGCTACTGCACAACATTACTTTCTGTTGATCAATAAGAGATAAAAACATTTATTTTTTCCAATATCAAAAACAAGTATTGGTATCAGAGAAATGTTACATAGAAAAATTACATTTATTTAAAAATATTTACATCAGTTCTCTCCCCTTTGTGAATGAGGAGTTGTCGATTTCTAGCATTGGCAGGAAATATGAATGTAGACTATAAAGAGTTTCATCTAATTCTGCATGTTTGGGTTTGAAAACAGTGCAATAAATTTAGAACGCCCTGTATCTTGGTTCACCGACCGTATTTAGGAAAAATGTTTTATGATTTTATAATAAAAGAATGAGTACCCCTCCAACTTCACTTTCCAAATTGGGTCTCACGAATGCAGAACCCTTCCCCCTACTGTGCAGTGTCAAGAGAGCAGGATGTATTTTTATTAGTATAATTTCCATTGGAGTTGAATTATGATGTCTAAACTACCCTTCACCTCACCATTCACTTTTTAATTTGTTATGGCTGTCATAGGACACACATTATCAAGCAAATCTCTATTAAGCATGGCCACCGATTCACAGCCCAAAGTGTTTGACTATACCTGAGAATGGTGTAGGATTCAGTTTATTTTAAATATTCATTTACAAAAATGCTGCACCCCCTAATGGAAATCCCCTTCAGAATCACTCCCAATCCAGGGCTCAGACTTGGAAATAATTCCAGAGAGCTTTCTATTTACATTTGGGGGAATCTTTGTACTAACTTTGGAATATTCTTTAAGGCGATGGGTCAGAATGGGACCTCAGAGTTTTCAAAGAGCTTCCAGTCAGCCTATCCTCCCTCTTGGAAGCAAGTCTGCTCCAGGTAAGAGTGCCCTTGTGGGTAGGGTAAAATCTTCCAGGTAATATCCAAGTTAAGCACTCATCCATTTGGAGCAGGTGGTATCCCCTCTATGCAATATTTGATTCCAAAGTGAGATCCTCTTCCCTGTGTGTTTCTCATTTTATAATGGGAATTATATATCTGGATATTGTGGGATGTTTTTATCCACGCATCCAAGCCCTACCTCAAAACTGTGCAGTACTGACATGGAAAACATCATGATGGCCAGAGCTTCCTCGAAAATGCACAGGGAAATGCATGAAGAATAGGCTGCCTCTCATTTTTGCCCATGTTATGGGCACAGAAGGGCACTGCCTAAAACCACCATTGGACTACCCACACCGTAGTCTGAAACCATTGGGAATGGCAATGCTGATTGCCAAAAGCAACCTAGAATTGTGGGGAATTCATTTCTTTTTTTTTTTTTTTTTTATTTTACTTGTTATAATTTACAAAAAATTTTTACAAGAAAAGAAAAAGAGAATATGGTACAATTCTCTAGTCCAGTTGTCTCATCGCTTCGTCTGTCTGGTAACATCAGTGGTTTCAGGTAGCACATTGCCGGGTCTTTTCCTTTTTCTGGTCACCTTCCCCAAATGAATCCACCTTGTATTCAGAGTTTCAAATTCATGAAAAAATGGGAGACCGCTATTACGTAGCTGATGTTATCTCCCTCTATTAAGCGATTCCACCAGTCCTCCTCATTGCACGTCCTTGACTCCTTGAATAAGTGACCCAAGTGTGCCATTCTCAGCCTTATTAAAGCGCTACACACTAAAAGTAGGTGGCGCAGCGTCTCTGGTTGCGTCTTGGTTTTGCAGAATCTGCAACTGTTGTCGGATGTTAATTTTCTGATCGCTTTGATCTCATTTGTAGGCAGGAGATTCATTCGCACTCTTAGGAAGGTTTCACGTACCGTTTTACTTGGAAATTTTTTTAAGTATTTCGGTAGGTCGTTTAAGCCTCTCGTTGTTGGTGGCAAGTGGCTTATCAGTTTGCTTCTTAGGTCCAAGGATGTTGTCTGCATCCAGTCGTGTTCCTGTAGTTTTCGTTTTACTTTATTCGGGTTTAGGATGAGTTCTTCCTCAGAGCTGTTTATTTCCACCAGTTTTTTTTTTATGTTCTGTCTTCCAGCACATCAGAATTTTACTTTTCTGTGCTTCTATTTCCGTGTGGATAAAAGACATTACATTCGGGCGGGTGCTAGTCAGGGATTTCCTGTATAGCATTAGTGAGTTTCTCGCAACCGTCGATTCCAGTGATTGCAGACACAGTTCCTGGCGTATGGTCTTGGCCGGTGTGGATTGCGGTAGGTTCAGCGTGTGTTTCCAGAACACGCATTCCAAGCGTTTCCAGAAATCTGAAGGTATCATCAGTAGTGCGTCTGCACCGTAGGTCAAGGACGGGACCACCTTCCCTTTGTAAAATTGGATCAGTGGGATTGCTGTAAATCGGCCAAATCTTCTGTCGATTATTTTTGCTTGACGTGCCAATTTTTTTGCCTTCTCTAGGAGGTGCAATTGCATAGGGTGTTCTTGTTTGCTGTTGCTAAGGATTACCCCCAGGTATTTGAATTGTACCACTTGTTCTATTTTCTCCCCTTCCAGGGACCAGCTAAAATTCTCTGTGCGGGTAGTTTGCTTCTCCATGATCATCACTTTGGTTTTGGCCCTATTGATCTCCAAGTTGTTCTTCTCTATATATAGTGCCAAAGCGTTTAGTTGACGCTGTAGACCAATCGGTGTGTAGTCCATTAAAATAAGGTCGTCCGCATAGAGTAATCTTGGGATCTTTACCTTTCCTACTGTAGGTGGGAAAGACCGTATCTCCTGTCCGCTTTCTTCGATATCCCAGAGATAGGAATTGAACAGTGTTGGTGCAAGAGGGCATCCTTGCTTTACACCTCTCGCCGTAGGGATTGACTCAGTTAACATCCCTTCTTGATTTAAACGCACTCTTATAGAGGTGTTCTGGTGCAATGCTTTAATGGGCCCCAAGATGTTTTCTGGGCAGTTTCTCGCTGTTAATTTTCCCCAAAGTGTTTCGCGGTTTACCTGGTCGAAAGCCTGGACCAGGTCAATAAAAGCAAGGTAGATCTTTTGGCCTCTTTCTTGTGTCTTGCTTTTTAGGGTGGTTAGTAGGAGAATGTTTGGTGCCGTTCCCCCATCTTTCACAAACCCTGATTGTAGGGGGTCCTCAAGCCCTGATTCTCTGGACCATTTTTGGAAGTTTTCTAACACCAGTGAGCCAAACACCTTCCCAACAACGTCTAGCAGTGCAATTGGTCGGTAGTTCTTGGGTTGGTCTCTTGGCCCCGACTTGTAAATTGGGACAATTGTTGCTGTGGTCCATGACGCAGGTATCGATCTTGTTTCGTTGCATTTTTTAAGTACCTCGTGTATAAAGCTTGACCATTCTGCAGCATGGTCCTTCAAGTCTGCGTTAGTGATACCGTCGGGCCCCGGGGCTCTTGAGTTGTTCAGTCTGACAAGTTTTCTTCTTATGTCCTCCTGATCCCATACATTTTCCCAGTTTGAGTTTGGCGTTTCTTGGTTGTCGCGAAAAAAACCATGTACATTGTTGGAAAGGTCGACGTAGCTCTTTTTCCGGAATACTTTCATAAAGTGGGTTGACCATGCTTCTTCTCCCACATAATTATTTATCAGGTCTTTTTGCATATCTGACGTATTCCTGATTAGGTTCCAGAAATCTCTGGTTCTCCTACTACATATTATCTTCAGCATGCTTGCTGCGTCGGCTTGGTTCATGGTTTCTCTGTGTTGTCACAGCCAATTTTTGTAGGCCCTTGTTGCTGTTTTCATTTCCTTGACTAGTTCAGCAGTAGGTGATTTCTTGACTTGTTGCTTTAGTTTCCTCATTTTTTTCCTTTCTTCCACAATTCCTTTGTTAAATTCGTGTCGGTGGGTTTTTGATTTATCATTTTGCCGAAACTTTCTTTTGACTTCATATACTTTTAACAAAGGTCGATAGTCAATATTGTTATTCGTGGTTGCTTGGTTGTTTACTTTACTGGTGTTTTTGTATGAGTCTGTTAGCTCCACAACTGATTTAGCCGACAGTCTTAGTTTTGTACCACTACTGTCAGCCTCGATTTTTGCTTCCATGATTGGTTTTGTTTTTTTTGTACATGCCCATTTTATCTTTAATAGGTTGTGATCACTATTGGTCGTTCTCACGACCTCGTACTCTGTTATAGTTTTGAGTAGCTCATCCGAAGCAAAGATATGATCTAGGTTTGCTGCAGAGTTATCTCTCTCCCATGTCGGTATTCTCGTGTTATCTGTGTGTACTGATGTTTGTACACTCTGCAGACCCCAGGCAGTCATTGCCTTAATCCAAAGATGCCCACGTACCATATTCAATGGCATCTTCTTACAGGTCCCGTATTTCGAGTTGGGCTTTGGGCAGATCGCGTTGAGGTCTCCGCATAGGATGACAAATTTCGGTGTCCATTCCAGGTGTATTCTTTCTAGGATGTTATCCGCCATTTCCAAGTAGTCCTCATTTTTAATCACTGCGGGATTCCAGTATGTGTTCAACACAATTATAACTTCGTCCTTTGCAGTGTGTTTACTGTTTACTGACGGCTGGTTCGACCAGTTCAGTACAGATCCCTGGAAATGGCTGTTTGAGATAACCGATTCGACGTGGTGAAGTCCCGATCCAGATCTAATGGCGGTCAATAGGCCCGAGGAAGGGCGCCCTTTGTTTGAACGATCCGCGGGGGCTAGGTATGTTTCATAGCCCTCCAAAAATGGCTTCTTAGTTAGCCACGTTTCCTGCAGACAGATGACGTCAAACTCTCCCAAGTTGACGTCGCTCTCTGCCAGGAGGTGGCTGAATCCCTGAGTGTTCCAACTTGCCATGACGATGTTATCCTCTTCCAGAGGCCTCACGACGACAGTCCCAGATCCTGCCTTGGTATCCTTCCGTGCCTTGCATGGCTAGCTTCTTTTTCCTGGTGCTTTCGCAGTGGCCGTCTTAAGGTTCCGATCTTGTCCACTTCCAGGGTTGATACTTGCTGCTGGTTCGTCGTTGGCTGTTTCGCTAACTTCTTGAGCAAATGTAATTTTTATCCTCCGTAGGGGACCTTTTGGATATCTGTCGTTGTTCACAGCATCGTGATCAGTACTTGCGTCTACATTCGTGCTGTTTGATTTTACTCTTTGCTCGTATCTGTCCTGGGTGCATGTCTGCTTCTCTCTCTTTGTTCCTTCCTTACTCTGTGTCCACTCTTTGGTTGACCCAAAAGTAGTCTCATCCCGATTGTTAAGTGGATCTTTTTGGCTTAATCTCAGGTTTGTATTTTGTGACTGTTGTAGTTTCGCGCCAGTTGTTCGGCAGTCCAATAAGTCGTAACCCAGCATTTGAAAGCTCTCTTGTTCTGAGGACAGCATTTGTCTAATTACCAGTGAGGGAATATGTAAGTAAACACGGTCTTTTTTGCCCGTGGTACTGAACTCCACGATCTTGATGTCTTCAGTGTTGATCTGCCTTAGTTTTGGAATGCAGTTAAGTAGGGCCATGATGTTTTTCCGATTCAGGATCAGGTTGTCTCTGTTCTCTCCTACCCGTTCCAGTTTGAAAGTTCTTTCGCTGCCAAGCTTTTTACTGTACGGGGTGTGGGTATCTCGTTCTCTGGCTTGAACTTGATTTCTGTCAATCTTTGTGTTACACTCCTTAATTTGGTCCACTATGAATCTCCTCTTTTCCTCCTTGTTGCTTTGGGTTCCTGGTCGCAACTTCTCCTCTGTATTACGTTTGATATCTCCTTTGATATAAGGGGCTGCAGGTTTCAGGGTGGTTGTTGTTGCAGCTATCCTGGTGTTCCTTTTGAGGTCTTTCTCTGAGTTCGCCAGTTCCAGGGGATATTGATTTGAAAGTTTTCTGCCGTGTGCCTTAGCTACTTTTTCCCGTCTTTCTGCCAAAGTAAGGAAAAGGCTCAGGTTTTGGGTATCTTCGTTTGCTTCGATTCTACAGTCCTTTCTCAGGACGTTCGTTTCTTGTCTCTCTAATAGAGGTTCTGGTTCCGAGTTTACAACCGAGTATACCGACAGATCTCATAAATCGATACTTTCTACAGACTCATCTATGGTCTGATAGTTCTTTGTTGGGTTGTCGGTCGAGCACGTTTCTTCTGTGTTTGGTGGTTCCGTGACCTGGAAAACCACCACTCTGTTTTTTTGTTCTTTGTTTTCCATAACTTTTGTTTTCTGAATATCTCTTTGGTTCTTTTCTGATGCTACCTTGGAGGGTTGGAGGTCTTCAGTTGTTACATTTTCCACTCGCTTGTTCGGCAAACTTTTTCCCTTTGAGAAAAGCGGGTATAGTTTCGTGGTCTTCCCTCGATTATCGAGTTCTTTTTGATCCCTGAGTCCGGGATTGTTTAGTCTGTGGGGTTTGCTTTGTGGCTCTGTTTCCGGTCTCTCCCCAATCTCCTCTATTGTGAGTGAATCGACTTCTGCAAACGTAGTTACACAACCATTTGATTGATGCTTTTTGGATAAAAGCGGGGCAGCGTGCCTCTGTTCTTTGGGTGCTTTTACAGGCTGCAATATTTCCAGGGTTTCCTTGACTTCCTCTAAGGGTTTTGGTTTTGCTACTTCGTTCTGTTGTTCCCTCGGTAGCTGCACATCATCTGTCACGATTATAACTGAGGCTGCATTTGTAGGTGTCTTTGTTTGTCCAGCCAGCGTGTTTTGCCCTAGTATCGTCTCATTCTCCACTATCAAGGCCGGATTGTCCGTGTTTCTTGTGGCGTCACTTTGTGATTTATTAACTGACGTGGTTCTCCCATTTCTCGTTTCTAATGCTGTAATGTATCCTTCAATAAATGTCATTTTTGTGTAAAGCATTGCTACAAGAGTTGTCTGATCCTTTAATGCCTCATGGATGGATTCATACAGTTTGCAGTATGGTGTCAAGGCGATAGTTATTGCCGACATTACTGTCAAAATGTCAACTTGTTTTGTGGACGCTTCTTTCTCGTTGTTCGAGTCCAGGGTTGAAGATCTCCTCTTCCTCGATGGAGTTTCTGGTTGGGTAATATACACGGTATTCGACCCCTGTTCTGTGTTTTTTTTGTGTTTCTCAGCGTCACTGATCACGTTCCATGGGACTCCCGATGGTTGCTTCCTTTGATCCACGCCAGTCCTTGGCGTTTCCTTCAAGCTGGGCCTCGAATTTATTTCTCTTAATGGGAGGTCTTTGTCAAATGTCGTTGTGTGGGGAGCTTCTTGTCTAGGAGTTGATTCAAGGCTCTTGCCTATATTTGCCATAATGTTTTCTCTTTGGGTCAGAAGACTTCCGTTTGTCGTATGGTTTTTGTTTGACCCCGGACCATCTGTCCGGTGCCTCGTCAGGTCTTCGTATGGTTCATTGATTGTGACCCATTTAGATTTTTGGTTCCCTTCCAGTTGTAGTTCGGGGTCTTTGAAATATCTAATTCCTGTTTTTAAGAATGGACTGGAAGGGTACGTTTTTGTTCCTGGCCATACACACTCCCCCCTTAGTGGGGTTTCGTTTATAGACATACTAGTCCCATCCAGTAAGTCCGCATCAGACATTTCATCCAGCATCGTTAGGTCTTTCAGCGTTGTTAGGTCTTTCCTTAACGTGTTTTGGGGGAGTCTTGTCGCTAGATTTAAAGCTGTAGTCTTTGCTCTCCCTCTCGGGATGGTTTTACGAGTTGCTCTCCTGTTGCTTAACTTTGAGGATTCAAAGAAGGACGTTATATACGTCACTTTTGCTGTTCTTCTTGTACTGCCTTTTCTTGCAGAGTTTTCCTTAAAGTGTTTTCCTTTAGGGTTTGGTGTCGTTGGTTTATCCTCTAATAGTGGGGAGTTTTTGCTTTGTTCTGTTTGTTCAAGTTCGTCTCCATTACGATCTCCCAAACCATCTTCTTTGTCTGTGCTTGTATCCTTTCCATCAATAAGCTTTAGTGCATGCACGGCCCCTGACGCCATTTGGTTTTCTGTTCCAAGTTCTTCCCTTGGACTTGTTAGGTCTGGTCCTGGCGTTTGATGATGGATCTGAATAGTAGTGTTTGACACGTTGTTTGGGTTCACTATTGCTGTGTCAACACCTGCTATTCTCTTAGGAGTCGCCGCGCCCAGGGTCTGCACCGCCCCCTCCGCGGGCCGGCCCGGCAAGAGCGACTCCTGGGCCACGCCCCCCCCCGACTCCCGGCGACGACGGGCCCTGGAGCTCTGCTCCCCCCGCCTCGCCAAGTGGCTCCGCCTCGCCCACTGTTTGAACTGGGCTCCTCTCTCCCTCCGAGCCCCCTCCCGACGATGTCCGCTGCTCCCGCGCCGGCTCCTGGAAAAAGGGTGGAGACGACTGTTCGTCTACGCCGGGGAGCACCGGATGACTTCCTCCCGCCCCGGCTGGGAGGTTGTCGATCTCCTCCGCTCCCGCACCCCCGGCCCCTTCTTCAGACTCACCACCAAGTGTGGGAGACTCCACGGTTCGGCGGGAGGATTGAATGGGTGTTTGTGGGTGTTTTGAGGTAGTGTTTATGTTTTTGCCGCACATGAGGAAAGGGGAGGGGGCAGGAGAGGAGGAAAGAACTTGCTCATGAGCGTATTCCACGTTCTCCTTTTCTTCCTCATTTGCTGTTGTGAAATTTTCAAATGTTTTAATTGTTTCAAATGTTTCTACAAGTGGTGGAGGGGCATGAGAGGTTATGTTGTGGAACGTTGATTTAGGAAAAAGAAAGATGTTCTGTTGCATACCTGGCTCCACCTGTATGTTTGTAGATGGGTCTGACGGCGAGACTAGTCGTCGTTGGCGCAGTCTGAGTAACTGCTTCAGCGGGCTTCTCTTGTCCAAACCGGAGTCCTCACGACCAGGTCGTTTGCTCCGCGTACTTCGTCCAGTATCCTCCATTTGGGTACAGGCAACCGGGCAGGCCACCCCCGTGCAGCCCCGGACTGCACCAGACTGCTTCCACCTCAGCTTCCAACTCCGCGACCCCTCCGCGGTGTTTGGTGGTTTTTCAAGGGTGAACTCCTCCTTCAATAGCAATGGACAACAGACTGCTTAGCACAGGGGGGACTGCACCAGACTGCTTCCACCTCAGCTTCCAACTCTGCGACCGCTCCGCGGTGTTTGGTGGTTTTTCAAGGGTGAACTCCTCCTTCAATAGCAATGGACAACAGACTGCTTAGCACAGGGGGGACTGCACCAGACTGCTTCCACCTCAGCTTCCAACTCCGCATGGGTGCAGTACCAGTACTCACCATTATCAGAAAGCCGGTGTTTTAAAACCACCAGATTTTATGTAAAACTGAATAAATGAACCCAGAGCATGCCAAAGAAAGACTTACTGAGAGGTGGATACAATGTAAAGTTATATTCTGAAGTGACTTGAAGGTTTATAACAAGACTGGCTGAGCTGTGGATTTCAGCAGTTTAAGTAAATTTGGACTGAAAGACACTAAAACTCAAAATGTTTAAAAGAAATGAGTGACCTACTTTTGAGTGTCACATAGGTTGCAATTGTTTAAATGTCATAGTTTTAAACTTAGAATCAGCATTTTAGCTGCATATGTAAAAATTGTGTTGACTTAAACTGGGGAACAAAAAGTGACATTTTATCTGAAACCTGGCTTAAGGAACTGAATTCTGCCCACCAGCTACCCCGACAGGAGATGAGACTTGCACAACAGCTGTGTTCCCAGGCCTAGCTGTCCTTTTGCTGCTCCCACCAAAAGGGATATGACACTTCCCTGATTGAATTACCTGGGCTCTGCAGGAAATTGAACAAAGCCCTGTCCTGACTCAGGCAAAGGTTTTATTACGGGGGCTGTAAAAGTAGCTTCCTCCTGAAGCAAAGGGGAGGAGCACTGCCTGTGAGAGCAAGCTGGCTTGGCAGAACTGGAAAAACCAGAAATTCAACCTTGTGCTGGGGGGAAACCACACCCCTTTGGGGCCAGAACATAACTCTAAAAAGATGGATAACTCATAGTCAGGACTTGTGAAAATTATTTAAATGATACCATAATTCTTGTGATTTTTCTGCCCACATTTTAAGAGGTTTTTAGAACCGGTGGCATGATCTGGGGGCAAGCTAGCAGTTAAAAGGGTATTACTTAAAATGTATGCATGTTAAAAATCTGACACTTCATCAAGTAATGTCCATACTCCTTGCGCACATGTGTGTAAATTTGGGGTAATGTCCGATATTGCGAAACCAGTTAAAAAGTGCAAATGTCGCCATTTCTGAATGCAAGCTCCCAGGAAGAGCAGATTTGGACAGGGTATACCTCCTGTGATATGTGAGGGTTGCATGTAATTTTAAACAAATGTGTACCTGTGCAAATATGTCTTTTTGAGCAAATATAGATTGTGTGTAAAGTTGACAGGGGTGGGTTCTCTGTACCATAAACAGACCTCATCATGATGACACTTCATTTCATTCCCCCAATCAAGGGGGAGAGGATGAAGTGGCCAATGACAAGTGGAGAGGGGTAGAGCCTAGTGATGCTGCACACACACCCATTTTCAAAACACATAAAAGCAGACAGTCAGGACAGATAGGGACCTTCAAATCCATTTGCTGCGGGACGCTCTGCCAGGAAAATCCATGCTTTACCTCCATCAACCTTCAGAGAGCCAACATAGAGACTTCAAATCTATCAATATCCAGAACCAGAGGCAGAGAGACCCAGACCAGACCGCTGTTAGCAGAACCAGAGAGCTGACCCAGATCACTGTGAAGTGCCGAGACCAGACCAGAGTCCAGTCTAAAACCTGACCAGATCCGTGGCAAGGTCCATTTATTTCAAAAATATATTGTGAGTACCCAGCAGAACTGTGTAGGACTAATCTCTTAGTTAAAATAATATAATCCAAGCTATTTTAATCTAAGTAGAACTGCCTCCTAGCTGTCACCAGTCATTTTCTAGTTGCTAGCTGTCACTTGTCTTTTTGAACTTTAAAATTTCAAATCTGAAAAACGACCTTTACCATATCGCTCATATCTCCGTGACCGTTTGTCCTAGAGACTTGCAGTAACTTTCATTTGGAAGCTGAGATCCTAGGCTGTCCTGGGACCCCAAAAGGATAGTGCTAGTCCTTGGAGTTCCTCTGTAATCGCGAAAAACGCACGCACGGATTTTGCCGCGATTTGCAAATTTCTCCACGTGTGAAAACAACAGTTTCCCTGCTAAAAATTTGTTTAACCTGCCAATCATTCCTAGAATATTGCTAAAGTAAGCCTGAACTAATTTAAACCAACTAATCCTCACCTTGAACCTCTAGAGGGAATTAAAAGCATTTTAGCATATTTTTCACTTCATTGCCAGCACATATAAAAGCATTTTGGGCCTGTGTTTCCAACTTCTGTAGTTTAAGCTTGCTGGGGTGAACTGAATTACATTTGATTGCATTTCTGAGAACTGTGTGGTTTCCTTCCATTTCCTTGCATTGCATAAAGGGGGGAGGGGATTGCCAGAGAAAAGTGATTACATTGTTTTGTTGAAATCATATTGAGTATTTTCTGTATTGCATTTTCATTCAACATTACATCCATCTGAACTTATATAAAGCATTCTCTACCACCTTATTCTTCTGTTCCTATTCACAAGTGTGCTAGTGCCAGACTATCCATTATTGATTACTGCTCAGATTCAGTGTGATATTCAATTATTAATTTATTATAAGGCGTGATATATATATCTATTGTTTAAATTATCAAATAAACCTTTTTAACTTGCAAAACAGAACTACTTCTTGGCTCAGTGGGGTCAGGGGGATCCCAAAAGAGGGGTGTTATATAGGGGTAGTCATCCAGAACGCATGAACTGGACATAAAGATATATCAATAAGGGTTTCCATTCAGTATCCCAGACTAGGCATTGACTTAGCTGTAGTGTTGAATTGAATCCTCTTACAAATTGGGGGCTCGTGCCGGACGTTTGGGTTAGACCTACCATTTGTGCAGATTAATACAGTGTGCCAGCTGACCAGATACACATATCCGGTCGGATCACCACGCTGTGTTACGCTGTAAAGCACTCCTCAAAGGAACGCTCTAAGAAAAAGGTCTGTTTTGCAAAAATAAAATACTAATTTCTGTAAGTCAGGACAGAGACCAATCTCTAGAATGACGACCTTAGTAGACATGAAAATAGCCAGAGAGCACTTCTTACATAAGTTATTTGTGAGAGGTGAGTGGACTCACCAGGACCGCATGGTCTGGTTGCAGGCCATCACGCAACAGGTCACGGAAACAGGGTCAGATATATGGAGAGATCAGGGTCCCTTACATGTGGCCCTGAGTGAACTATACATGGCTCCTAAAGCTAAGGATGAACAAGACAAGATGGTTAGGATAGCGGCGTACCTGTACCTATATATGGGAGACATGCAGGATATATGTACTGAAAGCCAAGATCTGGCGAATAAGCGACAGATGGCGTTTGAGAAGGTCCAATCTGACCTGGTCTCTTCTGAGCAGAGGCTGCAGGGGAGCCAGGAGTCAGAAAATGAGAGTAGACAGCACATCATTAAAATAAAGAAGGACATGGATATACTGCAACAGGAAAAGACAGACCAGGATGCCAGAATTCTGGCTTTGCAGAAGGAACGCCAAGACAGTTTGGACTCCCTACTGCAGAGCCAGAAAAAGCTGGAGCAACAGATCAATTTCAACAGGGCATGCACAGAGCAGGTAGCCACCCTGCAAATCCAACTAGACAGAGAGAAAGAGGAGAGCAATAAACTGATCCTGAAAGACCTGGATACCCAGGCAGAGTTTGATCAGGAGCGCCAGAAAGCTGGTGCCTTCCAAAGGCAAAGGGACGACCTGGCGTCACAAATTCAAGCTCTTGGTCAGGAAAGGGACACCTTAGGCCAGGAAGTCTGCCACTTAAGAAGAAAAATGGAAGAAAATCACCTGGCCCACCAGGGACTAAGTGACCAGTAGGGATGGGACTCAGGAGGTAACCCTCCTGCAGCAAAGACTGGCCCAGTGCTCCAGGACCAATCAGGAAACGCAGAGAGAGAATGAGGCCCTCTGCCAGCATAATGATAGGCTCCAGCAACAGGTAGCGATGCAGGAGACACTGATAGAGTTGAGTAAGGCCTTAACTGAGGAACTGAAGGCGCAGGCTCTTGCATTGCAACAGGGAGTAGGGGCGGATAGAGATGAGGTTCGCTGGGAAAGAGAAACTCCTGAGCATAACCCCAGGAGCCCTAGTACCAGAGGCCTTTATTTCTCTCAGTCCCTGGACTCTGCCACCCCCATGTCCCCTGGCGCACATGAGCACAGGGCCACAGGGATGGCAGATTAATATCCAGCCAGAAGCATGGGGCTCATAGGCCAGTACCACCCAGGAATGGAGGGGCGGGCATCCGGGTATGGGCACCCAAGCACAGTGCAATATGATGGGGAACCCCAGGAGAGTAGGCCCATTAAGGGCATCCTGAAAACCTCTGCCCAGTTAGGTCAGTGGGGGGGTACCCATCAAATCCTGGCAGCAAGGAGGGATCTGAAGACTCCTCTGAGCGGTACAGGACACAGGAGACCAGGTCCCCACATTCTGCCAGCCATTCCCAGGCTCGCAGAATCCGGGAAAACCTGGAACAACAGACGGGAACCTCTGGGAGGAGTGCCTCTGAGTCAGAAGATGAATGGACAAGGGTTACCCGAACCAAAAAGGCCAATAAGGCAAAAAAGGGCCTTGATTAAGGACCCATTGAAACAGATTAAGGCAATCAGGAGCGTCATCACGCCTTATCATAAGAACGCCAAGTATTCTGTTTGGGAGCACTTAGAGTTGTTTGAGCAAATGATGGAGACTTTCCATTTGAAGGACAGCCAAAGCTGTATTCAATATGTAAAGTGGACCTTCTCCCCGGAATACTCCAGTTTCTTTGCGGGGCTGGAGGACCAAAATCATTTAAGATGGTCCACCTATAAGGCGGCCATCTTGAAACATTTTTCTACTCATAGAAAACCTCAAGAGGCTCGCAAGGCAGCCTACAATTTACAATGTGGGGAGGATCAGGCCCCACAAGAATTTGTGCAGGAGTTAAAGCGTGCTTTTGCACAGACCACAAGAAGGGTGCGCACGGATAGCAGAGAATTTATTAATACGTTTTTCCATGCCTTGCCCAAATACATAATGACCCAGCTCGTGAGGGATTTTCACGAGAAAAGATCTTTAGACTGGGTCATTGAACAGGCGACCCGGATCTATGAGGTGCAGAAGCCAATAGAAAATAAAAATAATGCGCCCAAAAACCCCAAAGCCAACAACACCCCTGCTGCTGCCAAGGTGGCAGAGGTAAAGGTCACCCCCGTTTTGAATTTGGAGATGGGGGGGCCTAAAAACTTACCTGCACCTAATAATCCTAAGCCCAGAAATCCCTCGGGACAGTCACAGGCAGGGAGTGAAAGAGGTAGTCCCCCCAATGGGGTCCCTCGCTCTCCTGACTATGTAAGTCCTCGCTACAAAGGTAACAGTCCAATCCTGGGTTATGTGTGGACTCCCCCAGCCCAAGGGGGGGGATCCAACCGAGCACCGAACCCAGGGAACTTCCCTGCAAACTTCCCACAGGAGGGCAGAAATTTACCAACCCTGGGCAGAACTTTTTCCCCAGATATCCACCCGACTTTCAGCCCCAAAACCATCCATCCTTCTTTCCCCAATTCCCTGAGCCCAGACAACCGAATCCGGGAGAGGGGAGGCCAAGGGTGGAGGGGTATGCAAATCTTCCCAACCAGGGGTACTACCAAAGAAGGGATAGCTACCCTTCCCGGGATCAGCCCAGGGGAGAAAACAGGGCCCCATATCAGCCTGAGCGGGTTTCCCAGTTAGAGCGCCAGGTTCAAAACATGGCGCGGGATCTGGGTCACATACTGAGGGCTCAGCAGAACCCTCAGATCGGCATGCCGGCGCAGAACGCACCCAACTCTGGATCTGGTGCCCCAGAACAATGACGGGGACAGCACCCCGATAACTCACCGGTTCCCAGGGAGGAGGCACAAAGGGAAGGGGGGTGTAAAGCCTTGGAGGAAGCTTCCTTCCTCACTTGTAAACAGCCCCTGGAAAACCAGGAACCGGAAACAAAATCTCTTGCCCCTGAAAGTCTGCCTCCTAAGGAGCAGAGGGGGGGTAGGAGAAACAAAAGACCCAAACAGACTCAGTATGAGGAGGAGGTACAGATCTTCCAATTTGAGGGAGAGGGATCCTCAGAGGATCCTGGGAAAAGGATCTTCTCCTTCAGAAAGGGGGGAACTCCTCCCAAAGAAAAATGGGTCCCTAGGGATGCAAATCCAGACCGGGGAGATGTGGAGACTGAGCTACCGCCGCCCACCATCTCATCCCAGAACCAACAGCAAGAAAATCCCCTGGTTCAAACCCATCCTGATGACTGCCTCCAAAAAGGGGGGGGCGGCCCGGAACCAGAATCCAGGGAACCCACAATGGCTCTGATCTCCAGTTGCCAACTTTTTCTTTCAGATTCCCAAGGCTCTCCACAGAAGTCTGCCCAAATCTCTTCGCTAGCGATGTCCAAAACCAGAAAGTTAGCCCACCAGTTGTCCAAAAATGTGCATTATCTGTGCCCCCTTGAGGAGAAGAAGGGAAGATACTATGCCCCGGTACAACTACAGGGGCAGGGGACAATTTTGGCACTGGTGGACACTGGATCTCAAGCTACCCTTCTGTCCAGAAGGGCCTTTGACGAACTGAATGTAGGAAGGGGAGAGAATTACCAAATTCCTCTCACCTCTCTTCCTGGACAACTCCAGAACTTTGACGGGAAGGAAATTCCCGTCGAGGGGACAGCAGATTTGGACATTAAAATTGGGCGACACAAGTTGAAACACCCGGTCATAGTTGTGACTCCAGAGGGCACCCCTTGTTTACTAGGGAATGACCTCCTGAGAAGGTTGTCACCCCTAATAGATTGTGTAAACAAGGTCCTCTGGACCCAGACTAGCCGACCAATAAAATTAAAACAGAGTGTCAACCATGTTAGTTTAAACGGCACCTGCCACATGGTTGAACAAAAATCTGACCAAGTAGAATTTCACTTCCAGAATAGCCAAATTCCAGACGTGACAGTAATAGCAGTAGGACAACAGACTGGTGATGGGGGGTCCTCTCTATTTCTGAAAATCAACCTTCCTTCCAGTCTAAAGTGGTACTCCACGCTGGAAGGAAACACTCTGAGATTCTATACTAATCCACAATCCGAAACTCCCACTCCTATAGTCCAGAAAGATGTGAAATCAGCTCAGAGCCTGGCTGATATTCAGCAAATTGGAGAGCAGTTGTTCATCCCTGTTCAGTTAAATGAGGGGAAGGACTCTGTTCTCGCTCGAGTGTGTGTGAACAACGGTAAGAGCTTCATCAGCGAAGCCATGTTCCGCCAACTCCCAAAAGATCCAGCCATTCCCACATTCAAACTGATAGACAAATGGGAAATGGACCTGGAAGCGCCTAATTCCAAACATCTCCTGCCAAGCAGGTGTATGCTCAAAATCTCCATTGGCAACAAGAGCATAGTCCATAATTGTTGGGTCGTGCGAGACGTCACTGCCGCCTTTTACTTAGGCAGTGACATTCTCAATCGCTTTGCCATTAGTTTGGACCTAATAAACTTCAAAGCTTGGTCCCGATTAGCGGATAATCCCATGGGCTTTGATGATCCAGAAAAAGCATTTAGGTCAGCTCAATTGCTACCTTATGCAGTTGAAATTCAGATCAAAGAGGAAGTCACCATCCCAGAAAGGACCCGACAATTCTCCCTGGAAGTGAAAGTTAAAAGAGGACAGCATTTGAAAAACCCTGATGCTTACATACATCTAAACGCTTCTCTCCAACAGCAAGGGTTGGGGGTAAACCCAGCTCCATTAGTCAACATAGAACATGACACCATTCCAATAGAGGTGGATAACAGCGACTTAAAGAGTATTACTCTAGCCGCAGGCACCATTATTGGAATGGCGGTTGATGACCGACATTTTTCCATAGATTTAGGTAATGAACTGTTAGGGCCAATCCCCAAGGACTGCTTTGACAGTGACAGTGATGACAATACAACACCAGACAGGATTTTTACCCGGCATGGGGGGAACTTCCTGGTGTACACTTCTTGCCCTTATGGTAAGGAAGATGTGACTTGTGACTTCAGGAGGGATGAGGTGATTTTCCAGGTCCATGAGGGCTGCCTTTCCCACCTGAAGCCTCCAGTCCAAATCAGCACTCTGATCAGGGACTTCTCCACCCAGCTGGAGGAGGCCGCAGAAATAGCCAAACCAGAAGTCTTTCCAGGCTTCAGGCAGATGGTGGAAGAGAGAGTCAACCTAGCTGATGCCTGTGTGACTCTGGAACAAAAGCAAAAGTTGAAACAAGTTTTCTTGGATTTCCAAGATCTCTTTGCGGTAGACTCATATGACTGCGGTCGCACTGACATCCACACAACAACAATCCCCACGGACCCTGGCATGACTCCAGTGTTTGTGAAGCAATATCGCTTGCCTCTCGCATCAATGGAGTCCCTTACTGAAATAATTAAGAACCTTGAGTCCCGGGGAATAATCCGTCCAGTCCACTTTCAATAATCCGGTGCTGGGAATATTGAAGCCAAACGGCCAGTGGAGACTCTGCGCTGACCTTAGGGAGCTCAACAAACGGGTCCATACTTCCCGATGGCCTCTGCCCTACATTGACCAAGGGCTGGCCCAGATTCAGGGGTCACAGGTATTCACTGCAATAGACCTGACCAATGGATACTGGACCGTGCCTGTCAGCAGGGAGGACCAATACAAACTGGCTTTTACCTTTGGGGGCCAGCAGTACACATGGACCCGGACTCCCTTCGCATACCTTAACTCCGGTAATGAGTTCAATATTTTCCTACATAAGGCCATGCCCGACCTGGGTGCGAGGGGTAACCTGGCTTATGTAGATGATGTCCTCATCAAAAGTTTATCTGTGGAGGAACACATAGCGGAGATCCGTTATGTTCTGACGCAGTTGAGGGCCGCCGGAGCAAAACTTTCCTTTCAGAAAGCACAGTGGTGTAGAACCCATGTTAATTTCTTGGGGCATGAGATTACTCCTCAGGGTCTCTGTCCCCAGGAAAAGAAAGTGGAAGTACTTCAGAAATTGAAAGACCCCACAACTCTGCGGGAACTAAGGAGCCTCCTTGGACTGACTAATTACAGCAGAAAGTTCATTGAGGGCTACGCAGAGATCACCAGACCCCTGATTCATCTCTTGAAGGGGGTGGTCAAGTGGGAATGGGGTCCAGAACAATCCGAGGCGGTAAAACAACTCAAGAGAAGCCTCTCACAAGCGCCTTGCCTAGCTTACCCTGTCAGAAACAAGGAGTTCTTCCTGGAGACGGGGTTCTCTAATATGTGCTTGACAGCAGTATTATACCAAAAGCATGACAAGGTCAATAAAGTAATCTCCTATGCGAGCAAAACTTTATCCTCTGTGGAGGAAAAATTCAACGATTGTGAGAAGGCACTCCTGGCAACGGTGTGGGCATTGAAGAATTACCGCCCGTTTATCCAGGGGGAACACATCATAGTGGAGACTCCACACCAGCCTCTGCAATATCTCCAAAGTGACAGAATCCGGGCCGGAAATGTGAGTAATTCCCGAATTACTTCCTGGATTCTGTCAATGCAAGGCTTTCCTGTGGAGGTCAGATATGGCCAAAACAAGAAGAGTCCCCTCGCGCAAGGTCTGGCTGACTTGCATGATTGTGCCAGAGAAAACTGTCTCGAGGACGAAAGTCTAAAAATAAAGGACAACATGGAGGCATACCTTAATTCCCCCCACAAAGTCTTTGAAGAAGACAAGTGTGAGGGAATGCCCACTGTGTATGTGGATGGATGCTCTTACCATGTTGACAACGACGGGGAGAAAGAACTGGTGGCCGGCGTAGGGAATGCATGGGTGAATGAGTCCCCAGAGCCCTCCGCTGGATACAAAATTGGTCCCCGAAGTAGTCAGGTGGCAGAATTGATGGCTGTGCATCAGGCCATCCTCACTGCTGTCCAGCATCAACTCCACGAACTGGTCATAATCACAGATTCGGATTATGTACGGAACGGGTTCGTGGAGCACCTGGTTAATTGGAAAACCAGAGGCATGTTATGTGCTAACAACAAACCCTTGAAACATGGGAAGTTGATCCAAAACATTGATGATCTGGTGACCTCGAAGGGGATGACCATCTTTTGGAAGAAGATCAAGGGTCATTCCAAAGTAGAGGGACCAGACAAAACTGGAAATGACTTAGCTGATCAGCTGGCCAAAACCGGGGCCATCCAAGGGGATCTAATTGAGATTGAGTCCCTGTTGGGGGAAATCCAGGTCACTGCTATCACTAGGTCCCAGACAAATGCTCACAACGACCTTTCAATTGCACAATGGAGTAAGGAGACCCCTGATGCTGATTTAATTACAGCTCAGAAAGGGGATCCAATAATTGGTACATTTTACCAACACATTGAGGACCCTGAGAACTTTCCCCTGACGGATACCGATTACATTGGGAAAGAGGACCTAAGAGTGTTGATGAAAATGTCCAAAAATGTTCCGAATCCAAGACGGTTTGCTGGTAAGGAAATCCAAAGCTGGCCACGATCAGTGGGTGGTTCCTACCTCATTCCGAAGCCTGATGTTAAGTCACGCCCATGATGCGGCCACCGCCGGTCATAGGGGGTTTCACACAACACTGGAAATCTTAAGAGAGGTTGCATACTGGCCACACATGGGGCAGGACCTCGACCAAAACTTGAAGGGGTGTCTTGTGTGTGCACAATTTCTGCCATCATCTCTCACGCACCGTGCGCCTCTCCAAAAGAGGGGGATGACACTGCCATGGTCAGATTTACAAATCGACTTCGTAGGCCCCGTGATTTGCTCTGCTAGGGGGAATAAGTACATGTTGACTGTGACATGCTTGTTTACCAAGTGGGTGGAATGTCTCCCAGCCCCAAATTGCAAGGCAGAAACTGCAGCTGCCCTGATGATTAACCACATCTTTTCCCGTTTTGGTCTACCTCAAAGGATTGAGTCAGACAGGGGTAGCCACTTCACCAGTGAAGTAATGACAAAGATGTGGGAAATACTGGGGGTCAAAAGGAAGTTACATATTGCTTACAGGCCAGCTTCTTCGGGGGCAGTAGAGAGATATAACCGAACCATTGTGAGCATATTAAAGAAGTTTGTGGCAGATTCTGGGCCAAGTTGGGATATCCGATTACCTCTGGTCCTAATGGCCATCAGATCTACCCCTTCATCTGCAACCAAAATGTCACCATTTGAGTTGATGACTGGGCGCAAGATGGTGCTTCCTCAGCATTTGCTCTACAGGACCCAAGAGCAGACACTAATAAATGCCTCCACAACTCATGAGTATGTGGAGAATTTAAGGAAACACCTTCAACATGCTTTTGCTTATGCTCAGCGGAATCTAGAAAGATCAGCTGATAGCATGAAGACCCACTATGACCTGAAAACTTCCAGGAAGGAATATCAGGTGGGGGACCGGGTCTATTTATACAATTTCCAAAGGAACCAGGCCAAACAGCGAAAATTTTTGCCTACATGGAAGGGACCCTTTGAGATTATAGACAAAATCTCCCCTGTGGCCTACAAGATCCGCATCCCCAAAGGCGGTTTGGCAGAGGGGGAAGACAAGTGGGTCCACATTAACCAGTTGAAGTGTTGCCATCCCAGGCACACTCTGCAACAACTGGAGGAATCCTCTGGAATCCTAGAGGGTACTGTCTCAGATTAATTCAGTTCTAACTTAAAATATCCTACATATCGCCTATCAAATTCTGTGTTTCTCAAGTTTATGTGTTCCTGTCTCTTAATTTAAAAAAAATGTGCATGTTCATATTTGTTGAGTTCTAAAATTTATATGCCACCCCACTATATCAATGGTGGGGGAAAAATGTCTATGAATAGGTATTGCCGCTCTTCCTTTGTCGTCCTAGGAGAAAGAAAACCTGGAGACGGGCCAAGGAGGACGATCCGGAGACCGGGAGCAGAGACGCAAGGGGCCCGGGGTACCGCCCAATATTCCCATCAGGACCGGCGAGGAGAACGGATCGATCCAACCGGATGGAGGAAAAGATGCTGAACTGTGCCATCTATTGGAAGAAGATGAGGAAACATCCCAGGTATTGCGAGTCCCATCAGTGAAACGGAATGGCCATCGCAAGAGGGGGGCTTGTGGGATGTTTTTATCCACGCATCCAAGCCCTACCTCAAAACTGTGCAGTACTGACATGGAAAACATCATGATGGCCAGAGCTTCCCAGAAAATGCACAGGGAAATGCATGAAGAATAGGCTGCCTCTCATTTTTGCCGATGTTATGGGCACAGAAGGGCACTGCCTAAAACCACCATTGGACTACCCACACCGTAGTCTGAAACCATTGGGAATGGCAATGCTGATTGCCAAAAGCAACCTAGAATTGTGGGGAATTCATTTCTTAAATCCCAAAAATGGGTGCAGTACCAGTACTCACCACTATCAGAAAGCCGGCGTTTTAAAACCACCAGATTTTTTATGTAAAACTGAATAAATGAACCCAGAGCATGCCAAAGAAAGACTTACTGAGAGGTGGATACAATGTAAAGTTATATTCTGAAGTGACTTGAAGGTTTATAACAAGACTGGCTGAGCTGTGGATTTCAGCAGTTTAAGTAAATTTGGACTGAAAGACACTAAAACTCAAAATGTTTAAAAGAAATGAGTGACCTACTTTTGAGTGTCACATAGGTTGCAATTGTTTAAATGTCATAGTTTTAAACTTAGAATCAGCATTTTAGCTGCATATGTAAAAATTGTGTTGACTTAAACTGGGGAACAAAAAGTGACATTTTATCTGAAACCTGGCTTAAGGAACTGAATTCTGCCCACCAGCTACCCCCGACAGGAGATGAGACTTGCACAACAGCTGTGTTCCCAGGCCTAGCTGTCCTTTTGCTGCTCCCAACAAAAGGGATATGACACTTCCCTGATTGAATTACCTGGGCTCTGCAGGAAATTGAACAAAGCCCTGTCCTGACTCAGGCAAAGGTTTTATTACGGGGGCTGTAAAAGTAGCTTCCTCCTGAAGCAAAGGGGAGGAGCACTGCCTGTGAGAGCAAGCTGGCTTGGCAGAACTGGAAAAACCAGAAATTCAACCTTGTGCTGGGGGGAAACCACACCCCTTTGGGGCCAGAACATAACTCTAAAAAGATGGATAACTCATAGTACGGACTTGTGAAAATTATTTAAATGATACCATAATTCTTGTGATTTTTCTGCCCACATTTTAAGAGGTTTTTAGAACCGGTGGCATGATCTGGGGGCAAGCTAGCAGTTAAAAGGGTATTACTTAAAATGTATGCATGTTAAAAATCTGACACTTCATCAAGTAATGTCCATACTCCTTGCGCACATGTGTGTAAATTTGGGGTAATGTCCGATATTGCGAAACCAGTTAAAAAGTGCAAATGTCGCCATTTCTGAATGCAAGCTCCCAGGAAGAGCAGATTTGGACAGGGTATACCTCCTGTGATATGTGAGGGGTGCATGTAATTTTAAACAAAGGTGTACCTGTGCAAATATGTCTTTTTGAGCAAATATAGATTGTGTGTAAAGTTTACAGGGGTGGGTTCTCTGTACCATAAACAGACCTCATCATGATGACACTTCATTTCATTCCCCCAATCAAGGGGGAGAGGATGAAGTGGCCAATGACAAGTGGAGAGGGGTAGAGCCTAGTGATGCTGCACACACACCCATTTTCAAAACACATAAAAGCAGACAGTCAGGACAGATAGGGACCTTCAAATCCATTTGCTGCGGGACGCTCTGCCGGGAAAATCCATACTTTACCTCCATCAACCTTCAGAGAGCCAACATAGAGACTTCAAATCTATCAATATCCAGAACCAGAGGCAGAGAGACCCAGACCAGACCGCTGTTAGCAGAACCAGAGAGCTGACCCAGATCACTGTGAAGTGCCGAGACCAGACCAGAGTCCAGTCTAAAACCTGACCAGATCCGTGGCGAGGCCCATTTATTTCAAAAATATATTGTGAGTACCCAGCAGAACTGTGTAGGACTAATCTCTTAGTTAAAATAATATAATCCAAGCTATTTTAATCTAAGTAGAACTGCCTCCTAGCTGTCACCTGTCATTTTCTAGTTGCTAGCTGTCACTTGTCTTTTTGAACTTTAAAATTTCAAATCTGAAAAACGACCTTTACCATATCGCTCATATCTCCGTGATTTTGCCGCGATTTGCAAATTTCTCCACGTGTGAAAACAGCAGTTTCCCTGCTAAAAATTTGTTTAACCTGCCAATCATTCCTAGAATATTGCTAAAGTAAGCCTGAACTAATTTAAACCAACTAATCCTCACCCTGAACCTCTAGAGGGAATTAAAAGCATTTTAGCATATTTTTCACTTCATTGCCAGCACATATAAAAGCATTTTGGGCCTGTGTTTCCAACTTCTGTAGTCTAAGCTTGCTGGGGTGAACTGAATTACATTTAATTGCATTTCTGAGAACTGTGTGCTTTCCTTCCATTTCCTTGCATTGCATAAAGGGGGGAGGGGATTGCCAGAGAAAAGTGATTACATTGTTTTGTTGAAATCATATTGAGTATTTTCTGTATTGCATTTTCATTCAACATTACATCCATCTGAACTTATATAAAGCATTCTCTACCACCTTATTCTTCTGTTCCTATTCACAAGTGTGCTAGTGCCAGACTATCCATTATTGATTACTGCTCAGATTCAGTGTGATATTCAATTATTAATTTATTATAAGGCGTGATATATATATCTATTGTTTAAATTATCAAATAAACCTTTTTAACTTGCAAAACAGAACTACTTCTTGGCTCAGTGGGGTCAGGGGGATTCCAAAAGAGGGGTGTTATATAGGGGTAGTCATCCAGAACGCATGAACTGGACATAAAGATATATCAATAAGGGTTTCCATTCAGTATCCCAGACTAGGCATTGACTTAGCTGTAGTGTTGAATTGAATCCTCTTACAATATGTGGTATGAATGTATAGCTTAGGTGGTTTCCATTTATCTTTGGAGGAAAAGCCCTTACTTCCCTTATTTCTTTCCCTGCATCAGAAATGTAGAAATTGAATAGGGTTGCTCCCAGCGGGCAGCCCTGCTTCACACCCCTTGATGCTTTTATTGCAGAGGACAGAGATCCTTTATGATCCAACCTGATTTTAATTTCTGTTTCTGAGAACAGCTCTTGTATTGCTTTAAGGAGACTCGATGGGCATTTTCAGTCTGTCATTTTGGTCCAGAGTAGTTCCCGATCAACACTGTCGAAGGCGTTGGCCAGGGCGACAAAAGCCAAGTATATCCTTTTTTTTCCTTTATTGCCTCCATTTTCAGCAGGTTTATTAGGAACACATTGAGGGAACAACCAACTCACTTTACAAAGCCCGTTTGCCGAATGTCCATAGCCTCTACTTCATGGATCCATGTTGTTAGATGGTTCAGTATCTGTGTTGCAAAGATTTTACCAACAACATCCAGTAGGGCTATAGGTCTAAAATCTTTCGGATCAGATCTGAGTCCTTTTTTTAAAAATGGGCACAATCACGGTGCTTTTCCAGGATTTTGGCACCCTCCCTTCTCTTATGATATTACAGAAGAGGTTATAACAAAACTCTGCCCATTCCTCAGGGTTCTGCTTGAGCATCCAATTTGTCAAGCCATCAGGGCCTGGGGCTCTTGAGGAACTTAATCTTTTGATATTTGCCAGAATGTCATCTTTACGGATCTCAAACTTCCAGGGACTATGATGTTCTGTGCCCAAGTAAGTTACTTGTTCTTGTTTCTTAAAGGGATCCGAATAATGCACAATCCTTTGGCTCTCGGTAACCGCAGAAGCCTGCAAAGCTCCCTGGGAGGCGTCCATGTTATTTATGATGGACCAAATATCAAATACCTTTTAGTAACTTTGCTCCTTTGTATTTAATTTATCTTGAATAAGAATTGTTTTGCAATCTAAACACTGGCAATAAAATAGCAATATGGTACACTGTTATGCTTCATTTTGAACACATACCAACAATTTGTTTTATAACGTTACAGGTGAATACATATGCTGCTGTCGTTTTTAACATTAATGATGCTTTCCTGGTTTGAAACTGGTGCCAGTTTTCTTTAGCTTCCAGTTCATTGTTCCAATGTGACAAGGCACCACTTTAAATGTTGAAATTACTGCAGACAGTTTTACTTTACTAATTTTTTCAGCACTGCTTGCTGTGGGTTTAGTATTCATGTCCAAATGTCCCTGGCTTGTGGCAAACTCTGTGCCATTTGTCAGGTGCTTTCTCTCATGTAAGTAACTACCTACCCCTACTCCATTGGTACACCATGGACCTAGCAATTGAAAGAAACATTTATGAATGAAGCAATGAATTATGTTGGCACTTCTTCACTTTAAATTGAAGCAGTCTCCATGTCTTAAGTTTGGTGCTGTCCATTACTTGCTTGCACGTTCATTACATGAGGCAACACCTATCTGCTTGTTTTATCTGTGCAATTTTTCTCTGTACAATTGAACCATATGCACCAGACTTGAAAGAAACATATCAGCGTGAGTTTGGTTTTAGTTGAATACTTTTAAATTCAATTTATTTCCACACAGTGCAGGTGTAGGACCCCACTAACATGGACACAGTACTGGCTAGTCCTAATGTTCACTGGCTTATACATGCTTTGGAAGGGGATCTGTTTCCTACACACTCGTGCTGACAAACTTACAGCACTCTATTCCTTCACACAGCACATATTGGCAATGCACATATATGCTAAAAAAAGAAAAGGTCAGGCGCGCACTCTAATTCCCAGTCTTTTTAATCCTCAAACTAGTAATAACAGGGTTTGATCCCAGCAATGTTAAATCCCAACTGCCACAAAATGTTCAAAAATAAATATACCAGCGTTAAATCCCAACTGCCAGTTCAAACGCACAATAGTTCTGCTCCTCCAAGTACTTTCGAGTCTCCAACTCTCTTTAGGGAGGCTGTGTTTATATTCAGCTGTTGCCAATTGCTTGTTTAATTACAGTCTCAAGGAATTCTGGTCTTTGTAGTGATGCCACAATATTTTGTTCAGGAGACCAGGAACTAACTCCCCTCCAAACACACACATCTTACCCAAAATTGGGGGAGGGGGAAAAAACCATGATTATGGCTCTTCAAAGTGAGGGCATGATAACCCCCGGTGCTGCTGCCTCCAGGACCCGGACTTCCTGCAACATTAAGTAAAAAAGAAAAGGTCAGCCGCGCACTCTAGTTCCCGGTCTTTTTAATCCTCAAACTAGTAATAACAGGGATTGATCGCAGCAATCTTCAAAAATGACAGGGTTAAATCCCAACTGCCACAAAATGTTCAAAAATAATTATACCAGGGTTAAATCCCAACTGCCAGTTCAAATGCACAATAGTTCCGCTCCTCCAAGTACTTTCGAGTCTCCAACTCTCTTCAGGGAGGCTGTGTTTATATTAAGCTGTTGCCAATTTCTTATTTAATTAGAGTCTCAAGGAATCCTGGTCTTTGCAGTGATGCCACAATGTTTTGTTCAGGAGACCAGGAACTAACTCCCCTCCAAACACACACATCTTACCCAAAATTGGGGGAGAGGGAAAAACCATGATTATGGCTCTTCAAAGTGAGGGCATGATAACCCGCGGTGCTGCTGCCTCCAAGACCGGGCTTCCTGCAACATTAAGTAAGAAAGAAAAGGTCAGGCGCGCACTCTAGTTCCCAGTCTTTTTAATCCTCAAACTAGCAATAACAGGGTTTGATCCCAGCAATGTTAAAACATAACAGGGTTAAATCCCAACTGCCACAAAATGTTCAAAACGAAATATACCAGGGTTAAATCCCAACTGCCAGTTCAAATGCACAATAGTTCTGCTCCTCCAAGTACTTTTGCACATATATGCTACACATGCGTTTTGGGGATGCTCACCTGGCTTTTGCACAGCTGTGTCCATTCCCTGTCTCTGTAATCGGAGCACTCCTGCTGCAGTCTCCAGTTAAGTGTCATGACGTTATGGGATGCTGGCACCCTGTGCTGCTTTCATGGGCTCTTTTGTCTGCCAGCTTCTCCTTTGGGCACCTATTTATACCACCTCAGTGCTTCCTAACTTCTTTTGAGGGCCAATTGGCACCACCCAGTGCATTATTATTGATTGTTAGCTTCATCCAGAGATGAAGAGGGTCTTCTCATGTTCAGTCACCTTTGCCCTGTGAAGTCCCTCACCTGTCCTCTCTTTTCCCCATCCCAGCCACCGTTCCATAGATGCTGCTCCTGTGTGCAATTACATAAAACAGAGAGCATTTCTGTGCATTTTAAAGTGTACCTCAAATTTGCAAATGGAATGTGCTTTTAAATGTGCAGAAAACAAACACATTCCCCGGCACCTTTTTGAAAGAGGCAAAGGGTGATGCACAAGGAATGAATTCATTTCATAATTGGTATAGCAGTAGTATCACCTGCTGAAGTTCCATTTACATTTGTGTCCCTTAAACAGATATAGAAATGTTTTTGTTTTTTTTAGGTTTTCGTGCCCTCGAATGAATGGACACTATAAAATGTTTTTACCAGCAACCACGTGGCTGCTGGGAGTCTATCATACATTATTGTCAGGACCATACGCCCATCATTAATGTATGCAAGGGGCTAGCTAGTGGACCATTTGCACTGTAGTACAGTCCCCTGGAAATGTGCAGGACAAAGGTGCCATCCGCATTCACAAAAATGGGGCATCTAAAAATGTGTGTCTTGCATGCTGTTTTTAATGCCCATTTTGGTGAACTGGTACCTAACGTGCGTTTTTTGGGTGCACTCAATGTGCTGCACGCGATTTTCAGACAAAAGGATATGTGTGACAAAATGTTTGTGTAAACGTGTGCATCACGTTCAATGCACCATCAGATGCGCTTCTACTTTGCATGGGTTTTGCACATTTTGCAATGTATTGTGCACAGCGCATTTTGGTGGATTTCTTGCAGACTGCATGCGTCACAGGGAGATGCACGAGTGTGGGCATGCATCTTTGCGCAACTATGTCTCTCATTGGGATGTACATGTTTTATAGAATCTGCTCCAGTTTTGCTCCAGGTTTAAGCTTTATGAATCAGGAATAAGTAGATAGATACAAATCAGAGATGCTCACAGGCTTTTTCGCATTTGTTCCAGTGCAAATCCTTGAAAATCACCATACGTGCAGTGAAAATGCTGTTATATTTCTTGTTTTCCTTAAAGGTGGGCGTTGATATCATTTCTTTTGATACAGTAGGATTACTGTTACAGTCACCCTTGTTCGAGTGTAGCCACTGTTGAAAACGCACACCCCCCTTGCTCATGGGAGTGTAGACACTGCACCAGAATAAATGAGCTGCGGGTTATTAATAACCCTGAGAGAAATATCCTAGATATGCGTATTTTCGGTCTTCCATTTGAAAGAACATCCTGCTGACGTGCACACAACTGTGCTCGGTTGTTATTTAGGAGGATTTCTTTGTTTCCAGTAGGCAGGGAAGGTGGATGCATGCTACAGTCTGGCAACAACCAAATATCTAAAATTCTGCTACGTCTTTTCTAATACCCAAATAAAACTGAATGTTGGAAAAGAGTTGGGTAAAACGATTGATCGAATGCATCCGTACAAGTCTGTAGGCATAAAGGTTCCCTTCAGTAAGAGGTTTTGCGTGGCCAGATTCCACAGCCAGCAGTTTCTGTTCATAGTTGAGAGGCACGCCATTGCAGTTCTACAAACTTGCAAAACCTCTGTGGATAGTTATACATCTCTAGAAAACAGGTATGATTGTGAAGTGACAGTGCTTAAAGAAGTATAGATCAGGGCAGCAGGGTAAGGGCCTGGGCGATGTGATGGAGAACTGTGTTTTGAGAGATGAGAGGTGATAACCGAGGAAGAAAAATAAGTATTTGTCGAGGCGAGAGGTTGAAGAGGAACTATGAAGAAGAGGCCATTTTAGAGAAGAGTGAAAGGAAGCTGTTCTTGGGGACTGCACTGTCGCAGAATCTAAGAATGTAGGATTCTCGAACGCACTGTGTCGCTTTCTTTCTAACAAGTGACTGTGAGAACATCAGGGACTTATCTGAGGGAAAAACACAGGGGTAGCAGAGCTCGGTGTGAATCTCAGGAGTTTATAAAAAATGGCAATGACATTTCACCATTGTAAAACGCTTTTGTAAATCAGGCCCAAACTTTTTTTTGTATTAGCAAAAGTCAATTTGTTTTTGTGAAGAATTGTTGTTTTTAAAAATCGATTTGTTTTACATATCACTCTTTTCGAAAACAATGGGCCTCATTAAGAGTTTGCCAGTGCGGAATTAACGTGCCGCTACTTCAGTTTACAAGTATGTTTCCGCACCAGCAAACTCCAAGTTTGCTGGTGGGGTGGCCAGAATTACCTCCAGCAGCTGGAGGTAATTCTGCCACCCCACCAGCAAAAATAGCCGGTATTACCAGCTATGTTGCAAGTAATACCGGCAAACCCCCCATGGAGCAGGACTCCATGGAGGAATGGGGAGTAACTGCCCTTACCGGCACATGTAATCTGCCATTAATTCTGACACACCAAGTGCCGGTAACAGTCATTCCATTTAGTGGCATTCTGTCAGATTTACCAGTGGGATACCACCAAACGTGTAATGAGGCCCAATGATTTGTTTTTGGAAAAAAAGGTTAGATTTGATAAACAATTAAATAGTTTATCACAAAAGTATTATTTTTTTAAAACACAAATATTGTTTTAAGAACTTGCCTGTTCTTAATGGATTATTTTTGTAGCAAATCAATCCGGTTTAGGATTTGTCTCATGGCAGAACATTTAGGTCAAGGGTCATCGTTGCCCTCACACTATTGTCCAACGCAGTGGGTCCATGAGGTTCTGCATCTCCTAAAGCAATCCCTTTATATCATCAACAGCGCCATATTCAGGTTAACCAAGGACATGTCAGCAATTCAGCATGAAGTAAACACCATATTCCAGAGGCAAACAGCAATATATTAACACAAGCGTTCTGATATGTGATTCAAAAGCCGTAAAATATGTTTTATAAACGAACCAGAAATCAATGTTGGAACTAAGCCACGGCTCCTAGAGAAAAGCCCACACAACTCCTATCCTTCTTTGCAAGTCCTTTGATGAAAGCAGAAAGGAGCATTTACAACAGTGATTTGCAGCGTGCAAGCAAGAGCTATCTTTCCTCTCCGGCAAAAAATATGAAAATGTAGTCAAGCGCAAGGAATTTGCAGCAGCTAGATAAAGAACAATAAAAAAGGCAAGTGATTAGTGAAATGAAATGCATTCCACCCGGAGGCATGCACAGTAATGTTCCGCAGCATTACACTAAACAGCCTGTGAGACATTTAAACAGGGACATGCCTATTTATTTTCAACTCCCTCTACGGCCAGGGCCTTCGGCAGAGAGGTTGCCCAAGGCTTGTCATAAGTTATAGATAAGGAACAAACACTGGAATATTTTCTTTCCAGAAAAATAGGACTTTAAATTAGACAGAGGGAGACATGCCGGATACAGAAGAGTAGACATAATTTTAGATGATCCCTATGGTAATTCTCACCCGTGACCTGCCCCTCCCCAGCAAAACACACACCCCTTGCATCTCTTTGTGCTCGTCTATCACACTGTAAAATCGAAGTTTGCGCTCCATAGGGCCTGTCAGTGTTATTTATAGACATGCTATTGAGAGTTGATAACTTAATTGCAGCTGCAAATGATATACAGCTGTAATACAAATGTTTTAACCACTTTTTCCTTAAACGACTTGATTTATAAGCAATATGTCCATGCTCGCATCTGCTCTTTGCAGTTAAGTCTTCTTAAAACAAGCATTCACAAAGTTAACAGGTTTGGCTTTTGTAAAGGGAGGCAGCTTGCTTCACTAAAGGAGATCATATGCCAATGCCAAAACATTTGGCTTTGCTAATGCTTCTTTTTTCAAGTATTTTTATCAGTGGCAGTGAGAGACACAGGTGCTCCTTATAAGGTTGCCGGTAAGCCGTCGGTAATACCGGCGGCCTACCGGTAACCTCAGGTTACCTTTTCAGCCGCCCAACATCCAGTTAATACCAGGATATTACGGGCATCCGCAGAATGATACATTCCCATTCCTGTGGAGTGCCAAAGTACTCCATGGAAATGGGAACAATGTAGCACCAGCATCGATAGTAACGGTGCAAGTGCTTCAGTGATTTATCTGCGGGTAGGGGCCTGAACTACCAGCAGCTCAGGCCTGCTGGTAGTTCACAGCCCCTACCGGCAGACTCGGAGTGAGCCATTCTGGAAAAGGGGCCAGTAACGTTGTTACCAACACCTTATTTCCAGACTGGCTCACTCCTAATGAGGGCCCTGGTCTGCTCCTGTGATATTATGCAAGAGTGTAAAGACTGATGTGAAGTTATGTCCATGGCCAACAGCTCCAACATTATACAGTTTATTGCGAAGGATACAAATAGGGTTCCATACACAAGCTGAGGTTTATCAATACTATTTAACTTGAGGTCTTCAAAGTACAATACTGAAGAAGAGATTTAACACACCTTAACTCCAGGACTGGCTGATACTAAGAACAAGCTGGCTATATTGCTCCGGATCAAAATAATAGATGCAGATGGTCTCTGTGATGAAATGACTTCTGCTCTGCAGGAGTCAAGGCATAAGTAGTGGCTGACCCACCTATTCAACCTCGCTCTACTATTAAACCTGGAGTGACCCTAATTCTAAAGGTAAAACAGACAGAGCCCAACGAGAATACCTCCTTTGCCTTTTGTGGTAACATGGGCAGAGGGCAAGCTTTACTCTCAGGAGGGGTGTCAAGTTGTAACAGTAAAAATCCAAACAGCAACAGTACAAAAACTCTAACAAAAAAGAATGTCAAACCAAGTTTCTAAAAAAACATAGACTTATAAATAAAAAATCAGATTGCAAATCATTAACTATGAACACAAATAAAAAAATCCACCCATGTGGAAACAACACCAAAAATGCAGAACTGGTATAGAATAGCATTCTGGGTACTTGGGTGGGAGTGATCAGGCAAGCAATAACAGCAATATCACTGCTTAAAGGATATATCTTTCAATAAAAGGATTGAAAAGGGAGGCTGATCAGTCCCCATGGTCCCAAAAAAGGGGACAGGGCCTCTTAATATTAGCTTGTTCTTGAATGGTTCAACAGCATTGAACCAGGCTTCTCTGTGCATTTCTTGCAGTCAAACCGGGTTTGAGATGTGGCGTGTCACATTGATCCAGGTGGCGATTCATCGATGAGTCAGCATTGAGATGAGACTCTGTACAGTTAGAGTTCAATGCAATACAGTTCGAAGAGTCCAACAGGTTCGAATCAGCAGTTGTGTCAAATTGAGATGATGTTACCGCTGGGTCGATGTGGCTTGTGACACGATGGCTTTCAGCAGTTTGAATGTGCTCAAGTCCGGTGGTGGCAAGGTCCTGTTGGCATGATGTAGTGCTCTTAGAAGCGGCAAGTTGAAGGCATCTGCAGTGGTGGGCTGGTGTTCAAGTCAAGGCAGTGAAAAGTGCTACTGGCACAAAGTGGCGCTGAACCGGTTCAAAGATAAAGGCAACCAGTTAGACGTTGTGAAGTGCAACAAGGAACACCACAGGCCCTGCATTGACTTGAAGGGCACTTGAAGGGCACGTAATGTGGTTTGAATGTGTTGTGATGCTGTGCAAACAGGACTCTAGTTACTGATGGGTTTTCTGACTGCTAGGAGTCCCAAACTGGGGATTCCAGGACAAGGTACGTCTTTTTGTTCTGCACTTCCACTCCAGGGGGCGTAGCTGGTACCTACAGGGGATCCTTCAACTCCAGAGAGGAGACTCATTCAGTGCAGCTGGCAGAGTGATAGGGCTTGGTCCGAACAGCAGTCACCCACACTGTTCCCTCAGGATTGTTAGGGGCAGAGCTTACCTCTGCCTTGCATGCCTTCTATCTTCACCTCACTGTTGGAGGACTTTGGAATGGACTGCACTCCCAATAGAGGCACAGTAAATAATCCTTGTCATCTTGAATGTCCAAAATGAATCCAGGAGGGGGTAACTGACCCCTTGTTTTGCTTTTACCTTGCCCTATGGGGAACACCTCTGACTTACCTGTCCCCGGCCCTTACCGCAAAGTGAACTGTTGGACTCAAACAGGCAAAAATAAGACATGTAACAGCCGATAACAGTCATGATAAAAGGCTTGTTATAGGCCGTTTATTTTCCATACACAGGTATAGACATCTATTGGTATATATATCTATATAGATACGAATAGAAAAAACACCCAATAAACATACAATTGGTTATACACAAACATAGAAAAGAAATATCTTCACCTTCAAAGCTGCTGCCGAAGACACGTTCATCTTGATCAGTACGACACTGCTTAGTCCCAGAGCAGGTAGGCAAAGAGATCACGCGCAATAATGGGATCTGGAGCGGAGCGTCTTCCCTTCCAGCGAGACTACATCACCCAGGGATCTAAATTCGGACTCCCTTTTCGGCTTACAAGCCTCTTCTCTTTCATGGGGGCTTTTCCCTGCCTCTTTCACTTATGGCTGCCCTCGGCTGAAGAGCAGATCACAAGTAAAAGTGGCAAAGAGTGGAAAAAAACAGCCAGAAGTGGAAGAAAACCAGCTCTCTTCCCCTTGCATTAATTCCCAGGACCCCTTATCACTGCACCTGCGTTGAGCTCTGACTTTTCAGTTTGTCCTTCAACAGAAAATACCATAACTTTTCTCCAGAGTAAGTCCATTCGGCAACAATATTTACGTGACCTTGCTTTGCCTTCTCTACCAAGCTGCAGACATACTCTGCTGAGCTTGCAAAGCCTACGAGAGACATATGCATTATTATAATGATGCAAAGTGAATGTCCAAGATCGCAGCGCACCAGCGCCATGTTGTTTTTGCGCATGAGCATTACACCCCTTCATTACAAAGGCAAATTGTTACTGGGGATTTGACAAAGGGGCCCAAGCCCTGTTGCTCTTAGAAGCGACTTTTGCCTTATTACATCATAACCAGAATGGCTTTCCCTGCAGGAACTAGAGGGGATGGGAAGGGGAAAAAAACAATGGAAAAGCAAGTTGGTGGAACCCCTTCTCATGTAAACCTTTCCCTCTCAGGCTACTCTAACTCTGCCCCTTTGCCATGCCTGCTGACTTCAACGGTTCTCTGTAGTGCAGCACCTTGGTGTGAAGTGGGCCTTCCGGCACGTGAGTACCCCTTTGAAGCATGTTTACAAGGAAATCTTCCAATGAGAGCTCCTGTGTCCTGAGGAGAGGTATTACCCTTCCACCTGTGCAATCAAAGGAAGATAGCATATTGGCTATTGTCTCACTTGAAGCAATGTATTAGCCTGAATAGGCATACATATACAATGCCTTCAAATCACTGACCTAGGCTCACAGAGTTGATACTTGTATGACATCAAATTGGTGTGGTTTTAAAGAGGATGTGCTCTTATCAGTCACCATACATGAACCAGGCATGGCCTATTCTTAGGGAGTACCCTGCTACCAGAATGATGAAGTGACAACTATTACATTTTAGATCAGATGTGCAGAAGTTAAAATGCAACCTCTGGCTGCAGTGTCTTTGGGTCACAGCAGCTGTCAGGAATGCACATGTGACCACTGAACCTGCAGATGCTGCCGTTGTCAGGAGATTGGTGCAGTCAAAGGTACATGGATGCATTATGTTTTTGGTTTGGAGCTTTATCAAAGAGGAGTCTAATTAGCACACTCTCTTTTCAGAAACAAAACTGCCTGCATCCTTTTATAATCATACACATAAAAAAAAGCTGGCAATCGATCACAGACTCTGTTTTGCATAGTTGAATCTTCTATTAGTAGTGGAATGGAACATACAAATTTGTATATGAATACGTGATAACAACTGTGACGCTTCGCATTATTGGCTTGTGAGTGACATCATAGGCAATGAGAGCGAGAGTGAGAGTCTAGATTTTCAAAAGGCAAAATAGCCCTGTTGTTGGTCCCTATCCAGCTACAAGTTCACGTTTTGCTGATATTTTCACAGCTGTAGCCCATGAAAAACAGCTAAAAGCCCATCTGCATTTGTTCAAGTCTAGGTTCCTGCTGTTGCTGCACAAGTCAGAACCTCCTCCTTTAATACATTGAGATGCTGCATGCGGGAGAGGTCATACCAATGTGTCAGCAATGGCACAGTGAGGGAGGCAAGGAGGCACCATTCCAAGAGCCACTTCTTCATGCCCAGTGTGTTTCATCTGTCTCCTGTGGCCTGGCCATGGAACGTTCTTTTAACAAAACATTTGTGCACAGGAATGTACATGTCCACCATACAGGTGCCACAAGCTGGAGATGAATGCTTACTTGGCAACCAAGCTTTGATGTCCACTTTGGCACACCATGGGTCGCTTTCTATCTGGGGTACTGTGCTGCCTGAAGCTCAATCATTTTTTGCTGCAGTAGATCACTGTATTTGTAGCAAAAGGCTTATTCTTCAAAGGTGTATGCATGAAGGTTGAATGTAATGCAGAGTGTGTGTGTTTATGAATGCATGATATGTGCATAGCTATATGATTGCTTCATCAATTCTCTAATACATTTAAGACTGCAGGATTACAAGACCCCACAACTCCTGAAAATTAGAACTATATTTTGTACTCTAGGTAGGGTCTACACACTTCCAACAATGCACCATCCTTTCTGAGATCAGTGCTCAGCACATGGTACGCAAGGTGCTTTTTACAATCTCATGAATCATTTCTCACAAGAAAACCATCCCCATTCTTTGTTGAGCGTGGGACTATTAGTGGTTATCTGCTAAAGTTGCACCCCCTCTTGCACTAAGGCTGTGTGTTAGCCTGACAATGATTGCAGGTTCTGGGGCCATACCAGCCTGCACAGAAGTGGTGCTGTGCCACAATTTCACCTGCAACCCTTGGTTCATCTCCCGCTGGAATTCTGAGATTCAGGAAGCCAGCTAATATGAGACTTTGATTCTAATATCTGACTTTATTTACGCAACTCTAGCTTTATAGCTGGATCCATGCCATGTGTTAAAAGGAGTGGCATCCTCTTCAAGTGGCCCAGTTGTGCTGACAACAGATCTCCGCCTGAAGCATTGCAGCACTACTTTGGGACCCCTACTCCTCAAGCTAGATGTGAACTTAAACAGGCTCCATCCACTCATCCAAATGGAGGAGATATCTGACATCGTTTTGGGTACCTATGTTTTATGGATAAGCTAAGGGTCTTCAGAGTCTAGGCAGGATATTGTATCACATGACAAAGTCATATGCAACTCAACCTGCAGTTTATTTTAGCCATAGCACCTCATAGTAGTTACCCATAAGTGGAAGGACTCTAGTTTCATTATTAGCAACATATCTCTCATATGAGCTGGGTGTTTCCTATCTTGGCCAATAGCGCCTCCATCATTAAGTTCCTGACTTTCATTAGCCGATTTCTGGGGGATTTCCAGGCTCTCATAGATCTCTTTGCCTCTGAGAAAGTCTACTGCAGGGGTCACTCTTGGTCCGCTTGGGGATTGGAGTTTATGACAACCCCCCATTACATTGAAAGCCATGGTTTAGCACAGATTAAGCAAGATAATGCACCAGTCACACTAGAAAATCCTTATTGTCTTTGTAATTCCAAAGAAAACTTTACTTTTACAAACGGTATTGGGACAAGTGTGGAAACACCTGTTTGTTCCTCCTAAAAGCCATCAACCTACCATTAACATGTTGGACTGGAGGTGTGTGTGTGAGGGCATGTATCATTATGTTTTTGTGAGTGTGACTGTAATAGTTAATGTATTTGTATTTGTCTGAATGTGTTGTGTGTCTTTGTGTCAGTGTGTCAGTGTATCTATATGTGCAAGTGCGCAATATGTGAATGTGTTTAGTGGGGGAGGAGAGGCATATCTTCAAGGTTATTTTAGGAATGCTGGAATATATTGTGCGTGAGACATCATACAAGTGATTTACAATGGCAATGCTGGCACAGACTGTGTGCATACAATCAGAAAAAAGAGATATACAGTGGCAATACTGGCATGTACTTGCACATTGATTGTCATGATAGTGATTTACAGCTGCAATGTTGGCATATTGTGTGCGAGGAATGAACGTAGTTTATAGTGGGAATGCTGACAGATATTGTGGGTGCAGCATCATGCAAATAATATAAAGTGTCAGTGCTTGCAAATATTGTGGGTGTGACATTATGTACTGTAAGTGTGTAGAAGGAGAGACTGACACAGAGGTGACATGATTGTTGGCACAGATTTTTATTTTGTTGAAAAATAAAGAAGAAACCTATCCCTCACTAATTCTAAGAGGGGTTTCCCCGCATCAAATAAGGAACTAAGTAATCTGACAGAATGTCCAAATAAATGAAAAAGAGTCCAACATCTTGTGTCAGAATACCTACTCTTATCCCTTACACTATTAAGCAAACTAAAGAGACACTGGGTCTTCTTGGTCCAGAGGAATGGCTCCTTTCTTCTGGAAACTGGTTTATAGTTAATTGGCAGGTGAGAACTGTGCCTGAGAGAATGACTCCCTTCTCCAGGTATCGGTTCCTTTCCAGGATATATCACACAGTTCCAGCTTGAAGTACTGTAAAGTTCTCAGTTCAAAACTGAAAAGTTCCAACTCAAACATCATTCCTTCTTCATAGTTTTCCTCACTAACGGGTTCTTGGAGAATGCCTCCCCTCACCAGGTATCTTAGTATCAATACTTTTGCTTTGCCAGGGGATTGACTCCTTTCCCTGGGATTTCTTCTACTTGATTTCAAGGTGCACAACACCAGGAGGAAAGGCTTTCGTCCACTGATCTCTTTTGGCTTTACGATACACAACACGAAGGGGTATTCTTTCCCCTGGTCTCGCTTGGTTTCACAGTACACAGATGTTGGGGGAATGACTCCCTTCCCAGGGGCCCTTGTCAAGCTTTTGTAACACTTCACTGATGCTGGGGAAATGTCTCTCTTCCCTCAGCCCCTCTAAGGCCTTATGTGGCAGTTCAACACACCAGGGGGACTGTTCCCTTCCCGTGGCCTTTCTCAGGCTTTATATGGCAGTTCAACACACTAGGGGGACTATTCCCTTCCCCTGGCCTTTCTCAGGCTTTATATGGCAGTTCAACACACCAGGGGGAATTATCCCTTCCCCTGGCCTTTCTCAGATATTCTATTTGCTGTGAGCCTTTCCAGTGGGTCGGGTAGGCAGACCTGGTTCACCTGAGGGTCCCAGACCCGGTCTCTTACACGCTGTTCGACTTCCACTATTCCTGTTTCACTATCTTGCCAGGTATAGGTCTTTGCCCAAACATTCTTATATTTTAGTTCTGGGTCCCAGAACCTCTCAAAACTGTTTCTTGTGTTCCCTCTGTGGAGCTTGGCAGCCTCCATGCCTTCAATAGGAGCTCCCGGTTTTCTTTGTCTTCCCCGAACCTTCCGACAGCTCCCTCTCCAGTTCTGCAGTCCTTGCGCTGCTTCCAGAGACTCTGCAGCACTTCAATGGAGCTGGGCTGTGCGTCTCTGTTCAACTGTGTGGTTTGGCGTGTTCTTTATTCCAACACAGGTTCTTGTGCCTGGACTTTCTTCTTCTTATGTTCTCGGTCTGCCAGTGCACAGTGAATCAATGAGAGGCGCCATAATTCCTCTGACTGCATCCCGGTCAGCAGCTTCAGCTTTGCGTGCAGTATAGGTACTTTGCTCACAGTGCCTCCAAGGAAAGTCTGACAACTGTGTCAGCCCCTCCTTCATCTTTAAGCCATTCGGCATTCGATAGCTAGAATGTTCAATTTAATTCTGATGATGAATGATGCTGGCTCTGCACCCCCTTGCCTCAGTACAGTGCAATGGGCCTTCACTGGAGTCAACCCTACTCTTCCTCGTCACAGTAATGGGGTTCTCACTGATCTTACAAACATACATAGGAGAGGATACTTCATTAGAGGAAGGCAAGGAAGGAGGTAGGAAAGAGGTGTGCGTGTGTTGGGGATACCATGTTCTCCCCCAGGTCATCACTAGTCCCATAGGGTTTTTCCCACCCCATGAGATCCACCTGCTGAGTACCACCCCCAGGGGGACTATTGGGTAGTGGCCATGCCTCCCTGGCTTCATGGGAAGGGGCTCCTCCCCTAGGGGAGAAGTGACGACATCTGGGGATTCGTCACAGTATATGGTACACAGTGGCAATGCTAACACATATTGTGGGGAAAGCTTCATGAAAATGATTTACACTGGCAATGCTGGCAAATATTTTGAATAACACTTTGTGAAAGGGATTGCCAGGGACAATACTGGCATGTACTGTGAGCATGGCATCAAAGTGTTTTACAGTATGAAAGATGGCATATATTGTGGGTGAAGTATGATGACAGTGACATACAGCGGCAATGCAGGTATATTTTGGTGCAGCTTCAGAAAAGTGATTTACAGAGAAAATGCTGATCTATTTGGGGGCACAACTACATGACAATGAATTAAAGTGACACATGTGGCATTTATTGTGTGTGCAACATCATCACAGAGAATTAGAGTAGCAATGCTGGTATAGTTCTCTTCAAGATTGTTAATATTGGCCAACAATGCACAAAGTGCACCTTTTCCTGTGAAAGAAACACGCTGCCTTGTCTAGCAACTTCTGGTTGATTTATTCCTTTTTTGCATTGTTAATATTCCTACAGAGAAACTAACTGCACCGCTCCTCTCTCTCCAAGTTGTGGCATTAGGTAGAAAACGTGCAGCCTATGCACAAGGTTTTGTCGGAGAGGAGCACACTGTAACATATGGATATGTATTAACCCTTATTTATGCTTCTATGATCTTCAAATATAGAGGGTTGGATTGTGAAGTATTACCAAGTTCAATGGTGAGCACCTTGTTCCTCCGTGTCACCTTTGGCAGCTTAGAGGGCAGATTTATTAGGGCCCTTTGGCATAACGTATCTTTTTGCTGTGGGTGTATACTGTAGTAGAGCAAAGTTCCTATAGAACCTCCTTGCTTCCAAGGTCTTAGAACAGAGAAGGTATGGCAACCATGGTACAGCAGAATATAGGCAGAGCTTTGAAGCCTTACACAGGCCATTGTCCTAGCCACAGACACATGTGTATGCTAATTATGACCGTCTTCTAACAATGGCCTGAAGTCATGTCTGAGAAGAGGAGTGTTAAGAGGGGTGGACCAAACTGAGGCCTACCTGTGTGTGATGTATTTTATGCTAATCTGTATGCAGAATCTATAATACAGTAGGGTCTACGTTATGTGTCCTTCCCTCATAATGTACTATCAGGTTCCTGGCACTTATTTGTGCTTGAGCAGGTGCGTTATACAGTATGGTTCCTTGATTATGGCTCCCAGTCTGTTTCCTGTCTCCACGATATGAACATGTATCTTTCTCGCAGCCTCTAAATTCATACAGTAACTGAAACAATACTGTATGTTCGGGTATACATACTTTCCCACTGATGTTTAATATGGGTCTTTCCGGTCTCTACTGTATGCTGGGCCCCTGAACAGATGGGGCAAGTGCAGGAAGTGGCTGTGTGTTGTCTGCTGTAAAGGCCTGCAATGCTCTGTGGCCTTCTTGTCCGATAAGGTAGATGAGCCATCTGGTATCTATCTCTCAAAACATTGTTTTTTTAACAACACCTGGCCAAGGACTAATTCAAATGGATGCGCATAACGACAGACCTCAACTCACTGTACTGTGCTACTGTTAAAAGATGCCATCAAAATATTGGCTACCCTCACTCTGTACAGTGCTGCGCTGCTCTCGAGCTAGGACTGTGCTTTAATCAATTAAAAAAAGTAGGCATAGAGTAGCTTTGATGATACGGACTGGCGCCTGGCATGGTTCGGGGGAGGAGGGAGAGGTTCTGCTCCCTGATCTTCAGAACATCTCTATTAACAACATAAGAATAAAATGTTTCTAACATTCTACACTTGACCTTCATGGAACAAAGGCAATCACTGTTTTTAATAACATTAGTTTAGCTTATGTTTCATATGCTTGTACATTGCTAAGTCAGCATGTGCTGCCATAGCCCTTTCCCATGATCAGAGTAGAATTGCTGTGTGTGCTGCTTTGATTTTACATTTTCTATACAGTGCACAGCTAAAGAATCCCAAAATGAAGCCATTGGACCCTAACACTGTGCACCTTGTAGCATACAGTACACTCTTAAGAGTTACAGTAGTGTGGAGGTCTGTAACCCATGACTCGCCTGATGTTTTGGACTACAGCACCCATGATCACTCACCATTGACTAGACTGGCTAAGGCTGATGGGAGCTGTAGTCTAAAGCATCTGAGAACAAAAGGTTGCCGAACAATGAGTTAGTGTAACTATGTGTGCGTAACCGTAGGGACCATTCCCTTTTGCCAAATACCTCATTCCACCTACATAAAGCTTCCTATATGCATGCTTTGGGATGCAATATGCCTCACCCTCTAAAGAACAAGGAGTTGAGAGGGTCTAACAGCCCTCTCACAATTCTTTCTGACTCGGACGAGACCGTTCCTTTTCAGACATAGATTACTTCTCACCCTTACAAGCAGGAGAGGGAGGGGCATTTCAGCATGCCTGAAGGAGACAGGAGTGGAAATGACAATACACCTGGACATGAGGAAAAATATCAAGAAGGATTGAGAGACCTAGAACTGCAAGAAATAATCTTCCAGAGAAATCAAGAGAGAGAAAGTGAGTGTTGCCTCCTCAGCCATGCTGTCATTAAGTAATAATGCATAAAAACGGTGGTGAATGTGCTGGTGGCAGAGGCAAGTAGAGGGTGCACTATAACATTGAGCACTGGAAAAATTATGCTGTTGTTTTTACCCAGATTCCAGGTACTACTGTAGATGTACTGTACTTGTCATTGATATGTGAAATATTGGCCAATTTACGATGCACTCTCTGCCCTGATACTAGGCCCTGATTCTCAGTGGTTTGTAGCCTGAGCTAGCTCATGAAGGTGAGGCTGCTGGGAGTTGAAGTTTGAATCATCTCATGACCAATGGGCACTGTGGCAACTTTCAATTCTGTTTCCCCATTGCCACTATGAAGATAATACAGAAGATAATACATACAGTATGTGTATAATGGGTGTTGTAATGTTCGTAGCAAACCAACAGTAGACACATAATGGCATCTTAAAGAGCCAATAGCTACGCTGGCGTGGCAGTGGTGCCCTTTGTAGTAGAACAGCTACTCCTGCACCCTCGCGCTGCAGCTGAGCCTAACGTAGGGTGCTGCAACCACGCCAGCACCCGGGAGCCTATTATTTTACATAGGGTGACAAGGATGATGCAGCAACAGCACAAAGGAGCTTTCTAAAGGCTCCTCCATGCTGAAGCCTATGGCGTCCCATGTAAATCCTATTAGTTTGCCACCCTGGGCAACAGTCCAAATTGCCTATGCCTAAGGCCGGACCTGTACATCACACTCTCCTTCCCCACACAGCACACATTTGGCTAGAGCCATTGCATGAACATCTGGGTGTTCTACACCCACTGAATGGCAAATGACAAGGAGCCACCTAATGGTGAAATGATAAAATGCACTTTGAATGTCTGTGTTCGACTGGTATCACAGACACATTGGTGCCAAAACAGCCTTGAGATATGTGGTCGAGTCGCTCACTGAAAATATGCAATATGTATAAATGTCAGTCTCAGGAACTGTATAATATGGGGCAGCCTCATAAACAAGATGTACAATGGCAATGCTGGTATATATTGTAGGCTCAGCTTCATGAAAGTTATTTATAGTGAGAATGGTGACATACAGTGTGGATGCAGCCATCATGAAGATGTTGTAAAATTCTTCTGTTTACTGTTGGTGACCTTAAGTCTATTGGATTAATGTGGTACCAAAGTGAACTAATTGCAAATTGAATTACTTTTTACCCATTAACTCAAGAAAATGTCTGTAAAATGCACTATTTCAACGCATTATTTTAAATAAATCTCTGCGAGATCCCTCACCACACCCAAAACACTCTACATTTCTTAGGGCTTCCTCAATACACTCAGCTGTTTGCACTTCTTCAGGAAACTTGTTAATGCCCCTCCACTGAAAATATAAACCAGCCGCCAAAGACCTTAGTTTGTTTATAATGCGAAGACCTTTGTGAGGAGTCACCTACTCTCTGGCGCCGAAAGCTCACTGTGCCAATGTGCGTTAGAGGTCAGACATTTCAATCCAGAAACTCTAGATACCTGCTACCTTTGCTATAATATCAATATGCAGATATTTTGGTTGTGCAATGCTGTGATATAACAAACGTGACCAATTTGGTTTAGATTTAGATGTTATGTCTACGGACTTTTAATTGAATTGATACACAGCAAAGTAATCACATACTTACTCTGCATTGCTTCGTGCTCATCTGCAGAATTTCCCTCCAGTAAAAAGAAAACAATGAATGGGAAAGCCTAATAAGAAGGGTGTCTTCATGATCGTGCACAGTAGACAATATGGTGAATGATGCATGATGCGACGGCCCTGAACAATTGTGCTTCTTTGCTATGCAATGCTGTCTTTAGGACCTTATTGTGTATTCATCCTTGTTGTTAAATGCACTTTGATTGTACAAGGTTGAAGAGTGTGCGTTATCTTTTTCTTTCACTCTTGCTTTGATGCACAGTGTAGTGCTAAAAGGCACATGCTAGGTTAGAGAGACTAGGCATGTGTCAACTGCTATTCAAATGAAGATATTTATAGAAATGTATTGAGGTTTCTTTGTTTAGCAGGTGCAGTTTAAAATTTCCAAGAAATAGAGAAAAGAGATCAGCCCCCACTCTTTGCTTGGAGAACCGTCTGATCTGCAGAGAGTTGGAGCTAGAGGACCGAAGGGAGGTATTTAGGGAACGAAAGTTGGATGCATTGAGGTCCCAGGCCCCAGAATGCCTTGTGGATGATGCAAAGGGTCTTGAAGTTGATCCTTGCAACCACCGTGAGCCAGTGGAGAGATTTTAGGGCTGGAGCGATGTGCAGTCCCTGGGGTAGGCCAGGGATAAATCCTGCAGTCCTATTCTGGATTAGTTGAAGAGGGTGAAAGGAGGAGAGAGGTAGATTAAGGAAGAGGCTGTTACATTAATCAAGCCTTGAGAGAACCGGAGCTCTAGAGACATTGAGTTTCTGGGGGAAGGCAAGGAAAGGGGGAATGCCTCTAAGGAGGTGAAACTGATAGTTGGCAAGGTCAGTGATATGAGGGGAGAAGGAGAGAGAGGAGTAAAAGATGCCACCCACGTTTTTAGCTTCACACAAGGTTGATGAGCGGGGGACCAAGGAGGGCAGCCAGAGGGAAGGAGGGGATAGGAGTCCCAATGAAAAGGATCTCAGTCTTACTGGCGTTAAGGCAGATTTAATTAGCAGCACCCCATGCCTGAATAGCATTCAGACAGTCAGGAATGAGAGAGGAAGGAGAGGAGGAAGATGAGGGAATATGTCTTGACACTGCATTTAAGAAAGTCTCCCACTATAGGCAAGCAAGATCTGAAAATGTGCTGAGTGGCGTCAGAACACAAGTCTTGGAGAGTGCAGGGAATCAAAGTTCTCTTTCTTGAGACACTGTATGATAGTAAAACGAAAGAACCAGTGTGTCAGAGACAGTGAGAGAAAAACTCAGTGTATTCAGAAAGATAGTGTAGGAGTGTGTTATGGGACAATAGATAAGTAGTGGAAATACATATCAAAGGAAATCAGTGATGCTTACCTGCATATACAAATCGGTATAGTTCAGGCAATGCTTCTGTGAATAGAACATATTCATGTCCTATGTTTCCTTAATTTCCTTGTGCAACGCTCCATCTCAGCTCACCCCTCTTCCCCCAATGGTTTGTCTGCACAAAGAGGTGTCTCGCTCGTGAGTGTTGCAGAACCTGGGTTAGGTATCTGCCTCTTCTGAGACATATATGCAAGACTGTGAAATTGTGGCCTCAGGAAGTCTGAGACGAGATTGCGGAGGAACAGAGCTCATTGCTCAGCAAATGAACACAGTTCTTCAATGCCATATTACCCCGTGCTCATGATGGGTGCCTAAAAATCTCTTGCTATAATTGGCCGAGAAAAGGGAGGATTGGGAATCAGCCAAACATCTCTTTCTGTACATCAGGTGTTGCTGACAGAGAGGAATAAGATTGGAATACCCTTTTCGTGCTGTGTCATGCTTCCAAGGAGAGGGTCCCCCGATTAATCTATTTTCATCTATCTCTAGTGCTTGTCCTTCTTCGGGGTTAGGGCAGCCATCTGGTGTCATAACTCTGACACTGCTCCCTTTTAAAATGGAACATTTTCAACACAGATGCTCCAGCCCCTGACGTGGAAGCCCCACAGGTTCAAGAGCAAATGGTAAGCCTTGAGTAACTTATTTTCTTTGTACATCTGTAGCAAGATTTATGGCTCTAGTGTTAATGCCAATGCACTAGAGAGGTGCCACAAGGAGAGAATAAGGATCTTTAGAGGATAGCCCCCATCCCTCAGTGATGGCAACTCTCACGTTGGGGCATACATGCCGCGGCCATGGAGCCTTGAGGAAAAATGCAATAAGAAGCAGGCGCAAATAAGGGACCAACGCTTACAATTAATGGCCAAATCAAGGAGAAGCCAAATCAAATTAATCAGAAAAGCGCGATAACCCGCAAAGTAAAGGCCGTTAAGGTGGCGGGTGTTTATCCAATGAAAAGGATGCTTATTCAAACCAAAACGATCATGAAAGACATAGGTGCTCCATACAATGAAAAGATAGATATATCATGTAAGGAATAGAGAAGGAGGGGTAGCCCGCACCTGAGTAAGATGGAGTTGTGGGAGATGGATACTCCAGCGTGGGACTACATGTACTGGGAAGGAGATTACACATGAGGCTGTCTTGATAAGCAGGCGGTGCGTTTCAGGTGATGCTCGTGATTGTACCCCGAAGCATGCCCGCCATACTGCCTGAGACAAAGGTGACCTCGTGTTAGACCGCGTTGCTTGCAGTTTTTCAAACATTTGATTGCCGGGCTGCAATGGTGACTTTCCAGGGCCCAGGCTGTAAGTCGTTTTCTGTTGCAGAGCACTGCTCGATTGCTCCAGTGAGACCTGGGCCACCGCAGTGAATTTGGAGCCTCATTATGTGAGGTGGGGCTTTGATTCTCGGCTACATCTTCACCCCTGAGCTCACGTGCAGTTCAGGGGCCACAGTGAAGTGGTTGCTCCAAGACCTGTATGCATATGCTTATTTTTTGGTAGTAGGGCGTTGTATGATCTTACTGTTTGATTGTGTTGCAGCCACAGGTGGAACTTTCTCATTGTTAATTCAAAGGGGAGTGAACGTTCTCTGCATATGTAGGGTGGGCCTTGTTGTAGAAAACCAGCTGCAAAGTATGCAAGGACAAGCCCTGTGTTTTGAGATTGCTGGACATAAGTGAGGCACACAAAGTGTTTGTGGGGGCCTGGCAAGTTTGGAAATCATTGGGACATTCGATATGTTTCTGGGGGTCAGACAGGTCTGGAAACAAATGGTATATTTCAAGTGTTTTGGGTTGGGCAAAGAGGCGTAAAAGATGTCACGGTGTTACAAGGTGAGGGAATAAGTATGCAGGAAATAATGTTGCAACTGAGTGGACAGGTCAGTGCGTAGGAGTTTATGTTTAGGATTCTATATTTCTTCCCTACATTCCCTTCGGCCTATCCAATTGTGATTCCTAACTCTCTTTCTGGTTTTACTAAATACCCCATACCCATCCACAACCTCTACCTAAACCTCTTCCCCCATTGGTTGCTTGCTTGGAGGTGGCCTGTACTTTTAAAGTGGGCATCTCGAGCCAACCAAGGTGTAAGGGTCGTGTCCCTGCGGCTTCCGTGGTTGGGTTGAGAGTGTGGATACCTAGCTCTGCCACATCACATAAGGATTTGGACGATAGGCTGGATGAGCTCATCCATTTGGTGATGCAAATGTATTCAAAAAAAGGAAAAGAACACAATAGCAATGGATGCTCTGGGGAGATAGCCCAAACACATTTACTTGCTTTAAATCAGAGTAAAGATTTAAAAAAACTGCTTTCGAAAATGAGATCTCGGCTGCACATATAACGTGCATGAAGCTATCTAAAACGGTTCCTTTGGCAACAGAAGAGTGCACAGAATGGAGGTTGAAAGTTGAGAAACTACAGGATGAAGGTTCAGAATTGAAGAACAATTTAGGGAGATGCTGGCAGGAACGTCTAGATGGATCTTAAATTAACCAGGTTTCCTAGTTGTGTCTCATCAGAGATCCGAGTGTGGCAGTGTACCTAACTTTGAGAAGGCAGAGCAGACGCCATCATAGGATAGGAATACTACCAGAGGCCATATATTTAAAGCTTCAGGTGCAATAACTGTGAAGCAGGATAAGATGAAACAGTAGATGAGTTGATAGAAGTAGAGAAGGAAAGTCTGCTTTGGTGGACAGGTACATTAAGCAGTAAAGATATCGACAGCAAAGGACAACGAAGTAAGGGTGTACAAAGAGAAGCTAGAGGAATTACAGAAAGGGTTAAAAGCAGAAGAAAAGACTTCACTGGTGATATGGAGAAAGTTACCAGAAGCTACCGCCCCAACCAAGATGACGTACACGACTCGGCTGCAGTTTATTTCTCTGATTGAGCTCTCATGTGGCTGCAGGACATTGGACGCAGCAGTAGGAGAAGTCATCAATAAAAGGTGGGAGGACAAAGTGCACAGTTTGCAGCGGTTTGAGCAGGTTATATATACTGCACTTCTTCTAACACAGATACAAACATGTGCTCCAGCAAGTCCTTCTGGCATTGTTTGTTGATTCAGATTTTGTGTTTTAGACAGGAATACATTGTCTGCAGTGGTAGGAAACTCAACAGATAGACTAGCAGTTACATTCTGTTCATTATGGCATTACATTGAGAATATGCTTGAGGGAAGGAGTAGAATTTACGTTCTGAAAGTGAATGTGCACTCCAAGAGTGGAATTTTGAAAGGAAGTCCATAGCTGATGCCGTAGCTAAAAAAAGGCAGTGTAGCATGCAGCATGGGGCATTACACAGATGCTTGTTGATTATTACACAGAGTATTGTTGTGTAGGATTGGTGTCCTGTAATAATCTCACCCCAAATTTAGCATCAGATGAATGTGCAGGAGATTATAGTGTGGCAGATCCTTTGAAATCCTTTGAAATTAGTGAAATTAGATCAATATTCACACAGATCATGTGTCATACCAGTAGATGATATAAGGAGGAGTTTTACAGAAAATACATGACTGACAGTTAGGTGTTAGGAATTCCTCAGAAGATCAGGAAAGATATCCTACTGGGTTCATGGTTTTTGGGGACCAGATAAAAGGAAAAAGAGTTATAGCAGGCTACAGCACACAGAAGGTGGTCAGAAATAAAAACAGATTGGAAGGAATCAGTGTCTAGTTGTCAGGCTTCCTGGGACCATGACTAGCCAGCCAGGAATAGAAAGGTTAATTCAAGAGAAAATACAAACTGCTTCTTTTTAGAATTTATATATGGCTTTTAGTAGCCCATTAATGCAGCCACAGCACAGATTAAAATGTGTTTTATTTACTTACTTGTTTATTGTTGTTACAGTTATAAAAGCCTTTTCACACAAACAAAATACAGTACATAATGATCAAATACTTTCAGCTAATACAAATTAAAAATTCATCCAAGTAAAAGTAAAACTACATTCCAAACAATTAATACATACATTAAGATACCATATAATCTTACTAGAAATGTCAATTGCCATAATATGATCTTCAACAATAATTCCTAAAATGTCTTACAATATCATAGGGATGGGCTAGTCTTAAAAGAGCATCAAAGTTTTCTACCAGCCTAAAATTCATATTATCATAACCACAAAATATCCAAAACAAACATAGATGTGTACACAGTTAATTAATGACAAAAAGCCTTTCAGTCATCCTCATAGCAGCAATACCAAGTTCATCCGTGGGTGAGCTAAGTTAACTCTATATATTCCCAGTCAACAACACCGGTTTCTTTAAAATAAATACACAAAAATCTCTAGTCACACGTTAGATAGCACAGTACATTCTATAAATAAATGCTTCAAAGATTAATTAGAAGCCGAACAATAACAACACATATGATGCCGTTCGTCTAGCTTCAATCGAGCACCATTCACAGTAGAAAAGGGGTTACATTTTAATCTTAGCAAAGTTGCCCTAATTCTTTTGGACACATGCTTAATAAGATAGCATTGGGGAGTATTATGGGCCTTAATATCATGCGTAAATTGATCCGCCATCTTATAGCACATTAACAATTGCCTATCTAGACACCAATCTGCTTCAATTTTCTTTGCACTTTCTTAGGCAGGCGAACTAACATTGTCTCAGTTGCATTAACATCATTCGAAATATTCAGACATCCCACCACCCATTCATTTAAAACTTTATAACATTTCTTTATCCACTACTCATTCAACTTAACAATCAAGTAGCTGTTGCCATAAGAATGGATCTCAATAGTTGCAATATCTATCACTTAATTCATGCTTCCAGGGAAATTAACCTAATTTCAAGTCTTATGGCATGTAAGTGCGTCCCCCCCGGAAGACCTAAGACCCGTTTCCAAACTTCTTCTTCAAAGTTAGACCAATCCAAATCAAAATCCCTAACTTCCGCACCAAAGATAACATGCAGTACAATCTTTTGAGTGTACATTCTAATAGCTGGGGTCAAAGAGATTCCCTGCATCTTTTGTCCATTGCACGCATCTGGGCTGCAACAATCATTGCCTCCATTTTAAGCCCAACATTTTGCTCATTTTTAACATATTTCGAATTAACCCATTTTCCCAAATATTGAAACTTGGCCACCACTTCCAATTTTTGACCATTTATCATCCAATTAAACAATTGATTACCCTTTTTTTAAACTATTCAAATGATTTGCAACCACAATTTCTGATTTGGCTGAGATCAATTGGAGTCACAAAAATAAGGATATATCACAATTAAAGAACGCTGTAGTGGTGTGTAGTCAAACATGACTAAATCATCTGCATAAAGAAGATACTGTACGGATACTGATCCTAATATAGGCGGGATTGCCCTTATTCACATTAAACATTGCGATAAATCAAGAATGTACATATTAAATAGGAAAGGGGCAAGAACACAACCTTGCCTCACCTGCCTTTGAGTATGGATCCAATCAGAATTTGTTCCCTTCTGGTCTAACCTTACTTTTAGCCTACAGTCCGCATGAAGCATTTGCAAAATTGCCAATAAAAACTCTGGGTTTTTCCGAGAATGCATTTGACTCCATAATCTCGTCCTAATAACACTGTAAAAGGCTTTACTGATATCTATAAAAGCAACGTAAAGCTGTCTTTTTTCCACTACCACCTGATCAGTAAGATGATGAATCATTAAACCATTCACCGAGGTGTGAGCACCAGATTTAAAACCAGTTTGAAAATTATCTAGTGAATCAGAAAGTACTGCTCAAACAATCAATGCGCGTAATACAAATGTAGAAAAGATTTTGTAAGATACATCCAAAAGCAAAATAGGCTGATAGTTGGAGCAGTCACTTCTGTCACCCTTCTTAAGAACAAACACCATAATGGCAACCCTGCAAAAAGACATAATTTGTTTGAAGCCCAAGATATTTGTATAGACGTCATATTGAACCTTCGCCCATAACGCCAGATTTGACTATAAAGTAAGATTCAAAAGGCCATTTGGGCCTGGGGCACTAGATGTTCTCGCCATTACTGTAGCACAATGAATTCCTTCAACATAATTTTTTAGATGTAACCAATTACCCTACATACAAACCAGTTTATTAATACTGTTTTTACCAGCTCCCCACCTAACACACTCTGCATATAGGTCTGTAAAAAACTTGATCCATAAGAAGCCTAATATCGGCTGGGTCTGCAGAGAAATCTGTGTTACTGAAGATTAAAAACAGGCCCAAAACAATGAGACGTCTTTATTTTCTAAACAATGCAGCATTTTTTCTGCGTCATTCTGGAATAAACTATGTCTTTGACCCTTCACCCAGCTGGTATAGGCTTGTCTCAGCTTTTTCACTCTGGCACACTCCAAACAACCCTTCTTACATAGCATTCTCAACTCCCTTCTCAACAATTGTTTCCTCAACTGTACTTCCAATTCAAACCTATGTAAGTGGCTTTGAATGGGTTTACCCGAGTCAAGTAGCTTAACAGAATGTACTCCCTTTAAAAGATCTTGAATGAGAGGCAACAATTCCTCTGCTTCCAGCTCCATAAACCAGCCTTATTGATAATTATTCTCAATGGCCTTATTAAACTTAAATGACCATGCTGGCTACAATAAAATAGAGTTATCGCTTGATCTAATTGCTAAATCTACCCTATTTATGATTGAGCCACAATATTGACAAAACAACTTGGCAATGGTCACTGCATTCCTTGGTAGTCACTTCAAGCTGTAAACATTGACTTGTAAGTTCAGATGACACGAGAATGTAATCTAGTGTTGACTGTGAGTTGCCTACCGACCAAGTGTATTTTGGAGGCACGTCACTGGGTAGATTACCATTCAGTATACACAAATGCCTTAGATCCAAAAAGTCCCCTAAAGGCATTGGCTCTATCACGGAGCATTTTTAATGATTTCCTCTTAGTACGTCCATTGAAGTATAATATCTAAACATGCACTGTTAAAATCACCCAATATCAGAATACCTGTTGCAAAGCTAGGCATGTACATTGCTAACATTTCAGAGATGATTTCCATAAAAGTAGATATTTCAGCCAAAGCAGGATTAAAATATATATTCAAAATAATATACATCTTCTAAGTGGATGCTACAAAGTCCCACCAAATAATGTTAACACCAGGATGTTTTTCCTACCCACAAATAAATTCTCCATAGAAGTTCCTAGGCAATTTCACCATGCACATAGCAAACCTCCAAAAGGACGCCAAGGTTTTCCTTTATGCGCTGGCTCATGAACCGCTAAAAAGCCGTTTAAGACTGGAGTATCCATCAAAAGAGTTTCCGGTAAACAAATCAAGTTAGAATCTGACCAGATCTCATAGCTATTAGCTCAATGATGATAGCCATACGTGTTCCATGTCACCACCTTGGTTACCATATCTCAATTATTACTAGATTTTTGTTTTGCTTGATCATGCAATGAGTTTATATATAAGACCAGTCATAGGACACTGAGCACTGCAGGGATTGGCTCAAGGTGTCCGTACCATCCAGCACAGCATCTACCAATATATTAATAACCAACAGATCACATGGAACAGGCCAGGATTTATTCATCTCCATCATATTGATGGTGTCAGATCCTCTGACATCGCAGCAACACCAAACCCCAAATCCCTCAAGCGCTGTAACTCCCCGAGGACTACATTTTTCGCGAATTGAGAATAACAACCTAATTTGACCATATCAACCCAAATAGGGTCGACAAATTCCACATGAGTCATGTCCCTTGATGAGATGAGTTTAAGCCTCAGGATTTCCCCAAACAATGTAAGTATATATTGCCGATTTAATGGATAGGTCCCTCTAAGCGCAAAACTTTGTTCCGGGTAAATATTAAACAATTTGTTCACTTCCTGGGGCATGGCTTGACTTGCCACTGGAGTCTCTACCATAGGGCATTTATGACCTATTTTTGTCAATTTTATTGCTTTATCAAGTTTACTTTCTGACTTTTTTACACCCAGAGTTGTTATTCCACCTGGTAACTGAAGTTGAGATTGTAACCTAGTTTGAGCTAAACACTTACTCGGTTTCTCTTCCAAAGATAGACAAATTGGAACCCTTAGCACCATCACCATATGAATTTGGCAGAAATTCTGGTGCCAAAGGTGAAAAAGCAGAGAAACACTGAGTAGAGCCTATCAAAGGCGATTCCACATCACCTTTAGCTCCATTAGATTCCTTTATTTTATTATTCACACAATCACTGACAGGTACCCTTTCTTCGTTTAAATCCTCAGAGTGAGTAGTATGTAAACTTAAATCTAGATTAATTGGAGAGGTAACCACATTCTTGGGCTTTATAGTTATCAAGCCTGTCTCAGCCTGCTTTATCGGACTCACTTTCTTTATATCCACAGCTTTAACTGTCTTAATGATTAAGTCCCTATCTAAAGCTTAGGGTAATTGTTTGGGCTTAGCACCTCTCTGATTCTTTCTTCTATTCTTCCCCAAGCAATTCGACGAGACTGAGGATTGCATTGCCAACTCAGACTCACTATTTGCCTCCATTATTAGAGAATGCAGGAATTTACGAGAGCCCTTACAGCCCTGCTTATTAATTTCTGCATTGTCCTCCAATAATCCCATCAGGTCCTCATCTTCTGACAAAGGTTGGTCAGCTAAAATTACATCTTTGTGTGATTCTAATGGACAAATAATATTATCTGTAGAAAATGGCACTACAATCTCCAGGCTGTCTCCCTTTTCCCCGTCCAATGCAGTTATACTTCTCTTATTGGCTAACACTGGCTGCGACCCCAAGGATGTCAACATTACAGGAGCGGATGGTTCGGTGTCACCCCCGGCTGCAGCATACACACAAACAGCGCCAGTAAAAGCAGCTTTCCCATAATTAGATTATATAGTAGTGTGTGATTGACTATTAGCCAGAATATACATTTCAATATAGTTACACTTTGCAGTCAATTCTTTCAATGTAGAGCGCATGTCTCATAATTAATACTATATAGTATCACAACCTCGATCCATACTATTAAGTAACCTAGTCAGCACTGGGAAAGAAAATACATCTATAGGTTGTTCCACGTTTGGGATATCCTGCTTTGGCTTTCTCAATTGATCAGCCATATCAACAGTCGAGTATCTCAAGTGACAGGGGGAACTAACTGATCCACCCAAATCACGCATGGTCGGGAATGACCGACCATCTGTAACAATTCCCGTAGATAATATTGATTTGTTTAATGATGAAACCAGCTGATCCTTAGATGTACAGTCAACTATAGTTCTATGCAATACTACTTCATCAATCCCCTCCTGTTTAAATTTTTGGAAGGAGCTAGGTTCCAAAGATAAACAAACTCTTTTTGCTAGTTCATGAGAAACCACTGGGGCCAAGATCGAGACATCTGCAACACATCTGATATCCAAACAATTTACGAGATCATCTGGATCTACTTGATCCAATGAACCTGAGATTTCAGAGACATGCCCACTCAGTATAGGACTCACTATATAAGGTTCCTGAGGCTCAGAGCTCGGCGCATCATCCAAAACACCATGAACCAAGGGCTGAACCTGAACACTAACCTCGGTGGTTTCAACAGTGTTAACTTCTTACCCCACTATCTGTGCATGCTGGTTAAGTTTCCTTCAGTACTTGGGTGCTTCTGCTGTGTTTCCACCTCGTTGGCCAAGATGGAAGTACAGTTCGTCAGTTTTACACAATCTACTTGTGGGCTTTTCTTACCTCCTCCCGCCTTTTTGTTTCCTAAGGGTGCTTGTTACTTCTCAAATAATATACCATAAGAGACTATTTCCACCGCTGTACCAGTAATGCTGGCAAATCAACCAATGATACTAATATAGATGATGTCGCATGTGACTGGCAGCCACCAATATCGACTTTCCGCTGTTGGTACTCTTATGGCAGTAAATAGGTGTCCACAAGCCAGCAAATGCCTCTTCGTTAACCAAAGATGGTCAACGGGCAATCCGAGGATGTGAACAGGATCCTTAACTGCATAAGAGCCTATACATCTTGAAGGAATAAAAAAGAACTTACAGATTCGTGTTGGCTATTTCTGGCATACGCCACGTACCATTCTTGGACCACTGCAGACCACCACCTCTGCACACACCTCTGCATCACACCAAAATATGTATTGGAAATAATAAATGCCCTTAGTAAATGGCCAGAGGCATTTCCACTGGAAATTGTTCTGCATTGACAGTTGATAAACATGTAATGAATTAAATCATTACTTGATTTGGTATTCTGGAGAAAGAAAACTCAGACAGTTGTTGACATTATTGCAGAGATGGCAGACATTATGTGACATGATGCAAAACCAGCAAAACCTTCACATACCGTTTTACCCACAGGCAATGGGACAGATCGAAATAATACATCAGGAATTTAAGTAATGTTTGTGAATGACATGCCTAGCACAGAGAAATTGATGTTGCATTTGACCCCAGAAGATCCAAAAACATTTCATGCATACAATGCAGAGAATATGCAGGATTTAGTGAAGGGGCTGCATAGCATCAGACAGGAGGTGTGGCAAAATCGGAAGGCATATGACAAAATAACTACGCAAGATTATGAGAAATCATTGGCGGTTAGGCAATTTTCAGTAGGAAATCCATTTACAGAACAATGCTTAAAATAATGTTCATAAAAGCAAGTGGTCAGGGCTTTCACAAACATAATTAGTCCTGTGGTTTATGCCAAAGATGTGTTCGGTGAACTAGGAATTTCAAAGAGTGTGGTGTCTGGCATGTTTACCTGGCATGGTTGTGTGAATGCCTTTCTTTCAGTCTGAGTGGGTCAGCTATCTTAAGAAGGCCAGAGGGAATGTAGAATGGTGCATGTTGTCTGACTTACCTGAGGCTCCAGATACTACAAAGAGGGTGACAAAGACAATGAAAGGTCCATTTAAAATATGATTGTGGGAGGGAAAGGACACTGTAGGGCAGATTCTCAAATCTTTTTTTGGCACAAGTGTGCAAGCCATCGCCTGACTTGTACCAAAAAATCAAGCAGCCCAATTCTCAAAGGGCATCTGAATGAGCACATCTTGAATGCACTCATTCCGATACCCTTTTCCTCCCTCCCCCCACTTTACACGTTTTCAGAAACAAGGGGGTGTTTCTGGGCATTTAAAAGCGCATACCAAATTCACAAACGGAATGCCCCTTTAAATGCTCAGAAAGGAGGGTCCTCTCCCTGCACCTTTTGAAACAGTCACGATAGGTTTTTGAAGTGTAACCGTGGCTGTCACACTAGAAATTCCGTCCCACAAACAGGGAGGGAAATGCTCTTTGAGTCATTTCAGTGAAGTTCACTCCCAGCAACCATACGGTAGCTGGGAGCCTGTCATACATTAGTGTCAGTAGTAGATGTAATGTTTTTCGGTTTATGTCACAGTATGCATCATTTTCTGATCCTCTTGATGATGTGGATAGAAGAGGATATGGGGAAGAGGCAGACGGTTGGTCTGGAATATTATGAACGGTTATGGATGTGACCATATTCCCCATTGGATGACAGCAGATACGGTTATATAAAATGGAAAATGTCCACTAAACATAACTTCACTTCTTTTGAGAGTTGTGGTTAAACGTATGATAAAAAGAAAGCATTTACAAATAAGAAAATTATGATAGATACTATGTTTATTGTGGTTCTTTGCACGAACAAGGAAGGGGATGTGTTTAGGAAAACCATATCATGTAAGTGCATAAATAATTGACACCTGCAACAAGAGGGCCAGATATAAATTGTTGACCATGGAGAGCTATGATATTTTGGGTTGCAATACATTTGAAGGGGAAGGAATTGAGATAGAAATATGGAAAAATGACAAAGAAAGTTTAAACGTGTTTTGTTTTGAGGGTTTCTATTAAGTGCAACATTCACCCAAGGGCATCTTGGCACTATTGAAGTCATAGACATTGAAACAATTGAGACCATAAAGGATCAACTCTTATGGGAGGCTGCATAAGTAGGTTTTTCCAGAAGGGCATGAGGCTGTCCTTATGAAGATTATGTAGCTTTATAGATCCCTAGAGACACACTGATCGAATACTAGAAAAGATAGACTCAAAACACACGTATGTGCACATGTAATATGCACGACTCTATGATCCGGCCTGGAAGGGGATACGAGCAGTGACAAACATGTCAGGGACTAAAGTAGTCATTTAAGCGAGTAGAAATATGACTGGGAAATAGCCACTTTATTAAAGCACAGAACCAATTATGCCGCAGTGCAACAGGTATTTTTGAGTAAAGGGATGGCATAATGTGTTGCATGCATATTATTGTGGGTAAGTGTGCAACACCAATAAGAACACAACAATAGCATATTGGTGACCACAGGAAGGCATTGGACAAGAGAATGGGAGTCAGATTATGATTTATAAAAATGCAACTCCATTAGTTCTCAAGGCATGATGAGGGGAGAAGGTTGTTGCCGATGCTGATTTCCGCAGATTGTGTTGGATACTATGAGCAATATAGAGAAAGGGATCATCGCTACAAATGCGAGCTCGAAATCAGAGGATCGGTGATAAATCTTCAGATGGAAGTATTGAAATTAGAGAATCATATTATCTATTGATATGACCCTACCCAACATCATCAGGGAAGAAACCCAGTGATAGTTGAATAATTGTACTGAGAATATATTTCCGCCGATGGACAAAGCAGTTATAAAAGTGATGGTAGAATTCAAAATGCAGAAAACGCATAACAGAGGCACATAAACTGTTATATCCTAAGTAATTTAAAGATAGCAATCAGATTATACCATGAGTGATGATATGTAGAGAATTTAAGGAGTGGAGTTTTTTACATCTCTTCACTGATATGATATGATATGATATGATAGGTTATTTATAATGCGCTTAATACCCAGAGGTTTCTAAGTGCGGACCCGGGGATCAAACCTGTGTTGGTCCGTGTCGTCTTGCTTCCAAAGCAAGCACGTTGCGCCTGAGCTATCGTCCCGTGACATTCCGTTTAGAGAAGAGAAAAATGGGGCAGGTGGGTTTTAGAGGAGAATATATGTATAGTGAGAATTCATATATGAGCTAGTGATCTATACCTGTATACACAAATGGGTATACGCTAGGCATAAACATAGGTCTCTTGTTAGGATATGTTCATGACTTTGGCAATGCTTGTGTTAATACAGAAAACACATGTCTTATTTTTCCTTCACTATGAGGTAAAATCCTCCAGCTCAGCCCCCACTCCTGGGTTTGCATGCACAGAGAACCTAGTTCTGTATTGATGTGGCATGTGCTCCCACAGAACCTTGGGGAGGTGTCTACCAATTCCAAGACGTAAATGCCGGACTGTGAGACTGAGGCCTTGGGAAGCAGGAGGCGGGATTGCAGACAAACACAGGTAATTCTTCAGCAAATGGTGCAAATGCTGCTGTGGCTTGTTTCCATGAGGTTATCAGGCATGTTTAGAGTTCCCTTGGTATGGGGTAGGGTGGACCATGTACTGGGGTAGTTGGTGTCATGACTGGCGCCAGGACTGCTGCAGGAATTTGCACACGAAGGCTCATTTTTGTGTATCACCAAACCCACAGAATTCAGGTCAACAATATTTGTGAATTGGTCTTTATATGCCCTGGGGACCAGTGAACGCATCTTCATATAAGGTTCATGCAGACAGGACACAGATAGTGTAGTAGAACTGTTCAAAGACTGAAGATTGGAGTTCTCTCTGAACCGTAAAGGAGGGGGGAAGGCATCTGATGCAGGGCATTCCAAACTCTTGGCGCAAAGGCTGCGTAGGCTTGTTTGTGATACCCCTTCTCTTTTCCTCTTGCCCTTCTATAGTGAAGAGGTTCTGGGGTGGGGAGACAGAGTGGGCAGGATGATGGGCCATGATGAATTTCAGCAATAAGTATTTGGGAAAGATGAGAAGTCTAACTCCAACTCCAACTGTTAAGTGTGACACTGTGGGCAATGTAAATGCACCTTTAGTAAACAATGCCAGGCTCTCTCCATGGTGAATACCCACAACAAACTCCTTGCTGGTGTACCATGCAACAAAGCAAAGAACATTGCAGAAAAGGCAGCGATTCCCACAAACATGATAGTCGCACGAGTCTACAGCATATTATCATGTGAGTGAAAAGCGCCTTTTAACCCACGTGGCCTTTCCTGGTAACCTTTATCCAGAGCATCACAACTCTGCTTCTCTCCACTGTTACACTGGCCCTCGAGCCTGGCAACGCTGCTCCTCTCCTATACCAGAGAGGCTCCACCCCCAACCTGTACGGCTGCTCAGAGAGGCCCCCACGGTCCCGCCTCCCTGGTGGCAATATCTTGGGGTGGAAAAACGACGTTGGAAACACTATTTGAAGCATTTCTTTTTTTAAACACTTATTATTACAATTCAAAGAGCAAAAAAGAGAAATCACTGAAAAGTTATTAAAGTACATGTTTACCTTCATTTTATTCCTGTCTTCTTTCGGGCAACTGCAGGTAGCCTCCCATAGATGGAAAAATAAAAGAGTAGAACTCGATAGATGGGAGACAGTTACTGTGTCGTGATGTTCCCATACATGATACCTGTGAGGAGAACAACGCTATGGTTACCGTCAGAACTCCCATAAAATCGTGGCAATGCTTGCCCATGTTCTCAGTTTTTATCATGGCATTAACATGGTTTGCAGATTACAAAATAAAATTCCATGTCATAAAACGCAAGGCAATAAATGCACACAAATTAATGTTGTTTTCTCAGAGAAAGTAATATCACTATTTTTGTATGTACTGTTTATGCTTCTTAAAGAATAGAAAAGTGATTGATTTGGATATCCACAAATATGAAGAGAAAACCTTAGCAAAGATGACATGGGGGAGTCATGTAAAAAAGTGGTAATTGCATGCATGGGACAAGCAGTGAGAGCATGTATGTGCGTGGGGTCCCCTCCATTCAATATCAATCATTTACAAAACATAGTAAAAAAAGAAGTGTAAGAAAAGGTTTTTGCACTCCGTTTTGCAAAACTTCCAAATGCTGGCTGTTTTTACACAGGAGAGAGTGCATTTACAATGGATTCCTAAGGAATCGCTGTTAGCAGGCTACAAAAAACCGCCAGATAAGTGGTTTTACGCCAGCGTGAAATGTCATCATTCCAATCTGAGAGTGTTTGTATGTTGGTGCAAAGCCCTTCCCCTTAAGTCTAACAATCTGATGTCAGCAATGGAAGTTTTGTTGTTCGTGATTGGCTTTTCTGTCTTGTTAAACAGTTTCTAGGTTTGGATGGAGCAAGCGTTGCTCATTGTAACGCAGAGAGAATGAAGATGCATACAAGAAAGGTGTTCTGGTGTCAGTCAGCTGCTCTGTCATGCCTGTCCAGTACATCCTGCGCAAAGCTCTCTTACAGAGATGGCCATTGTGTTAGTTCCAGTGAAGTTGCTTAAGGTGGTGAGATATTTTCTGAATATTGCTTTGATATATTGCTTCATATAATTTTATAGCTGTACACGGAACAGGCCACATTGGGGAGTGATTTGTTGAATGGCACTTTTAAGAGCATGTTTTGTATCCATGTTACTTGTTCAGTAATAATATCCCATACATGGTTAATGGGTGGCACTGTGAAGTCTCTTTCGAGTAAAGTAACTACAGCCAAGCTACACTTGTGCAACTTTTGTCCAGGTGAAATATAGGACTACACATCTGTGTTTTTTTTGTTTTTGTTGCACAGGCTTTTGAACATCATTGATACTGATTGATTGATACTAAGGGGAGCAGACACCTACATGATGCATGCCAAAAACTGCGAAATACATTTTGTGACCACAAAAAACGATGCAACATTCCCCTTCCTCCACCTCAAGATAGAACAGCCTATGAAGCTAAAGAGGGAGACCTGTGACAGAGGGGAAGCATGCCATCCCCTTGAAAAATGACTTGTGAGTGCAGAGGATCTGCCATTTTGTAAAAGTCATGGCTACTGTGTACTTTGGGGCTAGAGATGTAGAATGTTGCTTGCAAGAGCTCCTTTAGCTTAGCCTGCCTGGTGTATTGATATTTAATTCCACCTATGTGCTGCATTTATAAGTATTGTTAATTGTTTTTTTTTCACATGCTTTTGCACCAACTGAGTTAGTCCACTACAGCAGACCTCTAATAGGCAGTGTTGTGCAGTTGGACACCTACAAAGGATATATGGGGCACACTACCTCAAGATGTTAGTATGCCTCTGCTCTGTGTGACACAGTGAAACATCATGTTGTGAATCTGTGCCTCCTAATTTGTCACATGTTTTGCACCTGCCTTGATGCCATTTGTATTATTTGACCAGTTGCTGAGTCTTTGAGTTGATGTATACAAAGAGGTCTTGAACAGTGTACACGTGTGTTCCTAAATGTGAATTTGTTAAGCACACACAACTCCCATTCAATGTGTTAATATTTGCACATCTGTCATGGTACAGAAGTGTTTTTTGCACAGACAGTGGTTACTGCACACCCGTTTCTAGCATAGAACACATGTTTTCCTATGCACATTTGTCCAATGATCTCTAGCAATGAAAGCCTCAAAGGAGGCGCATAGTACACACTAACATGTGGGAGTGGCAAATAAAAGCAAGGGATTTGTTATGGGCACATTCTATCTTAATACAAATCAAATTGCAGTTGTTCTGTGTGCCTTCAAGGCCAGACACTTATTTGTTTATATTTCTTTGGGGAAAACAACAAATTATGTCAGTATTACAAAGGTAACTACTCTCCAAATTACAGTTTTTTCACATATTGTGTAGTACGTGTTCAGAATGTTTTTCGGTTTTACTTGTAACCATAACGTCCTTTAACAATGTTTTTTCATTGAATTTCATAGGTTTATATTAGTGCAACTTAACCATAACGGCCCTTTAACAAAATCATTTCACTGAATATATATGTATATATTTTACGGAAAAAACCTTAGTTACATGGACGTTAACGTGTGAACTTAATGCAACAAATCCCCTGAAATTCAGCTAAAGCCACGTTAACGTTGTGCCTCCTGTTGCGCAGCCTATGACCACAACAGTGCCGGTGCTTCAGTGAAAACACAGCTGGTAGGGGCCTGAACTCCTGGCAGGTCAGGCCTGCCGGGAGTTCCATGCCCCTACGGTATGTGCTACCGGCACCCTTATTTCCTGACTGCCAAACTCGTAATGAGGCCCCCTGGCTGTTACTGGCAGCACCTTTAAGGGGTGGAGATTGATTCTGCACAACCACCACTCACAGCTCCAGTGAAGTGGTAAGACCACATGTAAGCCAAAAAAGGCTGCAGCCCACTGTGGGGCAGACCATCCAGAAGCCGTTAGGTGCTACTTTGAGACATAGTTCACAGCATCTATCCCACATGTAGAATTTGTTAAAGTTCTCCCAAGGCATGGATGAGATCAGACGTACAGGCGAGCATGGAAGAGAAAAAGGGGGAAGAAAGAAAGCCTGGAGGGCACATGATGGCCACACACATCTGGGTATGCCGCGGAAGGTGCAAGGTGGCAAGAGAAAAGCACTGAGGTCAAGGTTGAAAGAAAGCAGATGACAGAAAATATCCTCACCCAGCTTGGTCGTGGAAAACAACAGCTAGGAGGAGCAGTCCAGTGAAGAGGAGGTGGAAACGCTTTCACCTTCCCGTGAAGATAAAGACAAAAGAGCTCTCAAGAAAAGAAAGACTGAGTAAAATCAGAAGGAGAATGGAGACAACTTTAACCCAGACACTCTCATTCATCCCTGGTCATCAGAATGGGAGACGCCAACGAAAATAACGGCGTACCGGATGAGGAGGTTTAGAACACCACTAGCCAAAAAAGCCAGAAACAAACTATAGACTGAGTGTCCCAGACCACATCTGCCAGAAGGAATTGCTGAAACACCTGAAATAGACAAAAGAATGCTCACCTGCATGTGCACATATACTAATCACACCAAGAAACGGCTTCATGCCAAGATAAATTACTGGATGTGTTGGGACCAATTACAAAGATACTCCACCAGGCTGATAGACTGAAAGAGAAAAGGAGGGAGCATATACCCTACGGTTCTGACGAAATGGGCACCACAAGCCATATGACTACTGCATATTGCAAACAGTACAATGACAACGGAAAGGAAAAGGTCCATCATAGTATAGATTAATCCTTAACTGAGCGAGCTAGCAACATCGAAGGCAGCAGCAGCCAAGGGCAAATTATATGGCAAATCGTTCATCAAGGAAAACCCTAAAAAAAGTGTTTTAATTTGTATTCATTCTTTCAGACTTTGTCCGTACCCATTTTGGTGAAAAATAAACATTTGTTACTTGATCTGCTTTGTTTGATTTTTATATAAATCACTAGCTTAAAAATCTTCGACTACATATCCTGCTGACATATTTCCACATACAAATAAAATAAACACCAAGGATATGTCTAAATTGATTGCAAAAAGCAATGAAAGAAAGTTATGAAGATGTGCATGGGTATGCTAAATATTTGCCTTAACTCCATGGAAGAACCATTGTCCTCGGAAAACTGTCACTGACAGCTGGCAGTATTTCCTTGTCAAGTAGCATTGGATTAAAAGGGACATTAAAATAGTTCAGTGTGTTTCCTACGGTAAACTATTGCAGATGGAAGCTTCCAATAAACCATCCCAAACTTTTGCAACCTCTAATTTGATTAATCACCTCATCCAGTTCCATTACGACAATATAGAGGAACCCTATAGGAAGGCTAATTTCCATCAAAATGTACAAACCCAAGGCCTATACTCTGCGCACATGTATCTGCTGTAGAAAAGCATGTCTCTGTCACTCTCTTCCACTTCTATTGCTTCCTCTGTTCCATCCACCTCCACCCAACCTCGTTCTATTCTACCTATACCCAATCTGCACGACTGCAAAGTAATGTGCTTGAAATATGATAACTGCATGGTTACAGAAGAGCTATTTCAGAACACGAATGAAAACGACAATAGCTGCCACTACAAATATATATATATACATTTTTTTCAGTGACACTGTTTTTTAATCCCCTTATTTTACAAAAATACTCATAAAAAGAGTAAGCACAACAAACCAATATTTCAAATATTAATTGTGGACTGAATTGCATTGCTGAAGCCCATATTTCACCGGTACATTTGTGATGTCATCTTTGTTGTCCTGGGTGTTAGTCTTAGCTGTGCACAGAGGTGGCGCAGGTTATGGTTGCTTAGCTTCCCATAACTGGCGAATTTCAAGGATTTTTCTGTTTTACTTGGAACCATAACGTCTCTTTAACCAATATTTTTCAGTGAATTTCATAGGTTTTTATTAGTGCAACGAAACCATAACGTCCCTTTAACAAAGTTTTTTCTGTGAATTTCATAGGTTTTTATGAGTGAAAAAGTTTCATGATGTTACATCACTGTATATATACGTTCTTAATAATTCCTCTTTTAACATATATGAAAGAACTGTCAACTTCCTTTAACAAACATATTTTTTGCAAAGCATACTGATGTGTGTTGTTATCAGCAGTGCATGCTGGGAATGCAAGTCATGGTTGAATTGTCTTTGGCATGAGGCTCGACCATGACCCAAGCCCCACCAAACCACCTCAGTTATCCACTGCACCTACCCTGCCTCCTAGTTCAGTGTTCACTATACCCTCATAATGTGACCAATAGCAAGTGCTCATGACTTGCAGCCATGGCCAGTTTCCACAACCCATGGGGCATGGGCTTCGGCCATGCCGCATTCCCCAATAAGCAAATCAGAGTACACATTTGCATTTGCCAAGGGCCTGCCCACTAGCCAGACACAAAATGTATATCACTCGTTTTTCTACTTACATTCTTACACTTTGGAAAAATAAAACACAAGACATATTTCCAAAAACATGCTTTCAGGTCCTTGCTAATGCTCGACGCGCAAGATTGTTGTAATTTAGTCCACCACTTCAGGCTGTAACCGCAAGCAGAATATATTTTCCCATTGAAACCTACCGCTTCAGTCATGCTGCATGCCCCAATAAGCAAATTACAGTGCACATTTCTCCTTGCTGACGGCCAGGCCCATTGCCCAGACACCAATGTTATATCACTGTGTTGTGTACTTACCAAACACTTTCAAAAAAATAAAACCCAGGACATATTTGCAAAACCATGCTTTGAAGTTCTTGCTGACCCTCCTTGTGCATATTTGCTGCAATCCCATAACCTGTACCCACAAGCAGATTTTATTTTCCCATTCAAACTTATCTCAATTCCAAAAAACTTTACCACATAGCTGGTCCCTGGTGGCCATGCCCACCTTAACCCCATTGCTGGTTCCTCGTGGTCATGGACAGTAGTCAGAATGACCCGGAGAATCTGGCCACTGCCCTTGACCACAGGCTATACCTCTGTCACCAAAGGTATATCAGTATTTGTTTGTATCTAGATTATGACATTTTTCAAAAAATAAAACACTGACACATTTGCAAAACCATGCTTTTAGGTCCATGCCAATGCTCTTTGCACAATTTTGCTGCAGATCCGCTCATGTTTTTGTGGTTGTTGAAAAGTGCGAAAATGTACGTACATAAAAAATATAACTTAGCCCAGACTTCACAAAATGCATTCAGACTTTGCAAGAACATTCAATGTTGGGTTGTATAATATTTCTGAAAACCTGCGTCCACATTCGTCAAATGGCACCATATTTATAAGCCTTTAAAATATTTTGGGCCTGCCCTCTAATTGCGTTCCCTCTTGACAGAACAGCACCACACTTTGAAGAACCATTCATAGTCAGGCCTAGAATGAAATTTCCATATTTCATGCAGTTACATTGAGTGGCGCCAAATTTATAAGCCATCCAGAAACTGCTTTTCAACAACCCTGTTATGCAGAAATAGACATAGATGTCCCCTAAACATCTCAGATGTTCACAAACATCACTGGACTGCCCCAGACATTCGGACTGTTCGTGGACATCAGATTTGAGAAAACACCTGTTTTTTGGGCTTTTAAAGGCCATATCCCATCCCATCCTCATTTCCCCTCACGTCCCCAAAGATTGTTTCATTAGTTTGACAAGTGTAATGTTGTGTTTTTTAATATGTTTTTACCACAGTGTCTGCGGACTATGGGCACTGTCTGCAAATCCAATATGGCAGGCGTCTCCAAAAATCTGACACACCTCACGCTTTTCACCATCCAATCAGCGGGCGCGTCCGATGCCCACGGACATCACACCGGAGACCCGTCTACGGACCAACCAGGAAAGTGAGTCAGCGGACCTAACCCATATATCAGAAATGTAGTTTTACCTACTTTTTGGCCATTAAAAAAAAAAAAAAACTACGGCCGGATTTACACCAAAAGCATGCTTTCGGAACCAAGCCGCCACTTCTGCAGCAAATGTGGTGAAAATCCATCCAGTGGTCTTGGCTGTAGGCATGAGCAACATTTATTTTCCATTGTGTCTATGGGAAAAGCCAAACATTTTGGGACCACCCTATAACTTTGCCCCCCTGCACAAAACCTCACCAAACTGTGCAGAATCAATCTGGTGGGCCATATGGTATTGTGAGGATTCATCAAGGGAAGCCAAAGTTATAAGATGCCCAAAAGGTGCTCTTCCTAGGAGTTGAGCAATTTAACCATAACCACACACCCTCTACTGCAGACCATGTAATATAAATATATATATATTCAGAACATCCTAATAGTTATGGTGGGTTAAAAAAGGTTTATAAAAACCTTTCACCTGAAATGTGAAAGTTGGAAAGTAGATTTGGGCCAAGTCACACATTCCACAACGCTACCTAGAAGCGATCTCTGGAAGTTCACCTCTAGTTCTGAGACACATCAGCAAGGCATTGTGGGTATGCAAATTACTCCAAAGGTAAGCCTTTTTCTCCAGGAAATTGAGGGCAGTGCTACTCTATACATAGCTTAATCAACCCAAGACAGACATTTTGCAAAGCTGTCGGGCAACCAGATACCTGGTTTTACCCTTGTTCTCAGTGCAGTAAAATCCTGGCAACCTTGTGGCTAGCGCAAAGGGCAACTGCAATCAAAATTATTTTTTTCTGAATTGGCACGAAATGAAAACATCTTGTCGTAGACTTTTTCTCCCAAACATCTTACATTCTGTTATCTTGGCAAATGGCAATAATGATTGTAAACGGCGAGTAAGACAACTTAAGCGTGCTAAACAAACACAGAAAAAGAAATGCTCTTAAAAATGCACCCACTGTCTTATCTTACATTCAAACAAAATACATTGTTGGTGAGTTCACTTCTCATAGAAAACGCAGTTATAGAAATAACATTCTGTTGTTTGTTTTTCCAGCTTATAGCGGAACTCCGAAGGTTAATGATGACAAAAAGCAAGAACGAATTGGAAATGAATATGGTGTATATTTTACAAGCCATCTAATATTCAGGCATTTATCAAAGTCTCTCGCAGATGCCTGGACTAAAATACATTGGCTCTTATTAAGAGCTACTGTATGCAGTTACCGACTTTACCTTGCTATTCGAGCAACCTATTTAAAGTAAGGAACACAGTTTGGTCCTCTGAGGCTCAGTGATTCAGATCAGGTAAATATATCTAACAAGCCTTCAATGAAGCACTGGGACATTAAAAAAATCATTAAAAAAAATTAAACACAGCTGTACTCCTTTGTAGAAGATGCTTTATTTAATCTCAAAATCACGAGCTTCCTGTTTTTCAAAGTAGATTTAACCATTCGTTGTTTGCATGTGAAGTTATGCTGTGAAAAATGATGAACTATTATGTGGCGGGATATGCTGTTGTGTGCAGTGCTGTGCTATGCTACGAAATTTGAAAACAGTGCTAAGAACAAAACACTGTCATTTTTTTGTTATTTGCAGATGTGTGCTTTAAAAACCTGATGCCTTGTTTACTCAAGGATCCTTCCTCAGGCATCTTGTATTTCAGCATAAAATGGAGATCGAAGGTCTAGAATCCCTCTAAAGCCAGTCATTACTTTGCCTAATTGGGTAAATGCCTACAACCTCCCTCTTAACTGCCAATCTCAGCACGCCAACAATTTAGCATGGACATGGTGCACAATTGGGTAAGGGGTCCTTCCAGCAGAACTCACTGTTTGTTTCAGCCTGAAAAGTTACTGTCTGACCCAGGGACCGCATCAGGGCCTTTTAAAACTTTCAGTTGAAATCCTGAGACTATAGGGGGGCGAGTAGCTGCCCCATGGGGCCAGTCTTATTATACAGATACACACTATTTTCATGTGGGACAATAAACGTGCACAGGGTGGATGCTACAGGCTGCCTTTGCTGGCATCATCAGGCCATCAACCGGGGACGTCATTTCACCAAAACGCCAGGTGTAGTGGAAGTGACATCACACAATCCTTGACCTCTGATGACATCACAGGAAGTGATGTCATTTGACCCAACCCTGAAGTGACATCAAAGGAAGCGAAGGAACACACCCTTTCACCCCTTGATAAAACAGGAAGGGGCATCACATAACATTGTTCCTACGTACACAACGAAAAATATGGTTATGATATCACTATTATGTGATATACATTTCATACAAGAATGGATCACCATATGTATCGTTAATATCAGTGTGTGTAGGCACATATTACCAAATTACTGTGACTGCAAGAAGACATCCAAGGCCAAATGATAATGATGTGTTATTATAAAGCACTTATGCTTAAGCGCTTTATATAGAACAAATGTACATACAATATCACCCAATCAATGTTGGTACTCATTTATCGACCTCAGAAGGATGAAAGGCTGAGTTGAGGTGTTTAAGAACAGACTAAATCAGGGACTCACCCCTGAAGTGTGCCTGAAATTAAAAACCTTTAATGAGTCTAGTAATTGTTGAATAGAATTCCAGAAAGACAAATCATTTGTAATCCCTATTCATTCTTATTTAGGGTCACTACTCAAAGTGTTACACTAGTGCAACCCCCTGTTCTTTTAAGAGGCCTGAAAGATAAAGCCAGCCACTCCAGAAACAAAGAGCCACAGGGGTAGCAAGGGAGTCCTCAGGGGTCGCAGTTGCAACCCGGAAATGACGTCCCTGCCATCAACTCCTTCTTGCAGTCTCCAGCAGTTCTTAGCACCTCATTGTCTTTATATTCAGGTTTCCCCTATATTAGCACCCTGCTGTCAAAGAGTGATTAATACATTTTCAGCAGTAGAGGCGCTGTGGGGGGAAGGGGTCTGGATGGTTGGCCGCCGCCCCAACCCGGCTCCTCCCTTGTGCTCTTTTTGCCCCCCTCCCTGCTACTACAGTGCTGTAACTTATTATTATTATTTGTTCAAATAATGGCAACGCAGCACGCTGGGTGTGCGGTGCAGCACGTCGCTTTCAGAGGTTGCTGAGCAACCATGTTACTGAATTGTGCATCACTGGTGTACTCTGGGTGTCGTAGTCCTTCCAGGATGTGCCAGCATTGTGGGCATGGATTGCTCGTGTCTGGCGCCCGGTGCTGTAACAGTGTCCTTTCAATGGGAAGAGGGAAGGGAAGACTTATGGTAAGTGTTTTTGTGTGTTGTGTATGTATGCTTGCTGTGTTTGAATGCAATGCAATATGCGTTTGTGTGTGCCTGTGTGTAAGACTAGTTGAGTGAGTCTGGGTGCATGTATGTATGTGAATGTTAACATCTGTGTGTGTGTGTGTGTGTGTGTGTGTGTATGTGTGTGCACTTGTTTGTGTGCAGGTGTCTGGGCATGAGTGTGCATGCATGGTGCATGTGTATGTATGGTATGAGATTGGGAGTTTAGGCACTGTAGCATTATGCTTCATTGACCATTGCTGGTATAGATAGGTTATGGAAACACTTTCATTCATGTGTTTTACATGGACCATTACTGGCAAAAAGAGATTGTGGCTGCAGCCTCATGCAAGGGGTTCACAGTGACATAACTAGCATAGATAGGTTCTGGCAGCATCTTCTTGCATTTGATTTACAGGGACCAATACTGGTAAACCGAGACTGTCGCAGCAGCCTCATGCAAGGGGTTTACAGTGACCTTTATAGGCAGAGATAAATTGTGGCCGAAGCTTCATGAAAATGGTGTAAAGTTCTTCTTTGTAGAGTTTTTTTGGTGACATGGCATTTACTGGATTATTTCATGTGTTACTATAGACAACTAACTATTGATTGTATGCCTTTTCTTAAAGACTGTGCTGCAAGATGCATACATTCAATACATTATTTAAACTTTTTCTTGGGGGACTCTGCTTCTTCTTGAATTACCCTTAATTATTTTGGGCTCCCTCTTTACAATTGGTTGATTGTGCTAATTTGAAGAAGTATTTAGGTTCCTCCACTGAAACTATTCACCAGACATGACTGTCTATGAATCGGTTTTGGATGAAAAGTCTGAATTAAAATTACCGACCCCACCAAAAGACCTAAAACACACACCACGAAAAGTTCTAACTACCAAAAGTTTGAACTTTTCGTGGTAAGTGTTTAGGTGTTTCGGTGGGGTCGGTATGGGCCCTGGTGTGTGTCCCCTGCCAGTAAAAAACAAAAAATGCTGGGGGCTGTGGGGGTGTCCCCGGCAACACGCTGTTCATTATACTATTTAGTATAGTGAGCGGGGTGTTGCGGGGGACACCCCTGTATCTCACCCAAGCAAAAAGAAAAAGAAAAGAAAAAAAGAAACAAAAGTTGAGGGCTGCAGGGATGTCCCCCGCAACACCCCGCTCACTAAACTATACAGTATAGTGGGTGGGGGTTGTGGGGACACCCCCGCAGCTCACCCAAAGTAAAAAAAAAAAGAAGAAAAGGACCCTGCAACGCCGGTTCCCGATCACGGAAGTGAAAGGGAACCGGCACCGCAGAGACAGTGTGTCTGAAAGGAAGGTAAGTACGGGGCTGGGGATGTGTTGGCGGTGTGAGTGAGTGAGTGAGTGTGTGTGTGTGTGTGAGAGTTTGAATCTGTGTGATTGTTTTTTTTTTTACTTTATTTGTTGATTGTGCATCACCTCACAGCTACAGTACATATTCAGTATTATTCAATATCCAGTACAAATGGGTATTTCTTATGCATATCACGGTTCTTTAGTTTAACACAATCAGGTTACGTTCTGTGGGGCTGTCTTCATCTGGCAGCACATCACATAAATATATTCTAAACAGAGTCAAAATGTCTTTCGGCCTACTTGTTCTGGGTAGCATCATCACATACTGTTCCTCATACTCATTTATATAAGTTCTCGAAGAAAATGGTCTATGCGTGGCGCGTGTGGGCTTTTTTCCAGTTTTGAAGTATGCATTTCTTAGCTACTGCACATGTTACATTGAATAACCTTCTAGTCCTCTTTGTCTTTTTTCCGATATCACTGAACAGGTATTTCTGGGGTGTGAGGTCTGCTGGAATCTGTGTCATGTCCTCAAGTATCTCTGCTACTTCCCTCCAGAACTCAGTGATCAATGAGCAGGCCCAGCACATATGATACATATCGGCTATGGGTTTTCCACATTTCTGACAACCTCTGGTTATCGTACTCGTTATTTTGGCCATTCTAGCCGGTGTGTAATGTAGTTTGTTCAATACTTTGAACTGTATTAAACGAAGACCTGCATTCAACGACACTTTTTTTGACATCAATCAATATCTTTTCAATTTTTCCTCGTCGATGACCACACCCATATCTGTTTCCCAGGAGGTTTTAATTGTATTTGATGATTGCGTATGTATTTTTATTATGTTCTTTAGCTTAGTTATCCCAGTCCCCGTTTGTGAATATAAGGATTGAAAACACTCATGTGGTGTGGGTTCGTCCGGAAATGATGGCCATTTTGCTTTAAATGCGGACTTCATATGATGGTATTGTAGCATTGCGAGCTGGCCTCCCCCCACCGTGGTTGCGAAGTCTTCTGGTGTGACAAATTTCCAATTTGGGATTGTATTTCTCATCTTGATCTCATATTCAGGGACCCATGACTTTTGTATACATTTATCATATGTAGGCATAATCCCAGGGTAGTTCCATAGTGGAGCCTCCGAGTTGTAAGGTGTGTCTATTTTTAGCCTCTTGCAGATCATGGCCCATGCATTAATCGTGGTGCTTACGGGGTTGAACCTGCATGCATCTTTATGTCGTGTTGTAAATAATATGTAGCGTAGGTCTGTTGGGCGTACTGAGTGTCGCTCTATAGGGATATGCGGTGTAGTGTCTGCTGCGTCCAGCCAGTACTTGGCGTACTGCACCTTGGCTGCTAAGTAATATAGCTCGAAATCCGGTGCCGCTATGCCGCCCATCTCGTATGGCTCCACAAGATTCTCCCACTTCATTCTAGTGGCACCCCCATCCCACACGAACGCCGTCACCATTCAACGCAAATTATCAAAGAACTGCCTACCAGGCCAGATCGGGACGTTGCTAAACACATATAAGAGTTTAGGAAGAATGACCATTTTAAGCACCACAACCCGGCTTATCAATGAGATGGGGAGCTAAGCCCATAGTTGGAGCTTCACCATGATCGTGCGCAGGAGTTGTTCATAATTATCGATATATAGGGACATCCTATCCTTGGACATCAGGATCCCTAGGTATCTTATACTCGCAGGTGACCACCGGAGGCCATGAGTGTTAGTTTGGCAATTGATAGCGGATGTTAATGGGAACATTTCAGATTTAGAAGTGTTTATCTTGTATCCTGAATACTCTGCGAATTCATGCATGGCTTCCAGTAAAGGGCCGAGGTTTTTGCCCGGTTCACGAATGAATAGTAGTGTATCATCTTCGTACAAAGATATGGATTGGGTGATTCCGGCCATTCTGATCCCCCTTTGTTTATGTTTTTGTCTAACAGCTGCAGCTACTGGCTCTATCGTCAGGACAAACAGAATGGGGGAGAATGGGCATCCCTGCCTTGTGCCTCTTCCCAGGTCAAAGTGTTGGAGATCATATGATTGGTGAATACCCTTGCCTCTGGGGAGGCATATGGTAGTTTGACACATCGAACAAAATATGGTCCCATCCCAAATTTCTGAAGTACCACAAATAGGTACGACCAGGATACCGAGTCAAAAGCCTTTTCGGCGTCTAGTGATATAACCGCGGCCTGTGCCTCCGGCCTGATCTGGGCCATGCTCCAAACAAACCAAAAACACGAACGGAGGTAGAAGGGAAGGGTGATCCTGTAATAAACCACCCTCATGAAGGTCAACAACCTTTAGTACTTGACAATAAGATCAAACAGGCATCTTGTTTGTTTTCCACATAGTTGACCATAGGATCAACAAAGTGATTGTAAAAACAACTACCCTATTCCATTAAATTAACAGGCAGTTTCTAGAAAAGATAAATACTTCTTTATTTATAAGAGAAAGGGCAATCATAAAACTATGTGCACAGGCAATCAACAATGATAAAAATAAAGAAAAAAATAAAGAAAAAACATCAGTGCAAAATCGATAAACAGTTAGTCTAGAGTGTGGGGGGCAGAACAAGGTAACTGTCCTCCAAAGTTTTAGGTATTTTGTACTCAAAGTGTCTTAGTGAGGTGCAAAATACGCAATACTTTTGTCTAAATAAAAAGGGTTAACTCAATCAAATAATATTCTATCATTCAACATTTTACACACACACCCTTCTCAACATTCAATCATCCATGACTCCAAACAACCTGTGTAAACTCAGTGCGGTGGATCTTGTTTGAATAAAGCCGCACTGGTCCGGATGGGTAAGCGTGGTCATATTGGGTAGCAGTCTAGCAGCGAGTACTTTCGCATATATTTTCGCATCTGAGTTTATCAGGGAGAGAGGTCAGTAAGAGGACATTTCATGAGAGGGACGTATAAGTTTCAGTAACACTGTGATGATTGCCTCCCTCATTGTTTCAGGCAACGATACACACATCAACGGTTCTTCCCACACAAGAGTCAATATTGGGGCCAGTTCAGAACAGTATTCTTTATATAATTCCGCACCCAGTCCATCTCGCTTCAGCGATTTCTTCACATGTTATTGGTTGCTCAAGGGCTAAGGCGCTCTCAATTGAAAGCGACGGGAGTGTAATGTCATCTAATTAATTCCTTGTTTCCGTCTCTGGGCTTGTGTCCAATTTGCATATAGATCGGTATAAAATTTTGTAAATTCTTTGTTGATTCCCTCTTCATCGTTTATGACCTCCCCATTTCCCGCTATAATGCTGGTGATCGGTGAATGGTACCGTTCATTCCTCTGGAGATTTGCTAGGGAGCGTCCTGCCTTATTGCCCTCTCTGTATCTACGTGCCCTAATGGGTGAAGCCATGTATTGTAGTTCTCTGGCTGCTAACTCGTTGAATTTTTGTAGGAGGACATTGATCTCGGCAAGGGTCCCCTTTTCATGCGTTCCGCTGTATTCATTCTCTAAGTCTTTAAGGTGTTTTTCTGTGTCAGTTAATTCTAATCTGACAGCTTTCAGGAGTCACGTGGTTTTTGACATTATGGCCCCCCTTACCCATATTTTGAAGGTTTCCCACAGTATTGCGTATTTGTCTACAGACCCTTTATGAGAATTCTTCTATTTCAGTGGGCAGTGATTCTGCCACATTCGGGTCTTTGAGGATGTCTGGGGGCATTCTCCATCTTCTGGTGGGGGGGTTTGATATTACGCAGTGTTACCTCTAAGGAGATTGAGGAGTGATAGGACAGTGTACGGGGGTGAATGTTGCAATGATCTACCATATTTGCCAGGTGGGCTGAAATAAACCAATAATCGATTTGTGACTCTGTGTCGTGTACCGAGGAGTAAAATGAATATTGCCTCTCCAGTGGGTGCAGTGCTCTCCAGGCATCAGTGAGGGATAGTTGCATCAAAGTCTGATGTAGTACATTGGCTGCCCTGGTGAGAGTCCTTTGTTTAACAGAGGATCGATCTAGCGATACATCGTGTATAGTGTTGAAATTCCACCCTCATAATATATCTTTATTGTCCGCTGGGCTGATCTCGTCGATTCCATTTACATAGAAGTCCAGGTCATCTATATTAGGCCCGTAGGTGTTAACAAGGTCTGTGCTGCTGATTTCTGTAAAAGCGTTTCCTTAAACGCCAACGTTTTGCTGTCTAATATTGTGCTCAAGTAGCATTGCGAGCTCTCTGCTCTTGCTACACTGGTGCCTGCTTCCTGGAGGAGGCGGGGCCCTCCAGCCTCACGTGACGTATCACGTGACATCCACCGGGCCTCAAAACCAGCCCTAAACCAGCCGAGGGGTGTGTGCTGCTGATTTCTGTAAAAGCGTTTCCTTAAACGCCAACGTTTTGCTGCCTAATGTTGTGCTCAAGTAGCATTGCGAGCTCTCTGCTCTTGCTACACTGGTGCCTGCTTCCTGGAGGAGGCGGGGCGCTGCAGCCTCACGTGACGTATCACGTGACATCCACCGGGCCTCAAAACCAGCCCTAAACCAGCCGAGGGGTGTGTGCTGCTGATTTCTGTAAAAGCGTTTCCTTAAACGCCAACGTTTTGCTGCCTAATATTGTGCTCAAGTAGCATTGCGAGTTCTCTGCTCTTGCTACACTGGTGCCTGCTTCCTGGAGGAGGCGGGGCGCTGCAGCCTCACGTGACGTATCACGTGACATCCACCGGGCCTCAAAACCAGCCCTAAACCAGCCGAGGGGTGTGTGCTGCTGATTTCTGTAAAAGCGTTTCCTTAAACGCCAACGTTTTGCTGCCTAATATTGTGCTCAAGTAGCATTGCGAGCTCTCTGCTCTTGCTACACTGGTGCCTGCTTCCTGGAGGAGGCGGGGCGCTGCAGCCTCACGTGACGTATCACGTGACATCCACTGGGCCTCAAAACCAACTCTAAACCACCCTAGCGGCGTAAAGCCCTGTGGAGTTAAGCCCTCTGGCTGTTATATGGCTGTTGTGCGTGTTGTGCCGATGCTACCGAAGGAAGATTAACTTACAGGATCCTAAGTAAGCAAACCAGTTATTTCAGTGAAATATACATTGTTATCACCTGGCTGGGGGGAGAGTCGGACTAAGGCCGCTCCTCAAGCTGTCGGGTGTTCCCATTCCGGGTGGTACTATCGGATTGACACTTAGATACTATATTTCTTGACATTTGAACTCTACTCTTCAACCATTCATTAACTTTTATTATTATATGACTTGTGACGATAATTTTAACCAATCAAACTAATTATTTTCTTTATGAAATTGTATAACTTTGGTTTTTATTCGCTCCCATTCTAATTGATGGTATTGGCTGCTCATTTTATAGCTCTATTATTTGCTGATCCCTGATATTAGTTTAATTCATTTCTGGGGCTGCGAAGGCTTCTTCCCCCCTGTTAATTTTAAGAAAAGGAGTGTACTATAACTACTGAATTGATTAGGTCCTAGGTATATTTATTATAGACTCACTTGTGATAGGATTGATTTAAATTTTGGGTGATTCGCCTTCTTAGGAATTAATAGCTATTCCTTCTTATTTATATATATCCCCCCTAACACTCTACTAACATGGCCCAAAGTCCTTGCTCACATAATTTGAGATCTAAAAAGGGGAAGAAAAGTGTACCCACATCTAATATTAAATTAGGAACCCAGAAGCCTGGTAAAGGGAAAAAACTAAAAAAGGGAAGTAAGAATGAGCCTATTTGTGAGACTAAAGGAGTATTAGAACAACCTAAGATACTTAGCTTTCTTACTGTAAAAGAAAAAGTAATGGCACCTGACAATGTACTCCCCCTCCCTTTCTCCTCTAATAGCTCGAGGATTGACAATGTATTACCTCCCCCTCTTCCCTCTAATAGCTCTATGATTGACAATAATTCACTGTTGACATTAGTACATAAATGCAGGCGTCAATCTATGGGAACGGGAACAAATCTGGAAATTTCTGCAGTAGAAGATACCGACATGAATAATAGTATCGGTACAAATATGTCAGCTTCTCCAGATTTGGATAAATTTGCCCAGAGAGAAGTGGAATTTAATTCGAGCGATGAGTCTTATAATTCTATGGGTAACCTCTCTGAAATTTCTGTTAACAGTGATAGAAGTAGGGTAATTGAAAACTCACTTAAATCTGGTGAGAAATTGGATGCCCTAACTACCACGATGGATGTCCTCTTGACCATTTGCACTAAATTGCTTAAAGAACAGAGTGACACAAAATCATTGGTATTGCAGAATATTGATAACACCAGATCTCTTGGGATTATGATAGAGGAATTCTGTGGAAATGATTTTAAAAAGGGGGAAAGGCATACCGTGGGGTCTAATGAGGTGTTAGGAGACTTGAGTGAGTTGGTTTTGGTGGTTGAAAAAGAAAATGAGAATACCACTGTACAGACTAATACTTCCCACTCGGAACAACTTAATTCAAGGGAAAACTCGGCTGATAAGACTAGTATTAGTGTGAGGGAGGTAGAAATAAGGGTAGCTCAAGGCTCTAGGAGGCGTACTAGGCGAAATAGAAAAAATAAAAAATCCACCCGTAAGAGGATGGTGATGGACAAGACTAAAACTACTAAGACTGCTAAAAAAAATTCCCTGGCTCTAGCAAATACCGCCCCTTTAGATTCTGAATGCGTAGAAGTGGGGAACCACTATGAAATTATCGAACATCAGCGGAAGTCGGACGAAGGGAAAAAAGTGGTAATTAAAAGTAAGGGACTAGAAAACTGGCTAAAGGGTAAGGATAATACAATAGAGGAAAGTGAATGTGAGGATATGGTATCTATAGAAAACAATTTTAAATATGTTGAAATTCCATATAATAACAATACTATGCCTCTCACAAAAAGGGAGAGGGAAATATATATCAAAGAGATGGAACGATTGGCCATGCATAGTAACCAAAAAATAAGTATGGCAAATTTTGTGGGAATAAATGAAGAACCCCAACTTATAGTGGGGAAAAGTATTAAAATCATACAAAAATCCACTCTTGATGAAAGCCCATTTTTAAATCGGGCTTGGTTACTGAATAAACTGTCACGTATTCCACAGTTACAAAATATTAATTCAGGGGATATTGAATCTATTATCCTGCCGGAATATGGAAGCTGGGAAAACTGGGTCATTGTCCAATTTAGATCTGCAGTTTTTGTTGACCTCATAAGGGAATACTCTAATGGAGTATGGGGCAATAACTATGAAATTGTGATATGCCACTCCGCAATTCATAATGATCGGAATGATAAAAACATGGATTTGGTGGGAGCTTCACCTACTACTATGGAATTAAGAAATATAAATGTAGGAGTCAATTCTTTGGAGAGAAATACTACTATCCAGAATTGAGATGAGGTATATATTAATGAATTCAATCTCCTCTCTTGGAATAGTAGAGGCTTTAATTCCCTATTACACAAGGATGGTATCCAATTGTTGTTGGAGAGTGATGTTTTTGCTTTACAAGAAACTTGGGTAACTGGGGAAATTCTACTTGATGGATATAATATCTGGAGTAAAGCTGCTTCCAAAGGTGAAAAGGGACGGCCGTATGGAGGGCTATGTATTGGGGTAAAAAACCATCTTTCATTTAAACCTTATGAGAAGCACGTGAACCTACCTAATGTTATGTGTGCAATCATAGATAGGGGAAGGCTATCAGGGAACCTCCTTCTCATTAACATCTACTCTCAACCAGGGGGGGATAATGTTCATGAGATTGGGGAGGCTCTAAACCATACTATTGAAAGCTGGACCCTGGATTCTCCTCAGTCCGAAATTTGTATAGTGGGCAATTTTAACGCCCACTGTGACTCTGCTGTAAGGGATATGAATAGGTGCAAAGAATTGTGGGACGAAACGGTCATTACCGCATCATTGGAAACACAGGAGGGCAACCTGGTTGATGGGCTTAATACCCAGTTTGTGCAGGGATGCCGGTGGATGAACCTTATGTCTAGTTGGGGGTTAGAATATTTGGAACCTAATATAGGGCCAGGTACTGGGGCAACCTGGACTAATGGGAAGGTAGGCTATAGGTTAGACTATATGTTTGTAAATAAAAAACTAAGCCAATCTACGATCTATTTGAACACATAGATACCATTTTGAGTGACCATACACCCATTAGGGGTACATTTTTTAATGGCCCGAAAAAGCAAAGTTGGGATGTGGGCAATGTGATGGATATTCAATTTTCTGCAGGTGGAAACAGGATCACTTGGTCGGATAAAAATTTAATTATCTTTAATGAGCTGTTTGATCGCCTGATCATTGATGGCCAGGATATTGTGCGTAACGGCCTCAATTTGATAACGAATTTGTTGGGAATAATACGGAGGACAAACAGCAACCTTATTGTGAAAAATAAAAAGGGAAAAAATCACTCCCACAAATTTGATCAAGTGATTTATGACAGGAAAAAAGAAATGATGGGTGAGATTCGTAAACTAAAGCAGACATGTGACTTAGATGACGAAGAGAGAAGTAAGAGAATCAGTAATATAAAGACACAATATAAAAACTGGCTAAAGGATTATAAGTATAGTACTAATAATGCTAATTGGAGGTGTTTATATAAGATATGTAAAACCCATGACTCAAAAAAATTTTGGTACTTATATCGACAATTCTTGATGGAGGAAGATTGTAGGGAAAATACTAATGTGAGCCAGGAGGCTTGGAAGCAGTATATTACTGATCTCTACTTCAAGATTAGTGATATGTCTGCTATCCCTACTGGTATAAATCCATACAGCTATAATACATTTCCCTTTGGTATTCTGGACATTATTAAAGTAATCTCTAAAATGAAAGCATCACGTGCCCCCGGCCCAGACGGGTTAGCTAATGCTGTCATAAAACAAAATCCCATGAAATGGGCAGTGACTCTGCTCCAGCTATTTACTGGTATATGGGAGACAGGCCGCATACCGGATAGCTGGAGGAAAGCTATAGTAGTCCCTATTTTTAAAAAAGGGGACAGAAAATTGCCGGATAATTATAGATTGCTGGCCATGGCAGACAGTAGCTGTAAGATCTTCTGCTCACTGTTAGTTGACAGCTTAAATAACTGGATAGAGGAAAAGGGTCTTCTGTCTGCTCTCCAAACTGGCTTCCGCAAAGGATATAGCACCCTCGATAATATAATAATGTTGAAACACATTATAGCAGGGGCTAAGGATAAGGGGGAAAAACTATATGTGTGCTTCGTTGATTATTCGAAAGCCTTTGACAGTGTTAATAGGGGACTTTTGTGGAAGAAATTAAGAGAGAAAAAGATCTGCCCCAAAATTTTGCATTTTTTGGAAGAAATGTATGGGGAAACTACAGTCTCCATATGTCTGGGCAAAGGAGGGATGTTATCACCTGAGATCGCTACTAATACTGGACTGAAGCAGGGATGTGTTACATCGCCTATATTGTATAACTTGTATGTTTCAGATATGTGGGAAAGCTTTACCATCATAAATAACTTCCCACCAATAGTGGCGGGGAAACCCATATGTGGCCTTATGTATGCAGATGACACCGTCCTCTTGGATAAGACCCCGATAGGGCTGCAAAGAATGTTGAATGGCCTACTAGCTTACTCTGAAGCGGATAACCTTAGTATTAATATAAATAAGACTAAGGTAATGGTATTCGGAGCTACAAAGTTAGAAAAGAAAAAACTTTCCTCAAGATGGCAGATAAACTCTATTAAATTGGAGGTTGTTGAGGCCTATCCATATTTGGGGATGCCTATTCTGAGCAATCCCTGTATAAATTATTTCCAGGAGGCGGTTAATCTAAAAGTACTAAAGAAATGGAAAGTCATAAGGAAATATATGACCAGTAAAGGCGGCCATTCAATCGAAGGTTTACTTGAGATATACAAAAGCTGCATTATACCTGGTATTCTGTATGCGCTGGAAACAGTAGAAAGTAAATACCTGAGTAAACTACACTTACTTGAAGGGAAGATCTGGAGACCAGCCCTAGGACTCCCCAATTCAGTACCAATACAGGCTATAAGGTGCAAACTGGGGCTCATATCCCTCTTGACTTTGTGGAAAGTCGAATGTTGCAAACTCTATTTTAGAATAATCTCAGGGGACGGGGATGAAGGAAGTCTGCTTAACCTTATAAGACAAAATAAAAGTGAAGGCAGATTTAAGAATTCCTATATGCTAAATCTTCAAAAAATAGTATTATCTTTTCTAGAAGCCCTTGGCTATAATGAATTCATGGGAAAAGATAACAGAATGTGTATTAAGAAAAGTCTTAAAGATAAAGCTTTTATTTGGGATCTGTGTGAAAATCAGTCTTATCTTTATAATAAGTCCAGATACTCTGTTTATGCTCTCCAAGGCCTCAAACCTGCCACCCCAAGACAATATCTGCTAAACACGGGAAGCAGAGCTTTGAGAAGATTTATCTTGCAACTACGTTTGAACATTCTCCCGTGTAATGATATTATCGGGGCAAGAACAAAAACTCCCCGTGCAGAAAGATTGTGTAGGCACTGTAATATAGAGGTGGAGACAGCAAGACATATTTTAACTTCATGCACCAAATTAAGGGAATGTTATTTTAAAGGGTATGCAAATTTTGTAGAGGATATGCGAAGGATTGAATCTGACCAATTTTGGTCAGTTATTTATGATGGAGAGATTAAGGTTTTTACTGGGGCAGCCTTTTATATTTGGAAGCGAGTAATGTGATGTATGCTTTTCTTATGTGTAATATGTAATTGTGTTTGGTTGATATAATATTTGTGTAGTGTATAAGGTTTTAATTAACCAAAAAACACTTTAATTAAATAAAAAAAAAAAAGTTAACAAGAACCATCTCCTCTCCAGCCAGTTTTCCCCATATGATTAAATATATACCTTGCAAATCAATTTTGCTTTTCTCAAACTTAAAACCCAACGAGGGGTGTATCAATGTAAGCACTCCTCGGTTTTGTGACGTGTATTCAGTATAGTATCTATTGTTTCCCCATTGCCTTAGGATGTCTGTATTCAGGTTTTGCTGTGCATGTGTTTCCTGCAACATACAAAATATGCGGATGGTGTGTGGTAATGTATGCTCCCACTTTACTAGACTTCGATCGGTTTTTGATTCAACGGACATTCCACATGAGGAGTTTGAGCTTCAGCCCCATGACCGATACAGTATGATGTGCCATTCGTGTGTAGTGAAACAAACAGGGGTTAATGCCATTTTTCTCAGGCTTATGTAGCGTGTGGTGACGTGAGCACAGATTTTATGTATCTTAACTTCAGCGCCCGATGCAAAGATTAGCATCTTTGAGGTGCTTATTCAATCTCCAAAAACATTATCAACTTGTAAACGTTCCCCTCCTTTCAACAAACCCACAACAATTCCTGTGCCCTATCCCCACCCCACCCACATCATCAACCCCAACCTGATGAAGACACCCTTTAATTAATCTTTGGAACGTCCCAGGGCTGCGTATGTTGTGGCCACAGCCCTTGTAGCAAAAGCAACTCATCCGGCAGATAACCAAAACCTAGCTCGGTGCCACCCACATACCTCTATTTTCCATTGTAAACTTATTAAAGGGTGTTGTAGTGCTGCCATTCAATCGTTAGGGTCTCTTATGTCTGCAACCAGATGCTGGAGGCCATTTTGGTCAGGGTGACCCCTTTGCGGCGGTAGTGGAATGGACGCTTCGATGTAGTTCATGGCCGCTGATGGGTGTTAGAAAAAATGTGCCCGGCCGCCGTGCTGTATCCGTAATTTTACCGGGAATAATAAAGCATATGCGACCTTTCTCAGTTTAAGTTGTCTCTTGACCGGGTCATATGATATTCTTTGCGTCTGAACTCCTGCGGCAAAGTCGGGGTATATGTGAATATTGTCACTGCCGTGTCGACGTGGTCCCATTTTTCTTGCCAAACGGAGAGCTGCTTCTCTGCCCCCGTAATTTAACAGTTTAGTGATGATGGTATGGAGGGCGTGCCCCTGGCTTGGGCACTGGGGCCAGTGTGCGGTGTGCTCATTCCACCAAGAAATGTTCCGAAAAGGAGGTCTCGCCAAACAGGGCTTTCAGCGGCGAATCGATATGAGGTTCCATGGTGCCCTTACAGAAGGATTCGGAAAGTCCCACTATACGGATGTTGTTGCGGCAGGATCTAGATTCCAGATCATCACACTTGCCACGCAGCTTGGACATCTCGCCTTTCAGGAGTGTTATGTCTCACCGAGTCTTTGTTGGTCCCGATTCTATTCTCTGCCTCTGTGATTCCTGCACTTTCTTTGTCTACTTGCGCCTTGAGTGATCCAATGGTGGCGACAATATCGTCCAGTTTGACATTAACTGCGAGAAAACCCTTTTGAACTGTGGTGAGAAGCTGGTCAAATTTGGTGTTTTCAGATGAGGTCATAGAGGCCTCAATTGCTGGAGTTAGTGCAGTGGCCAGGGCCTGAGAGCTTGTGTAGGAATCCATCGGGCTTGTTTTTTTCTTCTTGGTGTTAGTCCCACTTGGCATCGCCCAGAGATATGATATAGGCAACCGACGGCTACCTGTGTGGTCAATTCAGTCCGGCCGGTAGCTCAGGTGTCTTCACCGGTTCCAAGACTATGCAGGCACACGAAGTGTGGGTTAAGGGGGGTAGATGGAGTCAGTCCACAGTGTATTGCCTGCAATTATCAGTGTAATTGGTCTCTGTTTTTGTGATTTCTGGACTTGTACGTGATGAGGTCAAATTCACTTCATTCTGACAATATATCAGGGTCTCCCATTCAGCGGTAAGCAGAATATGCAGTACAATTATAGTTTGTAGCCTGATGTAATTTCCAGGATGTTTATGGCATATAGAGCGTTTTTATCTCACAGAGTGGCACCGGGCTGAAGAGCGTCAGACTTCCAGTGCCTATAGCTGGCCCGATTTATGAAATTATGTAAAGCCTGCCGTGGTGTTTGGCGTACCTGCATAGCATAGGTAGGGTCAGCCTTATACGGAGTTGTTCCAGTTGGGCTGTGGGGAATCTGTATGGTAATCCGCTTTGCTGGCGGGGCGGCGCGCTTGGCCTGTGTTTCCCCAATTGTGTAGCAGATTCAACAATAGTTCTGTTTCAGGTCCAGCTTCAAGATCTCACGTCTAGGTTTTAACAGAATAATCAGCGTATTGTAGGCTTATTTGCAGGTTTAACGTGTGATCAGTTCAAGACCCAAGGAGCCCATTTATAACTCTGAGTGGACTGTAGCCTCCCACGTAGCTCCGTGTACTGATTTCCACTGTGAAGAGTGGTGGCTGCCACCTCCTGTGGCTGCCACCACCTGTGCGGCCGTTTAACACACGCGTAAGTAACGTACACTTCCAAGAGTTTGTGTCAGTTCGGGACTATATTGCTGTAGTATTCGAGGAGCCCATTCCACACTGCCATGTGATCAGCCGTTGGTCAGATGCATGGGGGGATCACTGGGCCGGGTCCCGCACTGGGTGCAAGTGTTCAGATGGGGTGTTATTTGTTTGTTTGTTTTATTTATATAGCGCTCCAGACCCGGAGTTAAAAGGGCGCATCAGGAAATGGTTACAGAGTACATTATATACAGTTTACATGTATACATTTATAAAGTTATGCAGTTTACAGGTAAGCAGGTTAAGTATAGGCAGTATCGTCAGACATAGGAGAGAGCAGATGGAAGATGCTTGTTTTTGTCCAGTAACCAACTAATAACCTGTTTTCTAAAAGGCTGAAAGGACTCGGTAGATTTAATTTTGAATAATAGGGTGTTCCAGAGTTGTGAGGCACGGACCGTGAAGCTGGATCCTCCACCTCTTTTTAATGTGAATCTAGGCACTGTTAGGCATAGGGTATTGGAGGATCTCGTAATTCTGGTGGCAGATTTCATGGTGAATTTGTTGGTGAGATAGGGTGGGACTAGATGGTTTAATGCTTTGTAAGCGAGACAAATAGTTTCTAAGTCAATTTTTTGCTGTATGGAGAGCCACTTGCACAATTTTCTTGTGGTAGAGATGTGCTCTCGTCTGGGAATGTTTAGAGCTGCTCGTAGCGCGTTGTTTTGGAGGACCTGAAGTTTATTGATTATGGATTGGTTAGCTCCTAGGTATAAACTGTTACAGTAGTCCAGTTTGGACTGTATGAGGGCTCTGGCCAATGTAAGGCAGCTGTTAGAGGACAGGAAGGGTCTGCAGGCCCTGATCAGCTTGCCAGTGTAGGCAGTGGTTGATGCAGTCATGTTAATTTGCTTGGATAAGTTAGTGTTGGCATCAAGATAAAAGCTAAGCGTTTTCACACATTTAACAATGGGAATAGTATTATCATCGATGATGAAGCTATTGTAGTTAGGGCTGAGTTTTGCCAGGTTGTTGGGTGAGCCAACAAGGAGAAGCTCAGTTTTCTCATCATTCAGGCAGAGGCTGTTTATGGCCATCCATGCCCGAATGATGGAGAATATTTAATTAATCCGGGCGACGTCGGCAATGTAGTTGCCTGAGAGGGTGAGGAATATCTGGGTGTCATCTGCATAATTGGTGTAGGTGACACCCAGATGGTCCAGTTTGTCAAAGAGTGGCTTTGTAAATATATTGTACAAAGTGGGCGAAACACAAGAGCCTTGTGGGACACCACAAGTGATAGGGATGGGGTCTGCTGCCGCTAATGGTGAAAAAACCCTCATGGTTCTATTGGCCAAGAAGGATTGAATCCACATGACAGCAGAGGAGGAGAAGTGAGCTGCGGAAGATAGGTGGTTGCAGAGGATGTTGTGATCGACCAAATCGAAGGCCTCTGAGAGGTCTAAAAGGAGTAGGATGGCAGTGTTGCCTTTATCTTTAATTTCATCAATCTGACTTTTGAGGTCAACAAGGGCCGTTTCGGTTCCATGTTGAGGTCTAAAGGCAGATTGTCGTATTCCTAGCCGTTGGTTGGTCTCTAGGTAGCCCTGAATTTGCATGTAGGGAACTCTGTCAAGGATTTTTAGCAAGAATGGGACCGTGGTGATGGGTCTGTAATTGGTGGGTAAAGCTGGGTCTAATGTTTGTTATTTTAATAGTGGGAGAACCCATGATTGTTTCAGGTTCCTAGGGACTGAATTAGGAGAGAAGGACAGGTTGATTAGTTTAGTGATGAAAGGGGATACATCTCTGGCTGCGTCTTTTATAATCTGGGCAGGGCAGCTGTCCCCTTTGCAGTTGGACATTTTAGAGAGGCTATAATTTTTTGTACTTCCAGTATGGTTACCTTTTTGAATGTGAAGCCTAAATTAGTGTCGGGGGGGGGGTGAACTTAGGTTGGTAGGCTTATTGTTGGTGAGTTGTTGTCATTTGTCCTCTATTTTGGTTTGGAGCCCTGTAATTTTATTGGCAAGGGCGTTCTGAATACTGGTACACCAAGGTTTGTCTTTCATGCACGTGTCTGTGGGTGGAATAGGATTTTCTAGTTCTTTTAGTATATTAAATAGTTCTTTAGGGCAGGATCCTGCCTGATTTATCCTAACATTGTAGGCTTCTTTCTTGGTGCGAATTATCTCCTTTTTGTATAAGGAGGATATATTCATAAGATTAGTTTTGTTTTCAACAGATGGTTCTATTTTCCATAGTATTTCTAGCTTAGCTTTCTTTTTTCTCAGTATTTTAAGTTCGGGGGTGTACCAGGAGTTCAAATGAGCTCTGGGTTTTTCTTTGCGCAGTTTTAGTGGGGCGATGGTATCAATGGCAGTGGCCAATGAGTCGTTGAAGGTGTTGACCAGTAAGTTGAGGTCGACGGTGGTGGTAGTGCGTTGAGAGTGGGGAGGACCAAAGGTTTTAGGGTCTCAGCAGTGATGTTACGCTTGTTCCTGTTCGGACAGGCTGGTGCTGTGGGGCATTTTTTGGGATCTGAATTATTGATATTAATATCTAATGGGATGAAGTAGTGGTCAGTCCATGCGAGAGGTTGGGGGACTTTGCAGGTAATATTGCAATTGAAAGTCGCTACCCATTCAATGATTCTACCTTTCTGGTGAGTAGGTTGAGAGCAGAGTTGTAAGATGCCATGCTCAGTTAGAGTATTGGCTAAGGAGGAGGCAGGAGAGTCACTGGGGTCATTGTACCCAAGGTTGAAATCTCCCATGATGATGATTTGTGCTGATGGCTTGGAGTTCTCAGCTATTAGCGAGGTGATGTCTTCCTCAAAGTCTCCATGATGGCCTGGGGGTCTATATACTAAGTGAATGGAGATTGTACTTTTGGGGAGTTTTGCCACTTGATTGTGAGATTCTCACATGATTTTAATAGAGGGGAGGTGGCTGATCTAAAGTCTAAGGATGATTTAAAGTTGATAGCTACACCTCCTCCTCGAGCATTAGGTCTGTCAGCTCTGAGGATGGAGTATTTGTCATGAATGGCTAAGGTTAAGTAAGGTCCTGATGCCTCATGTAGACAAGTTTCAGTTAAGGTGAGGAAGTCTAGATCGTTAGTTAAGATGATGTCAGCAATTTCTGTGGGATGGGCAGCAAGAGACCTGACATTTAGTAGAGCTCCTTTTAAGGGGAGTGATTTGGGCATGTTAGCTGCTATGTCCTTATTATTTGTCTTGGTGTGGGATTTGGCAGAGGGTTTACTGATCATAAAGGGGAGTCTAGAACCAAATCTACTGTTGCGGGCTGCAAGGTTGGGGTTGACAGTGAGTGTGTTTCCTGGGGGTTTTGGTGTGGTTGGGTTTAGTATCAGGATTGACGCCCCCTGTCACACATGGGGCATTAGGTCTAGGGTGACATAGAGTTCTAACATGGATAGTGTTGTCTGGGGTGTCAGCTAGGCGGTCACTGTCTTTAGTGGTGTGGTTAGCGTGGTGATAAAGTGGGAAGGGTGACATGATGGGCAGGAAGGGTGTGGGGCAGGGGATAGGGGAGTGTCTCAGGCATCCCAGTTTAGCTAGGCCATTATTGAAGGCTATGTAGTTATTACCGCTGCAAGGTACATTATCCTGCATGACACAGAAGGGGAACATGATGAATGTGAGCCAGGTGAGCATGGTATGGCTACAATGTGATCTGGATTGTAGTGCTAGGATAGGCAGATTCGACTTTAGCTAGTTTCATACAAATAGGGCAGTTTAAGTTAGGCTATCGGCACACAGATATGCTCCGAGCTGGCGGGCCGCGTGCCGACCGGTCACAGTGGCGTGATCCCTCCCGACCGGGGCGGGTCAGAGGTGGATGCCGAGTGCTGAGGATCGGGCGGGGAGTGAGCGGACCAGCGGGGGGACGCACTTATCTGTTTCAGATGTCGTTGGATCAATGAATGGTGTCTAGAGCTCCCCCTCCGCACGGCAAGTCCTCCGTCCGCAGCTCCCGAACTGTAATGGATTGTGGTCCGGGGATCATTGATGTCTCCCTCAGTGTCCCCGAATGTGGCAAGGGTATCACCCCATCCAGGACACGGACGATGATGCCAGTGGTTGTCTGTGTGGAGGTCTGCTTGCTGGGGAGCACACCGAAGCTGCGTTAATTTACCATTCACAATAGATTCCATTGCTTGTAATGCAGTTATCTTGTACACACCTAAACCTCAATTTAACAAAGTGCAGATATTTTGTAAGTGGCACGGTCATACACTGATTCTTAAAACCATAAGCATCCCACCACTGCCACCAGTGTAAAGACTGGAGAGGGGTTCTCCTGCTCTCTATATGGTAGAGGAGAGGCACAGAGGACCCCAGCCAAGATTCACTATTGTTGGTAGCAATGTACAAGCAATCAGGGCCTAGCTTCTCAGGGGGGGATGCAGGCTGGTTCTTAAGTACAGTGTAATCCCCAAGCACCCACAAAGGAATGTCCACACACTGTATTAGTTAAAACTCAGTCTTCATTTAATTATTGTTCAAGGTTATGTACAATATCACGATAACTCACTTTGTACTTGGTTATCTACAATGGGAAATCTATACAGTTCTACGTGGTACCACAATCACTATTCAATTTCTTTAAAGTCCATCAACTGTACGGTTAAATGTCACACAAATCAGTTCGTAAAGGAAACCAACAATAGATATAAGAGGAAAGCAGTTGGTTAGAACAATCGGCAGAATATTGGCCCCGTTACCTAGACACAGTGCTGTGTGGAGATCCCCCCACCTGGGCAAACTGTAGAATAAACGTATATCACAAGTCCAGTCCATATATTGTTCACAAGAGTCTTTCCAATAGTTCAGCAACCCCAAAGTACCTGGTGTTGTAGAGTTCCTTCATCAGGAAATCGACGGCCCTTCTTGAGTGCACTCCCTTTAAGGCAGGATCCACGGGTCGTTGCACGTCCAGCGATGAACAGGGTGAACTATGGCGATGAAGTGGCAGCTTCGTTCCTAGTGGTGCTCGTCGATGGCGGAGTGTAGACATCCTGCAAGGAAGAGGCGTGCGGGGCACCTCGATGTCGATAGTTCAGGACGGCAAAGAGTTTGAAGAACTGTGGCCTAGCAAGGCCGTCAAGTCGTCCGGCGTCTCTGTGGTCTTTAGGTGGTGGGGAACCCACCAGTGAATGCTCCTCGGCGTGTCGGCGGCCTCGACTTTCTCCGGCAGAACAAAGTGGTTGACGTTGCAGACAAGAGTGTCCTTTGATCAAATGTTCTTAGGCAACCGGAGCACTGCAGCTCCGGTCAGCGATGGCGGTCGTCGACGGTGACGGACAACAGTCCGGGCGCTTCTCCTTGGGATTCTGCGGCAGTCCCCGTCTCCGGTCGGCAGCCTTTCATAGGTCTGTCTACCAGGGAGCTTTGGCAAAGATCAGCTGGTGCACAATGGTCCCTCGTAGCTCGGGGAGAGGTCTCCTTACCAGGTCCTCTCTTGGATCAGTTCTTGGAGACACAACCGCTTTCAGATCAGCGAAGTAGAGCAACAGCAATTCTTCTCTTCCAGCAGGGCTTCAAGGTCAAGCTTCAGCTTCAACTCCAGTTACTCTTCAGCTTCTGAATGATTTCTAGCAGTGAGAGGCCCCCAGATATACTAGATGATCTCCCATTCATTCTGCTGGGTCACACTCAGGCAACCAATCACTCAGAAGCGCATTCAGTAGTCAGTCAGCCAATCAGGCGCACGGTGCATTCAGGCCAGTCTTCTCCATCCAGACACTCATAACACAGAATATGGATTCGGACAAGTACTACGCCATTCATCACTACACACTGCATTCACACCAGTTTCATGCAGGGCTGTCTCAGTCATTGTGTCAAACACCAGATACCAGACATCAGACATCCACAAAAAGAAGTGTCTATTCATCACACACTTCATTCACCCAGGTCCACCCACAGGTGTACCCACAACATCCGGTCATTGGGAATGCTCCAGCCAGTCTGGTCGGCACTTCCCCACACTACCATATATGGAACTTCCACCCAACAGCCAGTCAGGGGGAAGGGACAGAGTCAGGGCTTCCCGGGAGTTCGGGAAGATCAAGGTAACAGGCGATGAAAGGCAAGGCGCCACGGGGGCCATCTTGTTTCCATTAGGAATCTACTGATTCCAATGACAGGGCCTGGGCATCCCAAAATGGAGGACGCTCAGGGCACCAGTCATTTCAGCACGGAGTTGCCACCAGCCCGTACCCTGCTCTGTGGGCCACACACAGGTGCCCAAAAACATACACCAGGGGCACAGGGTTGTACCCCGACCCATGGGTGCCATAAGGGTATCCCATAGGTCTGTAGACCAAACCAAAAGAGAGAGCTGCACCACCAGGAGTCCCACAAGAACCCCTGCACGGAAAACATGACAGAACACACGATAAAAAGCAGTAAAGGACAAGGATACAGAGGCCCTGTCCCTCCGATGCATTTCCAGCATTACAGGCACCATGTTAACAGCTCCAAGAACAAAAGGGACATCCCTTTATATCCACATGATGCCACAAGATGTATCAAGTACAAGACCATAAACTTAGATGATCTGACTACCATCCTCACAGCCCTCAAGGACAACATCTTCAATAGCAACTGTCTGCTAGTTTCATCATGAAAACCAGCTCAATGGAAGAAAGAGAAAAGCATAATCACTCCTTCGCATCATCAACACCACAGTCACAATATATTGAAAAATTGACAGATCCCCTCTGCTGAACAATCTCACACCCAACCTAAGGGACCTTGCAAACGGTTGTTCCATTACTCATCAATTATTCTTTGGGAAGGGAGAAAACTGTTCACATGCAACTAGATTAAAATATCACCAACCACAACTTCCTTCACGATGACCAGTCAGGCTTTCAACTGAGATGCCGTAATGAGAGTTCTACAATCCATGTCATTGGAGCCCTGCACAATGTAGACAAGAGGAATGCCTGCCTGCTGGCCTTACATTACCTCCCTGTTGCTTTCGGCATACAATATGCTAAAATGGTGCATTTTACAGCACACTTTCTATAAAAAACTGGGGAAAAAGCCACACACCTTGTAATCGGTTTAGGTAGGGTAACTCATGTACAATCCAATAGATGCAAGTCACAAACAGTGGACAGAAGCCTTTTCAAATGCATTTTCATCATGCCTTTTCCCACAGTATATGCCAGTATAAAAACATTTTTATGCTGGCTGAGCCCATGCTTTTCCATGATGATATGCCAAAGAAGCTGGTTCCTGGGTACCTCACACTTGGTAAGTCGAAAAGGATGAATATCTGCACAGTGTTATGGTGGATTCAGTGGTATTTATTCCAAAGAAGACATGTAGACCGGTAAAAAATGCCATGATAAAATATAGTCAGACTGTCCACACCAAAGTACGCCAGTCTGCTATGCAACAACACTTATGTTTGCTGTACCACTGATGTTGAGTAAAAATGCCAGGCCACAGTAAGAATATAGCCAGACTGGCTGCACCATTGCCAGTATATATGCCAATATATGCCAGTATTTCCATATGAGAAGGCATAATGCCAGTAATGACACTATAAGAACACTTGCCCACATATTGTAGTAAAGAAGCTGGTTCCTGGGTACCTCACACTTGGTAAGTTGAAAAGGATGAATATCTGCACAGTGTTATGGTGGATTCAGTGGTATTTATTCCAAAGAAGACATGTAGACATGTAATCAGGCTGACCATAACAAAGATTACATGTCTTCTTTTGAACCAGCTTCTTTCCTATACAAAGGAGGAGTGGGCACCACCTCCAACTACCTGTGATCTTGCAGCATATAATCAGCTCACCATAACTCAGAGCGAAGTGGGGGAGCATTCGATTTCTAGGGCCCACCCCCTTTTATACACATATTGTAGTATCCCCACATAAGAAGATAACCCTGCTGGCTTTGCGGTAAAACGTCTCATTCTACAGTAAGAAAACTTGTCCAGATGGCCTGCCCCAAGGTAGGCCACTCTAGCCATGTAAAAACACTTAGCATGCTGGCTTGGCCCTTGATTCCAAGTCAAATATATCCTGCCACACAGTAAATATAGCCACGCTGGCTGTACCAAAGAAGGCCAGTCTAGCCAAATAATAGCAATTAACAAGTTTGTTTTATATTTGATGCCTAGTAAAAGTGCCATGCCCCATTAAAAAAAATACAGTTCAGTCTAGCGATGTAATAACACTTCTGTTTGCTTTACCGGTAAAAAATGCCATGATAAAATATAGTCAGACTGTCCACACCAAAGTACGCCAGTCTGCTATGCAACAACACTTATGTTTGCTGTACCACTGATGTTCAGTAAAAATGCCAGGCCACAGTAAGAATATAGCCAGACTGGCTGCACCAAAGATGGCCCATCCAGCCATGTAATAACACGTATCATGTTTGCTTTGTCTTTGATGCTCAGTAAAGAATGCTATGCATCAGTAATAAAATAAAGACAGAATGGCTGCACCTATGATGGTCCGTTCAGCCATGTAATAACAGTTATGTTTGCCTTACCATTGATGCAAAATATAAAATGCCATACCACAATATGAAAATATAGCTAGTGTGGCTGCCAAATGAGCCCCATTTCCCCACTCCACAAATAAGCGGGGCCAGGCTAGGCACACATGGGAAGGACACACACATTCATAAAGCATTCACTTACTCATACATACAAGATTCACTCACTCATTCACATACTCAGCTATTCAGCATTCTTAACCTCAGTCCTAGTCCGTACTTTGCTCATCATTCCTTTCGCCGCCAGCCACGGAGGACCCCGGGTTCCCACGCAGCACCAAACAGAAACCAGGGAGAAATTCCTGGGTCCGGCACATGTGCAGAGGAGCAGAAGAACACCAAGCTTAATGCCCCAATCATTCTGACTGTGCAGAGAGGCGCGGGAGTGCCTCTACACAGAGTCAGACCTGCAATTCCCGAGCCTGCATTCTCAATGGGACCTGCAAGTCTGGAGAAGCAAAAGCCAAACCAGGTTTAAAGTCAACCCAGGAGGGCTTCCTCAGCTACTATCTGCAGCAGAGAGAGCGTTCAGCATTTTCACTGGGCTGGCGTGGCTTGTCCAGAATGGGTGGGGTGTTGGCGCCGGTCGCCCACTATGGACGAGCCACCACTGAAATGCATGCATGCATTTGCATGCGTAAACATTGCTTTGTGCATTCGCATGAAGGATGGCAGTTTTGCTGGCAGTGATCAACAAAAATGACAGACCAAATTACTATTAAAAATAAAGATTCCCAAAGATATCCACTTTTGAAAAGTCTTGTATGTAGGCAATAGATGCAACTGTGGTATGGAAAAGATTAAGCACTGGCTGCATTCGCTTTCTTCTGTAAAGGAACAGCTAGGTCCTTCCTATTTCCTTTCAAATATGATGTATGTATCCTTCACAAGGGAAAGCCTTTTGTCCAATGCAGCATAACAGACTTGGTCTGAACAGTATTATATAAGTAATAAAGAGTTCTTAAAGAAGGGTGTATTGATGCCTTCACATTGTTAATCTCCAGTATCAGTTCGAATGACATCAACCAATGCCTCATCGCCACCAGCATCCTAAGGTCTGTCCTAGGCAGACCCTTCTGGTGGCCATTATTCTGCAATTGGGTCCTTTTGAGAGACTTCCTTGCCATCAAGTCACATGTGTGAACTTTACTGAACATCTGACTTTGTTATTTTGCTCAATGTGATAGAAGGGCCCTGCATTCGTGCACCACACATATGACAGAACGGTCCAATTATTTTGCTTAACTAGGCCAAAGGTTGTGGCTTCCCTAGCATTGCCTTCAAACGGTGTAAGAAATTGGGATGCATGTGTAAGGATAGAGAGAGGAAAGGCAATAATACCTCTGCGGGTGTCTATGTTCTTTTGATCAATTTGCGCTCTTGTAGAGCAATCTACTCGAATATAAAGATTACTGCACTCAGATTTCCAGCCTGAAATGCACGATGTTTCTACGTGTAGAGATTCCAGCCGGTAGATTCTCCCGGCAAAGAGCCATGGGGGTGAAATCTGTACGTCATGACGTGATCAAAGCCCCGCCAAACTTTGCATCAGCTCTGAAGCCTGGCTAGCCACGCGTGTTGTTCACGCATTTCTATAAAAGATCATTTTGCTGCCTTTTATTCTGCTCTTCTGGAAAAGGAAACGAAAGGGGGCAAGCTGGTGACAATAAAAGACTCGAAGTCAACGTTTACCATGTTGGAGAACAGTGCACGTTTCAGCTACATGAAGAAAGCATGGCAGATTGGCGCCCTTTCTGCAGTCTTCAAAAGTCTTTGATGTGTAAAGGAAAGAAGGAATAATGGGATTTTTATACCATGAGTGAGGTGCCATGATGGCTATCCATTCTTATGTTCAACAGTTTTGTTTTAAATGCTGAGAGCAAACAGACGCCATTAACAGACCAAATAACCAGTTCAGAATGTAACTGGAAATGTTTCAATACCCATGGAGTGCTACGGACTCCAGAAAATGGGGACTAACGCCGCCTACCACCACTTGGAATACTGCAGTAAATCTGCAGGACCAATTGCTGGTAACAGTAAATCCATTTGGAGGTAATCCAGCAGATTTACACCCGGAATACCGCCAAACTCGCAGTGAGGCCTGTGCCTTCTGCAGTGCTGCAAATTCAAGTTTTCATGAATTTAGTGAATATTGTGACTGAATAAACCAAAATGCAGTTCTCCACGATGCTCAAACATGCCTGTTCTGGGGTTTAGTCGTGGTTCACTAAAAGAGGGTTTTCAGAGACTTTCTTGTAATCCCGCCTTGGTCTTGAAAGGGTTTGTGAAGGATTTCCCTGCATAGGTACTACTTTATTCCCCATTTATTCTGCTGCTTGTGACGAAATTAATTTGTATTTTGACAGGTTTTACTGCAACCCTGATGGCCTGCAATCAAAAATGTGAAAAATACTGATAACTCACATTGGCCCTCATTACGACCCTGGCGGAAAGTAACTGACCTGACCGCCATAGCGTAAATAGCGTTTCCGCCATTGCACGACGGAGTAAAGTGCGGCTAATTCTGACCCATCGGGCACGAGCTCTACGCCATGGCGGAAGTGCAAAGTCCGCGATGGCGGAAATGTCCCCAAAACGCCCCTCACCGCCGTCGTACGGCGCCCTAGGTGCAATTCCGCCACCCATCATAGCGGTCACCGTAATGAGCGGTAATCGCAAAATACGGTGACCGTAAATATACGGAAACGGAAGTAAAAACATGGGCCCGGAACGGGAAACAGCACGCCGTACACCTATAAAATCAGAATCCCAACACAACCATTAAAAATCCTACCCTGAGACACATCCCAACCCGTTAGCCACCCTAGTGAAAACAATAAAAATGGGAAAAGTTGCGAAAAAAGCGTGCGACCGCAAGCGGCAGGTCCACTTCTCCCATGAGGAACTCACCGTGCTCACAGAGACCCTCCAGGAGAATGCTGCCGTCGTCTTCTCGACGCAAATGACCAGGACGGCACTTGCGAACAAGAAGGCCATATGGGCCCTGGTGGCACAGCGGGTAAGTGCGGTGGGGACCGCACCCCGCAACCCACAGCAATGCAGAAAGCGATGGGACGACTTGCGGATACGCGTACGGAGCATACTATCAGCCAACCGTAACATTGCCACAGCTACCGGGGGAGGATCGGAATCACCCATCAAGTTGACCCCCTGGGAAGAAATCTGTGCCTCCACCATTGGAATGGAGAGTATAGAGGGAGTCGGAGGGATGGAGAAAGGAGTGCAGACATCCGAAGAATCAGGTAGGTGGGCCAAATAAAACAATGCTAAATCCACAATGTCCAATCATGTGAAGTACCATGTGTCCACATAGTGCAACAGAAACACATGTCCAGGAGAACGTCCACATACATTGGCCTGATAGCGCACTTTAAAAGTCACATTAAATACATAAATAATTAAAAATCCTAAAAACACCCTCTACACGTGCAGCATGCACACCCTAACTGCAGGCTGCAAAACACCTGCATCCTCAATCCACACAAAAATGAAACCACCTCCAAGGCCCTGACCCAAATCACCCTCAGGTACCACCCCAATGCATGTGATACATTGCCATTCCAATTTCCACAGACCCATAAATAACGCTCGCCCTCCTTTACTCCAACACAGGGTCCGATTCAAACGACGAGCTTCAGGACACCCCTACCAGCACACCTGCAAAGAGGGCCAAGACCAACGGCCAAAGACCCTCCACCTCAGCTGCACGGATCAAGACACGGCAGCAGCACAAATCAAGTGGCAGCACACAGGAGGGGACTTCAACAGGCACCCCAGCAGCCAGCATGCCCACAACAGCAGCACCACAGGTCCCCCCAATGGATGCCACAGAAGGCACTGCTTCTGGTGGCAGCAGCACCATAGGTGACACTGCATTAATGGCAGCATGCTCCGACACAGAAAACGGTGCTGTCGATGTAGGATCCATCCATGACCTGTCTCAATCCCCCTGTTTGTTTCATCCCGTACACCATGAGGATACCACGCAGGGGCACCCACAAGACGACGACTGGCCATCCCCCACAAGCCCTGTGGCAAGGCAACATGAGGTGATCAGCCCCTCTGTGACACCACCGCAAATGGGCATGGCCCAGCAGAGGCAACAGTCCCTCGACCAGGTGATCGTGCAACAGCAGCAACTGGCCACGCTCCTCAAGGAGCATGCTGATGAATGTGGGGGTACTAAGGCAGTCATAGAAACATCTACTGAGACACTTAGGGCAGAAATGGTAGAGAAGTACAGAGACACTAAGGGCACAAATGGAGAGAAGCACCGAGAGCCTGAGGGTACAAATGGAGAGAAGCACCGAGAGCCTGAGGGGGGAACTGCATGCGACGTCCAAAGACGTATGTGCTGAACTTGCCGCTGTGCGCCGTGTGCTCACTGAGCTCTCACAAACCCTTAGGGACATGCATGGACGTGAGCAGGCAGAGACATCATCCGTTGCAAGTTCCGTCCAGGGCAGCCCCCAACGTAGATCTGGGAGGAACCTGCGCTCCACAGGCAGGGGTGCCCCTGATACCCGGAGAGGGGGCTTGCAATAGCGTCTGCCCACTGACAATGAGCATCTTTGGACACTGGTGTTCGGGGGGAGGTAGGAGGGTGGAGGGGGTGTGTTGGGCTTTCTTGGGTGGCGGGTCGATGGGGTGTGTAACATAATCTCACATATGCTATAAACATTTCACAATCAACCAATGAGATGTGTGGACATTGATCTTTGTGTACGAGGCTTTTATAGGCGTACAGTCCATATTGTGCATGTTCCAGACACACACAGTGCCACAAGTCCCGTGTCCATGTATCAGCCACCAGGCGTGAGTGCTAGAAGCATGAATCTATGATAATCTGACGAATTTCACGGCCCTCCTGTGCCTCGCGGACTCCTTGAGGTGCTGCCACATCCCCACCCTCATCATGACCATCTTCAGGTGCTTGCAGTTCTGCGTCAGGGGGCATGGGCACATTTCTACGTACGCACATGTTGTGTAGCATGACACATGCCATGACCATCTTTGCAACCTTCTCATGGCGGTACAGGAGTGCCCCGCCAGACCTGCTGAGGCAGCGGAAACGAGCCTTCAGTAGGCCGAATGCCTGTTCTATGACTACACGGGTACGTGAGTGGGCATGGTTGTAGTCCTCCTCATGCTGGTTCTGTGGGTTCCGGAGTGGTGTAAGGAGCCATCTCTTCAGTGGATACCCGGCATCACTTGTATGTGGACAATAAAGGATGTTTGTGGAATGACATTGCTACGTACGCATCCCCCCCCCCTTCCTGCCAGGTCATTGCCGCATCACATACCCCACATTATCATGCATGAAATGAGACTCACCGAGTAGCCAGGATCTGTTCCCTGCGTGTCGCTCCATGTAGCGTGGTATTGTAGAGTTCCTCAAGACCATAGAATCATGGGTTGATCCAGGAAATCGGGCACAACAATGTGTAATGATCCTGTTGGAGTCACACACCATTTGTACATTAAGAGAATGATATTGTTTTCGGTTGCGGTACTGGACCTCCATGGCATGTGGGACAACCAATTCCACATGGGTGCAGTCGATGGCACCAATGCAACCCGGTATGCCGGCAAGTGCATGGAATCCCACTTTTGTGTTCGTAATTTCCTGCTCCGAGCGTGGTAGAGAGATGTAGTCGTCTGCGTGCTTCAGGAGGGCATCGAGCACTTGCAATAGTGTCCGTGACAACAGTGGCTGTGAAATGCCATGCAACTGTCCGACTGTGTGCTGGTAGGTGCCTGTGGCCAGGAAGTGTAGTACAGACACCACCTTCAGTAGGGGTGGGATGGCGGTTGGGCTATCTATCATGCTGACAAGGTCAGCGTGTGTCATGTCCACAATGGCGGTTATGGTGTCCCGGTCCAAACGGTAGAGGGTGTGGATCTGCTCATCAGTGAGGTTGAACGGATGAGCTCGGAGGCGTGGGATTGCGGGCTGCCTGCGTGGTGGTAGTGGCTGTGCTGGTGGGCCTTGCTGGCCCTGCCTTGCCCTCCTCCTCCTCCTGCGTCTCCTCTGTGCGGCCGGTTGTTGTAGTAGTTGGTGTTCATCTTCTTCTTGAAGTTGGAGTACTTGCAGTGCTATCAGGTCCCCCAGGGCCAACATCGCTAGTCCTGCCGGTAGCATTTTGGAGTGGGTGTGGTTGTGGGAGGGGGTTGGGTGTGCAATTTATGTGTTTTCAGGCAGTATAGCCTCCACCTGTGGTGATTCATTCCACCTGTGCAAGCTGCAATCCCCTTTGGGCGAGCACGTCCCACACACAACGCTGCAATTTGACGCATGGCATCTTGCTATTACAATCATGTATTTAATCCCGATGGCAGTGAAATATTGGTTCATATGTTCATTCTGCTATGGTCCCATTGTTTCACATACTATCTTTACAGTCGCGAACAAACTTGTGAAGGGTCAGTGGAATGTAGTACTCGATTAACGGTGGACACTCATGCAGCACTGTACCGAGGTTCACCGACGGGCGGGGCGTCCCATTTGTGAGTGAAGCCAGTTGCCATTTTCACACACTGTCGCACTACATGGATGAATTTGTGATTTCAAGCGGTCACAGATGCCTTTTCGACGTGATGTTGCAAATGAGGAATTCGAAGGACAGCGCTTTCGGTTTTCAGCTAGCGACGAGGAGACGCCCACAGGTCTGACTGCAGATATAAAGTTCTATTGTTTAATGTCCTTCGGACAGGGGCCATGGCGAGAATGCAATGATTGATATGAATAGTATGGGATGCGCAATAGCGTAGTGGACGATAAGGCCGGACGTTCCCAAATACATGTTACTTCACAACACTGGAATTCCGGGCTGGAGCACAGTGGATTTTGCAGACTGCATTACGCACAGACTCAATGGAAATTTCACATGTTATGTGAGTAAATAATCAGGCGTTTTCATACCGGGATGAGGGAATGATGTATGGATGCATGGACAGATGATTTAATTGAGAGTTTGCCATGTACATGGCTTTTTGGAATCTATCCACTTCCCCTGCGCTATGTGATGCAGAGCTGCCATAGTGGGACCATCGTCTATCTGCCCTTGTTGAACCCTCCCTGTCTCGACGCGCCTTCAAACACTTGTGTCTATGCACGTTACTAATCCCATCTAATGGATTCTGTTTTAACAGACGCATGCACACAAAGACTCGTTCGTAATAGTGTTTTCACCTCGATTTATATAGTTATGATTCGCAAGTGATTTTTGGAAGGGAATAATCCTTTTGAGTGGGCTAGCATGCATATGGCTGTAGATTTAGTGTGATCATTGAAGTGAGTAATTCAAATGAAGTTCTGATGCCCATACTATTCTTTTTCATTTCATTTGGGTGACAGGTATCTCCTCCCCTTTTGCCGCTGCCATCTGTATGCCACTCCTGCAGATGGCTTTTACTCCCGACACCTGCTGCTTCGTGTTAATCAGTGGAGCACCATTACGATCTTATGGGACGATCGCCAATGGGCCACATGCCCTTACGCAGTACTAGTGGCTAGGAGCAACATTTCGACCTTTCAGCTGGACTAGTGCCTACCTAATGGGACGGCCCCGCGGTTCTAGGCGCTTCCATGTTGCCTTTTTGAACGTGAATGTAGCCCCTGTGTACCATGAAGGAACAGGGCGTCACACAAGAAGAAGCTGGTCATTTATTGCGGATGCAGCCCACAATAATGAAATATATATTGGAGTTCATGACCTAATAGCTGTATGGGCTTGGTGATTTTGTTGTGCATTAAATTTCTATTATGATATTAACCGTGTAGCGTTATTCTTTGCAAGTAATGTAGCATATTCCTATTTGTGGAGCGATGTATTGTGAGAAGATCTGCATTGGGTTCCGGCTTCTGAGTATAGTTACGTGGTACTGTACTGGGCGCGTTTGCCTACGAAGCCCAGTGAGGTCAGGGATAGGGGCTGCCATTATGACTGTTTTAATGATGTCATGCTCAGGGGCGGGGGATTAGCTTTTGTGTAACAGATGCCGGTCAGCCAGGTGGATTGGTGGAATGATGTGATTATCAGAACATGGCTGGTCACAGGTGCCTGTGTTTGCGTGCGTTTCTTGGAGGGAGACTGAGGTCATGTCCATTGGAATAGCTTCTGTATTCGTGCCATCTGTGCCCTGCAGCTCCCATTGGCCCCTCTTGAGATGAGCCTGGCTGCTCAGTCACTCTGCCAACTTGTGTGGTACATGCTTATGCTGATGGTTGGTTTGTTTACTGGCAAGAGTACAGGGCTGGTGCAGTCTCCCTCAGGATACTGCTTTGAATGTTGCCTTGCACTGGTGTCAAGCGATGGGGGCCTGTTGTTGTTTTGTCTCATATTTCAGTTCATATTGCTGTACTTGAACCTTCACATGCCTGTGCTGCATCAGTACGGCAATGGTGACATGGCAAATATGGATGGCCACTCACAAAGCACTTGGAGCCCCTACATTCATTTGTTCGTTGGCATGCATGGGTGACTTGTACATTTCACTGGTTGCATTGTGTGACTTCATTGCACCTACGAGGAGTTGTGCAATGTGGCCAGGGAGTGGTGTACAGGCACTCAGTAGGGCCATTTACGGTTGGTTCGCGATGCCGTACTTCTCACCATGGCGGAATGGTACTTTCCGCCATGCTTGATGGCGTTAGGTAAATGTCCGCTAGGGTCAGAATTCGCGTACCGTTGCGCCATGGTGGTAATTACGGTTTTGCATGGCGCGCGTGCGCGTACTTGGTGCAGTTAGCGTTGGCGTTCACTACGGTGTCGCTAATGGCATCGTACTTTACGGTGACGGGTCATAATCGCACCGAGCGCTATTCGATGGCGGTATTGCATTTCCGCCATCGTTTTTCGATTTCCGCCAGGGTCGTAATGAGGGCCATTGTTTAACTTTTTTTTTTAAGTGCATCTTTTGTCTCTCTTTGCCTTGATGTGGTGTTACTACACACACACACACTGCCTATGCATTCCATTCTTAATTCTCCAATGACATTTTTTTTTCGTGTTACCGAAGGCCATTTTCCATTTTTCAGGGAATTTCTCTCATTTTCTTTCATATCTATTTCGTGGCGTTAGCTCAGAGGCAAAGCACCTGTGTTGGAAACACGACAACGCGGAGCAGCACGTGTTTGATATACGGTCCTGCTCTTGGAGGCTAGAATCCGGCATGAAACGCAATTTAAAAAAAAACAATTTAATTCATTTTGTTTCACTTGTATATTTACTAATCCCCCCTCTTACATTTATAGACATAACTTCAGTTCTGTTGTACGAGCAGGTTATGATGCATTGTGGTTGTTCGGAGACTAGTGAGTAAGTGGAAGAGAGTGTGCGTAGCTGCTCCTTTTGGCATTACTTGAATACACATAGGTAGTGCAGGAAGGCATTCAAGCATGTGCTTATGGTGCCAGATAGCTCCTCATATGGACTTTATAATGGACAGTTGCCTTCCTAGAGGGTTGTCCTCTTCTCCACCAGAGGCCAATCTGAAAATGGAATGCCTGCATGGTCAACTATCCACTGCCTGGGCCGACGTAATTTAGGTCCACTGATGCTGCACAATAGATCATGCTACAATTAAAGTGGTTCTTCTTCAAGGCAGCAGCCATAAATGCAGACATTATGTTATCTTGTTATCTTGCATTTGTATAGCACCTCTGCCATAGTCTGTCAGAGAGGCGAATCAGGAATATGATAGAACATTCAGTAGTGGTGGGGAGAAGGGAACCCAGGTAGATAGTTGGGATGAGGGTGAGGGATACATAAGATGCACAGGAAGTCATGAAGTAGAGGAGTTCATTGTACAATTGGACCACATTTATTGTGAGACTCAAAGGTGTTCTAGGAGGCACAGCACCAAGAGGAGAGATAGCTGAAGAGGATGTGTTCTCTGTGCAAGGGAAATATGGCTGGAAATTACTCACTCAATGGTGAGCCTGGGTATGTTAAATCCATGCACAAGAAAACACATGTGGCAAACCCCTTAAGCTTACTTCCCTAGGAGCCCCACAACATTTGGGAGGGGTTGTATGTCAGAAATCGGAATTTGCCAAGTTTGCCAAAGATCCCTGAAAGCAAGCAAAAAAACTCCTTTTTTTGGTTTCTGCATTTATGGCATGGTTCCCAAAACCCTAAGCGTGTGCGCAAAGTGCTTATGGCCAGACTTTGAGCCTTCTACTGTGTCATGGTGAGCCAAAACATGCAGAAAACCATGCCAAAGAAAACACATTGTGAAAAGCCCCTCTGCTTACTGCTCTACACCCCAAACAGCCACATTTTCTATATGGGAAAGCTGAAAGGAACATATGGGCACATTTAACTGATGGTGGGATTTCAACCATGGATTTCTTGGGAGCAGAAGCCACAATCCGGCCATCCTGGAGATTCCCGAGTTCTGCTAGGGCCTTCAAGGTAATGGGTTATATTAGTGTGTGAGGCAGGAATCCTTTTAGGCTGAGGCTGGGTGCTTATGGGAGTTAATTTATATAATCCAGCATTTGACTAGCCTTCTCATCCTGGGCTTCAGTTACTGTTTACTGTTACTAGACGGCATCATGCAAATGTTAGGTCAAAATAGGGGTGTGTATTCTAGTTAACAGATTAGATTTGACATATTTAGGGGGTTGCTGCCTCGTGTCTTATTGTGTCTTATGGCTGCTTCAAAAGCACTTGAAAATTAGACATTTAAAGCAAAACATTATAATGAAACCTTAACATAATATAACATAATATAACATGACATAACCAGCTAGCATAAAAGAAACCTGACATCATATTCTCCCCGCCTTGCCAAAAGGAGTGTTTGAGTACAGAAGTAGCAATCAGGTGCAGTTAGCTTTGCGAAAAGAACACTTTGAACCCTGCAGAGCAAGACATTACAGTTTAAATCATGACATGCCATAACGTAGCACAACACAGTTTAGCATATCAAACCTAATTCAGTGTAGCACTTCATAACAGGGCTGGGCATAGAAAATATAACTTAATAAAGGTACATAGCAAGGCATCACACACTAACACACACAAACAAACACACACACACACACACACACACCCACACACACTAGTAAAACAATGTATACTTCAGCAACAATACTGTCAGTCAACTGCTGCGGGTTGAGCCTTCGTGTTTATACGAGCCTACGCATTGGAATGCTTTCATCAGCGGGCCGCCGCCGAGCAACCCCCACCATTTGTTGCAGAGACACAATATACCCGTGTGACACTGTGATTTTATCACGGTTGGTCAGAAGAGCTTCGGAGGAGCAACTACACTCTCTTATCCATTTTGTCACTAATTGGACATATTGGATTGGAGTTTATTGCTAGTTCAGCAATCATCGGTGCAGGAAGTTTTATCTGGACGCTGTTAATATGAACGACAATGGTTCCAGGTTACCATAAAAGGAGCCATGGATTGCCTCCCTTCTTTTGTGCTAAGAATGTAATCTTTATCTCCTGATGAAGACGTTACTTAAATAACGTTAACACGTCGAAACCGGTAGAGAAATTGGTGATGAGGTCACTTTTGGAGACTTTTGGGACCCATCTCATCTGTTGACCACTTGTATAATCTGTTTTGGCCATGTAAATTGAATGCATATTTTTTCTTTAACAATCAAATTGATGAATTGTATGTTATGACTTTTATAGGTTTTTCTTATACCCATCGGTGTTTGATATGAGTGGATTGATGTATGATGGATGTATGTGGATGAATATTTGAATGATTCAATAGTTGAATTTTATTTAATTGAAGTGATCTTAATTTTTCTGCTATGTAAACTATTGCCTTAAGTGCAGATTATATCTTGATTCAACTCATTTACTAAAAAATGTATCAGGTTTAATAAAATCCTTTGATACAGTACCTTCAAATTGTACCCTCTGGATTTTCTTTCCGAGACCAATTGTTACATTAATACCCTAATCTAGAGTGTGGGGTTTCCCTGTGTCTTTCAGAAATATATAACTGCTGCGGGAATGACACAATAGGCAGGTAGTACTTTTACTCTTGTCTTTACAACACAAAAGTGTTACCCATAATCACCAAAATGCATTCTTTATGCCAGCAAAATATGCCTTTGCCAGTTTGGAAGTAACATAGTATGGAAATCACATTTACCTTACTCAAACATTTTTTTTAATGTATTGAAGCTTGGTACTTAAGTGCATATTTATCTCTTTTATCTCATGGAACATTCTATGTACGTTTCCTAGCCCATTTATCTACCCAACCTAGTTAGTTGTGCTCAATACGGTTTGTGGCCCATATATTTTCCTCTATATGTATATATGAATGTATGTATGTGGGTACAGTGTTTGAAATTGAGGGGATATGGGAGCTATTTAGATCCTGCTTTTAGCCTAAAAGAGACTAATTGGGTTGACACCAACAGCTACCAGGAGCTATTTTCGACTCCTCATGCCAACGGGTGCCACACAATTATACCTCAGTGAATGAATGTTTTCTTGGTGTGTCCTAATGTTCTTTTTATTCCCAGAGATTTTCACCCTAATGGTCCATATACAATGAAAGAAATTATATAGTTTGACTCTGGCATATTTGCAATTTGCTAGGTACTGTCTCTTAGTTCTGCAGGGGTAACTCCTGCTTAATGGCTGATGTCAGATACCCTTAAACTGCTTTTAGCTCCTGCTTAACACATCTTTATTCTGTTACATGATCTATGTATGGGATTTATAATGCACAAGCTTAGCTGGGAATCACTGGTATGCCGTACATGGGGGCTGCACCCAGGGGGTCACATGAATGGTGAGGGGTACCAGAGGTCCCTGGAAAGGGTTATGGGCAGCAGAGGTGGGTGAGGTGGGCTCGAGAGAGGGAGAACTAGGGTTAAACAGCATGATCAATGATTGGCAAGATGTTCTATGAAGAGCATGGTCTTCAGCTAATTCCTGAAGTGTAGGGTGGAGGAGGCCAGTCTTATCTGCATTGCTAGCTTGTTCCAGAGACAGGCTGCATACACCTGTTTCCTGTTTTTTTTCTGTTGCAGGTCTTTGTTTCCATTTCCAGGCTGGCAATGTTGTGGCTTCTGGTAAAGCATTAACTTCCAGAGATGGTGCATTACTCTGCCAGGAAAAGTTGTGTTTTGGTTGTAACTGCTTTGTAGGTGATGCAGGCTGTCTTGAAAATGATGCATGGTTGAAGGGGTAGCAATTGCAGCTCTTAAAGATGGGAGTGATATGGTTGGATTTTTGTAGTCCTATTTGAGGAGTGCTGCAGCATGCTGGATGTGTTTCACAGGGGCCCCAGTTGGGAGATGAACAGGGCTTTCACAACTGTTCGGAATCTTAAGCCAATGATGAAAGGGTTGACTCTGCAAAGGAGTGCAAGCTGATACAACAATTTGTCATTCTCCTTGGCTATATGTGGTTTGAATAAGAGGTCACAGTTGATGGTATAAGAGATTTTGCACAGGGTGAGAATTAAAGTGTGAATCTAGTGAGCTTCATGTCAGTCAGACAGTTTTGGACGTGGGGATTGTTGGCTAGTTTTCCAGGGTGAATTTATTCGGTCTATGCAGGATTGCGCTGCAGGCAGGCGCTTGACATCCAGGCTTTGATAAGGTACTGATTGTGCTTCAGCTAATGGATGTCATTGATGCAATTAATTTTTAGATAATGCTTTGGTTAGCTGCATTTTGGTGTATATTGACATATGTGTTGTTGAGAAGTGCTATCATAGGTTCCCTGACTGCATGTAGGATTCTAATATCTGAGAGGACAGAGATATTGTAGGAATTAAGTGCATTGCAATTTTACCAACAAGTCCTCAGATGATCACTCTGAAAATTTTAAATTACATTGAGATCTATAGGTTTGGCGTCCACTTGGATTTCAAGTCTTCCTTCTGTTGCAGCCTTTCTGAATCCCATAAATAGATATTCAGAGAATGTTGAAACACAGTTAATTTTAAGTGGTAGTTGAGAGCATCTAATCAGTCTTTGATACATACAGTCTGTTCAAATAATGGATACATCATCAGTGTTTTGGCCCCAGCACCCAAAATGGTTATTGTAACTGTAAAAGTGTGTTTTATCAAAGAGCTCCACATAAGTTAAATAAGCCTGGGGCGAATATTCCTTAAATAACAGTACCTTCTAACACATCTCCAGTGATCCCTACTTTGAATAAACTACCCAACCTACAGAGGAACTAACCAGATCTCTGGTAATTGTTATGGTTGACTATTGTAATCTTGTATACACTGACCTCCCCAAAACATTGACATACACATTACAAAGAGTACTGAACCAGGCGGCTCAATGTGAGGGAAGAGTGGGAATTGAAAACTGTTCATTCTTCCCTTGTACATTACTGCATTATAATATTGAGTAGATACTGCAAACTGCCATGTGTAAGCAATGGTTTCCTGCTTGAGCGAAACTTTATATTTGACTTTGCATGTCTTTGTAATGAAGGCTTCTCACATGGGGTGCAGGAACGCTCACTTCCATTTCTCTCGCCTCGGACATGTTTCCCTTTTGGCATATGCAAGCGTGTTTTAGGCTCTCGCTTTCTTAGGAAAAGCAGCATTAGCAGACAGAAGTTATCATAATGCAAGCATCCTCGCCTGCCTCGGAGTGAGTGTGAATCTTTAAGGAGTATATTCCCTTCACTAAATGGATTACAGTATTCTGTCCTCCCTGATAACACTTACTAACATGAAAGAGCAAAGCTGATATCGAAGGCTTATATAATGAGGCTCTGTTCTGTGCCCCAACATTGTTTCAGTATGATTCCTTGCCCTGTTAGGACCAACCCTTCCCTTGAAATGCATGTGTTCTTTTGGGTATAAGATAACGTTGCATGGAGGGATGGTGTTCTGACTTGCGCTGAAATTTCGTGCTGTTGTTGGTTCTGTTTTGTTATTGCATTTTACTAATAAATTGTTCCCCAAACCGACCGAATAGTGAGAGGTCTATTTTTTCCACCACAAATTTGTCGCTGTAGACATCAGATTCACGCTGCTCTGCGGGCAAGTCCAAGGACTACCTAACACACTTGCCAGTAATCACCATGGGCCCAGGATAGATGATTTAGTCAGAAGGGGAGAGTTGGTCAGAGCGCCCAGAGACACAAGGAGGGCGGCAGAGCAGGAGGGGCAGAAAAAAGCTGATTGAAAATCATGGGTTGGTGAACACAGGTAATTATTTCAATGTATTATTATGCTTTGTATTGTATCCCGTTGCTTTATCAACAGCAATTACTTCGAAATTACTTAAAAACATGGGTAATTATGGGTTATAGGATTAAAAGGGGCTGCATAGGATTTTGGGCAAGAATAGTACTGAAGGGGAAGGAGGCTCATGGGTGGGGAAAACCCCTGAAAATGAAAAAAAAAATACAAAATTTAAGTAAAATTGTGAAGTACTTACCACACAGTAATTACATTCAAATAAATGACATGGAACCGCTTTGTATTGTGTTGTCAGAAACGGGTTGGGGTAATTGTTTGTCTCTGAAATCTGAAACTTAAATCAGAAATGTAAAGTCTGAAATCTGTTGTGATTATCCAAGATTACAGGAGGGAAAGTACCTTGCCTAAAGACCTTTTATCTGAATAAGGAAGAGTAAAAGCGACAGGCTATCACAAAGTAAAAGCAACACATCCCTGCTCGGTTCTATGTCATAATTTTGCTTTTAGTAGGTCACCTATCCAAAAGACTGATTTTTTCAGCTGATTTAAGGTGACCTACAAAAAATGAAAAAAAGACATTCCCTGGCCCCACAATCCCCTCCCCAAACCCACCACCCAACCCCTAACACCTCCCCTCTCTGGCGCGATTAATTCGAAATTGGGGTTTTCACCCACTGAACCCCACTCCCTCAGCCCCCTCTGCCTCTCTCCCCACCCAACACTCCCAAACCCAAGCATACACAAAAATACAACACACACACACAAACATACACTTACCAGGTCTCCCACAACAGCGCTTCCAGGTACTGGCATGGCAGTCAGCCCCTGTGCGCACTTGTGTGCGGCAGGGGCATGACAGTTCAATTTAGAAAGACAGCTCCGTGCGGTCATGGAGCAGTCTTTCTAAATCATTTTTTCATAGTTGTTTTGAAGAAAAAGGTAATTTGACCTACTACCCTATGCTTAAGACTGATTTAAAAAGAACACAAGACTGGTGTCTCAGTCTGAGTAGTGTAGTATCGATTAGGGATTAGGTGAATGTGCTCTGTCAGTGTGAAGAAAACAGTTTGGATAACTTGTCTTTACCGTATCTTGATAGTTGAAACCCTAAATGTGCAACTTAGTTGCGAACCACTTTATATTTCACACTCTTCCCTATTCTAGTATGGGAGCTGTAACAGACTTGGGACTCATTACGAGGTCGGTAGTAACCCGCCGACCCTGAAACACCATTTCCGGCGCCTGACTTCCCGGTGCCACCGGGACATTACAAGTCCCGGCGTGGGAAGTCAGGTGTCGGATTTGATAAGTCCCCATTCCCGTGGAGTCTTCTCTCTGCTGAGAAGAATACCCATAACCAAACCAGCATTAATGAGAACTACAATTCTGATTAATGCTCACTGGCACAGTGCCATCGCTCCTGAAACATAAGGAACAATGTGTCAGCAACTGGATCTTACCAAGTCTTTCTTTTTGCTCCAGCCAAGTTATCTTCCTAATATACATGTTCCATATCTCAAAAAAATGTTGTTCACATGTGTCACCACTTCTTTCTGAGAGCCCCAGCAATCCTCCTGAAATCCTCTTGCTCTGCAACTGATCATTCCCCTTTCCCATTGATTGTGAGAAGACACAGAACCTTCCAATTTCAATTGAGGGTATAAGCTGCACCTCACGTTGTCCTATTTTCTGCCATTTCTTTTAGCACATTCAGTTCCATTGACAGGTACTATAGTAGCCTCTACTGTCTGCCCTTGAAATAAGCCACATCCTCTACACAGGGCCAGAGGCAATAAACATTGTGCTATTTTAGGTGGCATTTCTCTAGAAATGAATAGTCTGGGAGTGCCAGCAGTGCTTGGGATGAGGTAAATCTGTAGGCCTCTCCCTTCGCACCTACTCATGTTGAATCACATATTACCTGATAATGCTTCGAAATTGACCTGGTACGTCCCGTGGAACCTTCTCTGGTTCCAGTGGTGAACAAAAGTACAAATACAAACTGTTTGTCCAGGGAAGAACTGAGGTTGCTGTAGGGACTCTGGGTTGACACTTTGAGATGCAGCCGGCTGTTGACGAAACGATTCAATCTGTGAAGATATAACTTGTGCAGTTTTGGTGAGATCGCTAAGATAGCCCTGAAACTCTTCCACTAGGATGATGCCACATTTATGTACATCAGAGGCTGTGAGTGCAGGTGAAAGCCTCCTCAGCATCACTATTTTGTGAGGGGACAAATAATGATCTTTGCTAGGCTGATTTCTAAGGCTAAACCATTCCAACGGGAGACAGACATCTAATTTCAGGACAGACAATGACATGATTTTCCAAGATTTAATTTCAACAAACCATTAAGTCTTTTAACTATGTCGTTGGCTTGTGGGTGGTGCACTGAACAAATCCTGTACTTTATTCCCAATAAGGAAGTAATCACCTTAAAAAGCTTGTTAAAGAAGTGAGTCCCAATGTCAGATTTTAGGACGTGACACATTCCCCAGCGAGGAAATACCTTGTGTACAAAAAATGTAGCTGCTGATTTAGCATCAGGGTGTGTACAGGTGCCAGCTTGCAGCGGGAAAATGGACAAACAACAATTATATGATGCAATTACTAAACCTGTTAATCATATTGACATAGTCAATATGAAACTCTGTGAAGGGCCCTGATGGGCAGGGCAACATTCATTCAGTGTCCTGAGTGCATGTCCAGTGTTGTACAGGTGACAAGTGGTGCAGTTCACCACAAAACTGTCTACAATTTCTTGGAGGTTGGGGATAAACCAGTCCTCCTGGATATCAGCAACAATGTACTACTTTGTAACATGTGTAGGGTAATGCAGCTCCTCAAGTGCATCCATGAGCAACTCTTGGGGCATCACTACCTTACCTATAATATCCTGTTTCCAAACCAAATCAATAGCTGATAAAGAACACCCTCTATTACTCCACAACTCCTTTTCTTGTTGCAAAGCCTTACCTTGCAATTCAATAATCCGAGTTAAGGGTACAGAATTGTATGTCATTAGTAACTGTACCTGTTGCATCACTACTTCAGGGTGTGCTGGGGAATATGAAATGTCCAAATACGTTGCTTCTTTTGCCTCTTTCTCTGCTGCATCGTTACTGAGAGCAACTGGGTCAGTACTGTTCATAGGCGCAGCACACTTCACTACCACTAGTGTTGCTGGCATGGTTAGCGCTTTGATTAGTCAATAAAGTAACGCAGCATGCTGGACTGATGTACCATTGCACCTCTTAAATTCTCTCCTATGCCATATTGACAAACCTGCACGCACTGTGGACGTAACATAGGGCAAATCATAATATATGTGACCACGCTTTTACTGCAAATTTCTCATGCATCTATGAGAGACACTAATCCTGCCACTTGCGTGGAATAATGTGAAGGCAATCTATTCTTCACCCTGACTTGATACTGACCATCCACAAGGCGCACCAGTATACCTTTCACCAGTACCCTGATCTATCATCAAGGAGGCATCAATGAAGAGTACTTCTCCCTCTTCGAGTGCATGTTCCTTGACGTTTTGATTCTTGTCTGCTTCGCCCTCGTAGGTTGCAAAATCATTCATGATCTCCTTTGTTTGCACTGATTTAACTAACAATGTTGCGGGATTGATAGTGTGACACCTTTCTGGGTGAATGGAAGCATTCGATAATATCACCTCATATTCCAAGGCTATCTGCGTAGTAAGAATTGATTTCGATTTTTCCAAGATTGCAAAAACTGCATGCCTCACGTATAATGTTACTGGGCAGCCCATAGTAATGTTTGGAGATTTCTGGATTGCAAAAGCTGCTGCCGCCAAAGCTGCTCACAAGGAAAATGGCACTGTGACACAAAGATGTTTGTTGGGTGATGGCAGCCTTCATCAGTTGCCCATTCAAGTGCAGAAAATATTGCCAAAACTGGAGCATTACTGATCGCAGCTTTAAGCTCCTGGAAACATGTGATCATTTCTTCCATCCAGCTGATCAAACCCTTCACTTTTTGTGCTTTGTTAAATCCTTGCAATAGGGGTCCTGTGCAGCTAGAGTAGTCAAATATCCATGAGATTTAATAGTTACACAGCCCTAGAAATGATTGCATTTGCTTAACCTTAGCTGGCTGAGGTATGGTTTTCACTGTGACTGCTTGCTCTGGCATTACTTTCCTTCCTGCCAGCGATATTACTTGTGATATTACTTGCCCTAGGTACACTACCTCTTGCTGACAATACTGAATTTTATCTTTGTCCACCTTCTACCCCTTGTCAGTGAGCAAAGTGTGAAGCGTTATTGAGTCTTCTCGACAGTGCTCCTCTGAGATGCTACACACTAACAAATCATCCACATACTGGACCACCATGATTGGAACGGGCAGATTCCATAAATCCATTTGAACCACACTATTAAAGATACTAGCGGACTCACAATACCCCTTGTGGTAACATAGTGCTCTGAAATCTCTGTCGACGATACGTGAACACAGTAAGATATTGGGAATCGGGGTACAAGGGAACTGAGAAAAATGCATTTTTTAGATCAATCACAGTAAAATGGGTCGCTCCAGTAGAAATAGTACAGAGAATGGTAGCAAGATTTGAAAACACTGGAAATTCTGACTCAATGATAATATTCAAAGGGCATAAATCCTGTACTATCCTCCAACCTGACCACTTTGCTTTCTTTACTACACATCGCTGTGTTGCAAGTTGACACTGGCGGTTTTATTATATCTTGTTGCCACAACGCCACAATAGTATCATAGATCCCTTCACTGGCCTCCCTTGACATGGGGTATTGCCTCATTCAGGGCAGTATCGCACCTGGCTTGGACTTTATCTACACTGCTCCTATGCTTTTCAATGACCTCACATCATGGGGATTACTGGTCAATAGATGGCTAGGTACTTTTCTCCAAATATTCCTGCAACTGTGGGGATTTGGGCCTAGGGTTCGAAATTGAGTGGAGCTGGGAGTTATTTAGCTCCTGCTTTTAGCTCAGAAGAGCCTGGTTAACTTGACACAAACATCTACCAGGAGCTACTCTTGGCTCCCCAGGCCAACTGATGCTGAACAAACATAGCTGTGTGACATTAACTTTGTGTGTTTGTGACAATCTATAAATAAGCATTTGGACACATCTATAGGACATATAAAGCATAAGGGGTCAAAAATAATGGACACACAGTTACATTTCCATATTCTATCTATGCTAGATTTGCAGAATGCTATGTACTAGCTCCTAGTTCCCCAGTGGTAGTTTCTGGTCTCTGGTTAATGCAGAAGACCCAGGAGCTGCATTTACCTCCTGCTTATCCAATCTTAATTTCAATAACTGTGGTCTAACAATAGACATAGTATGCGGTACCTCTCTATGCTCAATCATTTACCCTGTGTCCTTGGTATCCCCGAACAACTGTTCATCAGACACCCCCCTTAATGGAAATGTTGGAGCTATGCACAATACTGTGTGCGTGCTATTCCTCGCCAACCTTGCGTGTGCCTAAAAGAAAAACCTTGTCCATCTTTGGAATCATTACTTCTAGGTGCAAAGTAATAACAGAACCTGGCACTTTTTCTTGTGGGACAGCTAGTTCAAATAAAAATTCAGCAGGCACGTGCAGCACTTTGTCTCAGGCACCCCTCCTACCACTATTGTTACTCGATAAAGGAACAGGTCTGGATGCACAGGCACACCTCGCACTGTGCTATTGCTATAATATGCTTACATAAGCACTATTGTCCTAGCAGCATACAAACCTGGTTTTGCGCATACTAAAGCCTTGTTCTGAGAAAGGGATCCTCATATTCAACTTACTTAGGAGATATGTGCCCAAATGATTTACTGGGGTATCTGCACAATACCACAAAAGAGCTGACAAATCCTGTGTACCTACCGTAATAGGGAAATCCTCAGTATATGGAACCGACAGAATCCCTACATGCCCACCATTCATCCTGATAGGGGAAACTCACATTTCTTGAGGCAAGATTGAGTTGCCCCTGTATCAACCATAAAAGTAAATGTACGGTATCCTATCGCCACACCTACCTGGGGTTTCTCTTCTGGATCGATGGTAATGAACAGGACAGGACACGTCAGAGTTCCCCGTGGGCTGTCCTAGTGAGGATTTGAGCTTGTACGCAGCATCAGGAATGGATTTCCTTGTAAGACACCCGCTCCGGTATAGTGTGTCACCGTACCTTGGGGTAAATGATTCTTATTCCAGTATTGTAGGTCTGTGCAGCCTCAGGCGCTGGGTATTGAACTACCTCTGCTTGCTGTGGCTGCACAAATCCTGGGGAATATGACATAGTTGGGGGATGCATTTGTCACAAGGGATGATAGGCAAACCTACCTGCTGATCCGTTTGGGTTAGCATGAGAATCATACGAGTATGGCAAGCTACTCCCATGCCAAATGCCCCATCCTTCCACAAGACCAACACTGACCGCCAAACGGTCCTCCAAACTGTCCAGCAAATCTAGGGCTCTTCCCTCTGAATCCAACCCCTCCTCCTCTGTGAAAAACTCTTGTCCCATCTGGAAACTTCCCATCTCCCTTCTATTTGTGGCATATACATCAGCCAATCCCTGTGCCATATTCTGTTTGTAATTCCCTCGCTGTCCCTGCTGTCCTTCAGTGGAGCTCATAATCATTGCCCCTTCTAGACTTAGCTTAGCTCATTCCTTCTGCACTAGCTTCGCTTCGGCATTTTTCAGCTGCTCTACAGTTTCTTTTTCCTTTTCTTGCCTTCTTCTAAAATGATGGACTATGTGTGCTTGAATTTCAGCCCATCCTTTTACTTCTATTTCCACTACCTAAATTATTCTGTACATCTTTGGAGAGTCCCTTCCTCAGCATATGATAAAATATCACAATGTTTTTATTCCATGCCTACCCTGTCTCGGCTTGCCACATTTCCTGGATATGCTGGATCCATAAGGCCAGCTCATCGTCCACTTTCATAATACGAGCCATAATGGCGTTGATGTCTGGCGTGTCTGGGTACGAATTTCTTAAAGCTGCCCATAAATGTGTCCTACCATTAAAGGGTGTGCATCATGGTCATTAGTGTCCAGCTGCACCCCTGGGTACCTTGCTTTTCTCCAAATATCGTCTTCTTGCTCCCCCAATAGAGTGCCAAACAAAATGGTCATGACCCCCACGTCCAACATTAGCCCTGATGTCTGTTTTTCCAGCGCATAAATCCACTTCCACATTCCTGCAGTAAGCAAGGGTAGCCTTTTCATTCAATTATTTCTGATGCAGTTGTGGCCATGATACATAATTTGCTTGTGCTAATCCCTTCTGCAATAGTGGGAACTGCATTCCCTTCACTTTTGTCTGAGCCATCCCTGTTCCCTATTTACATTTGATGGCAGCCACTCGACTGCCATGGCACATCCTAAGCCATGGCCCCCATGGTGTAATCCCCCTCGTACCTCTTGGTGCTTCCCACTGTTACTCATCTGTTACCCATTCTACCTCTTCTGCTACTTCTGCTTCTCTTTCAGTATTCACTGAATTGTAGCCTACACTACTGTGGTGCACCATTCCATGTGCCAGAACTTCAGGTATCCCATCTAGACCGAGACCTTCCTTGTCTGGGTCCACCTTGACATCCCTAAGATCCGTTCTATCAATTTTGAACGGAACCTGTCCCTATCTCCACTGATCCAGGCCAGTCTCTGCACTGTGCCCCTCCCTGCTTTCCTGCGCCATGTGTGCTAATTCCTCCTCTGCCCTTCTCAGCGCTTCTTTCAAATCCCTACATGCTTTGCTCTCTATCTCCATCCCTAATCTTCCCTTGTTCTACTGGTCGGAGCTGCTGTTGATTCCCGTCTAGGCTCAACAGGAGTGAAATACCAGGGATTAGTATATTCTGCAGCAGGCTGTAAAGGAAAGCAATCATATGGAGGCGGGCAGTGGGTGTTTCAGTGTATGCATATACCGGCCTGGCTGACTCAATATTACTATCAGAGGCTTATTCTGAATCCTATTTTCCATTTCTTTCCCTTTGTATTTTGCCACCAAATATGTATATATATCCTCCAAAATACTCTGGTCCTGCATACCCTCTTTAGGCCTTTCGTTCTCTGAATCCACTCATGGTTGTACTTCAGGATCTTTGCCTTAGAACATGGAAATGATTGACAAAAGTGTGCTGGTGGAGTCTCCATACTCCTTTTCAGTTCCCACAAAATAGAAATGTCACTGCTGACAATCCTGCGGCATTCCAATAAATACTATAACCCTTTACAAAACCAACCCCCCAACTTTTTACCCTCCAATAATCACTCACATCTCAATAAACTATCCCTAGTCCACACCAACACTCCAACATATAAGACTGACATGGCATCAATAAAAAACACAATAACTTATAACATAGTTCCTTGTTTCTCATATCTCCTCCCCTCGAGACAGAAAGGGTGTACCCCTGCACACACCCCATGTCAGAGCAGAGAAGTACAAGGTGTCATTCATCTAACAGACCGTAACTACAGCACTCTCTAAAACAACACTGTCTTTCCTCGACTTTGAAAAGATACCCTCCACTACTTCACTGCCAATAAGAAAAGAAAATAATATACAAAGTAATAATGGATAAAATGACATAAAACATATCCTTTCATGCTCACAACTGCCTCTCTGACTCCTATTCAATTTCAACTACCTCTCTGACTCCATTCACATCGCACACATTCCCATTAATTGTTATTGTTATACTTATTGTTATTTGGCATTTATATAGCGCCCTATATATCATTGGTATAATCTCAAGGCGCTTGTGGGTTGAACGCTCTAGAGGACCGTAGTACAGGTCAGTCGAGAGAGTAGGGTAGGATACAGTGCTTGGGTGCACTCAATATGTGTGCAGCCAGTGTGATGTCCGTGATGGAGGCTGCATCCTACCATTAGGTGCAGCGGTAGTGAGAGATCAGTTGAATGTGTGCAGTCAGGTGGTTGGTCACCAAGACTGCATTCAGGCGGTATTACACCTGAGTAGGACGTTTAAGTGTGCAGCTAAGCCGATGTTTTCGTGGGGGTATAGCTGCGTTCTAACAGGTTGTTGAGGTGTTCATGGAGAGTTGTTCGTATGTGTGCAGCTAGGCCGAAATTGATCGAGGGGTATAGCTGCGCTCTATTGTATGCTGGTGTAAAGAGGAGAGTGAGCGTAGTGGCAGGAGAGGTGGATGATTTACTCTTAGGATCCTACTGTTCCTGGTTACTTTCTGGGTCTGGATGAGCTGGTAGTGATCATCCTCCTGTTTCGCGCTAGCAGTACCCTGAGGTAGATTTACAGTTTGGAGCCGATAAGTTAAGATTTGCACGGTCAGAGTGTCATTATTCTTGGGCTCAGTACTATGTGTATGGGAGATCATTTTCTGGGTCCCTGGTTGCGGTTTATGATCAGATATAGGGTAGGTCTTGGCAGCATACTGGTCATAGGTCAACATATATCTTGCTGCAACACGGTCCTACCGAGGCAGTGGTGTTAAAGGACAGGCTTGCCAGTGGCATTGTAGAATCTGGTTGTTCTAGTGCCGTGGGATGGTTCGTATCTTAGGTATGTAGTCTGGCAAGGTAGGGAGTGAGTGGGCTTTGATCAACATGATTGCAGGGGGCTGTTAGGCCTGTGTAGTAGGAACGGGATGCCAAGAGTGAGCAGACATATATCCTAGAGCTTGCAGGACACTGAGGCTGCCAACTGTGGCCTCACAGTTCCTAATTCCACCTTGATGTCTTATTGGTTGGTTTCTGAGGTCTCTTTCCTCGGTACCCCTAGGAACACTTGTTGGCCAGCTTTAATTCATTTCAAATTAAATGTCATTGAAACTCATGATTCAAGAAATGTGGATGAGTTTCGGCGGCCTTATATGGTCCTAATTCAATTTAATGTCATTGAAACTCATGGTAGAATAAAAAAATTCGGGCTCCTGGTATGGAACCTATTCTACCCAGGAGGGTTAAATCAGAAACAAAATACACCAATGAATAGGTTCAAGGGTACTCATACACGAAGGGCTCCCACAATTGGTTTGAAAAAATGACTCTTCGAAATTGTTATCATAGAGAAAGATCTCTAGAGGACTTTTTATGTGGTAATTGCATGAGTCAAAAACACAACAACACAATTTACAGAGAGAGAATAGACATCATCAATGGTTTGTTGGACCATAACAGAACATAAACGTAAATGCTTTAAAACAGCATTTACCACCAATGCTCGGGACAAAGTTGAAAATGGTGTGTGTGCAACAAACCCAACCTCTGTGGAGGTTTGTCAAAACAGACACAGTTCAATTGTGAAACAATTCAAAGTGGAATTCTAAAGACAACGTAAAACAACTAAGAAGCAACAGATAAGATTTTTCATGTGTGAACAGCAATCACTGTGCTGTGAATTCGGGGAGTAGTATGTCTACACCAGGTGTTTCAGCCGTTTAGAATTGGGCTAAATGAGCCTCATCTTTGGGACGGCCATCATCAAGACAAGGTTCTGTACACGGGACGTCTAAGCTGTGGGGAAGGGAGATCACAATCAGGTGGGTGTATGAGCCGCAGAACTAATTTAAATTGACTGAATCAAAAATGTGTAGTCACAAAATAGAAAACACACAGCTTACCTATGTAGCAATTGATAGGCACTGTATTAGAGATCCATACGCCACACTGGGCTGGTCTCTAGGTACTCCTGTTGTGTTAAACAGAAAAAAGGGGGGGGGGTGAGTCTAAACCCCAACCGTTATGTACATAATAAATATAAATGTACACAAAGCATAAAACGTGTATTACCTTTCACCGAATAACTACAGGTGAAAAGGTCCAATGTGTTGTAAAGCGGTCAGCCATCAAAGGTATGGCTGCAAGTAAACAGAAAGTCACATTTAAGTGTCTGAATGTAACGACTGCTCATGTGGAACTAAAAGTGCCCATGCTGGTGAATTTACCTTTGGTGGTGGGCCAGATAGGCTGTCAAAAGGCTGTGTGCAGAGAGCGGGGCATCTTCGAGTGACTGAAGGAGCACACTGCACAGCGTGGGAAAAAGCTGTTGCCAAGGCTGCATGAGTGTTTTATATGGCAGCCATGTTAGGATCAGGCTGAAATCGAGCAGCCAGAGAAAAAATGTATAGCGCTCAAACTGGTGGAGCATAGTGATAATAAATCAATTTAGAGGGCACACGGGATACACATCTGTCTTAAAAATTAATTTAGGAGCTAAAATTAGCCAACTGGTTGTCATGGTAACCGTCATGTGACTCATACAAAAAAATCATGCATCAACAGAGTGTAAGATGACCTCATGGGGATGTTAACAAATTCTTTGAAAAGTCGGCGCATGATTAGAAAATGGGCCCAATATGTACAGCTCTTGGAAAGCATAGGCAAATAGTAAAGCAGTAATAAATACATGGCACATAATGCAGGTACATAATTGCATAGTCATAGAAAGCCGCAAAATGCATTAATAGGTACAACTCTTGGAATGCATAGGCAATAGTAAAGCAAAAATAAATACAAGGCACCTGGTGCAGGTACATAATTGCATAGTCATAGAGAGCCGCAGAGTGTACTGATTAAATACCTGCCGTGGGCAAAAGAACATATAAATTGTACCGCTATCCTAAATAGATGGCAAAAGAGAGCCGCAACAAAAAGCTCACTAAATGTGCACACAGACATAAGAATTGGACTGGATGGAAATCGATGTATAGAAAACCGAAAAAACGGTGGCATTTTTTGGAAAAGCATTCTAGTAGGCATACCGGGCACATAATTTGGTCTAGATGTAAAAATATCTAAACAAATGAATGTTCAAGAAACCAAAACACAACATTTTTGAGAACAGTGTTACATTGGAAATTCAAGTGTGTCAAAGATGGTTTAAAGAAAAGACTTCCATTCCACTGAAATGTTTAAGCCAGAATTTACGGTGTTAAGACTGTGCACCCACCGTTGCTCTAACTGAGTCAATGTTTCATTCAAATCCCCACCCCTCCTTGTCGGGTTCACTTTCTGAAGAACAAACCACCTTAAATCTGTGTCTTTGTGATTTTTACTAGTAAAATGTTCTACTAGGGTCTTGTCTGGTATTTTGTTCCTGATGCAGGAACGATGCTCGGAAATGCGCATTTTGATTGCACGTACTGTTTTCCCCACGTATAGAAGATTGCATGGACACTGTATGATGTATATAACACCCTTGGTGTTACAATTGGTGAAATCATTCATAGTCCATTGCACCTTATCGTGTTCGAATGATTTCTTTTGTAGGGTCAGAGGGCAGGCGACACACTGGCCGCCCTTATGGTGTCCAGAGACAGGTGGTAGATCCCAGAGTGTGCGCTGTGGTTGGGAGGGTGGCTCTATGAAAGTATGGACGAGAGCATCTTTTAAACTCCTGTTTTTCTTAAATGCGAAACATGGTACATGCTGCAATGTGCCGGGATGGGTTACCAAGTGCCAGTTCTTTTTAATCATTTTCTGGATCAGTGGACTCAAGGGTCCAAAAGTAGTGACACACACAAGTCTACCCAGGTATTTTTTTGGTTTTGTGCTCAAACAGATCTCTCTGGGAGTGTATCTTGCTCTTTTTTTCGCTTGGTTGATGGCTTTTTTTGGATAGCCTCTTTCAATGAGTCGTTGGGTTAATCCTTCTGCATGTAGATGAAACTTTTCCAACTCTGAACAATTTCTACGAATACGTAGGAACTGTCCATAGGGTAAGTTATACTTGAGGCCCATAGGATGGTAGCTGGTAAAGTGCAATAAAGTATTGCGGGCTGTTGGCTTGCGAAAGAGCTCAGTTTTTAGTCGGTCTCCCGTTTTATAGATGTGAAGATCAAGGAAATCTATGTGATGGTGGTCCCACTGCATCGTGAAGTTGATGTGGATATTTCTCAAATTGATCCATGTATGAAAATCTTGTAGTTCATCAGGTGTCCCTTGCCAGATGATAATTTCATCGTCAATGTACCTTTTCCATAGTACGATGTGATCTTGGAAAGGATTTTCTGGTGTTAAGACATAGTTGGCTTCATACCGGGCCATATAGAGATTGGCAACATCGGGGGCAAAAGTAGCGCCCATACTCACGCCCTTCACCTGTTTGTAGATCTGGTCTTGAAACATAAAGAAGTTTTCTGACATTGCAAGTCTAATGCACTCGAGAATGAAATTAGTGGGTGTAGATTCTTGGTCCGCTCTTGTGTTCAAAAAATCACGTATCGTTTCAAGGCCTTCTTGTTGGGGTATGGATGTGTAAAGGGCCTCAACGTCCATTGTGACCAAAAGGGTATTGGTGGTGAGGACAATGTCATCAAGTGAATTGATTGTGCTAGTAGTGTCCTTAAGGTAGGACGGCATCTCCATTACAAATGGTTTCAGAAAAAAATCTGTTTATAAGGACAAGGGTTCCAAGAGGGATTCACAGGCTGAAACAATCGGTCTTCCAGGGGGTTGTTTGGAATTCTTATGCATCTTGGGAAGAATGCAAAAAGCCGGGATACGCAGACTGGTTTTGTTGAGGAACCTCTTTTCGTCTTCGCATATCCAGCCTTGCCTGAGAGCATGTTGTGTGAGGCTCGTGATCTCATCTTGGAGGTCCTTTGTGGGATTGTGGGCCAAAGGTAAATAAGCGTCACGGTCGCTTAGTAACCGTAGGCATTCGGTATTGTAATCAGATGTGTCCCAGATGACTATGCCGCCTCCCTTGTCTGCGGGTTTAATAGTTATTGATCTGTCAGTTTCCAGACTTTTCATGGCAATCCATTCTTCTCTATCTAGATTGTCCTGGTAAAAATGTTCTTTTTTGAAACCAGCCATTACAGTCTTGATGACAATTTTTTCAAAAGTAATTATCTCACCTGGGGTGGAGCCCGGTGGGGGATAGAATTTAGAGTGTTCTTTCAGTCCTGTAATGTTCTCTGTGTTTCGGCGTGGGTCTACTGTAGCTTCCGTATTGGATGGTATATACATTTCTAAGAAATGTTTTAAACGAATATTCCTAAAGAATTTCCGTAATTCAAGTTCAATTTCAAAAGGTCGTGCCCTTTGGGCGGGGACAAAAGATAGACCCTTACCTAGGAGCCGCAATTCTGATGCGTTCATGGTCCGGGAGGATAAGATGAAGACTGGTATCCCTGATTCTGCCCTTGGTTCTGATACCATTGGCGCGTTCTCATGCGCTGCCCTGACTGGGCCGGGCGTCTCTTCGGTCGTCCTCTTTGTCTGCCCCTGGGAAAAAAAGGTTGTGGTGGCTGTCCTGTTAATCCAGTTAAACTAGGGACACTGCCACTTCCACTCGATGAAGTGCCTGCGAAGTTTACTGATCTGTTTCTCCTGTTAGAATATTCACTTGCTTGAAGATCAGTATAGTACGTAGGTCTGAGGAATGGGTAAGTTTTTTCTTCTGAATAGTTAGCTAGATCTTTTTTAAACTTGTCAACTTTTCTATCAAGAGTTAAGTTCTTGAATTTAGTAATCTCCAATTCGAGCTTGTCTAATTTGTCCTTTGCATCCTGGATAGATTTATCCTCAAGGAACTTTTTCTCTAGGTCAAGCATCTCTGCACCCTGTTTGTCGCATTCCTCTTTAGCCGTATCACTCCCCCCCCTTTTTCTGTTTAACACAACAGGAGTACCTAGAGACCAGCCCAGTGTGGCGTATGGATCTCTAATACAGTGCCGATCAATTGCTACATAGGTAAGCTGTGTGTTTTCTATTTTGTGACTACACATTTTTGATTCAGTCAATTTAAATTAGTTCTGCGGCTCATACACCCACCTGATTGTGATCTCCCTTCCCCACAGCTTAGACGTCCCGTGTACAGAACCTTGTCCTGATGATGGCCGTCCCAAAGATGAGGCTCATTTAGCCCAATTCTAAACGGCCGAAACACCTGGTGTAGACATACTACTCCCCGAATTCACAGCACAGTGATTGCTGTTCACACATGAAAAATCTTATCTGTTGCTTCTTAGTTATTTTACGTTGTCTTTAGAATGCCGCTTTGAATTGTTTCACAATTGAACTGTGTCTGTTTTGACAAACCTCCACAGAGTTTGGGTTTGTTGCACACACACCATTTTCAACTTTGTCCCGAGCATTGGTGGTAAATGCTGTTTTAAAGCATTTACGTTTATGTTCTGTTATGGTCCAAGAAACCATTGATGATGTCTATTCTCTCTCTGTAAATTGTGTTGTTGTGTTTTTGACTCATGCAATTACCACATAAAAAGTCCTCTAGAGATCTTTCTCTATGATAACAATTTCGAAGAGTCATTTTTTCAAACCAATTGTGGGAGCCCTTCGTGTATGACTACCCTTGAACCTATTCATTGGTGTATTTTGTTTCTGATTTAACCCTCCTGGGTAGAATAGGTTCCATACCAGGAGCCCGAATTTTTTTTTTTATTCTAATTTGAACAGCCCGTGGCTGTGGGCATTAGACTGACCACCACTTGGGTCAAAGATTTTATTTTTGCTTTTCTTTTTTCCATTTCATCAATGGATAACGTCAATGTAGTCTACTACACAGATGACTACTTTAAACAACTCCTAGGGGCCAATTCGACATTATGAAACGAAGAGGGAGTCCTCACCCGAGGCCTTACAGAAGATCAATTAGAAATTCTAAATCAAAAGAAAAAAAGAATAATTCGAACAGAACTACATGGCAAGTTCATGCTCGAATACCTGAGAGCCGGAATAATTCCCGAAGGCCTACAGGTACGCAACATCCCCAGGGTTTTCACAGACAACCCCAAGTTCACAAAAACTTCAGTGGGGTGGGGAATAAATGTAGCCGTGACTGGTTAATACTGGTCATAGATACGGCTAAAGAGGAATGCGACAAACAGGGTGCAGAATTGCTTGACCTAGAGAAAAAGTTCCTTGAGGATAAATCTATCCAGGATGCAAAGGACAAATTAGACAAGCTCGAATTGGAGATTACTAAATTCAAGAACTTAACTCTTGATAGAAAAGTTGACAAGTTTAAAAAAATCCAGCTAACTATTCAGAAGAAAAAACTTACCCATTCCTCAGACCTACGTACTATACTGATCTTCAAGCAGACTGTAATGGCTGGTTTCAAAAAAGAAAATTTTTACCAGGACAATCTAGATAGAGAAGAACGGATTGCCATGAAAAGTCTGGAAACTGACAGATCAATAACTATTAAACCCGCAGACAAGGGAGGCGGCATAGTCATCTGGGACACATCTGATTACAATACCGAATGCCTACGGTTACTAAGCGACCGTGACGCTTATTTACCTTTGGCCCACAATCCCACAAAGGACCTCCAAGATGAGATCACGAGCCTCACACAACATGCTCTCACGCAAGGCTGGATATGCGAAGACGAAAAGAGGTTCCTCAACAAAACCAGTCTGCCTATCCCGGCTTTTTACATTCTTCCCAAGATGCATAAGAATTCCAAACAACCCCCTGGAAGACCGATTGTTTCAGCCTGTGAATCCCTCTTGGAACCCTTGTCCTTATACACAGATTTTTTTCTGAAACCATTTGTAATGAAGATGCCGTCCTACCTTAAGGACACTACTAGCACAATCAATTTACTTGATGACATTGTCCTCACCACCGATACCCTTTTGGTCACAATGGACGATGAGGCCCTTTACATATCCATACCCCAACAAGAAGGCCTTGAAACGATACGTGATTTTTTTAACACAAGAGCGGACCAAGAATCTACACCCACTAATTTCATTCTCGAGTGCATTAGACTTGCAATGTCAGAAAACATCTTTATGTTTCAAGACTAGATCTACAAACAGGTGAAGGGCGTGAGTATGGGCGCTACTTTTGCCCCCGATATTGCCAATCTCTATATGGCCCGGTATGAAGCCAACTATGTCTTAACACCAGAAAATCCTTTCCAGGATCACATCGTACTATGGAAAAGGTACATTGACGATGTAATTATCATCTGGCAAGGGACACCTGCTGAACTACAAGATTTTCATACATGGATCAATTTGAGAAATACCCACATCAACTTCACGATGCAGTGGGACCACCATCACATAGATTTCCTTGATCTTCACATCTATAAAACGTGAGACCGACTAAAAACTGAGCTCTTTCGCAAGCCAACAGACCACAATACTTTATTGCACTTTACCAGCTACCATCCTATGGGCCTCAAGTATAACTTACCCTATGGACAGTTCCTACGTATTCGTAGAAATTGTTCAGAGTTGGAAAAGTTTCATCTACATGCAGAAGGATTAACCCAACGACTCATTGAAAGAGGCTATCCAAAAAAAGCCATCAACCAAGCGAAAAAAAGAGCAAGATACACTCCCAGAGAGATCTGTTTGAGCACAAAACCAAAAAAAGACCTGGGTAGACTTGTGTGTGTCACCACTTTTGGACCCTTGAGTCCACTGATCCAGAAAACGATTAAAAAGAATTGGCACTTGGTAACCCATCCCGGCACATTACAGCATGTACCATGTTTCGCATTTAAGAAAAACAGGAGTTTAAAAGATGCTCTCGTCCATACTTTCATAGAGCCACCCTCCCAACCACAGGGCACACTCTGGGATCTACCACCTGTCTCTGGACACCATAAGTGCGGCCAGTGTGTCGCCTGCCCTCTGACCCTACAAAAGAAATCATTCGAACACGATAAGGTGCAATGGACTATGAATAATTTCACCAATTGTAACACCAAGGGTGTTATATACATCATACAGTGTCCATGCAATCTTCTATACGTGGGGAAAACAGTACGTGCAATCAAAATGCGCATTTCCGAGCATCGTTCCTGCATCAGGAACAAAATACCAGACAAGCCCCTAGTAGAACATTTTACTAGTAAAAATCACAAAGACACAGATTTAAGGTGGTTTGTTCTTCAGAAAGTGAACCCGACAAGGAGGGGTGGGGATTTGAATAAAACATTGACTCAGTTAGAGCAACGGTGGGTGCACAGACTTAACACCGTAAATTCTGGCTTAAACATTTCAGTGGAATGGAAGTCTTTTCTTTAAACCATCTTTGACACACTTGAATTTCCATTGTAACACTGTTCTCAAAAATGTTGTGTTTTGGTTTCTTGAACATTCATTTGTTTAGATATTTTTACATCTAGACCAAATTATGTGCCCGGTATGCCTACTATAATGCTTTTCCAAAAAATGCCACTGTTTTTTCGGTTTTCTATACATCGATTTCCATCCAGTCCAATTCTTATGTCTGTGTGCACATTTAGTGAGCATTTTGTTGCGGCTCTCCCCTGCCATCTATTTAGGATAGCGGTACAATTTATATGTTCTTTTGCCCACGGCAGGTATTTAATCAGTACACTCTGTGGCTCTCTATGACTATGCAATTATGTACCTGCACCAGGTGCCTTGTATTTATTTTTGCTTTACTATTGCCTATGCATTCCAAGAGTTGTACCTATTAATGCATTTTGCGGCTTTCTATGACTATGCAATTATGTACCTGCATTATGTGCCATGTATTTATTATTGCTTTACTATTTGCCTATGCTTTCCAAGAGCTGTACATATTGGGCCTATTTTCTAATCATGCGCCGACTTTTCAAAGAATTTGTTAACATCCCCATGAGGTCATCTTACACTCTGTTGATGCATGATTTTTTTGTATGAGTCACATGACGGTTACCATGACAACCAGTTGGCTAATTTTAGCTCCTAAATTAATTTTTAAGACAGATGTGTATCCCGTGTGCCCTCTAAATTGATTTGTTATCACTATGCTCCACCAGTTCGAGCGCTATACATTTTTTCTCTGGCTGCTCGATTTCAGCCTGATCCTAACATGGCTGCCATATAAAACACTCATGCAGCCTTGGCAACAGCTTTTTCCCACGCTGTGCAGTGTGCTCCTTCAGTCACTCGAAGATGCCCCGCTCTCTGCACGCAGCCTTTTGACAGCCTATCTGGCCCACCACCAAAGGTAAATTCGCCAGCATGGGCACTTTTAGTTCTACATGAGCAGTCGTTACATTCAGACACTTAAATGTGACTTTCTGTTTACTTGCAGCCATACCTTTGATGGCTCACCGCTTTACAACACATTGGACCTTTTCACCTGTAGTTATTCGGTGAAAGGTAAGACACGTTTTATGCTTTGTGTACATTTATATTTATTATGTACATAACGGTTGGCGTTTAGACTCACCCCCCCCCCTTTTTTCTGTTTAACACAACAGGAGTACCTAGAGACCAGCCAAGTGTGGCGTATGGATCTCTAATACAGTGCCTATCAATTGCTACATAGGTAAGCTTTGTGTTTTCTATTTTGTGACTACACATTTTTGATTCAGTCAATTTAAATTAGTTCTGCGGCTCATACACCCACCTGATTGTGATCTCCCTTCCCCACAGCTTAGACGTCCCATGTACAGAACCTTGTCCTGATGATGGCCGTCCCAAAGATGAGGCTCATTTAGCCCAATTCTAAACGGCCGAAACACCTGGTGTAGACATACTGCTCCCCGAATTCACAGCACAGGGATTGCTGTTCACACATGAAAAATCTTATCTGTTGCTTCTTAGTTGTTTTACGTTGTCTTTAGAATTCCGCTTTGAATTGTTTCACAATTGAACTGTGTCTGTTTTGACAAACCTCCACAGAGGTTGGGTTTGTTGCACACACACCATTTTCAACTTTGTCCCGAGCATTGGTGGTAAATGGTGTTTTAAAGCATTTACGTTTATGTTCTGTTATGGTCCAACAAACCATTGATGATGTCTATTCTTTCTCTGTAAATTGTGTTGTTGTGTTTTTGACTCATGCAATTACCACATAAAAAGTCCTCTAGAGATCGTTCTCTATGATAACAATTTCGAAGAGTCATTTTTTCAAACCAATTGTGGGAGCCCTTCGTGTATGAGTACCCTTGAACCTATTCATTGGTGTATTTTGTTTCTGATTGAAACTCATGGTTCTAGAAATTTGGATGGGTTTTGGCAGCCTTAAACGGTCCTAATCATGGTATACGGAAAGAACCAGGTTTTTAGAGATTTACCGAAGGCCATGTAGTCTTGGGTGTGTCGAATGTGAGGAGGGAGTACATTCCACAGGTTTGGAGCCAAGGTTGAGTAGGCGGACCCTCCAATCCTGGCTGAATCGGAGGCTGGAATCACAAGTAAGAGGGCTGTGCGTGATGGGTGCTAGGGTGTGATCTTCTTTTGTAGGCATGCTGGGCCGGTCTTGTGCACTGCGGTGGGTAATGAATAGGATTTTAAAGTGACCCTTTGTTCAACAGGGAGCCAGTGAAAGGTGCGCATAGAGGGGGAGATGTGATCCCTGTGTCCCTGCGCAAGAAGGAGTCTGGCGGTACAGCTTTGAGCTCTTTGGAGTTTGTTAAGTTGGTATGCCAGTGTACCCAGATATAGGGAGTTGGCAAATTCCAGTCTCGGCATAACAGTGGACATAATAGCGGCAAGTCAGTTGGGGTAGGTGAGGTAAGGGAAAAATGGATCTTAGGAGCTTGAGGTGGTAGTGACAGGATTGTGATACATTATTTATCTGATGGGAGAGTGTTAAGCTCGAGTCCATAGGGAAGCCAAGGTTTTTGACTATTTCAGAAGAAGGAGAGGGGGGTGCCAAGGGAGGGGGTCTTGGGTGTGGTTGCGGGAGAAGGCTAGTGTTGCAGCACACCATGATGTAAGTTTTACATGGGTTTAGAGGAGGTGGTTTCTTGTCATCCATTGGTCAATGTGAGGTAAGCTTCAAGGTCGGGATGTAGGTTGATGCTTGTTGGGAATTCTCAGGACAATTTGGGTATTGTCAGCATAGTTGTAGCAGGTGAGATTGTGTGTGCGGATGATTCCTGGTAGAGTTGTCAGATAGAGGTTGAAAAGGAGAGCATGGAGGTAGGCGCTTTGTAGTACTCCAGTGTTCACGGTGTGAGCGGTTGAGAGAAAAGGGGAGAGGAAAGTGATTTGTTTCCTGTTGTTGAGGAATGAGGCAATCCAATTGAGTGCCAAGCCTCGGATTCCTCGGGATTGTAGTCGCTCAAGGAGGATAGAGTGGTTAATGGTGTCAAAGGCAGCTGACAAACAAAGGAGAACCAGCGCTGTACAGCCCTCCGAGTCTGCTGAGACCTTGAGATCATCCCAGATCAAGATCAAAGTGGTTTCTGTTCCATTGCGCGGCCTGAAGCCCGATTGAGTGGGGTCGAGTAGGTTGTTGGATTCTATGAAATGGATGAGCTGAGAGTACGCAGCGTGGTCAATGAGTTTTGCCAAGAATCGGGGGTTGGAAATCAGCCTGTTATTCTTAGGCTTAAGGAGGCTTTTTTAAGAAGAGTTTTGACATGTGCTATTTTAAAGGCCTTGGGAAAGATAACAGAGGAGACTGAGTCACTTAATTTGGACATTGCTTGTTTTACTGCACATGTGGAGGGGAATATTTCTTTCAGAAGAGAGGCCAGACAGGGATTGAGGGGGGCTCCGGAGGGTCTGCTGTTGGATAGCAGATTAAGGAACTCGTCTCTCGAGATGGGGTTGATGAAAGAGATGAAAGATGGCATTGCGATGGCCGGTACAGTGGAGCCCTGGGGAGCAGGTGTAGGGTAGGGGGTGAGGGTAGAAAGTTTTGTATAAGTTTGGTATTAAGAGTTGCCATACTGTCTAGAGATGTGTTGTAGAAATGCAGTGAGAGGGATTAACCCCAAATTATCACTTTTCCCTCTCCCCTGTGGTGTTCCTGCAAAATGCGCTCACATAATATGTGCCCTCCAAAGCTCTCTGAAGCTTTCAGAAGCTGCGTTTCTTCCAATTGGCTGCACAGCTGGGCCATGGCACTTTGCCCCAGGGAACCAAGGGAATTGGGCATGCTTTCAAATGGCACCTGCAACCCCCTCTTGATGTGCACACAGACTGATCACTCCAGATAGGCACTGCAGCCTATCTGTCTGTGTGTGGCAAGGAAAACCCCCAGTATCTCATAGGGCCTGGAGATCACTTTATGTGTCACCAAATGTAGAAGGGTAAACCCCTAACCTGATAAGGCAAAAAGCTCAGAAGAGTGCAGGTTGCCAGAAAAGCGAGTTTATAACATGCAAATGGCTGGAAGGGTTGGTCAACTTCGTAAAACAAACAACTCCTTGTCGTGCTTATTAAAGTTACAGCTTTTATACACAAGATCAGACAATGTACATAATTAATGCATAACAGTTACAACATAATCCCCATATTTCCATTGGCTAGCCCCTATACAAAAACCTAAACATCACCTATACTCTCTAATCCCATTGGATACAACTATCTAAACACAATCCCCTATCATGTGGTCTCATTACGCATTGAGTCATGATGTTTTGAAATATAATTGGTTTGCCGTGTCAAACAATTTACAATAGTTGACTTGACTCATTTGTCAAAGAAACTTTAACCCAGTTTGTGATGATAACTTTGACAAGATTCCCATCAAAGAGACGGAGAAGTGAAAACAATGACCATTCCTTTCATCGTACAATGGTCTCCCCATTATCCCAGACTTGTCGGTGCCCAGAATTGCTCCTTCAGCATTCGTTTGCAACACCTCATGTGTCTTCCATCTTTAACCATATGGCCTCCCTAGCACGTATTCTGCTTATCTTCCTGAAAACTCAAATGGAATCATAAAACCCTGGTCAATCTCGGACCTCAACCTTCCTTTTAATGTAATTATTGACTAACCCAAAACTAAAGCTCGCAACCTGACCGGACCCTCTGGTCATTCAGTAACAAGGCTTATTGTTCCCAGGAAATGTGCCCCTTCTAATCATCCGTCTAACCATAAATATAAACATAATGGCAGTTCATTCTGTTCTTGCCTCCAGCAACAATTTGGCCTGCTATTCCATTTGCCAGATGTGCTCCGCTTCCTCCCTCTCTCCTGACTTTGGTCATCCAAAATACTCACAGAGAGAAGGTCACTCAACGGCTGCAAACCTGAAACTATGCAGCCTACGGCTCTGACTATGCTGAGCCTACAATCTTTGAGAAGGCTTTTTATGCAAAGATGGCAGGACTCTTGGGACCATAGCAATCTCGCTACACATTTATCCTAAATCCCCGTGTATCTAGTTCACAAGTTACCTCAACCCACTTCTATGTGCTACAAAGTTGTACCCCACACAATGACATTTGCAATTACATTGTTGCTTGTTATGTTGCTACATGATGCAAACTAAAATGTATTCAGACTAGCTACAAAATAACATGTATATCAAATCTCCAACTTACATAGAACACACACAAACTGCAACATAACTGTGTTTTAAACAAGCCACATAAAGCTTACTAAAACTCATGCAACGTGAACCCTTTTTGCCTGTTCGGACACTGTATGTGCATCCCAACGGAGCCTCAACACTTTGGGTCCACTGCCATATGTTTGGCTACTTCTCATAACTAATACACGATTCTCTTCATTTGGGGTGGTTGCTTAGTTTTTACAACCTTTGTTTCAAGGGAGTAAGCCCTAGACCTGTAGCATGCTCTTGCTATGCTTTAATTTTTTATAACTAGCATTTTCTGGTGAGGTGCATTGCATGTAGCATGATAATTGTTACTATCACTAAAATGTACATACTCAAGTTAATCAACCTCAGACAGCAGAAAGGCTGAGTCTGTCCTGCTGGCATTTGGTATGGCGAGCTGGGGTATGAAAACAGATCTTTCAAACAAGAGATTAACATACAGCTATGCTACAAACCATCATCATGGCACTCAAACGTCGAACTACACAAAACCATTTCATGTGTTATTGATGTTTTTTTAATATGCACACTGATGTTTTGCATCACGCAGGCAGGTGGGGAAACTTGCATGGTGGGGACAGGCTAGGGGCATGTGCCCCTTTTACATTCCCATTTAAACATCCAATTAAATGTGTAAACCTGTCGTCGCCTTGACTTTTAACTTCGAAATAGCAGATTGAAACAACCAGCAACCAACTTGTACCCCTCTTTCATCCTTTCCTCCCTGTTTCTACCCTACCAGTTGGATCAACACAGGCTGTTCATTCCCCAACTCACAACTGCAACGGGTCACGTAAACCACTGTTTGGTACCAATGTATAATTATGTATAACCTGTTCCTAGTACAAAGGCTCTCAAAAGTGTCTACAAGTCAATGATGATTTACTTTATAAAACTCTTAAGTAAACAAATCAAATGGAAACATGTATTTTGTTTGTATTTTTGTATTTGTATTTATTACGCGCACAGAACGGACCAAACCGTATAATGACGCAGATGACAAAAACATGATTCAGATAGAATATAGCTAAACCCAACCATCGGACAGCCAAAGACATGGCAGAATCCTATTTAAACAGAAATGTTTTTAGTGCTCTGTGAAATTGATAGAGTGTGTTAAGGGTCCTCAATTCAAGTGGTAAGGAGTTCCACAGCTTAGGCCCAAACACCGAAAACCTTCTGTCTCCCAGGGACTTATAAACTGAGGACGGGATAGAGAGACGAGATGACAATCGCTAGAGCGCAGCGATCCTGCAGGCTGATATGGATGAATCAAGTCTCTCATATATTGAGGGGCGATACCATTGACACATTTAGAGATTAGGCAGGCTATCTTAAATCTGATACGATCCTCTATCCGTAGCCAGTGTAAATCTTGACGATAGGATGACACATGAGCAGTTCTCCTTAGCTTAAAAATCATCCTGACTGCTGCATTTTGTGCTTTCTGGAGTCTGTTAATCTGCTTGAGGGGAATTCCCAGCAACTGGCTATTACAATAGTCCAAGTGGCCGCTGGTCATTGCACCAACCACAGACAAGTATCCCTTTTGATAAGACCTATTGTGATGCTCCATTGTTGTAGTTTACATAAAGTGCTTGCTAAGCAAATATGGCAAAATATATTTAAGTGATCAATCGCTGTTGGAGTCCTCTTTTACCTCACATACCAAACAGCTGACCTACCAACCCTCTGAACGATGTATGACTCCGCAAATTAGTAGGCAAATCAAGTGCAAGCCCAATGTGATATGTCATGTACATATAAATATCTGTATATAATTGTAATCTAAAAAGCTGCATGATTTTCAAAGCTTGAAATATACTCAAGCACGTTGTGCTATGAATTCTATATTGTGGGTTTGGTCAGGGGTGGCATTCCCATGTCCTTCTGCCACACAGCCTACTGAAGCTGGGTGCATAACTTTTCCATGCATCCTGAACAACCACCGGACTGGCCAGACATATGGCTACAAACCATTTTTTGATGAAACAGTGTGTATACATTAATTGTAACTGTAATTCATCCAGTACTATGATGGTGAAACTGATCAAAGTGCCTTTAAGAGGTTTTAGCTATTCCTAGACAGTATTTAACTAGATACATACAACAACTTTTTCCACTCACTAGTCTAGTCTCTATTGCTAACTGCAACTTGGGAGTAGGGTTGCTAGTTCTCGTTTCTTATGGATCCTAAGCTATTCAATACAATCAAGTATTTGTGGAACTGGCATACAAAAGGAAAGAACACCTGGACCTGTATCGGGCAGCCCAGGCACATTCAACCACTGCTAAGAATCACTGGCAGACCCCGGTGGGACAGTGGGATGCGTTCTCCCGTTTTGCCAACCTCATGTTCCCAGTATGCCCCCCTCAGATGCCAACTTGCCAGAGGACTTTTCAAATATATCAAAACAACCATTCAGGTGCTGGAAGCTGAGCACTGCAGCAGCTTCACATAGGCACAGATCCAACTCTTTAAAAGCATGACCTGCACTTCTGCCACCTAATTCGGAGTGTTGCTGCCACACTTGGGTCAGAAAGTGGACAGAAGCCAATCACCACCTGGAAACCAAAGGTGATGTTTCAAAATAGTGTTTTATGCATGCACAATTCAAGGGTGTATGTGGGGGGGGCATGCATGCTTGCAAGAGTTTGAGCCTCGGTGTATGTGTATATATGCATGTGTGTGTGTGTGTGTACAATTTGCATAGACATCGTGAAAGTGCCTACAGTGGCAATCATGCCATTTATTCTTTTGGCGCAGCATCATGAGACTATTTTACAGAGGCATGTATGGTGTGTACACCATCATGAAACCGTTTTACAGTGGAAATGCTGGCATATAGTGTGGGTGTAGAACCATTAACCATTGTGTAGTAGCATTTATTGTGGGTGCAACAACATCAGACTATTTTAGAGTGTAAATGCTGGCATAAATTGTGGGTACCGCATCATGGGAATGCTGACATTTATTGTGAGTGAAACATCATGAAACAGTTTTACACAATGATAATGCAGGTATCTATTGTGGTTGCAATATCATGCAAGTGCATTAAAGTGGGAATGCTGGCATATATACTGTGGTTGCATAATCATGTATTGGAATGCTAACACTGGCATATATTGTGGGCATAACGTTATGAAACTATTTTACAGAGGGAATGTTGGCTTAAGTTGTGGGCCCAAAATCAGGAACACATTTTATATTGTCAGTGCTATAAAATATTGTTGGGCAACATAATGAAATGTTTTACAGCAGAAATGCAAGCCTATATTGTGGTCGCAGAATCATGCAAGTGTGAGACAGTGGCAACATGGGCTGGCATATATTGTGAGTCCAGAAATGGTTTTACAGGGGGAATGAATGCAAACAATGTGGTGACAGCATCAAAAAAGTGTTTTTCAGTGGGAATGTTGGAATATGTTGCGAGCATAGCACCACTGAGGGCTTTGCTGCAGTGGGAATGTTGGCATATATTGTGAGCACAGAATTATGAAAGGGCTAACAATGGGAAAGGTGATAGATACACTTAAAAACATGCTAATTGCATGCAGGGGAGCCCAATGAGGATTGTGTGCTATTGGGCCCCTGAAGGCAATCTTGTGCAAAACGAAGGGCAAAAGTAAACAGTAAAAGCAAGTGTAATTGCTTTGACTCTTTCATTTTACAATATGTTTTGTAAATGATGTAAATGCTGCCTAAAAATGATGTTTTGAATATGGCATTTGCAATGGATTACCACAGAATCAGCATACCTTTAGATGGTACTAAATACAAGCAGATTCTATAGTGATGTAATTGTTGTAGGCATGCATGAGAACCGCATACAGGCATACAGCAAAGATGTTTTGTAGGTATAGTGGGAAGGACAAGAAGGAAACAGATTTGCCATTCTGTGTCCCACACCTCAGCATTATTGAAATGACCCATAGCTGTAAAGCAAGCAAAAAAACTGTAGTAGCCTTTAATTTACCACTCCAAGCCATATAAAAGGAAACCCTGTGAGTGGAGGCCTCCTGAAAGTGCCTGCAGCTGGAATGCTGGCATATGCTGTGAGTGTAACATAAGGAAAATGTTTCACAATGGGAATGCTGGCATATAGTTCAGACATAAGGATATGAGTGTATCTCAGTGGCAATGATGGCCAAATTGTGGACACAGGCATCATGAAAATGTTGTCAAATGCTCCTTTGTACTGTTGGTGACCTGGCATCTATTGGATTGTTCATGTGTTACCTAAAGAACCAATTGTAAAGTCCATTGTGTTTCACCTCATTCTTACTCAAGACTTCTGCTATGCAAAACACCACATTGTAAGCGATATTCAATCAACACTACAGCCAAGTCAATGCCTAGTCTGGGATGCTGAGGAAAACCCTTATTAATGTATTTTTATGTCTAGTTCAGTACTCTGGATGACCACCCTTGTATAACACCCCCCTCTTAGAATCCCCCTGACCCCACTGAGCCAAGAAGTAGGTTTGTTTTGCAAATTAAAAGGTTTATTTGAGAATTTAAACAATATATATATATCACACTTTATAATAAATTAATATCTGATAGTACACTTAGACATATGATGTTGATCAACAATGGGTAATCTGGCACTAGCACAATTCTTTACAATCAATGAGGAGTTAGTATAGGATGGATAAAGTAGCAAAAATACATTTATGATTTCAAGGGAAAAGCAATGAGGAATAAAATGCAGTACAGAAATACTTGATATGATTTTAGCAAAAGATAAGATAATCACTTTTTCTCTGGCAATTCACCCCCCTCCCCTATGCAATGTAAGAAATGGAAGGAGATGGGAGTGCGTGAATCACAATTGCGGAAAAAGTACAAGGAGTAGGAAGTCGGTTCTAGGTTCGTTGGAAAGCCTAGATTCTAAGCTTTCTGATGAAAGTTACATTTCGTTCCTAGACCAAACGATACCAGAGATACGGACGATTAAATAAAGGTAGTTTTTCGGATTTAAAGTAAACTCAAAATGACAGGTGACAGCTTGCAGCTGCAGAATTGACAGGTGACAGTTGTGCAGCTTTAAAAATAACAGATGACACAATTTCTAGGAGGCAGTTCTACTTAGGTCAAAATAGTTTGGATTAGATTATTTTAACTAAGAGATTGGGTTCTGCCCAGTTCTGGCGGTACTCACAATATATTTTGGGCAGGAATGGGCCTCGCCACGGATCTGGTCAGGTTTTGGACTGGACTCCGGTTCTGGTCTCGGCACTTCACAGTGATCTGGGTCAGCTCTCTGGTTCTGCTCACAGCGGTCTGGGTCACTCTGTATCTCTGGTCTGGTCTCTGGCAATTGTTCTTGGCAAAAGAATTCAAACAGCTCGCCCAGCTGTGGAATAGTTTGCAAATGATTTTAAGGATGCTGAGGCCTGCTGAGAAGAGTTCTCAGTTTGTGGGTTTAGGCCCTTGCTTTAAGTTCTGAAGTAAGTTCTGGTCTTTGGAGATTGATGGATTTGAAGTCTGGATCTCTGGATGTGAAGTCGTCGGTCAGCAAGCTCCGCAGCAAATGGAATTGAATGTCTCTACCTGTCCCAGCAGTCTCTTTTTATGTGTTTTGAAAATGGGTGTGTGCCTGGGCCTAGCTAAGCCTGCCCCTCTCTACTTGTCATTGGCCCAATTCTCCCCTCTCCCATGATTGGGGGAAGGAAATGGATTGTCATCATGATGAAGTCTGTTTATGGGTCAGAGGATCCTCCCCTGGTCAGTTTGCCCACAAATCTATATTTGATTCAAATACATCCTTCCCAGATATACAATTTGTTGAAATTACATGTGCACATTATATATTCCTTATGGTCAATGCTTGTCCACCTCTGATCTTCCTGGGGGCTTGCATTAAAAAATGACAACATTTTGCGCCTTTTAACTGGTTTTGCAATATCGGACATTTACCCAAAATTACACACATGTGCGCAAGGAGTATGGACATTAATTGATGAAGTGTCAGATTTTTAACATGCAGACATTTGGAGTGAGACCCTGTTTTCCGCTAGCAACCCCCCAGAATACACCACAGGGTCCTAACGCCTCTCAAAATGTTCACAGAAAAATCACAAAAATAATGATATTACTTATATAATTCTGACAAGTCCGCACTATGAGTTATCTATCTTTTTAAAATTATGCTCTGGTCAAAAAGGGGTGTGGCTTCCCACATCACAGGGTGGAATAACTGGTTTATCCACTTCCCCCAAACTCAGCTGGCTTGCAGAAGCACTGCCCCTCCCAGTTTCCCCTAAGAGGAAGCCACTTTACGATGCCCCCAATATAACATTTGCCTGAGTCAAGGGAGTTGCATTGTTCTGTTCCTTCCAGTTCCCAGGTGCTCCACCCCTAATCTAATCAGAGAGGTGACAACTCCTTTTGGCAAGGGGCAGCAGGATGCAGCTAGGCCTGGGAAGAGTGGCTGAACAGGTTTCTCCTGTCGGGGGTAGTTGTCAGGCAGAATCCAGTTTCACTAAGCCAGGTTTCAGCTAAATGTTTGTTCCCAGTTTTCTACATTCAAATCAAACTGACAATTTGTACCTATACATTAAATAATTACTTCCTTCAAGTCATTTCAGAATATGGTTTTACATTCTTCCACCTCTTAGCAAGTCTTTCCTTGGTCTGGTTTTTGTTTCATTTGTGCAGTTTTACACAAAAGTCTGGTGGTTTTAAAACGCCGGCTTTCTGATAGTGGTGAGTACTGGTAATGCAACCATTTTTGGGATTAAGAAAATGAATTCCCCACAGTTCTGATTTGCTTTTTTTGGCAATCAGCATTGCCATTCCCAATGGTTTCAGGCTACTGTGTGTGTAGCCCAATGGTGGTTTTAGGCAGTGCCCTCCTGTGCTCACAACATAGGCAAAAATGGGTGGCAGCCTATTCTTCATGTTTTCCCTGTGCACTCTCTGGGGAGTTCTGGCCATCATGATGTTTTCCATGCCAGTACTGCACAGTAGGGCTTGGATGCATGGGTAAAAACATCCCACAAGCCCCCCCTCTTGCGATGGCCATTCTGTCCTTTCTCAGATGGAACTCGCAAGATCTGGGATGTTCTCCTCATCTTCTTCCGGTAGATGGCAGAGTTCAGCATCTTTTCCCCCATCCAGTTGGATCGATCGGTTCTCCTCGCCGGTCCTGATGGGAATATTGGGCGGTACCCCGGGCCCCTCGGGTCTCTGCTCCCGGTCCCCGGTCGTCCTCCTTGGTCAGTCTCCATGGTTTCATCTCTCCTAGGATGATAAAGCAAAGCGGCAATACACATTCCTAGACATTTTTCCACCACTATTAATGGTGTGGCGAACATATACATTTTATGAATCAGAAGATATGAACATATACATTTTCTTTTTTAACTTAGGAGACAAGAACATATATATATATACAAGGATCACAGAATTTTATATGCTATATGTGGAATATTTTAGGGTTGGAACTGAATTACTCTGAAGCGGCCCCCTCTGGGATTCCAGTGGATTCCTCCAGTTGTTGCAGAGAGTGCCTGGGATGGCAACACTTTAGCTGATTTATATGTACCCACTTGTCTTCCCCTTCCGCCAAACTGCCTTTGGGGATGCAAATCTTGTAGGCCACAGGGGAGATCTTGTCTATAATTTCAAACGGTCCCTTCCATGTAGGCAAGAATTTTCGCTGTTTGGCCTGGTTCCTTTGGAAATTGTATAGATAGATCCGATCACCCACCTTATATTCCTTTCGGGTAGTTTTTAAATCATAGTGGGTCTTCATGCTCTCGGCTGATCTTTCTAGATTCCGCTGAGCATAGGCAAAAGCATGCTGAAGGTGTTTCCTTAAATTCTCCACATAATCATGAGTTGTGGAGGCATTTATCAACGTTTGCTCTTGGGTTCTGTAGAGCAAATGCTGGGGAAGCACCATCTTGCGTCCAGTCATCAACTCAAATGGTGACATTTTGGTTGCAGATGAAGGGGTAGATCTGATGGCCATTAGGACCCGAGGTAGTCGGATATCCCAACTTGGCCCATAATTTGCCACAAACTTTTTTAAGATGCTCACAATGGTTCGGTTGTATCTCTCTACTGCCCCAGAAGAAGCTGGCCTGTAAGCAATATGTAGCTTTCTTTTGACCCCCAGTATCCCCCACATCTTTGTCATTACTTCACTGGTGAAGTGGCTACCTCTGTCTGACTCAATCCTTTGAGGTAGACCAAAACGGGAAAAGATGTGGTTAATCATCAGGGCAGCTGCTGTTTCTGCCTTGCAGTTTGGGGCTGGGAGACATTCCACCGACTTGGTAAACAAGCATGTAACGGTCAACATGTACGTGTTTCCTCTAGACGAGCGAATCACAGGGCCTACAAAGTCGATTTGCAAATCTGACCATGGCAGTGCCATCTCCCTCTTTTGGAGAGGCGCACGGTGTGTGAGGGATGATGGCTGAAATTCTGCACACACAAGACACCCCTTCAAGTATTGCTCGAGGTGCTGCCCCATGTGTGGCCAGTATGCAACCTCTCTTAAGATTCCCAGTGTTGTGTGAAACCCCGTATGACCGGCGGTGGCCGCATCATGGGCGTGACTTAACATCATGCTTCGGAATGAGGTAGGAACCACCCACTGATCGTGGCCAGCTTGGGATTTCCTTACCAACAAACCGTCTTGGATTCGGTACATTTTTGGACATTTCATCAACACTCTAAGGTCCTCTTTCCCAATGTAATCTGTGTCCGTCATGGGAAAGTTCTCAGGGTCCTCAAGGTGTTGGTAAAACTTACCAATGATTGGATCCCCCTTCTGAGCTGTAATCAAATCAGCATCAGGGGTCTCCTTGCTCCATTGGGCAGTTGAAATATCATTGTGAGCATTTGTCTGGGATCTAGTGATAGCAGTGACCTGGATTTCCCCCAACAGGGACTCTATTTCTATTAGATCCCCTTGGATGGCCCCGGTTTTGGCCAGCTGATCAGCTAAGTCATTTCCAGTTTTGTCTGGTCCCTCTACTTTGGAATGACCCTTGATCTTTTTCCAGTAGATGGTCATCCCATTCGATGTGACCAGATCATCAATATTTTGGATTAACTTCCCATGTTTCAGGGGATTGTTATTAGCACATAACATGCCTCTGGTTTTCCAGTTGACCAGGTGCTCCACGAACCCGTTCCGTACATAATCCGAATCTGTGATTATGACCAGTTCGTGGAGTCGGGGACCAATTTTGTACCAAGCGGAGGGTTCTGGGGACTCATTCACCCATGCATTCCCTACGCCGGCCACCAGTTCTTTCTCCCCGTTGTCGTCAACATGGTACGAGCATCCATCCACATAGACAGTGGGCATTCCCTCACACTTGTCTTCTTCAAAGACTTTGTGTGGGGAATTAAGGTATGCCTCCATGTTGTCCTTGATTTTTAGACTTTCGTCCTCGAGACAGTTTTCTCTGGCACAATCATGCAAGTCAGCCAGACCTTGCGCGAGGGGCTCTTCTTGTTTTGGCCATATCTGACCTCCACAGGAAAGCCTTGCATTGACAGAATCCAGGAAGTAATTCGGGAATTACTCACATTTCCGGCCCGGATTCTGTCACTTTGGAGGTATTGCAGAGGCTGGTGTGGAGTCTCCACTATGATGTGTTCCCCCTGGATGAACGGGCGGTAATTCTTCAATGCCCACACCGTTGCCAGGAGTGCCTTCTCACAATCATTGAATTTTTCCTCCCCAGAGGATAAAGTTTTGCTCGCATAGGATATTACTTTATTGACCTTGTCATGCTTTTGGTATAATACTGCCGTCAAGCACGTATTAGAGAACCCCGTCTCCAGGAAGAACTCCTTGTTTCTGACAGGGTAAGCTAGGCAAGGTGCTTGTGAGAGGCTTCTTTTGAGTTGTCTTACCGCCTCGGATTGTTCTGGACCCCATTCCCACTTGACCCCCCCCCCCTTCAAGAGATGAATCAGGGGTATAGTGATCTCTGCGTAGTCTTCAATGAACTTTCTGCTGTAATTAGTCAGTCCAAGGAGGCTCCTTAGTTCCCGCAGAGTTGTGGGGTCTTTCAGTTTCTGGAGTGCTTCCACTTTCTTTTCTTGGGGACAGAGACCCTGAGGAGTAATCTCATGTCCCAAGAAATTAACACGGGTTCTACACCACTGTGCTTTCTGAAAGGAAAGTTTTGCTCCAGCGGCCCTCAACAGTGTCAGAACATAACGGATCTCTGCTATGTGTTCCTCCACAGATGAACCTTTGATGAGGACATCATCTACATAAGCCAGGTTACCCCTCGCACCCAGGCCGGGCATGGCCTTATGTAGGAAAATGTTGAATTCATTGCCGGAGTTGAGGTATCCGAAGGGAGTCCGAGTCCATGTGTACTGCTGGCCCCCAAAGGTAAAAGCCAGTTTGTATTGGTCCTCCCTACTGACAGGCAAGGTCCAGTATCCACTGGTCAGGTCTATCGCTGTGAATACCTGTGACCCCTGAATCTGGGCCAGCCCTTGGTCAATGTAGGGCAGAGGCCATCGGGAAGTATGGACCCATTTGTTGAGCTCCCTAAGGTCGGCGCAGAGTCTCCAAAGGCAGTTTGGCTTCAATATTCCCAGCACCGGATTATTGAAAGTGCTGTGGACTGGACGGATTATTCCCCGGGACTCAAGGTTCTTAATTATTTCAGTAAGGGACTCCATGGATGTGAGAGGCAAGCGATATTGCTTCACAAACACTGGAGTCATTACAGGGTCCGTGGGAATTGTTGTGGTGTGGATGTCGGTGCGACCACAGTCATATGAGTCTACTGCAAAGAGATCTTGGAAATCCAAGAAAACTTGTTTCAACTTTTGCTTCTGTTCCAGAGCCACGCAGGCGTCAGCTAGGTTGACCCTCTCTTCCACCATCTTCCTGAAGCCGGGAAAGACTTCTGGTTTGGCTATCTCAGCGGCCTCCTCCAGCTGGGTGGAGAAGTCCCTGGTCAGAGTGCTGATTTGGACTGGAGGCTTCAGGTGGGAAAGGCAGCCCTCATGGACCTGGAAAATCACCTCATCCCTCCTGAAGTCACAAGTCACATCTTCCTTACCATAAGGGCAAGAAGTGTACACCAGGAAGTTCCCCCCATGCCGGTTGAAAATCCTGTCTGGTGTTGTATTGTCATCACTGTCACTGTCAAAACAGTCCTTGGGGATTGGTCCTAACAGTTCATTTCCTAAATCAATGGAGAAATGTCGGTCATCAATCGCCATTCCAATAATGGTGCCTGCGGCTAGAGTAATACTCTTTAAGTCGCTGTTATCCACCTCTATTGGAATGGTGTCATGTTCTATGTTGACTAATGGTGTTGGGTTTACCCCTAACCCTTGCTGTTGGAGAGAAGCATTTAGATGAATATAAGCATCAGGGTTTTTCAATTTTTGTCCTCTTTTAGCTTTCACTCCCAGGGAGAATTGTCGGGTCCTTTCTGGGATGGTGACTTCCGCTTTAATCTGAATTTCAACTGCATAAGGTAGCAATTGAGCTGACCTAAATGCTTTTTCTGAATCATCAAAGCCCATGGGATTATCCGCTAATCGGGACCAAGCTTTGAAGTTTATTAGGTCCAAACTAATGGCAAAGCGATTGAGACTGTCACTGCCTAAGTAAAAGGCGGCAGTGACGTCTCGCACGACACAACAATTATGGACTATGCTCTTGTTGCCAATGGAGATTTTGAGCATACACCTGCTTGGCAGGAGATGTTTGGAATTAGGTGCTTCCAGGTCCATTTCCCATTTGTCTATCAGTTTGAATGTGGGAATGGCTGGATCTTTTGGGAGTTGGCGGAACATGGCTTCGCTGATGAAGCTCTTACTGTTGTTCACACACACTCGAGCGAGAACAGAGTCCTTCCCATCATTTAACTGAACAGGGATGAACAACTGCTCTCCAATTTGCTGAATATCAGCCAGGCTCAGAGCTGATTTCACCTGGAAGTGAAATTCTACTTGGTCAGATTTTTGTTCAACCATGTGGCAGGTGCCGTTTAAACTAACATGGTTGACACTCTGTTTTAATTTTATTGGTCGGCTAGTCTAGGTCCAGAGGACCTTGTTTACACAATCTATTAGGGGTGACAACCTTCTCAGGAGGTAATTCCCTATTAAACAAGGGGTGCCCTCTGGAGTCACTACTATGACCGGGTGTTTTACCTTGTGTCGCCCAATTTTGATGTCCAAATCTGCAGTCCCCTCGACAGGAATTTCCTTCCCGTCAAAGTTCTGCAGTTGTCCAGGCGGAGAGGTGAGAGGAATACGGTAATTCTCCCCCCTTCCTGCATTTAGTTCATCAAAGGCCCTTTCGGACAGAAGGGTAGCTTGGGATCCAGTGTCCACCAGTGCCAAAATTGTACCCTGCCCCTGTACTTGTACCGTGGCATAGTATCTTCCCTCCTTCTCCTCAAGGGGGCACATATAATGCACATTTTTGGACAACTGGTGGGCTAACTTTCTGGTTTTGGACATTGCTAGCGAAGAGATTTGGGCAGAATTCTGTGGAGAGCCTGGGGAATCTGAAAGAAAAGGTTGGCAACTGGAAATGGTTTCGGGTTCTGGGCCACCCCCCCCCCTTTTTGGAGGCAGTCCTCAGGATGGGTTTGACCCACGGGATTTTGGTATTGTCGGTTCTGGGATGAGATGATGGGCGGCGGTAGCTCAGTCTCCACATCTCCCCAGTCTGAATTGGCATCCCTTGGGACCCATTTTTCCTTGGGAGGAGTTCCCCCATCTCTGAAGGAGAAGATCCTTTTCCCAGGATCTTCTGAGGATCTCTCTCCCTCAAATTGGAAGACCTGTACCTCCTCCACAAAGTGGGTCTGTTTGGGTCCTTTGTTTCTCCTACCCCCCCTCTGCTCCTTGGGAGGCAGGCTTTGCGGGGCAGGAGATTTTGTTTCCGGTTGTTCTGGAGCACCAGGTCCAGAGTTTGGGGCATTCTGCGGTGGCATGCTCATCTGAGGGTTCTGTTGAGCCCTCAGTATGTGACCCAGATCTCGTGCCATATTTTGGACCTGGCGCTCAAGTTGTGAAACCTGCTCAGGCTGATACGGGGCTCTATTTTCTCCCCTGGGCTGATCCCGGGAAGGGAAGCTATCCCTTCTCTGGTAGTACCCCTGGTTGGGAAGATTTTGGTACCCCTCCACCCTTGGCCTCCCCTCTCCCGGATTAGGTTGTCTGGGCTCAAGGAATTGGGGAAAGAAGGATGGATGATTTTGGGGCTGGAAATTTGGTGGATACCTGGGGAAAAAGTTCTGCCCAGGATTTGGTGAATTTCTGCCCTCCTTGGGAGAAGTTAGGAGGGAAATTCCCCGGGTCAGGTGCTTGGCTGGATCCCCCCCTTGGGCTGGAGGAGTCCACACATAACCCAGGATTGGTCGGTTTCCCTTGTAGCAGGGACTTATATAGTCAGGTGGGCGGGGGACCCCATTTGTGGGACTATCTCCTCGACTCCCTGTCTGTGACTGGCCCGAAGGGCCTTCTGGGCTGTGAATTATTTGGTGTAGGCAGGTTTTTAGGCCCCCCATCTCCAAATCTAAAACAGGGCAACCTTTACCTCTGCCACCTTGGTAGCAGCAGGGGTGCTGTTGGTTTTGGGGTTTTTCGGCGCATTATTTTTTTTTTCGAGGGGCTTCTGCACCTCATAGATCCGGGTAGCCTGTGCAATGACCCAGTCTAAAGATCTTTTCTCATGAAAATCTCTCACGAGCTGGGTCATTATGTATTTGGCTAAGGCATAGAAAAACGTATTGATAAATTCTCTGCTATCCGTGCGCACCCTTCTGGTGGTCTGCGCAAAAGCACGCTTTAATTCTTGCACAAACTCTTGTGGGGCCTGATCCTCCCCATATTGCAAATTGTAGGCTGCCTTGCGAGCCTCTTGAGGATTTCTGTGCACGGAAAAATGTTTCAAGATGGCCGCCCTGTATGTGTACCACCTTGAATGGTTTTGATCCTCCAGCCCCGCAAAGAAACTGGAGTATTCTGGTGAGAAGGTCCACTTTACATATTGAATACAGCTTTGGCTGTCCTTCAAATGGAAAGTCTCCATCATTTGCTCATAGAACTCCAAGTGTTCCCAAACAAAATACTTGGCGTTCTTATGATAAGGCGTGATGACACTCCTTATTGACTTTATTTGTTTCAATGGGTCCTTAAGCAAGGCCCTTTTTGCCTTATTGGCCCTTTGGTTCGGGTAACCCTGGTCCATTCATCCTCCGACTCAGAAGCGCTACTCCCAGAGGTGCCCGTCTGATCTTCCAGGTTTTCCCGGATTCTACGAGCCTGGGAATGGCTGGTAGAATGTGGGGACCTGCTCTCCTGTGTCCTGTGACGCTCAGAGGAGTCTTCAGATTCCTCCTTGCTACCAGGATTTGCTGGGTATCCCCCCCACTGACCAAACTGGGCAGTGGTTTTCAGGATGCCCTTAGTGGGCCTACTCTCCTGGGGTTCCCCACTAAATTGCACTGTGCTTGGGTGCCCATACCCGGATGCCCGCCCATCCATTCCTGGGAGGTACTGGCCTATGAGCCCCATACTTCTAGCTGGATAGTAATCTGCCATCCCCATGGCCCTGGGCTAATGTGCGCAAGGGGACATGGGGTGGCAGAGTCCAGGGACTGGGAGAGATGAATGCCTCTGGTACTAGGGCTCCTGAGGTTATGCTCAGGAGTTTCTCTTTCCCAGCGAACCTCACCTCTATCCGCCCCTGCTTCCTGTTGCAATGCAAGAGCCTGCGCTTTCAGTTCCTCAGTTAAGGCCTTTCTAGACTCTATCAGTCTCTCCTGCATGGCTACCTGTTGCTGGAGCCTATCATTGTGCTGACAGCCTCATTTTCTCTCTGTGCCTCCTGATTGGTCCTGGAGTACTGGGCCAGTCTCTGTTGCAGGAGGGTTACCTCCTCAGTCCCATCCCTACTGGCCTGCTCCTTTCTTACCAGAGCCTCCTCCACCCTCCTGGTGTGCTCTAACAAGTTCTGGTGTTCTTTTTGGAGGTCGCCCAGTCCCTGGAGGGCCAGATGATTTTCTTCCATTTTCCTTTTTAAGTGGCAGACTTCCTGGCCTAAGGTATCCCTTTCCTGACTAAGAGCCTGCATCTGTGCCGCCAGGTCGTCCCTTTGCCTTTGGAAGGCACCAGCTTTCTGGCGCTCCTGGTCAAACTCTGCCTGGGTATCCAGGTCTTTCAAAATCAGTTTATTGCTCTCTGCCTTCTCCCTATCTAGGTGGCTTTGCAGGGTGACTACCTGCTCGGCACATGCCCTATTGAAATCTAATTGTATCTCCAGCTTTTTCTGGCTCTGCAGTAGGTCCAAACCTTCTTGGTACTCCTTCTGCAAGGCCAGAAATCTGGTATCCTGGTCCGCCTTTTCCTGTTGCAGCACATCCATATCCTCCTTTATTTTAGTGATGTACTGTCTGCTGTCCTTTTCTGACTCCTGGCTCCTGAGCAGCCTCTGCTCAGAAGAGTCCAGATCAGATTGGGCCTTCTCTAACGCCATCTGTTGCCTATTTGCCAGATCTTGGCCTTCAGCACATTTGTCCTGCATGGCTCCCATATATAGATACAAATATGCCGCTATCCTGGCAATCTTATTATGTTCATCTTTGGCTTTAGGGGCCATATATAGTTCACTCAGGGCCACATGTAGGGGACCCTGATCTCCCCATGTATCTGACCCTGTTTCAGTGACCTGTTGCGTGATTGCCTGCAACCAGACCGTTTGGTCCTGATGAGTCCACTCACCTCTCACAAATAGCTTATGTAAGAAGTGCTCTCTGGCTATTTTCATATCTACCAAGGTCGTCATTCTGGAATTTGAGTTCCTTCCTGACTTACAGAAGTTTGTATTTTATTTTGCAAAACAGACCGTTTCCTTAGAGCGTTCCTTTGAGGGGTGCTTTCACAGTGTAAAACAGCGTGGTGATCTAACCGGATATGTGTATCTGGTCAGTTGGCACACTGTATTAATCCGCACAAATGGTAAATGTAACCCAGAATATCCCAGACGAGCCCCCACTTTTGTAAGCGATATTCAATCAACACTACAGCCAAAACAATGCCTAGTCTGGGATGCTGAGGAAAACCCTTATTAATGTATTTTTATGTCTAGTTCAGTACTCTGGATGACCACCCTTGTCTAACACCCCCCTCTTAGAATCCCCCTGACCCCACTGAGCCAAGAAGTAGGTTTGTTTTGCAAATTAAAAGGTTTAATTGAGAATTTAAACAATATATATATATCACACTTTATAATAAATTAATATCTGATAGTACACTTACCCTCATTACGACACTGGCGGAGGTCCATGGTGCAATTTGCACCATGGACCATGGCGCAGAGCTGGCAACTCCGCCATGGGGGTTGGCGGACTTACCACCCCATTCCGACCTTGGCGGGGCGGTAAGTCCCAAACCCCCATTTACCCTTCCCCATTCCCATTTTTGCCCCATAGGGTATAATGGGAGTGGGGAAGGCGTTAATTACGCCACCGTACATTGCGGTGGCGTAATTAACAAGAGGTCCCGTAGCGCCATGGATTTTTCCGCCCGGAAAATCCGGGCGTAAAAATCACCATGGCGCTACGGAAAGTCGTACTCTAGCGGAGAGGTACGCCATGCATTACGCTGGCGTAAACCCCTCTCCGCCAGGGTCGTAATGAGGGCCTTAGACATATGATGTTGATCAACAATGGGTAATCTGGCACTAGCACACTTCTTTACAATCAATGAGGAGTTAGTATAGGATGGATAAAGTAGCAAAAATACTTTTATGATTTCAAGGGAAAAGCAATGAGGAATAAAATGCAGTACAGACATACTTGATATGATTTTAGCAAAAGATAAGATAATCACTTTTTCTCTGGCAATTCACCCCCCTCCCCTATGCAATGTAAGAAATGGAAGGAGATGGAAAGAGGAGCACACAGTTCTCAGGAATGCAATCAAATACAATACGAAATTCAGTTCCCCCCCAGCAAGCTTAGAGAAAACAGGTATGAGTTTTAAAACATAGGCCCAAGTGCTTTGAATGTGATGGCAATGGATGGGAAAATGTGCCAACTGATTTTAATTCCCTCTAGAGATTCAGGGTGATTGAGAGATGCGTGTTGGTATTAGTTCAGGCTCACTTTAGCAATGCTCTATGAGTTATTACAAGGTTGCAAACGGATTTTAACAAAAGAAAGAATGGAGCTGCTATCTTGACAAGTGGAGAAACTGAGCCAAAATCGCAAATCTCGGTAAATTTCGCGAGTGCGTGAATCACAATTGCGGAAAAAGTACAAGGAGTAGGAAGTCGGTTCTAGGTTCGTTGGAAGGCCTAGATTCTAAGCTTTCTGATGAAATTTAAATGTCGTTCCTAGCCCAAACGATTCCAGAGATACGGACGATTAAATAAAGGTAGTTTTTCGGATTTAAAGTAAACTCAAAATGACAGGTGACAGCTTGCAGCTGCAGAATTGACAGGTGACAGCTGTGCAGCTTTAAAAATAACAGATGACACAATTTCTAGGAGGCAGTTCTACTTAGGTTAAAATAGTTTGGATTAGATTATTTTAACTAAGAGATTGGGTTCTGCCCAGTTCTGGCGGTACTCACAATATATTTTTGGGCAGGAATGGGCCTTGCCACGGATCTGGTCAGGTTTTGGACTGGACTCCAGTTCTGGTCTCGGCACTTCACAGTGATCTGGGTCAGCTCTCTGGTTCTGCTCACAGCGGTCTGGGTCACTCTGGATCTCTGGTCTGGTCTCTGGCAATTGTTCTTGGCAAAAGAATTCAAACAGCTCGCCCGGCTGTGGAATAGTTTGCAAATGATTTTAAGGATGCTGAGGCCTGCTGAGAAGAGTTATCAGTTTGTGGGTTTAGGCCCTTGCTTTAAGTTCTGAAGTAAGTTCTGGTCTTTGGAGATTGATGGATTTGAAGTCTGGATCTCTGGATGTGAAGTCATCGGTCAGCATGCTCCCCAGCAAATGGAATTGAATGTCTCTACCTGTCCCAGCAGTCTCTTTTTATGTGTTTTGAAAATGGGTGTGTGCCTGGGCCTAGCTAAGCCTGCCCCTCTCTACTTGTCATTGGCCCAATTCTCCCCTCTCCCATGATTGGGGGAAGGAAATGGATTGTCATCATGATGAAGTCTGTTTATGGGCCAGAGGATCCTCCCCTGGTCAGTTTGCCCACAAATCAATATTTGATTCAAATACATCCTTCTCAGATATACAATTTGTTGAAATTACATGTGCACATTATATATTCCTTATGGTCCATGCTTGTCCGCCTCTGATCTTCCTGGGGGCTTGCATTAAAAAATGACAACATTTTGCGCTTTTTAACTGGTTTTGCAATATCGGACATTTACCCAAAATTAAACACATGTGCGCAAGGAGTATGGACATTAATTGATGAAGTGTCAGATTTTTAACATGCAGACATTTGGAGTGAGACCCTATTTTCCGCTAGCAACCCCCCAGAATACACCACAGGGTCCTAACGTCTCTCAAAATGTTCACAGAAAAATCACAAAAAGAATGATATTACTTATATAATTCTGACAGGTCCGCACTATGAGTTATCTATCTTTTTAAAATTATGCTCTGGTCAAAAAGGGGTGTGGCTTCCCACATCACAGGGTGGAATAACTGGTTTATCCACTTCCCCCAAACTCAGCTGGCTTGCAGAGGTGCTGCCCCTCCCAATTTCCCCTAAGAGGAAGCCACTTTACGACGCCCCCAATATAACATTTGCCTGAGTCAAGGGAGTTGCATTGTTATGTTCCTTCCAGTTCCCAGTTGCTCCACCCCTAATTTAATCAGAGAGGTGACAACTCCTTTTGGCAAGGGGCAGCAGGATGCAGCTAGGCCTGGGAAGAGTGGCTGAACAGGTTTCTCCTGTCGGGGGTAGTTGTCAGGCAGAATCCAGTTTCACTAAGCCAGGTTTCAGCTAAATGTCACTTTTTGTTCCCAGTTTTCTACATTCAAATCAAACTGACAATTTGTACCTATACATTAAATAATGACTTCCTTCAAGTCATTTCAGAATATGGTTTTACATTCTTCCACCTCTTAGCAAGTCTTTCCTTGGTCTGGTTTTGTTTCATTTGTGCAGTTTTACACAAAAGTCTGGTGGTTTTAAAACGCCGGCTTTCTGATAGTGGTGAGTACTGGTAATGCAACCATTTTTGGGATTAAGAAAATGAATTCCCCACAGTTCTGAGTTGCTTTTTTTGGCAATCAGCATTGCCATTCCCAATGGTTTCAGGCTACTGTGTGTGTAGCCCAATGGTGGTTTTAGGCAGTGCCCTCCTGTGCTCACAACATAGGAAAAAATGGGTGGCAGCCTATTCTTCATGTTTTCCCTGTGCACTCTCTGGGGAGTTCTGGCCATCATGATGTTTTCCATGCCAGTACTGCACAGTTTTATTGTAGGGCTTGGATGCATGGGTAAAAACATCCCACAACATCAACCTTGGGGAAAAGCCCTCCGAAAAAACCTAGAGAGCTTGGTCACTCATGCTTATTTGTTGGATACATAAATGTCCTTACACTAAAATCGCTCACCAGTCCCCACTGACCATTAATCATTAATCAACCTGCCTCCACTACTGCTACGAATCAGTATACTTCCAGGCAGTTACATTCCTATATTTCTCCGTCTTGGTCCCCAATGAGAGAACTTCTGTTGTTATTTGTTGTCTACTCCTGTGGCGACCTATCAACTCCGCTCACCGGCAACCTTCATGATCTTTCCTTCCTTGCCTTGGGCTAACCCAGAATTTGTGAATTCTTACTAATTATGAGCACTCTGCTAATCACAAAATAAATACTTTTATGATGTTGGAATTAGTAATTTTCCACCAGCATCATGACTCTCAGAAGACACCAATCTGATAGTTTGCAATATGCTTCCTCCCAAATATAAATTCCTGCCTATCAACAGTTCACAAATAGGATGGTGGCAGTGTGAGCATCTTTTACAAGATCACTCTTGCATTTTCTATATTTAGATGACTTGCTGTGAGAATCAACCTTCACAAATCTCCATGGGGCATCAACTATAGTTTAACTGTATTTCTGTTGATTTACCTTCTTTCACGGCTTGCTATTTTCTTTAATTTGCCTGACTTCCTGACCTATCATCACTGACTTCACGTTGTATCAGCTGATTATTTTTAAATATGACTCAAAGATTCTTATTGTGCATCCAATTAAGCACCTGTCCAACCTCCAATCTGTTGACTTTACTCACCTATGCAACATTTGTATGAACTGTGTTCTAACACCTGTTTGATGTGGTATCCTCCAACGACGAGAGAGCGAATGCCAAGAGCAGATATCTGCTTACTTTGTTTTATCATCTGCTTCTGTCCTTCATGCCACCAGTGCTGGGCGCATCCAAGAGGCATTAAAAAAGGACGCATGAAAATGGAACAGGTAGAATTCCTTGAAGTGATAGACTAAAGCATTAAGCTTTGAACTCCTGGCTGGGAGCTGAAGATGACTCTGGCCTACTGAGCCCTCTCATGTCTAATATATTGGAAACGTATTGAAACTGGTCCAAAAATGGCCGACTCATGCAAAATGGTTTACTGGCATCCTTAGGCAGTTGAAATACTATCTGTGATCACATGGGGGAGCATGGCAAAGCTTACAAATGTCAGAGACCAAAACATAATATATTGTACTCCTTTATCAACAGAGGGCAAAGACACAGCTTCATGGGCAATGGGGGTGGCTATGGTCTTTGCAATGGCCCTAAAGGTGTGTAAATGGTGTGTTATTAGAAAGAAGAGAAAGAAGAGGGGTGCATAAAGCTGCATGCTGTGCAGAACACTGACTGAAAGTAATGGTATTTGTAAAATGCATTTTCTTTCACCGAGTTTCTTTCAGTTTCGATAGTACAATTGTAAACACAGATACTCAGGATGTCAGGCTTGGAATTTGTATTGGAGTAAGGATGGCAGAGAGGTGCAAGAGTGGGAGGTAAAGGGGACGGATCGGGGAGGGGGAGTTCATTTACTCTTTTGTACAGCCTTTCGATTGATTAAAACATCTCTAAAGGAGCCATTTGGCAAACTAAACAGCACTTTCTTTTTTTTTTTTACAACACATTGCCTACACCTCTCATTAACATAAATATCTTTGAAAAATAGCTCCTAAATTGAAATATACAGTGCCTGGAGACCATGGAAATGGCAGCTGTGCGTGGTATAACTTAACATAACATAACATACCATCTTTGATAGAAACCACCACCCCTACCTTCACAGACCCAGTGTGATAGGGCGGTTCATTGTTGCTTGTCAATTAATTGATATTTGTCTCATTACACTATACTGGAAACATTATTAAATTTTTCTTCTCTCTCCCTTCCCTGCTTCCTGATCTCTTCCAAGAGAACTCTTCATATGAACCTCTCTCTGCAGGCTCATTTGGGAAACTCGTTGCCAGAGTGAAGGTCAACCCTACATATGTAAAACAACTCTTGCAGTTGCCACACATTGCTTTGCTTTCCATTCTGGACATACATTTCAGTTATACCTTGTCAGATGATGGACAGTCATGACTTTAATAATGGCACTAAGGGGAGTAATATGAATTTCACTTTAATGTATCTTAATAGAAGCTATCGGAAAGAAAAACGACCTATCCTCAACCGCTACTGGACATCATTGAGCAGAACGCATACCCCCTCCCCCCCTTGCTCCAGCAAGCACTGTCTTTGTATTCTTGCTGTTCCCAGGAACTATAGAAGAGTACTATGCCTTATGTTCCATTATTTCTGTTATTGGTCTTTAGCAGGCTCAGCGCTCCATTGCCTGTGTTGCTTGCATCGCTGATGTTGCCTTAAGCAGATTTTGTTTTACAGCGAGGAGTAGACAAGCTTTCGCTTTTGTACATAGTATTGATTTGTTGTAATGTACCTGCATAGATCAATTACAGGCTTCTCAAACTGCTTGAAGTTGCTGGATTGCGAAGGACTCAAAGACCTGACATTTCCCTACAACCCTCTGTAAGCACGTGATAGTGTGTCCTAGACCTCTTGAACGAATGATAGTTTCATTTTAGCCACCCTGCCTCCACCAGCTCGGAACTGGTGAATGCTCACTGGACTGGGTCTCTTTTTTGTGTCTGATCAATCATAAATAGTGTGCCTCCCATTTCTCCTAAGACCTTTGTCCAGAGATGTTTAGGGACTTTCAGGGTTCCCCTTTCAACCTTCTTCTATTCAACATTTACCCCACACCACTCCTGAGATAGTCCAATCCTTTGGACTGTTTTTAAAACTATGAAGATGACTGACGAATCATGCTAAAGAACTGCCGAAATGTTGAATTGGGCTAAGGCTGTCACAAGGGCACACAATCCCACTACACCCTACTACCCCCCGGCCCCACTCACCCCTCCTCTTTCGGATCCACCAGAGCACCTGCGGACCATTTCCAGTGGTGACGATGCGCAGTACAAATACCTTTAAAATTAACATGAACTTAATAATGGCTGAAGGGTGTTTCACAATTGGCATTTCAGAGTAACAGTTGGCAGTAGGTAGGGACCTTGCCATTTGGCGTGCCCAGAAAGTGAATTGTTTGATTTATCCAGAGAAGGCAATGGAAGACTTACTGATGCAGACTGAAGGACTAAGCAGTGGGGTTAGGAAGGCCGGATAATGGGAAACTCGCAGAAGCATGGCCTCAGTGCAGAGCGCAAGCTGTGTTTAGCATTGTAAGTGCTCCCATGCTGAGGTTCAAGGTCTAGGAAGCATGCTACAGTAGGCTCTACATGTCACTGGTCAGTATTTCTGCAGTCAATGACATGGCTTCTTGCACTGAAAGTGCTTAGTTGTTTTGGAGATCTTACTCCTTACTATCCCCAAATAAAATGCATTGAGAATTGAAGTAGGTGACTATACTTACACGTGAGGAATCCTTGGAAAATAGAGTGGTAATATAATGTCAGTTTTGCTCGTCTCTAGCCGGCTATGCACATCCGATTGGCTGGCCCCTTGTTCCTGCACATGAAAAAGGAAATTAAGGTATCATTGATTGCACTGCTACATCCTATACATACATCCATGCAGCCACTACATTGATGTCTGCAGTTGCAGGAACTTTGTCCCAGTGAGCGTCGATTACATATCGGCTATTAATTATGACATTTTGACTAACTGCTTCCCTATAGGAACATCGCCTGCCGGCCTATCTGTGTTCATTTTCAACTGCAACATTTGTCCAGACCACCCTCCTATGATCGGCAAGCAAATTGGCACAATGCCCAAATAAAAACAGTAAGTGCTGGACGCTGGCAAACGTTAGCATGATGCGCATTCCAACCAGGCCTTCTCTGTTGCTGCTCCTACATTATGGAATTCCTCACCAGTGGTGATCGATCTGCTCCATCCTTCACTGTTAGGCTTCAGACACGCTCTCTAACCACGTTACTAGGTTAGATGTCCCACGTCAGGTTGAAGAACAGGGCCCCTGAGCAGCCTCCCCCACCTCCTGCACTTTTATCAGGATCATCTCCTTTTGTTTTGCTCTCATTGTAATGCATCTCTTTTTTCAATTTTATCTATATACTGTTGCAAATTGTAATGTTATGTACCTTTTATATTGTATAATGCCCTCCTGACTTTGTGGTAATGGTGAGCTTTAACAATAATTTTAAATAAATAATAGTGCTACAACACAGCATTGTGTTGGTTCTTGGCGCGCATATGGCTATGCCGTTGATGATGTTATAGGCCAACTCCTCTCTGGTGAGCTTGCCACCCCCATCCACCCTGCCCGAACCCCAACGCAAGGGTGTTCCCTGATCCCCCCAAAAAACACATAGAAAAGCCGGCTGTGATTTGGAGCAGCTTGCTACTACGGCCCAGGGAGCACAGCTCTAGCAGTATAAAGAGCAGTCTCAGTCCTAACCTCAAGGCTCTGGCACTCACGCGGTTTCAGATCGATGGTATTGATTTCATTTTCCATTAATATTAATTCACTGCAAATTCAGTAATTAAGAGCTTTAGCAAGCACAATGATTACTTATAGGTCACAGTTCAAAGCTAATATGTAAGATCTTGTAACAGGAGCTCACAGGTGCCAATATCTCCCTAACAATGTTAAGCAACGTTCACTGGCCTGCTTTGTCCTAGAGAGACCTGCTAATTGCAAGAGCATATCATAAATCACATTAGTATTCTTTCAAAGACACTGTTATGCTATAGAGACCACATGTATATTTATTAATTTTAATTTTATCTTTGGATATATTTCAGCGCACAAAGCCCTCAGGCATCTAGGCGCTAGTTACAGAAAGTGCTTATGAAACTTAGTTACTGGTAAATTGAGTGGGAAGCACAGGGCTGCACGAGTCATAATAGGTAGTTACAGGTAAATTGCATGGGCAGCAAAAGGCTGAACAAGCCATAATAGGTATAATAAATTGCATAGGCAATACAGGGCTGCATAGGTCATTATAAGCATAGACAGCACAGGGCTGCAGGAGTCATAATAGGCCACAATACATGTGAAAAGCACACTCTGATTCGAAATTCGAAATACATGTGAAAAGCACACCTATAGAATTCTCAATTGTTATTAATCTATATAAAACAGGCATTAAACTTTTCAGAGCCGACAAAATGAGACGCCTTTTCTGTACTGGAGCAATTAGAGTGAGCTTAACATCCTAAAACATGTGCATGACTTCATTTAATCTCATACCCCCCACCGCTCCCCCATCCGTCGCCCGATCCATAATTATTATCAATAATTTGAGAAAAGCAATCTAGTTAAATTAATTTATGAAACAATGTCAGTGGATATGGGAGTTGTGGTAAATTAGCTATATATACATGCTCTACTTGCTCTCAATTTCTCTAAGACCTTTCCTTTTGAAGGGATAATGACATGACCAGTTTGTGTGCTAATTTGATAATTGCCTCTTAGGACTCAGCCTAATTTAGACAAAAAGTATGAGTTTGAAAGCATATGAATTTAACATTTATCATTGATACTCGAAGAACATACAGGGAAGCCACATGTGGATTACATATTGTACAGATATGTAGCTGTACATCTACATATGTACATTAACTCTCTATATACATATGTAAGGGTCAATAATAGCAGTTGGACTCCCAATTGGAAGAGCACTTTTTGAGAGGCGTTTACTTTTACACCATTAGAGGAATCATTCTGAAATTCTTCAAAAGGAGAGGGGCAGAGCAAAGCTAAAGGGTGCCCCACAACCTGCATTTCTTGTAAAATGTATCATCAAACAATTTGTGTTCTCCGAAACAGCCTCAGATACATACCAAACCGTTGGATGGAAACATGGCAAGTTTTGGGTGGGCACACATCTGGGTTGACTCATGGTACTTACGGGGTTTGGTGCACATCAGTTCAGCGGTTTCTTTTAAATCCAGCCAAAAGTGGCTAAAATCCTGATAGTGATATGCAGGTTTGCTGTAACTATCCCCGGACCCACAGGGCCATTTTGGGAGTGCCAAATGGCCAACTGATGATCACAGACCCACAAAAAGTCAGCATATTTTAGTAAGGAGGTACTTGATTGGCTAGTTGAAAAACAACCAATCTGATTGGGTCACAGAAAATGTGTGCAAACAGCTGCTACTGTGGACCCTGCTATGCCAAACCATGGACAGTAAGGTAGGGGACGGATGGGTGGAATTTGGCCACACATTAAAATAAATTGCATTTTTGCCCTGTGATTGTCCCCCTCACTTTAATGAAGGGGGAAGTGTCCCCCGGAGAGAGGCAGTTTATCCCCCAAAAGGAAAAGAAAAGGCAACTTTTGTTCACAGGGCCAGTGGTACACCAGCCAGGTCTGTGGACATATCTCTGACCCGACTTGATGCCTGCAATGACTGTCCCAGGTCACCACTGTGTCACAATTCTTTTGGTTCAGGACATCGCCAAAGGGCTGGTATCAGGCAATGACCCCTGGTCACAGCCAGTGCCCAGTAAATTCATTTCGGGGTGCCCGGAGTGGTTTTGGTGGGCCTGGAGCATGGACTTTGGCCATGCCCCAGGCCAGGCGACCACTGGCCAAGGCTACATACCATGGCCAGTGTCTACTGTGGGTGGCTTGGGTGGGGATGGGACATGGGTGAAGAACATGTGTGGGGAAAAGTGAACAAAGGCCATGGTGGCAGGGCCTGGGCAGTGCCGCTATGTGTAGATTCTGAGGCGGAACTGAGCATGGCGGAATTCCATGTCTTGGGCAAAATGGTCACTGGCTTTGGCTGGGGGTCATTTTCAGAGCCCACTATTGAAGGCCCAAAGTCACTTCAGCCATTACCAGTGCGGGTGGGAAGTGGTCGGCCAGTGGCCCATTTGGGTGGTTTGGGGGGGTTGCCAAAGAATAGGGATGGGGTTATGTTTGGGTTCCTGTAGTGATGTGACAGCCTGTAACCTCTTCAGAGATAGCGAGAGAGAGAAACATTCAAAATGAATTCTGACATCAGAGTTTGATATAATTCCAGGACACCTGAGTAATGATATCACATGAAGAAGTAGATGTCAGCCTATGTCAAAACTTTAAGGACTTCACTTCACACTGGGACATCATTGTAGGGACATGAATTCACACTGTGTCATCACTCTAGCAATCAGGCTTCAGATAGCGATAAGTACAGTAACATGCCATTAGACTTTCATCCAGTTCTGTCTACGGCTGAGGGGTCTCTTATCTTCTAGTCACATGCTAATTGTCCCCATGTGGCTGTCTTATTGAGATACCACTTTTGTGACAGCCAAGGGCTAGCTGTTAACTTGTGCTTGCTAGTAGCAAGGCATCTCTTTCCCTCTTTGTAATTACAGCTATTGTTGTATAGTGCATACAGAACTTGGAATATAAATTGGCCACACTTGATGTAAAGTCTCTATACACGTCAATCGACCACGCATTAGCTATTCCAGCTATTGATCATACATTAACAGACTTTTCTCCATTTAATCAAGAACACGTAGAGATGATTAAGGAGTTCTTTAAATTCACTCTAGGGCACAACACCTTTCTTTTTAACAATGATTATTATTTGCAAAGAAAGCTAGTTTCCATGGGGGTGACATATGTGCCTCTCTGGCCAATTTATTGATGGGCCTCTTTGAGGAGACCTTAGCCCTGTATAACAATATATACAAGCACCAAGTGAAATTTTGGAAGTGTTATATAGATGACGTGATTCTGATTTGGGACAGCACCAAGGAGAGCTTTGGATTCAACGCTGCATGCTAGCAGTTGTCACAGGAAAACCACCATTTTCAATATTCCTGTAGGAGAATTGTATAGGACCCACAGGAACAGTTGTAATGATACATTTTACTAACAAGAATGTGAGCTACTGACTAACCGGTTTTGTAAAAGGGGTTACTCGAGGGAATGTGTCCTCAAAGATTGTGACAAATATTAAGAATATTGAGAGGTATAACATGGTAAACCTAATTGAAAAGACTAAATATGTACACACACCCACTGTCAATCTTATTACCACATTTTCAGTGGATAGTAACGTTCTATACAAAATGGTACATAGTCATTGCCTTATCGTAATGTAAGATACTGATTTAAAGGACTACATAACTGAAAAGCCCAGGTTTATTTACACAAGGCCCCCTAATATTAAGAACAAACTAAATCCATATTTTCTTCAAGCAAATGAGGGGAAACAGGAAAGTGACTGGCTGAAATTCGTGAGAAATGGTTTCCACGAATGCAGAATCTGCAGCATGTGCAAATATGCACGTTAAGATAGTGAAACATTTATTTGCAATGAAGGGATGAAAGTTAAAATTCAAGATGTTATTAACTGTCGCTCCAAATATGTAGTATACGCTATTGTTTGCATTTGTGAAAAAATCTATATGGAGAGCACAATACGAGAGTTACGGGTGCGTATATGAGAGCATCCGTCAAGCTTAAATGGCCAAGACCAGAGAATGCCATTATCTCACCATTGGCAGAAAGAACATCAAATGGGAGATAAAACCAACATATGATTTATTGGGCTTATTCGAACAAAATGTGGCAGCAGGAGAGGCAATTTGAAACTAAGATGTTTGACTGTTGGTCTTAACAAGGAGCATGACATGAATGTTTTCCTGTAGTAGCCCAGATCTGGTATCTTGAATGTGATTGGCTGTAAATATAATATGACTGAGTTTCTGGAGTACCTGCCATAGCAGAGAGGCATTCTACCTTGTATGTGAGTGTTTTGCCAGGTCAATGGCCATCTGCCTCACTTGTAAAAACAGATACGCGTTTCAGAGGAAATACATTGTTAACAGAATCAAGGATATTTCGGAATATATTATCATACAGCAAATTCTGGTTTTTCCTGAAAGGTACAAGTTGAGTGTGAAATTCAATCAGACTTTTAAGTTCAAAAGGGTAACTGCAAAGCCCAAACTCTAACTTCAAGTCGAATTAAGCTTGCGAAGAAAGAACAGAAAAGAAATTTTGACTGACTTGTCCGTCCTGTTTTTGCAAAATCATTGAATTGATAGAAGCAATAAAAAAATAAAACAAAAAAAAATAAATAATTATCATATTTATATGACACAGGCATTGCTTATAAATATTGGTATTGGGATATGTTAAGCTCTCTAAAAAGAGAGCAGTCACACAGCCGGCCCTCTGGTTATTCAGATGTAAAGTGTGGAGAACTAAGATATTTTACGATAACGTTATGATAATGAACGGGACAGTTGAACTGCAGCAAAAGATGTAAACTGATACGATATTTGGGATATAACAACTATACATATACAAAATGCCATGTATTAAGCAATATATATATATATGATTGAATCTGTCTGAACTAGCACCACAGAATTTGTTGCTTTAATGTGATGTTCGGGTAACAATGGACACTTAGAAAAAAGTCATTTGAGAATGCACCAAGTGCGCACATTCTGTTTTATTTTGCATTATTGCAACATTGTAAACATAATTGAGTGAGGCAACATGACCGTGACATGAGGTAGGGCCAAGGACACCCCTGTGTTTACAAATAACCACACGGATGTGACGTCATTAGAGAATGCACCAAGTCAGAGGTGTGTATCTTAAATACAGTAAAATTTGTTTCAGTTTTGAATATTAGCAATTTTGTGAACATTTCCGATCCAGTCAATATAACCATGATATCAGGCAGAGCCATGCTCATCCCATGATTACAAATAATAACATGGATATGATGTCATGCATCGTGTATGTGTGACGTCACACACGATATAAATGTAAGAACAAAATGGCAGCACGATGCACGTGGCTCGAAAGAGGGTGCTAGGATGAATCCGTAGAGGACATACTCATACAAATATACGGTCATGGTAAGGCATGGTCTTTTACTACTCTTCTGTAAGGCACACGAGCCGATTTTAACTGATGGATTAGCTATCCTAATCCAAAATTGGGCCAACCGCTTATCACTCGTTTTTTTAAAGGTAGACAGAGTATGAAGAATCCAGCCAAAAGGCTACAACAATACTACACATATGGGAGCAATGATAAATGATTGAAGGAGTTTTGGTGAGTGTTATGCAGGTTCACATATTGGGCATAGAAACAAATGCCTCTGTATATCTAATAATAATATAAAAACATCTATCTTAATTTAGAAAATTCTCAAAATTTTGAGAAGGATAAGAATATCGCTGTGAGTTACCACACACATCGGATGTGAAGAGGATCTTTTATAGGGTGGGTTTGGTATAATACCAAATCTAGAGTTGGGATCACAGTGATGCAAGCAATATCACGAAATACTGAGAGACCAGAGCGGAAACAAGGTGACACTACATCACTCTACCCACCTATTATTAATAGCATGATACACCTAGGATTGTGGCTCCTCTTATTAAACTAGACCTGGTAGCTGTAACATGGATCAACTAAGAGATGATGGCCGACCAGTTAATGACTGGGATCACAACTTGGCACGAGCACAGTGATATCAAGTTTTGGGAGTATTAGGCAAAAGGCGTCCTGTGATAATGTTTTGATCTTTAATAATAATTTGTTCTGAGATGATGTTTACTAATTATACTTTTATATATTTTCTTTCCCAATTTGTATATTTCTGATTGCTATATGTTTTGTTTTCAACTATTGTTTTAATTTGGACCTTTCTTTATGATATGATAATGATATGTTATGATATTTTATTTTTTTATTTGTATCACGCTCATACACAAGTGTTTCAAAGTGTGACGAGGCAAGGGAGGGCAACAAGGGGGGACAGAACCACGATCTCACTAGGCCCAGTGACAATGAGAATGCGCAAGTGCAGAGGAGAGAAAAGGGGGAGGGGAGGAGTGGAAAGTGCTGAACACGGGATAAAACAACAACAGGTAGTGCAGCCAGCGGGTGGCAAGTGCAAGGTTAAAGCACAGACAGGGGGTGTCTAATAAGTGCGGGTAAGGGGACTGTAGGGTTGCAAATACAGACCCAAGTGCAAGGGTTGCCAGGAGGCAGTGCAGGTTTGTGGCTGGGTGAGCAGGGACCTGGGCCCGAAAGACAGAGGGTACCCAGGTGCCCAGTGCCGAAGCAGACAGATCAGCAGGGGAGAGGAAGAGTGAAGGCAGAAGCAAAGAGGAAGGTCTTGAGGTGCTACCAGAACCGAAGATGGTTCTCCTCAAGTTTCAGAGAGGCAGTGAGGCTGTTCCAGAGGGAGGCCCAGCCAAGGAAAGAGATCTACCCCCAACTCGTTGCTTGGAGAAGCGACTGATCCTGATGGGGTTGGAGGTGGAGGAGTGAAGGGCTTGAGTAGGAAGTTATTTAACGAGGGATATTTTAAGGTATTGTGGACAGAGGCCCCAGAAAGCCTTGTGGACAACACAAAGGGTCATGAATGTAATCTTTGCAGCTATTGGGAGCCAATGAAGATATTTCGGGGCTGGAGAGATATGATCCCAGGGATTGAAGCTAAGGAGAAGTCTTGCAGTCCTGTTCTGGATGAGTTGCTGAGGGCGGAGAGTAGAAGGAGGCAGAATTAGAAAGAGGCTGTTGCAGTTATCTAGCCTAGAGAGAACCAGAGCTCTAGAGACAGTGAGCTTCTGGGGAATTATGTTTACACAACCCTTCTTATCCACATCTCCCTCTCTCTCAATATGCTTCTTCTTTCTCTAAAAAATCTTTTATGTACTACAACACATATGATGGATTATTAATGCTTCAGATTATATGTGTATATCATTTTGTGATTGAGTTATTTGCCCATTGTAAAGCCTTAATAAGGACCTGATGGGTCAACACATGTGTCAGCTACGGCACCCTTTTCATTCTGCGAAAAGTAGAATATTCACTTGTATGAATCACAAGAATTGAATCATAACGACTAGGAGCCTATTGGCTAAATGGAGTACCCTATTCTTCTATTTAACATGTCAAATATTCAAGATTTGAATTACAAGGGCTAGGAGTCCAGTTTGTATTAAGAACTAGAAGCCCATTTTATGTAATCAAATACACCTTCAATCCTTTGGATAAGTGCAATGCTCATTGGTGTACAATATTTAATTATTTTTCGAGGGTGGTAAATGAACACACAGTTGGGGGGAGGGGATGGGAGGCAGACATCTGCAGCTGCCCTTTGTTCGGGCAGTGGCCCATAGTGTGTCTTGGTTAGTTTATGTTTTCTGTGGAACTAGGGAAAGAAACGAGGTTAGAATAGGATTCGGGACAAAGGATTGCATTTCTGTTTAGACCCTTGATATCCTAACAAGCACCTCTTTTGACTTTCCTTTGTATAGAGTACGGATTAGTAGCACAGACTAGGGACATATTAGGTCTTCTTTCTTTAAAAAGAAAATTATAAATGTGTCTGTCTTCTGATTTAGACTTAACACAGTTTTCAGTAGGGCTGGACTGTAACATGAAAGACATAGGACTGGGACTTGTGACCACCTGGGCGAGCATATATGTATGACCTAGCCACATTAACCAGGTGAGCTAGCTTAATGTGATAGCTACCAGTGACTTTCAGGCTAAACACAGAGGTCTGAGCAGGTGCATTAAATAATTGCGCTACCCTACAGAGAATGAACCATGTTTCATCCTCATGAGATAACTTGATGGGTTTCCACCTGCAGTATGCACAATGCAAGCAAAACTCTGCAGCTGGCATCTTGACTGACTGCCTCACTCTCATCACCACACAATTCAGATATTATGAAAAGATCTTGATAGGCAAAAGGACACATTTAATTCAAGGGAAGGGGCCTTTCTGCATCTTCTTTCTCTATAGTTCCACCAATCAGCACCAGAATAGGACCGTTATTGTGTCTGAGGGAGTTTGAGCCATCTGCGACTGGCGTAGTTGGTGGGCATGCTGGCACATACAACACTATTTCAAAGTGTCTGATGGTCTCACCGCTGTACTGTTTCTTTTTCGAGAGGTTAACTCCCTTGTCTCTGTTTATGGGGATCTCCTTTTTCTGCACAGGATCTATAAATTTTTCTTCTTTCGGGATGTTGTTTTTGTCTACACTTAGGAGGCAGTTTGTGCCATGACCGGTACTTGAGCTACCTTTGAAGAGAGTGGGGGATTTCATTCTCTTGGGAAGAGTTTCTTGAATGCTGGCTCTGGGGTTACTCTTCAGGGGTGTGGTCTCTTTTCTTACTGGGTGTCTGTTAAACCGATTGCTGTTTCCTGTGGTTTCCCATCTTGGGGTCAATTGGGAGGTAGCTAGTGATATGGCTAGCTCGACGTGGACTATGGGAGTCTCAAGCCTCGGCCTCTCTGCCCTGGAGGTCACAGGAGCTCATGGGAGGGATGCAGGTAAGTACATTTTTTAAGAATCAAAATAACTTAAAACCAGCAGATTAAAATAATATACACAATGAACATAGTACAACCCATTCAGGTTTTCAAGAAATCACAAAGAATTATCTTAGACAAAAAAGTACATTTAATTTTTCTTTTTCATCGGGTCATCAAACACAGTGATATAAATCACATAACACCCATCACACCAGAGTATCTTGTGATTAATTTCCATTGAACTGCGTAATATTATGTATTGACAGTCAGGGTTAGGATTTGTGTAATGATCGCAACACCCCACACTTCAACCCAGGCACCACTTCCAGGACACCCTCACCGTTCAACATCATGCAGAGTTCCTCAGACAAAAACAAGTCTTAAAATCTTGTCCAAAGGCAAACAGATTGGGTGGGTCCTTAAAAAAGAAAGGGAGTCCATATGGAAGACCAGAGCATGCCACCAACCTGCAAAGAATGAGAGGATGGCCAGAGCAACAAAGCAAATGGTCCAAGTGTTATGCTCTTGTGAGATCGCATGGTAGACGTACACCAGGGTGTTCATAATAATACACAAAATATTGATTAGAATACGATGCTTAACTACAAATTAGAGAAGGTCTGTCAGATAGCTGGAAGTAGAAAAATCAATGCACCCATGCAGTGGAGTATCTTTGCTGAAAATGTTGGGGGACATGCCATCTAAACGAAATTAGCATCTGCCAAATGTGTGGGACAAAATGGTGTGCCACAAACGTTGGTGGGGGGAAAAACACCCTTGTCCCCACCTTAAATTACCATGCTGAGCCACGGATAGTCTTCCATGTACCTCAATCCATATGCAACAGGCAATCACAATAGAGGTTATGGAAACAGAGGTTCAAGAAGCACAATAAAGTTCACTTAAGTTACAAGCAACTTGATGATTTCCTAATATATCAAGTCATCTAAATGTAAACACTCTTCTCCACCTGAAATGGGAATTTCCTTTTCCACAGGCTGGGTGATTGAGGAAATAATAATGTAGTTGACTCAGGCACCAACGTAGGCACCTGACTGGGATGTACACAAGCGGCAGATGTTGCAGCTCACAACACAATTTAGCATCTGGAACCTTCAGGTAGACACTATGCGTATAGAAATATTATTTCCAAGGTCAAAGACATTCCCTCCACTAGGTGAATTGACTCAAAAGTCGACTTCAAAAGCATGCACAAACACAGACACAGTTTTGGGATTTTCAGAAGCCACTAAAATTCCTCGACCACATCCAAAGTGATGAGAACTTCTCTCAGAGAGACGATTTCTTTAGTTTACAAACATATAGTAAACTGCTCTATTCAATTATGTTTATGAATGCACACCTTTGCATTTTGCACAGTAAAGACAAGTTTCCCCTGGTCGTCTGTATTATCTTTAACCTTTTACAATCCCTCATCTTTCCATCTTATTCTTTTCTTTTCCCTCTTTTTCCCTACTGGTGCCTTGAAGTGGATCACTGAAATTTGGCCTGGTAGAAAAGTACAAAATAAAATAAATAAAGTATGACTCATTTACTAGGCCACATTCATGGATGAAGTTTGGGATGAAATAGATGCTGTGGGAGTCAATATTCTTAGGTGGACCACAGCAACATCCAAACAGAACCTGACAGCATGTTTTCAAATCTTAGCGGGAGAAGGGGCATACCACAATGATCATATAGCGATATGCCTTACACCTATTTCCCATATCGAAACAGTAAATATGCAAATGCCAAAAGGGACAAGATGGGCGAGGCAATGTTGTTTTCAGTTTTTAGTCTGTGTCCTGCAGTATATTGTTGACATACTGCACAATTTTACAAATTCTGACACACTCTCGTTTAAATTAGGAACAAACCACTCTTCTTTTAAATCTGCTGCTACATATTCCTTCGATGATTTGAAAGTATTTGGAGTGAAGGATTTGAGCGTGGTGTGTATATTAACAAGTGCTTTGAGTAATAAAGACTAAAATGTGTTGTATATGCGTATAAATAATTTCTGAAATATAGGGAGAAAATAAATAAACACAATAAGAAAAGGATACATGAAACAGCAGGGCAGATGTTTCAATCTTGGCCTGTGGAAGGCACACATAATAAGAATATGTTATAGAACATGGATGCACATTTAAAAGCCACATATAAAGTGAAGAATTTAAAATATAGATTAAGTATTATAGAATTGTGGAAAATATTTGAGGAAGAGGAGGGAGGAAGAAATGGAAATGAAAAGGAGGTGAAAACTGACCTGGTATACTCCCTCTGACACGCGCACACAGCCCACTGCCCCTCCCCTGCATGGGCCCCTGCCCCACAGGCGACATGTAGACACTATCACTTAAAGCCTGCAACAGGCTATGCAAATCCCAAATGTATACCCCGGGGGAAAAAAATAAAACTAGGCAAGACCCACCTAAAGAAGCGACAAGAGACCCACTTGTTTTGCAGGTAGAAAATGATGTGCTGAGAAATTTAGAAGTGCAATTAAAGCAAACAGAGGCAGAATTGGCAAGGGCAAGCCAGGGACAAGGAGATGAACATGGGGCGGTGGTAACTACAGACAAATGGAGGGCAGGACAGATTCTGTTTTAAATAGACAGCACAATAATTAAGGATGTTTGCGTAAATGAAGAATAGACGATAGAGGAATGGGCACAATTGCATAGTGACAGCACTGATTATGATTTAGTGGATGGGGATATTGAAGAAGGTGTGGAGAATATAGATTTAGGTGACGAGGATGCGATTGATGAGGTCAAACCTGAGGAACCCCAGAGAGCAGAACAGAGGGAGTATACCAGGACGGGTATTTGTAGCAAACACTTTTCTTCCTTCCCTCTCCTCCTCTCCAGTCTACCCCTGCACTTGGTCTTCCCTGACCCCCGCAATCCTGCACTTGCCCTTCCAGCTCCCTCTCCCTGCACTAGTCTGGCTGGGCCTGCACACCATGAGCCCTTCCAGTCCTTAGCATGTGGACGTTCTCCCCTTGCACTCTCTGCCTCCCCTTAGCTCTTGCATAACCCTTGGACCCTTTCACTCTAACTGGCACCTCCCCCCTGCCCTCTACCCTGCACTTCTTGTTACTGCATTTGCACAATCTGAACAACACAAGGCCTAGTAGGACCGTTTTTTTGTTTCTCATCCCTGTTCCCCCCCTCCCCCCCTCCCTGTGTCTTGTTGTGCTTTGAAACACCATTGTGTATAGGCACATTATAAATACCCAAAAATAGATAAATAGAAAATATATTGGTACAAAATAAAAGAGGTACATTATTCCATGTATTACATAAGAGTCCAGGAGTACCAAAGTATGTTCCATGGCCACATATTGATAAGGACAATTTAATGAATTTTTTACCATCACTCACAGCAGGAGTGGGTAAATGTTTGTTTGCTTGTTTGTTTTATTATTTATAATGCGCAGATGTACCCAAGGGTATCAGGACGCAGCATTTACAAGAATATGCAAAGCTTAGTTACAGATACAAATAGTACAAGTAGACAATGGGGACATATACAGGCAAATGGGGAAAGCAGGCAATATATACAGTATATACTATATACAGGAGTACAAGTGGACACACATAGTTACAATGTGTGCTGATAGCATGAAGGGATAGCCTTGAGACTTAGCTATCCCACTGATCCTTGGATTTCAACGATAAGACTACCTTGGAACGGAAATTCAGGTATGGCATATCTACTCTGAGGTTGGGCAGCAAGGAATTCCATAGTTTGGCTGCTTTTACTGAGAAGCTGTTGCCTCCTATGGTGGCAAGTTTGAAGTTTGGGACAGAGAGGCAGTTTTTGTATGCCGTTCTGAGTGGTCTCGAAGAAGCTTGTCTATGGAATCTGTTAATCAGGTAGATTGGGGCGGCCTTGTTAAGAGATTTGTAGGTAAGTGATGCCGTTTTTAGTAGGATTTTATCTCTGGTAGAGAGCCAGATGTTCTGTTGGCTAAAACCTAAGATGTGCTCGCTTCTAGAGATGCCTAGGGCTGCTCTCAAGGCATTATTCTGGAGGGTTTGTAGTTTGCTGGTGGTGGCCTTAGAAGTTCCCAGGTAAAGGGCGTTACAATAATCAAGGCGGGATAATATAAGGGATCTAGCAAGTGTGAGGCAACTAATGTCTGACAGAAAAGTTTTGGCTGTGTGGATTAATTTGCACGTGTATGCAGATGAGGATGCCAAGGAGCTCAGATGTCTTTTGAAGGAGAAGTTAGAATCCAAATAGAATCCCAGTTTTTTGACCTCCTGTCCAACTTTGATGTTGTTCCCATCTATCATGAAGGAGTTGTAGGCTGGGCTGAGTTTCTTTAAACTGGATGTGGTAACCAGGATGATGATCTCCGTTTTCTCATCATTCAGGCATAGTCCGTGAGTGGCCATCCATGCCTGAATGATGATATACACCCTATTTAGCAAGTCCAAATCCTTTCCATAATCTCCAGAAAGCGGAAGGAGGATCTGGGTATCATCTGCGTAATTAGTGTAGGTGATACCGAGATGATCCAAATCATCAAAAAGGGGCTTGGTAAATATGTTGTACAGTGTAAGGGAGACGCAGGAGTCCTGTGGGACACCACAAGTGATGGGTATGGGGTCTGCAGCAGCAGTAGGCGAGAAGACCCTCATAGTTCTTCCGTTGAGAAATGAGGTAATCCAGGTAATGGCTTCTGGAGAGAAATGAGCTGCTGTGTGGAGGTGTGAGCATAAGACGAAACGGTCGACCAAATCAAAGGCTGCCGATAAGTCAAGGAGGAGGAGTAGGGCAGCTTGTCCCTTGTCCCTAAGTGTATAAATATGGGCTTTCAGGTCAATGAGTTGTTAAAGACTCCAATCAAGCAGTCCCACTAAGTCAGTGCCTTGTCTGGGATTGCTCAAGGGAAGCCCTTATTTATATATTTTTATGTCCAGTTCGTGGACTCTGGATGACAACCCTTATATAACACCCCTCTCTTAGAATCCCCCTGACCCCACTGAGCCAAGAAGTAAGTTTGTTTTGCAAATTTAAAAGGTTTATTTGAGAATTAAACAATATATATATATATATATCTATCGCACTTTTATAATAAATTAATAATTGATATCACACTTAGACATATGACAGTGAGTGATCAACAATGGATGATGTGATACTAGCACAATGGGTAATTACTTAGGAGTAGTATAGAGGATAAGGTAGCTGCGAATGCTTTATATGGTACAAGGAAATGCCAGGTGGAAAAGAAGCAACACAGGAATAAACTTGATATGATTTCAGCAAAACATAATATAATCACTTTTGTCCTTTTGGCAATTCACCCCCCCTCTATGCAATGTAAGGAGGTGGAATTGACACACACCGTCTTCAGGAATACAATCACAGTTCAATCCCAATTCAGTTCCCCCGTAGCAAGCTTAGATTAACAGGGATGATTTTAAACACAGGCACAGTACTTTAAAGGTGGTATGCAAAGAAGGGAGAAATATGCTAAAAAATATTTTAATTCCCTCTACAATTTCAGGGTGAGTGATAGCTACTTTAAATTAGTTCAGGATCACTTTAGCAATGCTCTATGAATGATTGTCAGGTTGCAAACGAATTTCAGCAAAGGAAAGCAAGGAGCTGCTATTTTGACATGTGAAGAAATTTGAGCCAAATCGCAAATCGCGGCACTTTTTCCGAGTGCGTCGAGCGCGATTACGGAAAAAGTATAATGAATGGAAAGTCGGTTCTGGGTTCGTCGGAAAGCCGAGAAACTTAGATTTAAGATTTTTAAATTTCGTTCATAGGACAAAAGGTTCAAGAGATACCGACAATTTAGTGAAGGTAGATTTTCAGAAATTAAATTTTAAAGTTCAGAATGACAGATGACAGTTTTGCAGCTTTGAATCAAAAGAAGGGACACGATTTCTATGATGCAGTTCTCAATAGGTTAAAATAGTTTGAATTAGATTATTTTAAACTAAGAGATTGGTTTTGCACAGTTCTGAGGATACTCACTCCTAATTTTGGAAGGACTGGGCCTTGTCACGGATCTGGTCAACGGGTTGGACCGGACTTCTGCCGATTTCCAGTACTGGTTCTCTGGTTCTGGTCTGGTCTGTGGTTCTGCTAGTGGTTCTGGATACAGTGTCTGGTCTGTGGTTCTGGATTCAGCACTGCTTTCTGGGTATCTGGTGATTGATGGATTTGAAGTCTGGATCTCTGGATGTGAAGTCGTCTGTCAGCGTGCTGCACAAGGAAATGGAAATTGAATGTCTCTACCTGTCCTGCACAGTCTCCTTTTATGTGTTTAGAAAGTGGGTGGGTCGGCTCATTCTGCATGCCCAACCCTCTCAACTTATCATTGGCCAGTTCCTCCTCTCTCCCTTGATTGGGGGAACTGGGTTGTGAGTCAGAGTGATGAGGTAGGTTTATGGTCAGAGGATCCTCCCTTTGTCAAATTGCACACAAATCTATTTATGATCCAAATACATATTTATCTATGTACCATTTTTCTAATATTATATGTCCAGTTAACATATTTTCTGTAGCACCAAACCATCCGATCGCTGTCTTTGTAAGATGTTGTGTCCACTTATGACAGAATTCTGCCCTTTTCATCCAGATAACGACCTCTAAACCTTTCCAGATTTTACACAAATGTGCACCAGGGATATGGGTTTCAGATGATAAAGTGTCAGATTTTTAACATGCATAGATTTGGAGTAACAACCTTTTTTCCGCTACTATCCCCAAGAACATACCACAGAGTCCTAACACCTCTTAAAATGTGCACAGAAAAATCACAATAATGATGATATTATTTATATAATTTTTACAAGTCTGCACTATGAATTATCCATCTTTTTAAAATTATGCTCTAGCCCCAAAGGGGTGTGGTTTTCCAAAGCACATGGTGGAATTTCTGGTTTGTCCACTTCCCCCAAGCTCAGCTTGCTCACAGATGCAGTGCCCTCCCCGTTTCCTTCAAAGAGAAAGCCCTTTACGACCCCCCTAATTTAACATTTGCCTGGGCCAAGGACAGTGCTTTGTTTAGTTTCCTGCAGTCCCCAGGTGCTCCTCCCCTGATTCAATCAGGGAGGTGTCATCTCCTTTTTGGCAGGGGCAACAGAATGCAGCCAGGCCTGGGAACACAGCTGCTGATCAAGTTTCAACTCCTGTCGGGGGTAGTTGCCGGGCAGAATTCACTCTCTTCAAGCCAGGCTTCAGCTAAATGTCACTTTGGTTCCCAGTTTTTCTTCATCCAAATCAAACTTACAATTTTTACACATGCAGCTAGAACGCTGATTCTAAGTTCAAAACTATGACATTTAACAGTTGCAAAACTATGTGACACTCAACAGTAGGTCACTCATTTATTTCAAACATTTAGATTTTAGTGTCTTTCAGTCCAATTTCACTTCAGCTGCTGACATCCACAGCTCAGCCAGTTTTGTTATAAACATTGTTTTGGGCTCTTTCTCTTTCCAGATTTTGTATGCACACAAGTCTACCTTCTGCCAAATGTCTGCTGGTGTTCATTGAGATTTTTGAATATCTTGCAATGTTTAAAATAGGCATTTTTAGCTTGCATTTCAGAGAAACAAAGGTGATTTCAAAGCGCTTTTTTTTTTTTTTTTTAGCCACCGGCACTGCTGTTTTTCCTTTAGCACACATTTCACTCATGGCACTCCTGGCCTATCTCGCTCACACTGGTGGGTGCAGGTCAGGCGACCATTTTGGTGTGCGCAAAACTGCGTGGTTTTCCTGGATTCTGGCGCAATGTGGGTTTTTCCGCCCTCTTGGATTTCCTAAGCCCACAGCACAAATGTAACAGCATAATAGTCCAAACGTGGGTCAGGACACCCAACAAACCCCCCCGCCCCACCTGCGCTTTGATTTCGAGTCGAGGTGGAGTCGGGTGCAAAGGATGTTTTGATCCACGCGCTGGTAAGTCCGCATCATTTTCTTCCAATTCCGCAGATGGCACAGTTCAGCATCTTTTCCTCCATCCGGTTGGATCGATCGGTTCTCCTCGCCTGTCCTGAAGGGAATATTGGGCGGTACCCCGGGCCCCTCGGATCTTTGCTCCCGGTCTCCGGGTCGTTCTCCTTGGTCAGTCTCCATGGTTTCATCTCTCCTAGGATGATAAAGCAAAAGCGGCAATACCTATTCGTAGACATTTCTCCCCTACTATTGATATAGTGGGGCGGCATATACATTTTATAGTCAAAAACATGAACATATACATTTTTTTAAAGCAGGAGGCAAGAACATATTCAAGAATCATAGAATTTTATAGGCTATATGTGGAATATTTTAGGGTGGAACTGAATTAATCTGGAGCTGTCCCCTCTGGGATTGCAGAGGACTCCTCCAGTTGCTGCAGAGTGTGCCTGGGATGGCAACACTTTAGCTGATTAATATGGACCCACTTGTCTTCCCCTTCTGCCAGACTACCTTTGGGGATGCGGATCTTGTATGCAACTGGGGAGACCTTGTCTATAATTTCAAAGGGTCCCTTCCATGTAGGCAACCATTGTCGCTGTTTGGCCTGGTACCTTTGGAAATTGTATAGATAGACCCGGTCTCCCACATCATATTCCTTCCTGGTGGTCTTCAGGTCATAGTGGGTCTTCATGCTATCAGCTGATCTTTCTAGATTCCGCTGAGCATAGGCAAAAGCATGTTGAAGGTGTTTCCTTAAATTCTCCACATACTCATGAGTTGTGGAGGCATTTATCAACGTCTGCTCTTGGGTCCTGTAGAGCAAATGCTGGGGAAGCACCATCTTGCGTCCAGTCATCAGCTCAAACTGTGACATTTTAGTTGCAGATGAAGGGGTAGATCTGATGGCCATTAGGACCAGAGGTAATCGGATATCCCAACTTGGCCCAGAATCTGCCACAAACTTTTTTAATATGCTCACAATGGTTCGGTTATAGCGTTCTACTGCCCCAGAAGAAGCCGGTCGGTAAGCAATATGTAGATTCCTTTTGACCCCCAGTATCTCCCACATCTTTGTCATTACCTCGCTGGTGAAATGGCTACCTCTGTCTGACTCAATCCTTTGAGGTAGACCAAAACGGGAAAAGATGTGGTTAATCATCAGGGCAGCTGTTGTTTCTGCCTTGCAGTTTGGGGCCGGGAGACATTCCACCCACTTGGTAAAGAAGCATGTGACCGTCAACATGTACTTGTTTCCCCCAGACGAGCGAATCACAGGGCCTATGAAGTGGATTTGCAATCTGACAATGTCAGTGTCATCCCCCTCTTTTGGAGAGGCGCACGGTGTGTGAAGGATGTCGACTGAAATTGTGTACACACAAGACACCCCTTCAAGTATTGGTCGAGGTCCTGCCCCATGTGTGGCCAGTATGCAACCTCTCTTAAGATTTCCAGTGTTGTGTGAAACCCCCTATGACCGGCGGTGGCCGCATCATGGGCGTGACTTAACATCAGGCTTCGGAATGAGGTAGGAACTACCCACTGATCGTGGCCAGCTTGGGATTTCCTTACCAACAAACCGTCTTGGATTCGGAACATCTTTGGACATTTCATCAACACTCTAAGGTCCTCCTTCCCAATGTAATCGGTATCCGTCAGGGGAAAGTTCTCAGGGTCCTCAATGTGTTGGTAAAACTTACCAATTATTGGATCCCCCTTTTGAGCCGTAATCAAATCAGCATCAGGTGTCTCCTTACTCGATTGTGCAGTTGAAAGATCGTTGTGAGCATTTGTCTGGGACCTAGTGATAGCAGTGACCTGGATTTCCCCCAATAGGGACTCTATTTCTATTACATCCCCTTGGATGGCCCTGGTTTCGGCCAGATGATCAGCTAAGTCATTTCCAGTTTTGTCTGGTCCCTCTACTTTGGAATGACCCTTGATCTTCTTCCAGTAGATGGTCATCCCATTCGATGTGACCAGATCATCAATATTTTGGATTAACTTCCCATGTTTCAGGGGTTTGTTATTAGCACATAACATGCCTCTGGTTTTCCAATTAACCAGGTGCTCCACAAACCCGTTCCGGACATAACCCGAATCTGTGATTATGACCAGTTCGTGGAGTTGATGTTGGACAGCAGTGAGGATGGCTTGATGCACAGCCATCAACTCTGCTACCTGACTACTTCGGGGACCAATTTTGTACCCAGCGGAGGGTTCTGGGCACTCATTCACCCATGCATTCCCTACGCCGGCCACCAGTTCTTTTTCCCCGTTGTTGTCAACATGGTAAGAGCATCCATTCACATAGACAGTGTGCATTCCCTCACACTTGTCTTCTTCAAAGACTTTGTGGGGGGAATTAAGGTATGCCTCCACGTTGTCCTTGATTTTTAGACTTTCGTCCTCAAGACAGTTTTCTCTGGCACAATCATGCAAGTCAGCCAGACCTTGCGCGAGGGGACTCTTCTTGTTTTGGCCATATCTGACCTCCACAGGAAAGCCTTGTATTGACAGAATCCAGGAAGTAATTCGGGAATTACTCACATTTCCGGCCCGGATTCTGTCACTTTGGAGGTATTGCAGAGGCTGGTGTGGAGTCTCCACTATGATGTGTTCCCACTGGATGAACGGGCGGTAATTCTTCAATGCCCACACCGTTGCCAGGCGTGCCTTCTCACAATCGTTGAATTTTTCCTCCACAGAGGATAAAGTTTTGCTCGCATAGGAGATTACTTTATTGACCTTGTCATGCTTTTGGTATAATACTGCCGTCAAGCACGTATGAGAGAACCCTGTCTCCAGGAAGAATCCTTGTTTCTGACAGGGTAAGCTAGGCAAGGCGCTTGTGAGAGGCTTCTTTTGAGTTACCTTACTGCCTCGGATTGTTCTGGACCCCATTCCCACTTGATCCCCCCCCTTCAAGAGATGAATCAGGGGTCTGGTGATCTCTGCGTAGCCCTCAATGAACTTTCTGCTGTAATTAGTCAGTCCAAGGAGGCTCCTTAGTTCCCGCAGAGTTGTGGGGTCTTTTAGTTTCTGAAGTGCTTCCACTTTCTTTTCCTGGGGACAGAGACCCTGAGGACTAATCTCTTGCCCAGGAAATTCACACGGGTTCTACACCACTATGCTTTCTGAAAGGAAAGTTTTGCTCCGGCGGCCCTCAACTGTGTCAGAACATAACAGATCTCCGCTATATGTTCCTCCACAGATGAACTTTTGATGAGGACATCATCTACATAAGCCAGGTTACCCCTCGCACCCAGGTCGGGCATGGCCTTATGTAGGAAAATGTTGAATTCATTGCCAGAGTTGAGGTATCCAAAAGCAGTTGGGGTCCATGTGTACTGCTGGCCCCTAAAGGTAAAAGCCAGTTTGTATTGGTCCTCCCTACTGACAGGCACGGTCCAGTATCCATTGGTCAGGTCTATTACAGTGAATACCTGTGACCCCTGAATCTGGGCCAGCCCTTGGTCAATGTAGGGCAGAGGCCAACGGGAAGTATGGACCCGTTTGTTGAGCTCCCTTAGGTCGGTGCAGAGTTTCCACTGGCCGTTTGGCTTCAATATTCCCAGCACCGGATTATTGAAAGTGCTGTGTACTGGACGGATTATTCCCCGGGACTCAAGGTTCTTAATTATTTCAGTAAGGGACTCCATGGATGCGAGAGGCAAGCGATATTGCTTCACAAACACTGGAGTCATTCCAGGGTCCGTGGGAATTGTTGTTGTGTGGATGTCGGTGCAACCACAGTCATATGAGTCTATCGCAAAGAGATCTTGGAAATCCAAGAAAACTTGTTTCAACTTTTGCTTCTGTTCCAGAGTCACGCAGGCATCAGCTAGGTTGACTCTCTCTTCCACCATCTGCCTGAAGCCTGGAAAGACTTCTGGTTTTGCTATCTCAGCGGCCTCCTCCAGCTGGGTGGAGAAGTCCCTGGTCAGAGTGCTGATTTGGACTGGAGGCTTCAAGTGGGAAAGGCAGCCCTCATGGACCTGGAAAATCACCTCATCCCTTCTGAAGTCACAAGTCACGTCTTCCTTACCATAAGGGCAAGAAGTGTACACCAGGAAGTTCCCCCCATGCCGGGTAAAGATCCTGTCTGGTGTTGTATTGTCATCACTGTCACTGTCAAAACAGTCCTTGGGGATTGGTCCTAACAGATCATTTCCTAAATCAATGGAGAAATGTCGGTCATCAACCGCCATTCCAATAATGGTGCCTGCGGCTAGAGTAATACTCTTTAAGTCGCTGTTATCCACCTCTATTGGAATGGTGTCATGTTCTATGTTGACTAATGGTGTTGGGTTTACCCCTAACCCTTGCTGTTGGAGAGAAGCTTTTAGATGTATATAAGCATCAGGGTTTTTCAATTTTTGTCCTCTTTTAACTCTCACTTCCAGGGAGAATTGTCAGATCCTTTCTGGGATGGTGACTTCCTCTTTAATTGGAATTTCAACTGCATAAGGTAGCAATTGAGCTGACCTAAATACTTTTTCTGGATCATCAAAGCCCATGGGATTATCCACTAATCGGGACCAAGCTTTGAAGATTATTAGGTCCAAACTAATGGCAAAGCGATTGAGAATGTCACTGCCAAAGTAAAAGGCAGCAGTGACGTCTTGCACGACCCAACAATTATGGACTATGCTCTTGTTGCCAATGGAGATTTTGAGCATACACCTGCTTGGCAGGAGATGTTTGGAATTAGGTGCTTCCAGATCCATTTCCCATTTGTCTATCAGTTTGAATGTGGGAATGGCTGGATCTTTTGGGAGTTGGCGGAACATGGCTTCGCTGATGAAGCTCTTACCGTTGTTCACACACACTCGAGCGAGAACAGAGTCCTTCCCATCATTTAACTGAACAGGGATGAACAACTGCTCTCCAATTTGCTGAATATCAGCCAGGCTCTGAGCTGATTTCAGATCTTTCTGGACTATAGGAGTGGGAGTGTCTGATTGTGGATTGGTAAAGAATTTCAGAGTGTTTCCTTCCATTGTGGAATACCACCTTAAACTGGAAGGAAGGTTGATTTTCAGAAATAGAGAGGACCCCCCATCACCAGTCTGTTGTCCTACTGCTATTACTGTCACATCTGGAATTTGATTGTTCTGGAAGTGAAATTCTACTTGGTCAGATTTTTGTTCAACCATGTGGCACGTGCCGTTTAAACTAACATGGTTGACACTCTGTTTTAGTTTTATTGGTCAGCTAGTCTGGGTCCAGAGGACCCTGTTTACGTAATCTATTAGGGGTGACAACCTTCTCAGGAGGTCATTCCCTAGTAAACAAGGGGTGCCCTCTGGAGTCACTACTATGTCGGGTGTTTCACCTTGTGTCGCCCAATTTTGATGTCCAAATCCGCAGTCCCCTCGACGGGAATTTCCTTCCCGTCAAAGTTCTGGAGTTGTCCAGGAAGAGAGGTGAGAGGAATACGGTAATTCTCCCCCCTTCCTGCATTTAGTTCATCAAAGGCCCTTTTGGACAGAAGGGTAGCTTAGGATCCAGTGTCCACCAGTGCCACAATTGTACCCTGCCCCTGTAATTGTACCGGGGCATAATATCTTCCCTCCTTCTCTTCAAGGGGGCACAGATAATGCACATTTTTGGACAACTGGTGGGCTAACTTTCTGGTTTTGGACATTGAGAGAGAAGAGATTTGGGCAGAATTCTGTGGAGAGTCATGGGAATCTGAAAGAAAAAGTTTACAACTGGATATTGATGTGGTTTTTGGTACCCCTGGTTTCGGTTCTGGGCCGCCCCCCCCTTTTTGGAGGCAGTCACCTGGATGGGTTTGAACCAGGGGTTTTCGGTCTTGTTGGTTCTGGGATAGAATGATGGGCGGCGACAGCTCAATCTGCACATCTACCCAGTCTAGGTTGGAATCCCTTGGGACCCATTTCTCCTTGGGAGGAGTTCCCCCATCTCTGAAGGAGAAAATACTTTTCCCAGGATCCTCTGAGGATCCCTCTCCCTCAAATTGGAAGACCTGTACCTCCTCCACAAAATGGGTCTGTTTGGGTCCTTTGTTTCTCCTACCTCCTCTTTGCTCCTTGGGTGGCAGACTTTCAGGGGTAGGAGCTTTTGTTTCCGGTTCCCTGTTTTCTAGGGGCTGTTTACAAGTTGGGAAGGAAGCTTCCTCCAAGGCTTTACACCCCCCTTCCCCTTGTGCCTCCTCCCTGGGAACCGGTGGGTTATCGGGGTGCTGCCCCCGTCATTGTTCTGGAGCACCAGGCCCAGAGTTTGGGGCATTCTGTGGTGGCATGCTCATCTGAGGGTTCTGTTGAGCCCTCAGTATGTGACCCAGATCCTGGGCCATATTTTGGACCTGGCGCTCAAGTTGGGAAACCCGCTCAGGCTGATACGGGGTTCTGTTTTCTCCCCTGGGCTGATCCCGGGAAGGGTAGCTATCCCTTCTCTGGTAGAACCCTGGGTTGGGAAGAATTGGGTACGCCTCCACCCTTGGCCTCCCCTTTACCGGATTAGGTTGTCTGGGCTCAGAAAAGTGGGGAAATGAGGATGGATGATTTTGGGGCTGGAACTTGGGTGGATACCTGGGGAACAAGTTCTGCCCAGGATTTGGTGAATTTCTGCCCTCCTTGGGGAAGTGCGGAGGGAAGTTCTCTGGGTTGGGCGCTTGGTTGGATCCCCCCTTGGGCCGGAGGAGTCCACACATAACCCAGGATTGGTCTGTTTCCCTTATAGCGGGGACTTACATAGTCAGGGGAGCGGGGGACCCCATTTGTGGGACTACCTCCTTGACTCCCTGTCTGTGACTGGCCCGAGGGCCTTCTGGGCTGTGAATTATTTGGTGCAGGCAGGTTTTTAGGTCCCCATCTCCAAATCTAAAACGGGGGCAACCTTTACCTCTGCCACCTTGGCAGTAGCAGGGGTGCTGTTGGTTTTGGGGTTTTTGGGCTGATTCTTATTTTCCACCGGTTTCTGCACCTCGTAGATGCGGGTGGCTTGCTCAATGACCCAGTCTAAAGATCTTTTCTCGTGAAAATCTCTCACGAGCTGGGTCATTATGTATTTGGGGAGTGCATGGAAGAATGTGTTGATGAATTCTCTGCTGTCCGTGCGCACCCTTCTGGTGGTCTGCGCAAAGGCACGCTTCAATTCTTGCACAAATTCTTGTGGGGCCTGATCCTCCCCACATTGCAAATTGTAGGCTGCCTTGCAAGCCTCTTGGGGATTCCGGTGAAAAGAAAAATGTTTCAAGAAGGCCGCCCTATAGGTGGACCATCTTGAATGATTTTGGTCCTCCAGCCCCGCAAAGAAACTGGAGTATTCTGGGGAGAATGTCCATTTGACGTACTGGATGCAGCTACTGCTGTCCTTCAAATGGAAAGTCTCCATCATTTGCTCAAAGAGCTCCAAGTGTTCCCAAACAGAATAATTGGAGTTCTTGTGATGAGGGGTGATGACACTCCTTATTGCCTTGATCTGCTTTAAGGGGTCCTTAAGCAAGGCCCTTTTTGCCTTATTGGCCTTTTTGGTTCGGGTAACCCTGGTCCACTCATCCTCTGACTCAGAGGCACTGCTCCCAGAGGTGCCCGTCTGATCTTCCAGGTTTTCCCGGATTCTGCGTGCCTGGGAATGGCTGCAAGAATGTGGGGACCTGGTCTCCTGTGTCCTGGGCCGCTCAGAGGAGTCTTCAGATCCCTCCTTACTGCCAGGATTTGATGGGTATCCCCCCCACTGACCTAACTGGGCAGAGGTTTTCAGGATGCCCTTAGTGGGCCTACTCTCCTGGGGTTCCCCACTAAATTGCACTGTGCTTAGGTGCCCATACCCGGATGCCCGCCCATCCATTCCTGGGAGGTACTGGCCTATGAACCCCATACTTTTGGCCGGATAGTAATCTGCCCTCCCTGTGGCCCTGTGCTCATTTGCGCCAGGGGACATGGGGGTGACAGAGTCCAAGGACTGGGAGAGATGAAGGCCTCTGGTACTAGGGCTCCTGAGGTTATGCTCAGGTGTTTCCCTTTCCCAGCGAACTTCACCTCTATCAGCCCCTGCTCCCTGTTGCAATGCAAGAGCCTGCGCTTTCAGTTCCTCAGTTAAGGCCTTACTAGACTCTATCAGTCTCTACTGCATGGCTACCTGTTGCTGGAGCCTATCATTGTGCTGACAGAGAGCCTCATTATCTCTCTGTGCTTCCTGGTTGGTCCTGGAGTACTGGGCCAGTCTTTGCTGCAGGAGGGTTACCTCCTGAGTCCCAGCCCTACTGGCCTGCTCCTTTCTTGCCAGAGCATCTTCCACTCTCCTGGTGTGCTCTAACAAATTCTGATGCTCTTTTTGGAGGTCCCCCAGCCCCTGGAGGGCCAGGTGATTTCCTTCAATTTTTTCTTTTAATTGGCAGACTTCCTGGCCTAAGGTGTCCCTTTCCTGACTAAGAGCCTGCATCTGTGCCGCCAGGTCGTCCCTCTGCCTTTGAAAGGCACCAGCTTTCTGGCGTTCTTGATCAAACTCTGCCTGGGTATCCAGGTCTTTCAAAATCAATTTATTGCTTTCCTCTTTCTCTCTGTCTAGTCGGATTTGCAGGGTGGCTACCTGCTCTGTGCACGCCCTGTTAAAGTCTAGTTGTTGCTCCAGCTTTTTCTGGCTCTGCAGTAGGGAGTCCAAACCTTCTTGGTACTCCTTCTGCAAGGCCAGAAATCTGGTATCCTGGTCAGCCTTTCCTGTTGCAGGATATCCATATCCTCCTTTATTTTACTAATGTACTGCCTATTATCATTTTCTGACTCCTGGCTCCTCTGCAGCCTCTGCTCAGAAGAGACCAGGTCAGATTGGGCCTTCTCTAAAGCCATCAGTGCCTATTTGCCATTTTTGGCCTTCAGCACATTTGTCCTGCATGGCTCCCATATATAGATACAAATATGCTGCTATCCTGGCAATCTTATTGTGTTCATCTTTGGCCATAGAAGCCATATATAGTTCACTCAGGGCCACGTGTAAGGGACCCTGATCTCTCCACGTATCTGACCCAGTTGTAGTGACCTGTTGTGTGATCGCCTGCAACCACATTTTGGTCCTGTTCAGACCAATCACCTCTCACAAACAGTTTATGTAAGAGGTGCTCCCTAGCTATCTTCATATCTACCAAGGTCGTCATTCTGGAGATTGATTTCCTTCCTGACTTACAGAAGTTTGTATTTTATTTTGCAAAACAGACCGTTTCCTTAGAGCGTTCCTTTGAGGAGTGCTTTACAGGGTAAAACAGCGTGGGGATCTAACCGGATATGTATCCTGTCAGCTGGCACACTGTATTAATCTGCACAAGTGATAGATCTAATCCAGAATCCCCGTCTACGAGCCCCCACTTTGTTAAAGACTCCAATCAAGCAGTCCCACTAAGTCAGTGCCTTGTCTGGGATTGCTCAAGGGAAGCTCTTAGTTATATATTTTTATGTCCAGTTGGTGTACTCTGGATGACAACCCTTATATAACACCCCTCTCTTAGAATACCCCTGACCCCACTGAGCCAAGAAGTAAGTTTGTTTTGCAAATTTAAAAGGTTTATTTGAGAATTAAACAATATATATATATATCGCACTTTTATAATAAATTAATAATTGATATCACACTTAGACATATGACAGTGAGTGATCAACAATGGATGATGTGATACTAGCACACTGGGTAATTACTTAGGAGTAGTATAGAGGATAAGGTAGCTGAGAATGCTTTATATGGTACAAGAAAATGCAAGGTGGAAAAGAAGCAACACAGGAATAAACTTGATATGATTTCAGCAAAACATAATATAATCACCTTTCCCCTTTTGGCGATTCACCCCCCCCCCTCTATGCAATGTAAGGAGGTGGAAGTGACACACACAGTCTTCAAAAATACAATCACAGTACAATCCCAATTCAGTTCCCCCCTAGCAAGCTTAGATCAACAGGGATGATTTTAAACACAGGCAAAGTACTTTAAAGGTGGTATGCAAAGAAGGGAAAAATATGCTAAAAATTATTTTAATTCCCTCTAGAGGTTCAGGGTGAGTGATAGCTACTTTAAATTAGTTCAGGATCACTTTAGCAATGCTCTATGAATGATTGTCAGGTTGCAAACGAATTTCAGCAAAGGAAAGCAAGGAGCTGCTATTTTGACACGTGAAGAAATTTGAGCCAAATTGCAAATTGCGGCACTTTTTCTGAGTGCGTTGAGCGCGATTATGGAAAAAGTATAATGAATGGAAAGTCGGTTCTGGGTTCGTTGGAAAGCCCAGAATCTTAGCTTTAAGATTTTTAAATTTCGTTCCTAGGACAAACAGTTCAAGAGATACCGACGATTTAGTGAAGGTAGATTTTCAGAAATGAAATTTTAAAGTTCAGAATGACAGATGACAGTTTTGCAGCTTTGAATCAAAAGAAGGGACACGATTTCTATGATGCAGTTCTCAATACGTTAAAATAGTTTGAATTAGATTATTTTAAAATAAGAGATTGGTTTTGCACAGTTCTGAGGATACTCACTCCTAATTTTGGAAGGACTGGGCCTCGTCACGGATCTGGTCAACGGGTTGGACTGGACTTCTGCCGATTTCCGGTACTGGTTCTCTGGTTCTGGTCTGTGGTTCTGCTAGTGGTTCTGGATACAGCATCTGGTCTGGTCTGTGGTTCTGGATTCAGCACTGCTTTCTGGGTCTCTGGTGATTGATGGATTTGAAGTCTGGATCTCTGGATGGGAAGTCGTCTGACAGCGTGCTCCGCAAGGAAATGGAAATTGAATGTCTCTACCTGTCCTGCACAATCTCCTTTTATGTGTTTAGAAAGTGGGTGGGTCGGCTCATTCTGCATGCCCAACCCTCTCTAATTTTCATTGGTCAGTTCCTCCTCTCTCCCTTAATTGGGGGAACTGGGTTGTGAGTCAGAGTGATGAGGTAGGTTTATGGTCAGAGGATCCTCCCCTTGTCAAATTGCACACAAATCTATTTATGATCCAAATACATATTTATCTATGCACCATTTTTCTAATATTATATGTCCAGTTAACGTATTTTCTGTAGCACCAAACCATCCGATCCCTGTCTTTGTAAGATGTTGTGTCCACTTATGACAGAATTCTGCCCTTTTCATCCAGATAACGACCTCTAAACCTTTCCAGATTTTACACAAATCTGCACCAGGGATATGGGTTTCAGATGATAAAGTGTCAGATTTTTAACATACATACATTTGGAGTAACAACCTTTTTCTGCTACTATCCCCAAGAACATACCACAGAGTCCTAACAAATCTTATAATGTGCACAGAAAAATCACAAGAATGATGATATTATTTATATAATTTTTACAAGTCTGCACTATGAATTATCCATCTTTGTAAAATTATGCTCTGGCCCCAAAGGGGTGTGGTTTTCCAAAGCACATGGTGGAATTTCTGGTTTGTCCACTTCCCCCAAGCTCAGCTTGCTCACAGATGCAGTGCCCCTCCCCGTTTCCTTCCAAGAGGAAGCCATTTACAACCCCCCTAATTTAACATTTGCCTGGGCCAAGGACAGTGCTTTGTTTAGTTTCCTGCAGTCCCCAGGTGCTCCTCCCCTAATTCAATCAGGGAGGTGTCATCTCCTTTTTGGCAGGGGCAGCAGAATGCAGCCAGGCCTGGGAACACAGCTGCTGATCAAGTTTCAACTCCTGTCGGGGGTAGCTGCCGGGCAGAATTCACTCTCTTCAAGCCAGGCTTCAGCTAAATGTCAGTTTGGTTCCCAGTTTTTCTTCATCCAAATCAAACTTACAATTTCTACACATGCAACTAGAACGCTGATTCTAAGTTCAAAACTATGAATTTAACAGTTGCAAAACTATGTGACAATCAACAGTAGTTCACTCATTTATTTTAAACATTTAGATTTTAGTGTCTTTCAGTCCAATTTCACTTCAGCTGCTGACATCCACAGCTAAGCCAGTTTTGTTATAAACATTGTTTTGGGCTCTTTCTCTTTCCAGATTCTGTATGCACACAAGTTTACCTTCTGCCAAATGTCTGCTGGTGTTCATTGAGATTTTTGAATATCATGCAATGTTTAAAATAGGCATTTTTAGCTTGCATTTCAGAGAAACAAAGGTGATTTCAAAGCGCTTTTTTTATTTTAGCCACCGGTACTGCTGTTTTTCCTTTGGCACATATTTCACTCATGACACTCCTGGCCTATCACGCTCGCACTGGTCGGTGGCAGGTCAGTCGACCATTTTGGCGTCCGCAAAACTGCATGGTTTTCCTGGATTGTAGCGCAATGTGGGCTTTTCCGCCCTCTTGGATTTCCTAAACCCACAGCACAAATGTAGCAGCATAATAGTCCAAACGTGGGTCAGGACACCCAACAGAGTGCAGTTTCAGTCCCGTGTTGAGGACAGAACCCTGATTGTCTGGATCCTAAGAGGTGGTGTTCTTCCAGGTGCTTCTGTATTTGTACATAAGCGATCTTGTCTAGGATTTTTAGTAGGAAGGGAACAGTTGTTATGGGTCGGTAATTAGGAGGTATAGCTGGGTCGAGAGTTGTTTTTTTTAGTAATGGAAGTACCCAGGACTGTTTTAGGTTGGTGGGGATGGAGCCGGTGGTGAAGGAGACATTGATCAGTTTAGTGATGAAAGGGGAGAGGTCACGAGCGGCGTCTTTAATGATCTGTGCTGGGCATAGATCTCCCTGGCAGTTGGATGGTTTCAAGGACAGGATAATTTTTTCTACATCAAGAGTATTGACTTTAGAGAATTTGAAACGGATGGGATCTTTGGCCGTGTACTTGTCCAGGGTTTTGGAGGGGGGAGCGTCTTTTAATGTAGCCTTTTTGCTAGAGATTTTGCTTTGAAGGGTCACGATCTTATTTGCCAAGGCATTTTGAATGTCTGAGCACCAGTTTTTATCTTTGGTGCAGGTATCAGGGGGTAGTATGGGGGTTTCTACTTCTTTAAGTATAGAGAAGAGTTCTTTCATATTAGATTTAGCTTGGGATATGCGAGAGTCAAAGGAGGTTAGTTTGGCCAGGTAGATTTCTTTTTTTACAGAGCAGCTAGTTTGGAGAGCTTAAGTTTGTTTGCGGCTGAAGGGGATTTTTTCCAGGTGGCCTCGAAGTTTCTTTTTTGCTGCCTTAAGTTTTTGAGGAATGGTGTGTACCAATTGTTAAGGTGCGTTTTAGGTTTGCTAGGTCTGAGTTTAAGTGGGGCGATGAGGTCCAACGAGGTAGTCATGACCTTGTTATATTCTTCAACCAGGATCTCTGGTTCCATGTTATCGGGGAGTGAGTTGAGTGTGGGGAGTAGATTCGGGATGAGTCTTTCTAGTGTAATGTTCTTCTTGTTTCTGGTGAGAGTAGGAGGGGCCGTAGTGATGGGCGAGGGTGGGGGTCTGTCAGTAGACAACAAGAACGATACCAAGTTGTGGTCGGTCCAGACTAGTGGTGAAATATTTGTGATATTCGCTCTGCAATTACGGTCGGCCACCCAGTCAAGTATTCTACCTTTCGAGTGAGTGGGTGCCGTACCTCTTTGCGCAAAGCCTAGTTCAGTGAGGGTGTTAACTATGGTGCTGGCTGTTTGATCTGCCGGGTCATTGTAGCCCAAGTTAAAGTCTCCCAGGGTGAGAACTTGGGACGAGCTTTTGATTGCTGGATAGAATGGCTGGAAAGTCTTCATCAAAAGTGCCAATGGGGCCTGGTGGGCGGTAGATCAAGTGGATATTGAGGGTTTTGGTATTAGTGAGTGGGACTTTGACTGATAGTGTTTCGCATGAGAGGACATTAGTGGAAATTGCTAGTCTCATGGACAGACTACATTTGTGTATGATGGCAACACCCCCTCCTCTGGAATTGGGGCGATCTTGCCTCAGGATAGAGTAGTTATCTGGGACTGCTAGCATGAGTTTGGGGCCTGCTGCAGGGTGTAGCCAAGTCTCAGTAATAGCAAGAAAGTCACTATCTTCTTTAAGGATCAGGTCTGCATTTTCTAACGATCTTGCGTTAATCAGGGCTCCCTTGATCTTAGGGCTATCTGTGCTTTTAGTAGTTGTCCTATGTGTTGATTCGAGAGTGCCCTGACTGGGGAGGTTGTGAGGGAGGTTGTGGGTGAGGCTGTAGGGTGGATTCGGAATTTTTGTGGAAGAACTAGATCAAGGCGGCTGCTCTTTGGAATTTTGTGAAGTAGGCAGTGAGCGGATATATGAGTTTGAAAAACTGACCGCAGGAGTAACCTTAGCGGTGGGCAACATGACAAGTTTATTTGCCTCACTATTGGGAGAGAAAAAAGATGATCTCTGGAAGAAGGCAGGGTATCCAGGAGTGACATCGAATAACAATACACATGACGGATTGCCTTTTAATAAATGCCGAACACGAGTTTGGAAAGCATTAAGGTTACAATACCCAGACACATCGCCATGAGCCCTATCATGACAGGAACAATGAAAGCGGATGAAGATGCTGCAAAATACATACAGGAGTTGCAAGAGAAATGGCGTTTAGAAACAAAGGAACAAGTCAGTATGCAGAGTGCATACCAACCAGATTTTGTGGTAATTATGTGATTGAAATGATGACTATATTTGGGGGAATGGACCTTGGTGGGGTTGTAGATAACGGATTACCAATGGTAGACTCCAATGTATAGGGATCTATAGGGGTTTTGATTAGTGTAGACAATTATTATGTGAAAGAATGTCACATGTATAATTTTTTGTAACTATGCAGATTTTGTGGGTTTTACATTATAATCTTCAGCCTGATGTGCGCTCATTGAGTTTTTTTGCATCTTGCTTGACTCCCAGCCGACACTTTGTTTTTTAATAAAGTGAATAAAGTTGTTTTTTTTGTGCACCTCACACACTTGCTTATTTCTTGTAAATTGACTGGTTTTGCATGCATTAATACATATGGCGACCACAAAGGGACCTCCAGCATACACGGAAAGCCAAGGGTTCACACTGCACACCTTGGCCGGCAGTGTTAACCTGGCGAGATTGATTTCCTTGAGCACAAACGAGGAGGCGAGCAGGCACTTAGTACTGTGAAGGTCTGCACGATCCTGCTGGTGGTCTGCTCAGGAGGGTGAGGCAGCCAGTTGTCAGAGGAGGCTTTGCATTGTTGTCCTTGGAGAAACATAGAACGTGAGTGTACCTGTGCATGAAAAACACAGCAGCATAGAAAAGTGTGATTTTATTATTGTGGGGGAGGAGGAGTTTTAAGTTGAAAAGAATACTCCCAGTAGTTGGGGAAGACCACGTGGTATAGTTATAGTGTATTTATGGTGAAATATTAAGGAACTGGATTCTCCTCTATAAGAAGAAGGGTAGCACTGTATAGCTCATAGGGTGTATTGTAAAGAAGGTGAGGTTTTCCCTCTGCCCTGGGTATGAGGGTGTGAGGAGGTGTGGCTACCCTTGTGTTATAGAAGCAGAGGTGGTGTGATTTCCCTCCGTCCCGGGTAAGGGGGTGTGAGGAGGTGTGGATATCCTTGTGTTATAGAAGAAGAGGAAGTGGTAGAATAGAATTGTGTCATTATTGGTAAATGGGTTTTGTATAAATATGTGGTCCTGGCTGCACAGGATGATTTTCTGCAAAAGGGTTATGATGTTTACTTTCCAAAACGTGTGGAGTTGGCGGCTCCTCTTGAATTGAACTCTGATAGAGTTTCTGAGACACAGAGTAGTTCAATCAGAGATATTATGTTATGTAGAATTGATGCCTCTGGTTGGAGACAGGTCTTTGAGAAATGAAAGTGAACAATGGGTGAAACTGAGTGATGGTGGTTGGCTGGATCCCTAAGATTTAATTTAATTGAATTGTATATTTATAACTTGCCTAATACCGTACCTGAGCTTGGGTTCTAAGCAGGGATCTGGTATTCGGATCTCTGTTGGTATGCATGGTCTTGCTTCAAAGACCAGCGCATTTGGCCCTGTGCTATCCTCCATTTAGATGTTGGGGTGGTCCATGCCCAGGATTTTAAAATCAGAGATACAAGGATCTTAAGCTCTAGATTATTTAATAGCTTCTTGAGTGAAGAAGCCTGGGAGGACTTGAGATCATATGATGTAGTGACACTTCAAGAAAGTGATTGGTGGGAAGTCCAATACTAGATGGGTACTCAATAACTGTGAAGAAGGCTAAGAAAGGTTTAAAGGGTCGACGGTTTGGTGGACTGCTAGTTGCAGTTAGGAATTCTTCTGATTAGATCTTTATTACTATAAAAAATATGCTTGACTTAATTCTGGCCGGAACCCTTGTGATCTCTACTTCTGTTTTAGAGTTTAGTTGCTTGTTCATTAACCTCCATACTAATCCAGCTAAAATGCATGAGGTTTATATGAGAAGGGATATTGGATGAAATTTGAACTGCGTGGCATGAGACAGCAACAAAGCCTGCAGTGGTGTGTGTGGGTGATTTTAACTGTTTCTGTATTGATCTTGTTATTGATAGAGATGAGCAAAAGTCCACTTCAGGAGGGAGGTCTGCTAAAGAAGCACGAGCATTGGCTTGGGATAAATGTATGAACAAATTGAACCTTAGCAGGTTTAACAGTAATGTAAAAGGAGATTGGGAATGTCAACCAACCTGGTTTGGCCCTTATTCAGTCAATCATTGATTTTTTGCATTTTTGTCTGACTCATGTTTTCATTTAGCAAAATCACTGAATATTTGCAGAGATTCGAAAAGTGAGCACGCAAAGTTAATTTTTAGCTTAAACATTCTCCCGTGTGAAGGGATGCTAGAGTACACCCAATGCAAGAACCTCTTGGTTAACAATCAAGGCATCAGGGTTGCTCAAACTATACAGGCTCCAGATACATTTAATAAGCTAGTAAAGTTGGAATGGTATAGACGGATGGATAGGGAGAATGGGAAGTTTAACTGTCCCGAATTACTCTCTGAAGCCTTGGGTCGGTGCACTAGACTCAATAAGAAGTTGGAACCGTGGCCTGGTTAGGCCTCCCCATAATCATGGATTTAACATTTTGATTAGAGATTTAAAAAAGCATGCACTTTGTCATAGAACTGTCATGGAAAACTATATTCCAAGCAGGGAATTTGAAAAGCTTGTCAATTTAATTAGGTGCTGCAGTGGCAGCTGGAGGTCTGCTCTGTGCTGGCTCAAGCAGCAGGCATTGTGACATCACAATTGAAGCTTAATAACTGAATACAGAGCAGTTGTGATGTTATTTTCTTATTAAAGGTCAGAACATTATGTCCAGGCTTTCATATGGATGGTGCAGGCTGCCATGTATTATATGTCTATCTCTTAATTAATATTTAAAATGCCACCCTGATTACTTGGTGTATTGGGAAGCAACACATGCTCTCAGTGTAAATGAGAGTGGTAACAATTTGTATCAGCTTTCCCTATTAGCTGAGCCTAAACTATTGTATTTTTTTTTATTTGTATTTAATCAAAAAGATTTTTACAAAATGAAGTTTTCATTTCATTTGTTCTCGTCAATGTTAGAATAGGTCAAAGTAAAAGTTTCTGCTTTTGTTGACGAACCTGTCTTAATCAAATGTTCGCCCTAGAGATTGACTCTGGGCTCTTTGTAAGACTTTGGATTTCAGGTTGAATGGTTGGGAGGAAGGATTTTGTAAGACGCAAGTAGCCACTGCATTTTGTCTCCATTAATCAATCGGGCCCAACATGTGGGTTTGTCCATGAGAGTAAAGTTTGTAAAGATGTGTTTCAGATAGCGGGCTCTCATCTGTTGGTTACCCGGACACTGGAGAAGTAGGTGTCGGATGTTTTCTTTTTCAGACGTTTCACAAAAGCGACAGAGGCTGGCGTTTGATTGACCTCTAATAGCCAATATTTCATTGGTTGGGAGCAAGTTTAGCCAAACTCGCAAGAGGAAGTCACGCCCATGTCTGCTTGGAAATTTCTTGATGTAAGTCTGAAGCTTGTTTAGTTTTCTTGTATTGCTTGGGAGGTGTGACATCAATTTGTTTTTAGCCGCTTTTTCTAGCGTGTGTTTCCAGTCCTGCTCCTTAAGTTTTTTAAAAATTCTCACCAGGTTACAGATCAACTTCTCTTTGTCGCACTCAATTGATTGGAGCGCTGCGATATTTCCACTTTTCCAAGAAATTAGCCTTTTGCTCAGGGGAGTTGCTAGGTCTGGAAAAGACCCGGGGCTACGCTGATGTCGGAACTGTTGGGACTGGGGGCTAGCTAGTCTTTTGGCTGCAGCTCCTGAGATTCTATCCGGGGCTACAACCAAAAGATCAGGGGCTATAGCCCCCTTAGCCCCCCCCTAGCAACGCCCCTGCTTTTGCTGCTAGATGACTCTATTTCCTGATTTATCAAATTGTAAATCGAAACAAACTATTGTATTAGAGTACAGCTAAGGAGAAATAGCATATGAGGAGGGACGCAAAGCTTGTAGGTGTTGTTGGGTTATTTACCGACCTATTGACTGCCCACGGCCATGGCAATTCCCCCCAAAAAACTTCTTACCCCTCCTCACCCAAAACATATCCTCCTTGGATCTCTTTGAACTAGCATTTTCTAGCCTTACCATCAAACGTTGTGTTTGTGGTGCCTGTCAGTGTTTTTTCAAACCAGTCTTCTGAGAGTTAATGACTTAATTGGTGCTGTAAACAAGCTACTAGTGTAATAAAAATGTCTTAGTCAGGTCTGTCTGCAGCCTCTCGATTTATAAGCACTATGCGTGTCCTTCACTGGAGTCCTGTTGAAAACAAGCGTTGGCAAGGCCAACAGTTTTGGCTTCAGTAGAAGTATAAAGCATTTGCCAGCCACTGCTATTATATGCACAGAGGGGGGGACCCTTTTGCAACTGCTACCATCAGTGCCTGGCAAATGCACTTCCCATGCCTACACAAAAGCCAAAACTGTTGGCATTGCCAATGCTTGTTCGCGTTGGGGTGCAGATTACATACTGTACTCCACTCACCTTCCGAAGGCTCTAAGACACCACGTTAAACGCGGCATGTCCATGCCTGTTAAACGTAACCAAGCAGCCGTGCTTAACAGAATTTGGCTTTAAAATTGCAAACTGGCCTAATTGCATCTTAAAAGGGACAATGCATCTTATTCAAGACCACTGCAATAGGATCTGAAGGTTACTTAGCGCTAAATATGAAGCATGCTGGCGGAAATGTATTATTGATGGCGGCTGGGCAGCATTTCAGAAGCCGTCGCCCTGCTGGCCTGTGTCCAGAGGAGATGAAACGGAACTGCAAGGAATCGATGAAGGGCCGCCCAGGCATTGATTGATATAAAGGCAGCAAACCTAGGAAGGTGTTAAGCAATCTTTCCAGCATTTACAAGCAGGAAATCATGTGATCTGGGGAAGAAGAACAGCTGCAGGTCACGTTTGCGGCATTTTTGGAAAACCCATGAAACGCTCGACAGTTTGCCAAAATGTTCAGGTAACATTTGTGTACCACGTGGCACGCCTGATTCTTTTTTTGCATTTATTTCCGCAGCTGCTCATGAACATGGCCCGTAGCCGTGTGCAGTGGGTATTATAATTATGTTCACAAGACTGTGGTTTGTGGTGACACAGATTAATACCGGTTTTAGGAAAGCATGTTTTCTTCTTTTTACTCCATGTGTTGGCTGCCGCGCGGACTCAGCTCCGAGATGCAGCAGCATGGCTGCCAGAACGTCCCACGCGTGGAGTGCTGTGCATGACACAGACATGGCTCATGCGGTGTGGCTGAGAAGTGGGACGTGGCCGAGCAGTGAAGGGGCTGGGAACATGTAACACCTCACATTGTGCAGAAGAGCGTCTCCTGCACAAACATTACATTGTGCCATTTGGCCTTCAAGGCAGATGGTGCTCCAAGCTCCTCCGAGGACCCTCAAAGGTCAGGGGAAGATCAATCTACTAACACTGGATGTGATCACCTGTGCACTGGAATCCACACAATCCATGCTTGCTTTGTCAATGCATCACATGTCCCCGGTATGCACCTGGCACATCTTATTTTCAGTCCAAAATGGGTATTCTGGGCCTTTGGTTACAGCCGTGTGTCTGGAGTGTTTGGGAGCACTAGGACCAGCTGTGCCTTTGAGCTGGGGTGTTGCTCGGTCTGGAAAAGATCTGGGCCTACGCTAATGTCGGGACTGTCAGGACTCGGGGCTAGCTAGCCTTTTGGTTGTACCTATCCGGGACTACAGCGAAAAGACCCGGGGCTCTAGGCACCTAAGCCCCCCTCCCTGCCCCCATCCCCCCCAGCAACACCTCTGTTTTTGAGGGTTCCCAGGACCTGGCATAATAAGAAGACCCATATTGTTAAGCACAGCTTATAACAGATCTGAGTCTGGAAACCAGGGGTGTTGCTAGGTCTGGAAAAGACCTGGGGCTAGGCCAATGTCAGGACTGTTGGGACTTGGGGCTAGCAAGCCTTTTGGGTGTAGCCCCTGAGTTTCTATCCGGGGCTACAACTAAAAGACCTCGGGCTATAGTCCCCTTAGCACCCCATTAGCAACTCCTCTGCTGGAAACCCAGATCAGACCAATTTCCAAGCCCATAGAGCAGACTCAGAGCCAGCCTGGCCCCACAGACCCATGCCAACTGACAAGGCTCAGGCACCACGCCTGGTCCCAGGGCCCACGTGCCTGGATCAGCCATGGTCAGGGTCTGCAGAATATGCTCCAGTTCATTCGTGGTCCATAGACCCTGACCGTTGTCTAAAGTGCTTAATGCCAACATGACAGATGGTTGGGGTACCTCTGATGTACCTTTTCTCCAGCTTGATGCCCAACACCCGGAATGCCTTTTTTTCAGGTCACCATTCAGAGTGTGTTTTACACAGGTATGCTGACCCAAACAGGTCTATTTATCAAAAGGGGCTCAGCCAGATCTGAATTTGGGCAATGCAGGTAACTCCTCAATGCACGTTCATACTTCAGCTGCAATAACCATCCATATACTCATTATATTTATACTACTCGGGCCTTAACTGTGAGTTGGGCAGTGGTGGTAAAAATAGATGGTATTTAAAATCGCTTCTGTTTTTAACTCTTACCTGATTAGTGGTCATGCATATGAGGCAAATGACCTCATTAAAAATCCTCCATTTTTACATCTACCCACTGCAAATCCCTCCCTTCAACTTCATGTAAGATATTTTGAAGGGGTGTAAACCCCTCCCTTCAACTTCATGTAAGATATTCTGAAGGGGAGACTCGAAGGAGATAAACATTGGCCCTCATTACGAGTTCGGCCGGTAGCCATGCCGCTATTGGCGACATGGCTGCCGCCGAAATCGCATCCGTGTCCGGGTCCTCGGAATGAGGACTTACCGGGCCATTCCGAGTTCGGATGGACCGGTAATTCCTCCCTCAAGGACCCGGACACGGTCCTTCCCCATTCCCATTCAGCCCCCATAGGGCTGAATGGGAATGGGAGAGGGAGCAAACCACGGGCCATAACGAGATGGCCCGTTGTTTGCTCCCTCTTCCCCTCGCGGGACCCGGTAAGCACGCCTGGTTTTCCCAGGCGTGCTTAACGTGTCCCGTGAGGGGACCTCGTAATGTGGTGGAACGGGTTGAACGGTGCCGTCACCTTTTACGGCACCGTTTAACCCGTTCCACCAGGGTCGTAATGAGGCCCAATGTGTGCATCTCAGCTGCCCACTTTCCCAAACCTTTTATAAAGTAATGCATCGTGACTCTCCTCTGCATTATATCACATTGTACAATAGTGACCACTGCTCACAATACATGTTCATCTTCAAAACACAGGAGAAAACGAATTAGAAATACATTTGAAAAGAACCGGATGCAGATTAACTGAAATCATGTGTGAGGTACTTCGGTAAATCCTTATGCATTACTGCAGAAGAGGCAGCATATTTAGGATTGGGAAGAGTTTCCGGGTTTTGAAATCCGGTAACAATACTTATGCATGTGGTCATCTGGGTAAACACATATTCCTGATTCCAATCCCTAATGTCTAGCGTCAAGATCTATTTTTATATGTGTATGCTGCATGCATGAGATTCCTTAAAAGGGAGGGAAAAAAAAGAGCTTTAATATGTCCAATTCTAACTCAATAACTTTGATTAATAAACCTTAAAGATACACCATGTACAGAAACTCACAAACAGATACAATGTAAATACAATGACGGGTCTCCAAATGCTATTTTGCAATGATGCCACAAGCCATGCGCCTCCACAGCAGTATAGTTTCCGGTTCAATTAGTTGCTCATGAGTCATACAAAAAAGAGCCTTACTTATTCTCTTGAGGTAACACGGTTTTATGTAAACAACAATATCACAATGAAGGACAACAATCTTGAGGAAACTACTAGATACCACATGAATGCACTTGGATTGGTCAGGCAGTGTGGCATTATTGTTTATGCATTCTGCGCTCACAGCTGCACAATCAAACCCTATTACACATGAACACACTTGGAAGGATGTTTAGTGGATCAGTGCTGTCAGCTAGCATCAGTCGCAATCTGCTGAGATTCAAATGAACAATCCAGACCTTTGCAGCAGCTTGGGGCATGGTAATGGAAACATAGAGATGGTTGCTCAGAATGCATGCCACCACCGCTCCTCGATAAGCCATTGTACACAATATGCCATCCATCTCAAGTATGTATGTCAGGCCTTCACAGAATATGGAAAGGTTGGTTCTGAGTCGCCGCATCTGGAGGAATAAATTTCCGGTTTACCACATTTGGAAGATGGCAATTGAGAATAGGTAATATTGTGCATCGACATTTGTGATATTGTCTGACATGCAATGTACAATTTGTCACCATATAAAACCCTCTGTCTTTGCGAGTGACCTAATGTGTTTCTTTTTCCCATTCATTAGTGATATGCCTAAAGAGAAAATAATGGCACCTCTGGACTCTCTCCGTGGTGTGATGCTAGACAGAGGGGGTCATTACGACCCAGGCGCAAAGGGATACCCGGCACCGGTAATGACACCGGTGCCGGTAATCCCTTTGCGCCCTATTCCGAGGTCCCTTTGCGGGTCCTTCTCTTAATGCCTGATTTTAGCAGGCGTTAAGGACGGGACCCGCAAAGGGATACCGGGGTCAATAACGGTACCGCAATTTACAGTACCGCTATTGCCGCTTTCCCATGGCATTTCAAATGGGGACTTACCGGTCCCGCAAAGGGCGGAATGGACCGGTAGCGCCATGACTAGCACCAACCTCGGAATGAGGGCCAGGCACTGCCAATGAGCAAGGCTTTCACCAACCCAAGAGCATGGTGACCTATGACGCTGTGTTGCAGCTTCTGTGTCCTTCATAGATAAGCCATTGTTTGTGAAGCAGTTCAGAGGCCTACCTTTCGCCAATGCCATTTTGAATTGCACTGCCTTTTTCTTTTCTTTTGTTCATTTTGTTTACCCACTTTCGAATAGAACTTAAACACACATAGATAAAAAGGTTTGGGCAATAACTGCCTCACAGCTTGCTGGCCGACGGGATCTGCAGCAACTCCCACTATGAAACTGGACAGGTCTAAATAATCTGTTCAGCAATCACAGTCCACAGGTTTGGAGCACCTTCACATCCAAAGGCATTGAATGGTGTCCTCTCTACAATCACACTTTTGAATTACTATAAAATTAAAAGAACACGCTTCTTTATTGAAACGTTTACTACTGTTTTGACCCTATTTTTGTACTTCTTTTCTACTTGTTTACTTTCTGTGTGGGGTCCAAATAACTAACTTGCAACTTGCTTAGTACATTACAATGTGATTGTCACTCACTATTGCAAGGGTCACTTTGTGTAAAGAGCTTGATATGTTCGATGGTGCACGCTCTGACTCAAAAGGTAGCTCTTGTCTTAATCTCGATAGGTTAACCTGCCGAATTTTCTCATGGTGTCTATTGATATGTAAGCTACTGTTTGGCTCCCGTTTTTTATTTCTTCCATTTCTTTCATTTGAATTGTATCCTCATCTACTTCTCCCCTACCAAACTAGCACCCTTCCCTTGCAGTGCCAACCCATGATGTGTTGCTATCGACCCATTTGCTTCTCAGACGGTCAAAGGCTTAGTCTCAATCACCTGAACTCTTAAAAATCTCTCTCTCTCTCTGACTCTCTCTCTCTCTCCCTCCCTCTCCCTTTCTCCCTCTCTCCTGCTCTTTCTCTCTCTCTCTCCCTCCCTCCCTCTCTCAGACTGTTCCCTACTACACTGGCTGCACTGGAGTGACTGATGGGGTCAGCTAGACAGGTTGGGGGAAAGGACAGAGGGGCGCTCCCTCTTTAGCAAATAAATGAAGTTCATTTGAACAGACCCACATTTGGGCTGCCTTTGATTGTGATGGACAGCAGGTTCCAATGAAGTGAGATGAGCAGGGAAACACAAAGGAAGCAAGAGGGGGCACTTGGGGGCATAGGACAGTGAGGTTGCAGGCAGAGGAGGGACAAAGGCAACAGGTAGACAGAGATACAGGTACTGAGAAGCAAGACCATTGAGATACCTCTGTAGACTATGTGACTAGGAGGGGAACTCGAAAGGGAGGGGTTGTTTGAGTCAGTAAGTGGAAACGGGAGGGATCTGGGTAGGTTGTAGGGAGGGTGGGTAGCAAAGTTGAGGACCTTAACTGGAAGGAAAAAGGAGTAGAGAGGAAGGCCTAGAAGTGGGGTTGAGCAATAGAATTTTAAATGCGCAATGTTCCATTAGAGCCAAGACAGACATTTCTCAAGACTCTAATCAACTACACACCTGGTTTCACCTTTTTTTAAGGTTCATCAGTTTAGTATAGTCTGAGAGTGTGCCAGCATTATCCTGTAAAACAAAGGGAGGTTTCTGGAGCAAAAGGCTTGCATTTGGGATTATTTGCATACCTACAATGATTTGATGATCTGGCTTTGACCTGGAATTGAACTTTCAGTGATGGTTACTAGGCGGCATTGCGGCATGTGTGACTTGGCTATAAAGTATTATTCTACTTTCGCATTTCAGGTGAATGTTTTTTTTTTCAAGCCTTTTTAAACCCACCATAACTTAGCTAGTGTTTGATATACATTTTGTAAGCCATTTCTAATCACAATGGACATGCCTGTTCTTTATGGAAGTACAAATAAAAAGAAATGGTGGTTTATGAACACATAAACAAGGCTAATCTAATCATTGGCATCAACAAAAATTGGTATGTGTACTTTCATGAGACGTGTACTGCAGGACAATTACCCATGTTAAAATACCAGCGGTCATTGAAAAGAATGAAGCAGTGACAATATTGTGTGCATTGTGTGTGTATTTTAATGAACTTTATGTAAATTAGTTGATGAATGTATGGCTTGTGATGATGAAATAAAACAAATACGTGCTGTTCTATCAGCATACTGAATGTTATTCACACTTTGGGCCTCGTTAGAAGTTTGGCGGTAGCCTTGCCGTAAAAACGGCAGGCTGCTGCCAAACTTCGAAAATTTCCGTCACCCGCGAATGGGCAATTACGGGGTCATTACAACCCGGTAATTGCCCATTTGCGGGCGCCAGAAAAAAGATGCTCCCCATAGGGCCGAATGGGAATGGGGAGGTTGGATGCACCGGCACCGTTTATAATGGTGCCAGTGTATCCGACATGCTGTTCGCGAGCACAACTCGTAGTTTGCTGGTCCCAGAACTACGGTACTAGCATGCTTACCGGTACCGTAGTTCCCGGACCGGCAAACTTATAATGAGGCCCTTTGTAGATATTTTTGGGGAAAAGAGATGGTGCACAAGAGGAAGAAGGGAAACATGGTAGGGCTTTTGGCCAGTCAACATTTTCCTCGACTGACTTGGTGGCTAGGGGGAAGTGGGTGTGGAACAGGGGAAGAGTACATCTAAAAGATGGGGCCGGGGGGCTCAGTTACCCTTAAAATAAGTCAGTGGAAAAACACAGAGAGAGGGACAATGTTCAGGCTGCACAGTCCACTGAAAAATGATCCTGGTGCATGGGGGACTTGCATGCAGGCTATTGGTTCTTTTTTTCTGTACTTTCGAAAGCCATTGAAACCGAGGTCTTTCCACTAGAACAAATAAACTAATTGCAGGATCATGTCCGGGACCCTAGCAAATGGGAAGTCAAACGAAGTCAACGCAAAGTACCATGCCCACCAAGTCATTCTTACCGGGCGCATATTGGGAAATACTCTAGATAATACTGTAGTGTAACAGGGAAAGAGAGGGGGACACTACAGAGCAGAGCCATGAACAGAAGAGGAGCCATAGGTATATATGTTAATATCTGCCACTTCTGACCTGGAGCATGGAGTGCAGAGGTAGTGCAAGTAACCCTGGGTGGGTGACCTGAATGCTCTAGCTCTTTGCTATCTGTGTGTTGTCACGCCGTTGCCTAAGATCAGCCAAAAAAGGGCTACTTAAAGTTAGCCATACTAGAGTCAAAGCTACTGGACTCTGGAGAGCTTTTCCCACCAAAGCCATTGCACTCTGGAACGAGCTTCCAGATAACCTCAGACTGGAAAGCAGTTACTCCCTATTTAGGAAGCAGCTGAAAACGTTACTTTTCCGGTAATTCGTTAATTATTCAGCTTGGACTCCCTTGAGTCCTCCTCTTCTCTTTTTTATGTAGTCCTGTGACCTCTTTTTTTTCGTGTTCTTGTCGCGCCCTGATGCTTGCGAGCTTCGGCGCGTTATAAATACATAAATAAATAAATAATAAATAAAACAATATAAGCGAAAGGACAAGGACGAATGGGGAATGAAAAACTGGCTATGGGCCAAATAGAAATCAACCACCAAAAAAAAATATCGAATGGAACCCAAAAGGACCAGGGAAGTGAACAGATGAATAAACAAAGCAGTATCGACTCTTAAAAGACAAACATATACCAGTGCAACAAACAAAAAAAGTAGTATTGGAATGTTTACAAAACAATAAGAATTAAACAAACCTACACAGACGAAATGTCAGGAAATTGATTCACAGTATTCCATCGTTACGTACAATCGTTTCAGAGGATATCCCAATAGTTGAATACAAAGATGAAGCAATAACTGATGGTGTGATTCTCTACATCAACTCACGATTGGTGAAAGAGTCCATACTTCAAAGAACCAACAAACTGTTAAGAAACGGGTTCGAAATTACCAACTACGGCCTTGACTAACATATTCACATTGAGGTAAAAGAAAAAAATACCTCACACAACACACACTTGGACCAGCAGGTGAAAGATAGCATCGACAAAACCGAGATGAAAAAAATAAAAGTGACGGTAAAAAACAACAGCGGAGAGAGAAGAGGGAAATCACCATGTAGCATGGAAGAACATCACCAAAGAGTCTCACAGACTGAACACGGATAGCATCAGCATTAAACAATTCAAGGTAAGCTTAGCAACAAGGCATAAGCATCCAAGAAGAAGGCCATTTGATTCCATGGAATTCTAGAGGCTTCAGTCATCTTTTTAATTTAAGTCTCACAAACTTAAAGGAAGCCCAAATGATATGTCTGCAGGAGACATGGCTAACAACTGCACCAATCTTTGATGGCTACAATGTAGTGTTCAATCCTGCAGAAAAATGAATTGCTAGAAGAACGTGCTCAGGCCTCCATATTTTAATAAAGCACAGTAGCAATTTGCAGATACTTGAATAAGGAATTCCCAATCCATTCACCTTGTGGGTTACCCTAGAACACAAGGGCAAGGGTTCAAGTGAAGCAATTGTACTAACAGTGATTAGCATCTACTGGAATCACAGTAAAACAAAGGCCCAAGAAATGCAAAAATCTATTTCGCCAATAATGGGCAAAGAGAGACAGCAACATAAGAACGCAATGATACTGATATGTGGCGATCTGAACATGAACTGCTTGGGCACTGATAAAATGAGCTATAATGTTGCAGCTGAAAACCCATTGGTAAAACACTGGATGAATGAAATTATCTTGAAAGTAATGTACATGTTAAACGGGCATATAGAAGGACATAGGCCAGTAAATCCACTTGGTCGAATGGACTCTATGAATCAACCATAGACTACATATGGATGTCAAGAAATCACCTCGACAAGATACATAGGTTAGAAGTGAAACCACAAATTAAAAGTGATATGATTTGAAACTTTCATTGAACCGAATTAATAATCGCATAGGGAACTTCTGCAGGTAAGGCCTTGTAATAAATCAAGGATGCAACAAACTTCGACTTGAAGCTGTCAATCCAACAAAACTAAATAACGGATATCGAGAATTGATAACAAAATCATCAGGTGACCCTTCATACCAGTGTCTCTTGGAAGAATGTAAAACACAAAAAACAGGGCTAAGGCACCCTCTGATGAAACCTATACATAGGTTGAACATCAAAGTTGTGAACATACGAAAGTTACTGAGAAAAGATCTTCGTACAATAAAAAAACAAAAACAATTCCTTCAAAGAGACAAACTCATGCGTCTAATAAAAGTAAGGAAGCAGAAATACTGAAATTGGGCAATCAACCTAAGAGGCTTGCGCCTACAAGATCAACACGAAAAGATGCTGAAAGCAATGTCAAATGCAAACACCAATGAGATGTGGGCGATCATAAATGGGATAACGCTGAATCCGAGAAGCCGGCTAACCTGCAGGGTCTCAGAAGAAAAGTGGATAGCCCATTTCCTAGATGTTTTTGGTGGAAAAAATGAAAATCTAACACCAAATAAACAACAGCAAGAACGAATCTGGGAGATTGAAACGAGAGTTAAGAAGATAGAAGAAAAAATAACAAAACTAAAAAAGTCTGCAGCATCAGGCCCAGATGGGCTATCAAACAAGACACTACAAACAGACCCCGCGAAATGGGCAAAATTCATAAGTGCAGTTTATAAAAAAGTGACAGAATACAGAAAACTACCAAAGTCTTGGACCTCAAGCCTAAGAGTACCAATCTTCAAGAAAGGTGCCAGAGGCGATCCAGCAGATTTTAGACCTGTCACTTTGCTAGATGTGATAGGAAAGTTGTTTGCTTCATTCCTACAACAGCGCCTCTCACAGTGGGCAAATATAGAAAAAATAACAGATCCCCTACAATCAGGGTTCACAAAAGGCACAGTGACAGAATTAAACCTGTTCCTATTATCTTTGTTAAAGATCGATACCATGCGGAATAAAGGGAGTCTATACGTGGAATTTATAGATATGAAACAAGCATTTGATGGAGTCAACAGGCAGAAGATGTGGGATAAATTAAGCACAGCGCATTGTCCAGAGGAGTTGTTGGGCCCCATCCAAGCCCTACATAAAGACACTAAATCTTGTATCAGACTCGACAACGAAGGGGGATGTACGGCAAATTTTCAAATCAACAAGGGAGTCAAGCAAGGTTGTCTTCTTGCAGCAACCCTATTTAAGCTCTACATAGCAGACCTTCACAAACACATACAATCAACCTTGCATTTCCCTCCGAAAATTAACAATACTGGTCTGCTCGCGGGACACGCTAAGGATACCTGGTTTTACCAAGCGACCTAAGCGGGTCCCGCGAGCACAACTCGTAATTAGGCGGTAAGGGGTTGACGGCTCCGGCACCTTTGCTGCTTATCTTGGTGTTTGGGGTTTTTCTTCTCCACTCTCTTACTTTTGCATTTTGGAGATCTCGGCATATGAAAGAAAACACTGGTGAACATTCTGGCATGAGGCATGGAATGAGACAAAGGAGCACTGCTGTAAAACATACTGGCACAAGGGAAAGGGGTAGGAACTTGGGCACACTTTGCTACCATTGCCCACATTAGGGCTAGGATGGTCTCTGGATAATCCTGCAACTCCCTGTAGACAGGGGTCATACTCTCTCTTGACAAGGACAGGGTGCTCGTCTTGTCACAAATACCTACTGAACGCATTCACTGCAATCCCTTGCTTACATTTTATTAGGTTGCATAGGTTGGGTGCCATAAAATAACACTTTAGGCTTAGATAGACAGCCATACAATTAAATACTGTTGGACATGACTTTACACATGTGGGACCAACACATTTACCAGAAAAAAGCAGGAAATAAAAATCAACACATAATAATAATACAATAACTACCGGCAGAATGCAGTATGCACAGTGGTCCCCACCCAGCACGGTACCACAGCATAAGTGGAGCGGATAAAAGCATAGAGCCCAGTTGATGAGGAGCCCTAAACACTTTCTAACCCTATTTCCCAATTTGCAGCAACACCAGATAGGCACTCATCCTTGCATCCATCCATGATACAGAGAACGGTAAATACCTCTGTGCCTGGATGGACATCTGTTCACGGTGCAGCTGTGTGTGTTGTGGGCAGGCCATGCATGTGCAAATGCTTTATCCCCCATCAAATAACAAATAGCCAGCTAGTAGTGAAATGATAAAAAGCCCCCTTCAAGGTGTGTTGGAGATTAATTGGGGACAACATAGTGGCAAAATGTGTTGGTGAGAAGACCTTTTCAGCTGTTAAAATAGAGCGATATGCAGAAATGTCCCCCTCAAGTACAATACTTCTGACGCAAAATCAGGTATACATCAACGGGCTTCACTTAAAGGGTAGGAAAACACATGACATCAGCCAAGCCAGCAACGTGCAAACGTGCTAGCTTTATGAGTGGACGCTTTACAGTCGCAATGAATTGCAATAGCCACTGCAAATTACAATGTTCGCATTGCGGCCTCTTGCTTGTCCAAACGGAATGGAGACATACCCCCCCACCCCCCTTGCTCCATTTCCCATGACTCACAAGAAAATGTCTAAGTAGTCTGTAACTACACATAAGTTAAAACCATTGGAAATTCGGACCATGCCTGGGCAGAAAGCCGCCACTTCGTTTTATGGGTATGCAGCTTTCAAGGGTGTAGGTATTAGTTCCCTCCGTAGATGGATGCAGGGACCCCATCATTGAGTATTATTTTGAATTGTAAGCATTAGGCTTTTAAGTGGCTGGAATCAAATCTGAAGACAGGGACCCTTGCAGGTATCCAGCCCAGTTTCACTGATGTGCGCAGTGCTAAACAAATAGAAACAAAGGATTGTTGTGCAAGGTTTATTTATTATTTATTTGAACGTTTTATAAAGCACATCATGCATCCTCCCAGTTGTTTCAGTGCGCTCTGGACCCTGATGCAGGTGTCACTTCACCTCACTGCATTCGTAGCCTCAGAGAGCTGCAGTGTACACTGGTTAAGTGTCTAATGTCCCCTTAAGGTCTTTAGGGATGGCCTGTAAATAAAGCCAAAATGCTGTTTCAGGCAATAGAGTCTGTGATAGGGCTTGGTCCTTTGGTAGAAGACTGGAAGTGGAGGAGTCCCATCACCAGCAAATTACAGCCTAGGGATTGTTTGAAAAGGGGGGTCTTTCGATTCTTTCTGAAACATTGGAGGCACTGTTTCCATCTGAGAGGAAAGGCCCCATTATTGCAAAGATTTTCTGCTAGCATGTTCTGAGATCGTCCCCCCTGATTACCCCACTTGATCCTGTTCATGCTCACATGGAAGGATTTGCTGGCACTAAGTTTCCAGGTGGTGGTGTAGTAGTTTATCATATCCTTCATATGTTCAGTTAATTAGGGCCTTTCCTGCAGTGAGCCTTCAATTGAACTATTTGCTCAACTGTTGTCCAGTTGACCGCCTTCAAGGTAAGGATCATATTCTCGCACTTCTTGATAGTCAGCCCCGCTCATTCTCGCTTTTGTAGGTTTTGGTGTTTGCGGAAGACTGGAATACACATCATTATAATAATCCAACCCCAGTACCATGCATGATCTGGAAAGTGCAATTCTGTTGTGGGAATTCAGTAACGAGAGCACCTTGCTAAGAATGATTATTTGGTGATTTCCACTAGCACAGTACTGTCTTGGAATGAGAAGGCAGTCAAAGCGAATGCTCAGTTCTTGCATTCCTCTGTTGGATGTGAAAGGTTGCCATGCATCTGAAGCCACTTGAAGGGAAGGATGGTGTTGTCACAGTTACCCAGTGCCAAGCGACCACCAGGGGTATTGTGTGCTATATAAATGCACTCACGCACTCACTCACTGTCGCCCACTCACTCAATGGCACCCCTGATTTATTTAGTTATTTAATTTTTACATGTATAAAGCGCAAACAAGCCCAGAGGCATCAGGGCACTGATCCAGTTACAAGGGGTCTGTGGGGAGGCCAGACTTAGTTTCATCAAGGGTTGGCATTATACAAGCATAGGTACAAAGCAGTTATAAATACATACATAAAAAATGCAGTGGTATAGTAGGGTGGAGGTTAGTGAACAATTGAGTTTTTAGGGCTTTGTGGAAGGTCGAGTAGGATTGTTCAGCTCTCAGTGAGCGGGGTAGGATGTTCCAGTATTTTACGGCGAGGACTGGGAAGATGGAGCCTCCTACTTTGGCGCGATTGAATTTGGGTAGGGCCAACCTGTGAGTGTGTGGAGTTCTGGTGTGTCTATTCGAGTTGACTCTGGTGATTTGTTTGACAAGGTATTGCAGGATTGTGTTAGAGAGGCATTTCTGTGTGATAGAGAGGGTTTTGAACATGATTCGCTTTTTGACAGGTAGCCAGTGGGCTGGTTTGGTGTACCGGGTTTGATGGCGCTGTCAGCTTAGGTAGGCAGGTGCATGTGTGAGATGGTGGATTATTTCGCTAAGAGTTTCTCTTGTAGCAGGGTGATTTTAGATAGTAAGGCCTGTTGAATGCTGTCATACCAGACGGCGTCTTTGATTATGTTAGACTTTTGCGATGTGGATGTTTCCAATTCTGTGAGAATGACAAACAACTCTTTCGAATCTGAGTTAGCGTTGATGATCCTAGTGTTGAGTGAGGATGCCTTAGCTTCTATGATAGCTTTGTTGTATTTTTTCACTGAGGAGAGAGAAGGTAAGTTTGGATGCGTAAGAGGGATTGTTATTCCAGTTGGACTCTGCAAGTCTTTTTTCAGTTCTGATCATTGAGAGCTCTTGGGTGTACCACGAGTTGTGATGGAGGGTTTGTTTGGCTTTTTTTCGTTAGGCGGGCAATGGTGTCAATGGCATTGGCTAAGGTGTTGGTGTATAGTGTGGCTAAGTGTTCAGGGTCAGATGTATTCAGAAGGTCAGGATTAAGGCCGGTGAGGATTGGGGCAAGGTTCTCCTTAGTGAGTTTGCGCGCACAACGGGTCATGGAAGGTAGACAAGGGCAACTTGTAGGTTTGGGTGAGGGCCTGGGTGGAGGGAGAAGGTGATGACATGGTGATCTGACCAGGGGCAGGGGGAGTTGGTAAACATAGTGACATGGCAGTTAGTGTCTGCTATCCAGTCGATGGTGCGTCCTTTGTTGTAGGTGGGTTGGGGGATGCGCTGGTCGAAGCCAAGTGATGAGAGGGCATTGGCTAGTGAAGTGGCTGATGAGTCTCGGGGGGAGTTGAGGCCTAGGTTGGGGTTGCCTAGGAGGAGCACTTGCGAGGAAGGTTTGATGTTGTTGCTCATGGTAAGGAGGAGGTCCCCTTTGAATGTGGGGGTGGGGCCTGGCGGTCGATAGACAAGGTGAATGTTGATGGTGTTGGAAGCAGAGGTGGTCCATTTAATGGATAGTATATCGCAGTTATTGTTTAAGGAGGTGGTGAATTGTCGGATATGCAGATTGCCTTTGGCAATTAGGGCGACTTCACCTATTCTGCAGTTCAGTCAGTCACTTCAAAAAATGGTGTAGCAGCGGGGAGGGCAAGAGAGAGTGCCGGTCCAGAGGCTGCATGTAGCCACGTTTCAGTGAAGGCTAGGGCGGAAGATTGTGGTTAGTTAAGCGGTCATGAATTTCTAGGGCATGGGGGGCAAAGGAGCAGGCATTGATCAAGGCCAGGTGGAAGATATGGTTGGGGGTTAGTAGGTCGTGAGGGGTGGTGTTTGTTGGTGCTGGGTGAAGAGATATAACCGGGCTTGGATGTGTGTGTGGGGCTGGATTCAGTGGTGCAGTTCACACTAGGCATAATTAAGTCTGCTCGTCCTGGTATCCCAGTGCAAGCGTTGTTGGGGGCAACTATGGGGTAGTTGGTTAGGTGTGCAGGTGCTGAGGGGTACACATTGTAGGGTTCATTTAGGCATGCAGGTGCTAAGGAGCACATTACTGGGTTTGCTTAGGCATACAGGTGCTGTAAGGTTCACATTACAGGGTTCACTTAGGCATACAGGTGCTGAGGTGCAGAAATTACTGGGTTCACCTAGGCATACAGGTGCTGTAAGGTGCACAATACTGGGTTCATTTGGGCATACAGGTGCTGAGGGGCACATACTACAGGGTTCACTTCGGCATATAGGTGCTGCAGGGCACACATTAATAGGTTCACTTCGGCATGCAGGTGCTTTAAGGTTCACATTACTGGGTTCACTTAGGCATACAGGTGTTGAGGTGCACACATTACTGGGTTCACCTAGGCATACAGGTGCTGTAAGGTTCACATTACTGGGTTCACTTAGGCATACAGGTGTTGAGGTGCACACAGTACTGGGTTCACCTAGGCATACGGGTGCTGAAGGGCACACATTACTGGGTTCACTTAGGCATACAGGTGCTGAGGTGCACACAGTACTGGGTTCACCTAGGCATACGGGTGCTGAAGGGCACACATTACAGGGTTCACTTAGACATACAGGCGATGTAAGGTTCACATTACAGGGTTCACTTAGACATACAGGCGATGTAAGGTTCACATTACTGGGTTCACTTAGGCATACAGGTGTTGAGGTGCACACATTACTGAGTTCACCTAGGCATACGGGTGCTGAAGGGCACACATTACTGGGTTCACTTAGGCATACAGGTGCTGAGGTGCACACATTGCTGGGTTCACTTAGGCATACAGATGCTGTAAGGTTCACATTACAGGCTTCACTTAGGCATACAGGTGCTGAGGTGCACACATTACTGGGTTCACCTAGGCATACAGGTGCTGAGGTGCACACATTACTGGGTTCACTTAGGCATACAGGTGCTGAAGGGCACACATTACTGGGTTCACTTAAGCATACAGGTGCTGAGGTGCACACATTGCTGGGTTCACTTAGGCATACTGGGTTCACTTAGGCATACAGGTGCTGAGGTGCACACATTACTGGGTTCACCTAGGCATACGGGTGCTGAAGGGCACACATTACTGGGTTCACTTAGGCATACAGGTGCTGAGGTGCACACATTGCTGGGTTCACTTAGGTATACGGGTGCTGAAGTGCACACATTACAGGGTTCACTTAGACATACAGGCGATGTAAGGTTCACATTACTGGGTTCACTTAGGCATACAGGTGCTGAGGTGCACACATTACTGGCTTCACTTAGGCATATATGTGCTGAGGTGACACATTGCTGGGTTCACTTAGGCATACAGGTGCTGAAGGGCACACATTACTGGCTTCACTTAGGCATACAGGTGCTGAGGTGCACACATTGCTGGGTTCACCTAGGCATACATGTGCTGTAAGGTTCACATTACAGGGTTCACTTAGACATACAGGTGAGGTGCTGTAAGGTTCACATTACTGGGTTCACTTAGGCATACAGGTGCTGAGGTGCACACATTACTGGGTTCACCTAGGCATACGGGTGCTGAAGGGCACACATTACTGGGTTCACTTAGGCATACAGGTGCTGAGGTGCACACATTGCTGTGTTCACTTAGGCATGCAGGTGCTGTAAGGTTCACATTACAGGGTTCACTTAGACATACAGGTGCTGTAAGGTTCACATTACAGGGTTCACTTAGGCATACAGGTGCTGAGGTGCACACATTACTGGGTTCAGCTAGGCATACGGGTGCTGAAGGGCACACATTACTGGGTTCACTTAGGCATACAGGTGCTGAGGTGCACACATTGCTGGGTTCACTTAGGCATACAGGTGCTGAGGTGCACACATTGCTGGGTTCACTTAGGCATACAGGTGCTGTAAGGTTCACATTACAGGGTTCACTTAGGCATACAGGTGCTGGGGTGCACACATTACTGGGTTCACCTAAGCATACAGGTGCTGAGGTGCACACATTACTGGGTTCACCTAGACATACGGGTGCTGAAGGGCACACATTACTGGGTTCACTTAGGCATACAGGTGCTGATGTGCACACATTACTGGGTTCACCTAGGCATACCGGTGCTGAAGGGCACACATTACTGGCTTCACTTAGGCATACAGGTGCTGAGGTGCACACATTCCTGGGTTCACTTAGGCATACAGATGCTGTAAGGTTCACATTACAGGGTTCACTTAGGCATACAGGTGCACCCCTTAGGCATACAGGTGCTGAGGTGCACACATTACTGGGTTCACCTAGGCATACAGGTGCTGAGGTGCACACATTATTGGGTTCACCTAGGCATATGGGTGCTGAAGGGCACACATTACTGGGGTCACTTAGGCATACGGATGCTGAAGGGCACACATTACTGGCTTCACTTAGGCATACAGGTGCTGAGGTGTACACATTGCTGGGTTCACTTAGGCACACAGATGCTGTAAGGTTCACATTACAGGGTTCACTTAGGCATGCAGGTGCACCCCTTAGGCATACAGGTGCTGAGGTGCACACATTACTGGGTTCACCTAGGCATACAGGTGCTGAGGTGCACACATTACTGGGTTCACCTAGGCATATGGGTGCTGAAGGGCACACATTACTGGGTTCACTTAGGCATACAGGTGCTGAAGTGCACACATTACTGGGTTCACTCAGGCATACAGATGCTGTAAGGTTCACATTACAGGGTTCACTTAGGCATACTGGTGCACCCCTTAGGCATACAGGTGCTGAGGTGCACACATTACTTTGTTCACCTAGGCATACAGGTGCTGAGGTGCACACATTACTGGGTTCACCTAGGCATACAGGTGCTGATGTGCACACATTACTGGGTTCACCTAGGCATTCGGGTGCAGAAGGGCACACATTACTGGCTTCACTTAGGCATACAGGTGCTGAGGTGCACACATTACTGGGTTCACCTAGGCATACAGGTGCTGAGGTGCACACATTACTGGGTTCACCTAGGCATATGGGTGCTGAAGGGCACACATTACTGGGTTCACTTAGGCATACAGGTGCTGAAGTGCACACATTACTGGGTTCACTCAGGCATACAGATGCTGTACGGTTCACATTACAGGGTTCACTTAGGCATACTGGTGCACCCCTTAGGCATACAGGTGCTGAGGTGCACACATTACTTTGTTCACCTAGGCATACAGGTGCTGAGGTGCACACATTACTGGGTTCACCTAGGCATACAGGTGCTGATGTGCACACATTACTGGGTTCACCTAGGCATTCGGGTGCTGAAGGGCACACATTACTGGCTTCACTTAGGCATACAGGTGCTGAGGTGTACACATTGCTGGGTTCACCTAGGCATATGGGTGCTGAAGGGCACACATTACTGGGGTCACTTAGGCATACGGATGCTGAAGGGCACACATTACTGGCTTCACTTAGGCATACAGGTGCTGAGGTGTACACATTGCTGGGTTCACACAGATGCTGTAAGGTTCACATTACAGGGTTCACTTAGGCATGCAGGTGCACCCCTTAGGCATACAGGTGCTGAGGTGCACACATTACTGGGTTCACCTAGGCATACAGGTGCTGAGGTGCACACATTACTGGGTTCACCTAGGCATATGTGTGCTGAAGGGCACACATTACTGGGTTCACTTACGCATACAGGTGCTGACGTGCACACATTACTGGGTTCACTCAGGCATACAGATGCTGTAAGGTTCACATTACAGGGTTCACTTAGGCATACTGGTGCACCCCTTAGGCATACAGGTGCTGAGGTGCACACATTACTTTGTTCACCTAGGCATACAGGTGCTGAGGTGCACACAATACTGGGTTCACCTAGGCATACAGGTGCTGATGTGCACACATTACTGGGTTCACCTAGGCATTCGGGTGCAGAAGGGCACACATTACTGGCTTCACTTAGGCATACAGGTGCTGAGGTGCACACATTACTGGGTTCACCTAGGCATACAGGTGCTGAGGTGCACACATTACTGGGTTCACCTAGGCATATGGGTGCTGAAGGGCACACATTACTGGGTTCACTTAGGCATACAGGTGCTGAAGTGCACACATTACTGGGTTCACTCAGGCATACAGATGCTGTAAGGTTCACATTACAGGGTTCACTTAGGCATACTGGTGCACCCCTTAGGCATACAGGTGCTGAGGTGCACACATTACTTTGTTCACCTAGGCATACAGGTGCTGAGGTGCACACATTACTGGGTTCACCTAGGCATACAGGTGCTGATGTGCACACATTACTGGGTTCACCTAGGCATTCGGGTGCTGAAGGGCACACATTACTGGCTTCACTTAGGCATACAGGTGCTGAGGTGTACACATTGCTGGGTTCACTTAGGCATACAGATGCTGTAAGGTTCACATTACAGGGTTCACTTAGGCATACAGGTGCACCCCTTAGGCATACAGGTGCTGAGGTGCACACATTACTGGGTTCACCTAGGCATACGGGTGCTGAAGGGCACACATTACTGGGTTCACTTAGGCATACAGGTGCTGAAGTGCACACATTACTGGGTTCACTCAGGCATACAGATGCTGTAAGGTTCACATTACAGGGTTCACTTAGGCATACAGGTGCACCCCTTAGGCATACAGGTGCTGAGGTGCACACATTACTGGGTTCACCTAGGCATACAGGTGCTGAGGTACACCCATTACTGGGTTCACCTAGGCATACGGGAGCTGAAGGGCACACATTACTGGGTTCACTTAGGCATACAGGTGCTGATGTGCACACATTGCTGGGTTCACGTAGGCATACAGGTGCTGAGGGGAACACATTACTGGGTTCACTTGGGCATACAGATGCTGTAAGGTTCACATTACAGGGTTCACTTAGGCATACATATGCTTTAAGGTTCACATTACAGGGTTCACTTAGGCATACAGGTGCTGAGGGGCACACATTACTGGGTTCACTTAGGCATACAGGTACTGAAGTGCAAACATTGCTGGGTTCACTTACGTATACAGGTGCTGAAGTGCACACATTAGAGGGTTCATTTAGACATACAGGTGCTGTAAGGTTCACATTACTGGGTTCACTTAGGCATACAGGCGCTGTAAGGTTCACATTACGGGGTTCACTTAGGCATACAGGTACTGTAAGGTTCACATTACAGGGTTCACTTAGGCATACAGGTGCTGAGGTGCACACATTACTGGGTTCACCTAGGCATACAGGTGCTGAGGTGCACACATTACTGGGTTCACCTAGGCATACGGGTGCTGAAGGGCACACATTACTGGGTTCACTTAGGCATACAGGTGCTGAGGTGCACACAATGCTGGGTTCACTTAGGCATACAGGTGCTGAAGTGCACACATTACAGGGTTCACTTAGACATACAGGCGATGTAAGGTTCACATTACTGGGTTCACCTAGGCATACAGGTGCTGATGTGCACACATTACTGGGTTCACCTAGGCATTCGGGTGCTGAAGGGCACACATTACTGGCTTCACTTAGGCATACAGGTGCTGAGGTGTACACATTGCTGGGTTCACTTAGGAATACAGATGCTGTAAGGTTCACATTACAGGGTTCACTTAGGCATACAGGTGCACCCCTTAGGCATACAGGTGCTGAGGTGCACACATTACTGGGTTCACCTAGGCATACGGGTGCTGAAGGGCGCACATTACTGGGTTCACTTAGGCATACAGGTGCTGAAGTGCACACATTACTGGGTTCACTTAGACATACATATGCTTTAAGGTTCACATTACAGGGTTCACTTAGGCATACATATGCTTTAAGGTTCACATTACAGGGTTCACTTAGGCATACAGGTGCTGAGGGGCACACATTACAGGGTTCACTTAGGCATACATATGCTTTAAGGTTCACATTACAGGGTTCACTTAGGCATACAGGTGCTGAGGGGCACACATTACTGGGTTCACTTAGGCATACAGGTACTGAAGTGCAAACATTGCTGAGTTCACTTACGTATACAGGTGCTGAAGTGCACACATTAGAGGGTTCATTTAGACATACAGGTGCTGTAAGGTTCACATTACTGGGTTCACTTAGGCATACAGGCGCTGTAAGGTTCACATTACAGGGTTCACTTAGGCATACAGGTGCTGAGGTGCACACATTACTGGGTTCACCTAGGCATACAGGTGCTGAGGTGCACACATTACTGGGTTCACCTAGGCATACGGGTGCTGAAGGGCACACATTACTGGGTTCACTTAGGCATACAGGTGCTGAGGTGCACACAATGCTGAGTTCACTTAGGCATACAGGCGCTGTAAGGTTCACATTACAGGGTTCACTTAGGCATACAGGTGCTGAGGTGCACACATTACTGGGTTCACCTAGGCATACAGGTGCTGAGGTGCACACATTACTGGGTTCACCTAGGCATACGGGTGCTGAAGGGCACACATTACAGGGTTCACTTAGGCATACATATGTTTTAAGGTTCACATTACAGGGTTCACTTAGGCATACAGGTGCTGAGGGGCACACATTACTGGGTTCACTTAGGCATACAGGTACTGAAGTGCAAACATTGCTGGGTTCACTTATGTATACAGGTGCTGAAGTGCACACATTAGAGGGTTCATTTAGACATACAGGTGCTGTAAGGTTCACATTACTGGGTTCACTTAGGCATACAGGCGCTGTAAGGTTCACATTACTGGGTTCACTTAGGCATACAGGTACTGTAAGGTTCACATTACAGGGTTCACTTAGGCATACAGGTGCTGAGGTGCACACAGTACTGGGTTCACCTAGGCATACGGGTGCTGAAGGGCACACATTACTGGGTTCACTTAGGCATACAGGTGCTGAGGTGCACACAATGCTGGGTTCACTTAGGCATACAGGTGCTGAAGTGCACACATTACAGGGTTCACTTAGACATACAGGCGATGTAAGGTTCACATTACTGGGTTCACCTAGGCATACAGGTGCTGATGTGCACACATTACTGGGTTCACCTAGGCATTCGGGTGCTGAAGGGCACACATTACTGGCTTCACTTAGGCATACAGGTGCTGAGGTGTACACATTGCTGGGTTCACTTAGGCATACAGATGCTGTAAGGTTCACATTACAGGGTTCACTTAGGCATACAGGTGCACCCCTTAGGCATACAGGTGCTGAGGTGCACACATTACTGGGTTCACCTAGGCATACGGGTGCTGAAGGGCACACATTACTGGGTTCACTTAGGCATACAGGTGCTGAAGTGCACACATTACTGGGTTCACTCAGGCATACAGGTACTGTAAGGTTCACATTACAGGGTTCACTTAGGCATACAGGTGCTGAGGTGCACACATTACTGGGTTCACCTAGGCATACAGGTGCTGAGGTGCACACATTACTGGGTTCACCTAGGCATACGGGTGCTGAAGGGCACACATTACTGGGTTCACTTAGGCATACAGGTGCTGAGGTGCACACAATGCTGGGTTCACTTAGGCATACAGGTGCTGAAGTGCACACATTACAGGGTTCACTTAGACATACAGGCGATGTAAGGTTCACATTACTGGGTTCACCTAGGCATACAGGTGCTGATGTGCACACATTACTGGGTTCACCTAGGCATTCGGGTGCTGAAGGGCACACATTACTGGCTTCACTTAGGCATACAGGTGCTGAAGTGCACACATTACTGGGTTCACTCAGGCATACAGATGCTGTAAGGTTCACATTACAGGGTTCACTTAGGCATACAGGTGCACCCCTTAGGCATACAGGTGCTGAGGTGCACACATTACTGGGTTCACCTAGGCATACGGGTGCTGAAGGGCACACATTACTGGGTTCACTTAGGCATACAGGTGCTGAAGTGCACACATTACTGGGTTCACTCAGGCATACAGATGCTGTAAGGTTCACATTACAGGGTTCACTTAGGCATACAGGTGCACCCCTTAGGCATACAGGTGCTGAGGTGCACACATTACTGGGTTCACCTAGGCATACAGGTGCTGAGGTGCACACATTACTGGGTTCACCTAGGCATACGGGGGCTGAAGGGCACACATTACTGGGTTCACCTAGGCATACGGGAGCTGAAGGGCACACATTACTGGGTTCACTTAGGCATACAGGTGCTGATGTGCACACATTGCTGGGTTCACATAGGCATACAGGTGCTGAGGGGCACACATTACTGGGTTCACTTAGGCATACAGGTACTGAAGTGCAAACATTGCTGGGTTCACTTACGTATACAGGTGCTGAAGTGCACACATTAGAGGGTTCACTTAGGCATACAGGTGCTGAAGTGCACACATTACTGGGTTCACTCAGGCATACAGATGCTGTAAGGTTCACATTACAGGGTTCACTTAGGCATACTGGTGCACCCCTTAGGCATACAGGTGCTGAGGTGCACACATTACTTTGTTCACCTAGGCATACAGGTGCTGAGGTGCACACATTACTGGGTTCACCTAGGCATACAGGTGCTGATGTGCACACATTACTGGGTTCACCTAGGCATTCGGGTGCTGAAGGGCACACATTACTGGCTTCACTTAGGCATACAGGTGCTGAGGTGCACACATTGCTGGGTTCACTTAGGCATACAGATGCTGTAAGGTTCACATTACAGGGTTCACTTAGGCATACAGGTGCACCCCTTAGGCATACAGGTGCTGAGGTGCACACATTACTGGGTTCACCTGGGCATACGGGTGGTGAAGGGCACACATTACTGGGTTCACTTAGGCATACAGGTGCTGAAGTGCACACATTACTGGGTTCACTCAGGCATACAGATGCTGTAAGGTTCACATTACAGGGTTCACTTAGGCATACAGGTGCACCCCTTAGGCATACAGGTGCTGAGGTGCACACATTACTGGGTTCACCTAGGCATACAGGTGCTGAGGTGCACACATTACTGGGTTCACCTAGTCATACGGGGGCTGAAGGGCACACATTACTGGGTTCACTTAGACATACAGGTGCTGTAAGGTTCACATTACAGGGTTCACTTAGGCATACAGGTGCTGAGGTGCACACATTACTGGGTTCACCTAGGCATACAGGTGCTGAGGTACACCCATTACTGGGTTCACCTAGGCATACGGGAGCTGAAGGGTACACATTACTGGGTTCACTTAGGCATACAGGTGCTGATGTGCACACATTGCTGGGTTCACGTAGGCATACAGGTGCTGAGGGGAACACATTACTGGGTTCACTTAGGCATACAGGTACTGAAGTGCAAACATTGCTGGGTTCACTTACGTATACAGGTGCTGAAGTGCACACATTACAGGGTTCATTTAGACATACAGGTGCTGTAAGGTTCACATTACTGGGTTCACTTAGGCATACAGCCGCTGTAAGGTTCACATTACGGGGTTCACTTAGGCATACAGGTACTGTAAGGTTCACATTACAGGGTTCACTTAGGCATACAGGTGCTGAGGTGCACACATTACTGGGTTCACCTAGGCATACAGGTGCTGAGGTGCACACATTACTGGGTTCACCTAGGCATACGGGTGCTGAAGGGCACACATTACTGGGTTCACTTAGGCATACAGGTGCTGAGGTGCACACAATGCTGGGTTCACTTAGGCATACAGGTGCTGAAGTGCACACATTACAGGGTTCACTTAGACATACAGGCGATGTAAGGTTCACATTACTGGGTTCACCTAGGCATACAGGTGCTGATGTGCACACATTACTAGGTTCACCTAGGCATTCGGGTGCTGAAGGGCACACATTACTGGCTTCACTTAGGCATACAGGTGCTGAGGTGTACACATTGCTGGGTTCACTTAGGCATACAGATGCTGTAAGGTTCACATTACAGGGTTCACTTAGGCATACAGGTGCACCCCTTAGGCATACAGGTGCTGAGGTGCACACATTACTGGGTTCACCTAGGCATACGGGTGCTGAAGGGCACACATTACTGGGTTCACTTAGGCATATAGGTGCTGAAGTGCACACATTACTGGGTTCACTCAGGCATACAGATGCTGTAAGGTTCACATTACAGGGTTCACTTAGGCATACAGGTGCACCCCTTAGGCATACAGGTGCTGAGGTGCACACATTACTGGGTTCACCTAGGCATACAGGTGCTGAGGTGCACACATTACTGGGTTCACCTAGGCATACGGGGGCTGAAGGGCACACATTACTGGGTTCACTTAGACATACAGGTGCTGTAAGGTTCACATTACAGGGTTCACTTAGGCATACAGGTGCTGAGGTGCACACATTACTGGGTTCACCTAGGCATACAGGTGCTGAGGTACACCCATTACTGGGTTCACCTAGGCATACGGGAGCTGAAGGGCACACATTACAGGGTTCACTTAGGCATACAGGTGCTGAGGTGCACACATTACTGGGTTCACCTAGGCATACAGGTGCTGAGGTACACCCATTACTGGGTTCACCTAGGCATACGGGAGCTGAAGGGCACACATTACTGGGTTCACTTAGGCATACAGGTGCTGAGGTGCACACATTACTGGGTTCACCTAGGCATACAGGTGCTGAGGGGAACACATTACTGGGTTCACTTGGGCATACAGATGCTGTAAGGTTCACATTACAGGGTTCACTTAGGCATACATATGCTTTAAGGTTCACATTACAGGGTTCACTTAGGCATACAGGTGCTGAGGGGCACACATTACAGGGTTCACTTAGGCATACATATGCTTTAAGGTTCACATTACAGGGTTCACTTAGGCATACAGGTGCTGAGGGGCACACATTACTGGGTTCACTTAGGCATACAGGTACTGAAGTGCAAACATTGCTGGGTTCACTTACGTATACAGGTGCTGAAGTGCACACATTAGAGGGTTCATTTAGACATACAGGTGCTGTAAGGTTCACATTACTGGGTTCACTTAGGCATACAGGCGCTGTAAGGTTCACATTACGGGGTTCACTTAGGCATACAGGTACTGTAAGGTTCACATTACAGGGTTCACTTAGGCATACAGGTGCTGAGGTGCACACATTACTGGGTTCACCTAGGCATACAGGTGCTGAGGTGCACACATTACTGGGTTCACCTAGGCATACGGGTGCTGAAGGGCACACATTACTGGGTTCACTTAGGCATACAGGTGCTGAGGTGCACACAATGCTGGGTTCACTTAGGCATACAGGTGCTGAAATGCAAACATTACAGGGTTCACTAAGACATACAGGCGATGTAAGGTTCACATTACTGGGTTCACCTAGGCATACAGGTGCTGATGTGCACACATTACTGGGTTCACCTAGGCATTCGGGTGCTGAAGGGCACACATTACTGGCTTCACTTAGGCATACAGGTGCTGAGGTGTACACATTGCTGGGTTCACTTAGGCATACAGATGCTGTAAGGTTCACATTACAGGGTTCACTTAGGCATACAGGTGCACCCCTTAGGCATACAGGTGCTGAGGTGCACACATTACTGGGTTCACCTAGGCATACGGGTGCTGAAGTGCACACATTACTGGGTTCACTTAGGCATACAGGTGCTGAAGTGCACACATTACTGGGTTCACTTAGACATACAGGTGCTGTAAGGTTCACATTACAGGGTTCACTTAGGCATACAGGTGCTGAGGTGCACACATTACTGGGTTCACCTAGGCATACAGGTGCTGAGGTACACCCATTACTGGGTTCACCTAGGCATACGGGAGCTGAAGGGCACACATTACTGGGTTCACTTAGGCATACAGGTGCTGATGTGCACACATTGCTGGGTTCACGTAGGCATACAGGTGCTGAGGGTAACACATTACTGGGTTCACTTGGGCATACAGATGCTGTAAGGTTCACATTACAGGGTTCACTTAGGCATACATATGCTTTAAGGTTCACATTACAGGGTTCACTTAGGCATACAGGTGCTGAGGGGCACACATTACTGGGTTCACTTAGGCATACAGGTACTGAAGTGCAAACATTGCTGAGTTCACTTACGTATACAGGTGCTGAAGTGCACACATTAGAGGGTTCATTTAGACATACAGGTGCTGTAAGGTTCACATTACTGGGTTCACTTAGGCATACAGGCGCTGTAAGGTTCACATTACGGGGTTCACTTAGGCATACAGGTACTGTAAGGTTCACATTACAGGGTTCACTTAGGCATACAGGTGCTGAGGTGCACACATTACTGGGTTCACCTAGGCATACGGGTGCTGAGGTGCACACATTACTGGGTTCACCTAGGCATACGGGTGCTGAAGGGCACACATTACTGGGTTCACTTAGGCATACAGGTGCTGAGGTGCACACAATGCTGAGTTCACTTAGGCATACAGGTGCTGAAGTGCACACATTACAGGGTTCACTTAGGCATACATATGTTTTAAGGTTCACATTACAGGGTTCACTTAGGCATACAGGTGCTGAGGGGCACACATTACTGGTTCACTTAGGCATACAGGTACTGAAGTGCAAACATTGCTGGGTTCACTTACGTATACAGGTGCTGAAGTGCACACATTAGAGGGTTCATTTAGACATACAGGTGCTGTAAGGTTCACATTACTGGGTTCACTTAGGCATACAGGCGCTGTAAGGTTCACATTACTGGGTTCACTTAGGCATACAGGTACTGTAAGGTTCACATTACAGGGTTCACTTAGGCATACAGGTGCTGAGGTGCACACATTACTGGGTTCACCTAGGCATACAGGTGCTGAGGTGCACACATTACTGGGTTCACCTAGGCATACGGGTGCTGAAGGGCACACATTACTGGGTTCACTTAGGCATACAGGTGCTGAGGTGCACACAATGCTGGGTTCACTTAGGCATACAGGTGCTGAAGTGCACACATTACAGGGTTCACTTAGACATACAGGCGATGTAAGGTTCACATTACTGGGTTCACCTAGGCATACAGGTGCTGATGTGCACACATTACTGGGTTCACCTAGGCATTCGGGTGCTGAAGGGCACATATTACTGGCTTCACTTAGGCATACAGGTGCTGAGGTGTACACATTGCTGGGTTCACTTAGGCATACAGATGCTGTAAGGTTCACATTACAGGGTTCACTTAGACATACAGGTGCACCCCTTAGGCATACAGGTGCTGAGGTGCACACATTACTGGGTTCACCTAGGCATACGGGTGCTGAAGGGCACACATTACTGGGTTCACTTAGGCATACAGGTGCTGAAGTGCACACATTACTGGGTTCACTCAGGCATACAGGTACTGTAAGGTTCACATTACAGGGTTCACTTAGGCATACAGGTGCTGAGGTGCACACATTACTGGGTTCACCTAGGCATACAGGTGCTGAGGTGCACACATTACTGGGTTCACCTAGGCATACGGGTGCTGAAGGGCACACATTACTGGGTTCACTTAGGCATACAGGTGCTGAGGTGCACACAATGCTGGGTTCACTTAGGCATACAGGTGCTGAAGTGCACACATTACAGGGTTCACTTAGACATACAGGCGATGTAAGGTTCACATTACTGGGTTCACCTAGGCATACAGGTGCTGATGTGCACACATTACTGGATTCACCTAGGCATTCGGGTGCTGAAGGGCACACATTACTGGCTTCACTTAGACATACAGGTGCTGTAAGGTTCACATTACAGGGTTCACTTAGGCATACAGGTGCTGAGGTGCACACATTACTGGGTTCACCTAGGCATACAGGTGCTGAGGTACACCCATTACTGGGTTCACCTAGGCATACGGGAGCTGAAGGGCACACATTACTGGGTTCACTTAGGCATACAGGTGCTGATGTGCACACATTACTGGGTTCACTTAGGCATACAGGTGCTGAGGTGCACACAATGCTGGGTTCACTTAGGCATACAGGTGCTGAAGTGCACACATTACAGGGTTCACTTAGACATACAGGCGATGTAAGGTTCACATTACTGGGTTCACCTAGGCATACAGGTGCTGATGTGCACACATTACTGGGTTCACCTAGGCATTCGGGTGCTGAAGGGCACACATTACTGGCTTCACTTAGGCATACAGGTGCTGAGGTGTACACATTGCTGGGTTCACTTAGGCATACAGATGCTGTAAGGTTCACATTACAGGGTTCACTTAGGCATACAGGTGCACCCCTTAGGCATACAGGTGCTGAGGTGCACACATTACCGGGTTCACCTAGGCATACGGGTGCTGAAGGGCACACATTACTGGGTTCGCTTAGGCATACAGGTGCTGAAGTGCACACATTACTGGGTTCACTCAGGCATACAGATGCTGTAAGGTTCACATTACAGGGTTCACTTAGGCATACAGGTGCACCCCTTAGGCATACAGGTGCTGAGGTGCACACATTACTGGGTTCACCTAGGCATACAGGTGCTGAGGTGCACACATTACTGGGTTCACCTAGGCATACGGGAGCTGAAGGGCACACATTACTGGGTTCACTTAGGCATACAGGTGCTGATGTGCACACATTGCTGGGTTCACATAGGCATACAGGTGCTGAGGGGCACACATTACTGGGTTCACTTAGGCATACAGGTACTGAAGTGCAAACATTGCTGGGTTCACTTACGTATACAAGTGCTGAAGTGCACACATTACAGGGTTCACTTAGGTATACATATGCTTTAAGGTTCACATTACAGGGTTCACTTAGGCATACAGGTGCTGAGGGGCACACATTACTGGGTTCACTTAGGCATACATGTACTGAAGTGCAAACATTGCTGGGTTCACTTACGTATACAGGTGCTGAAGTGCACACATTAGAGGGTTCACTTAGGCATACAGGTGCTGAAGTGCACACATTACTGGGTTCACTCAGGCATACAGATGCTGTAAGGTTCACATTACAGGGTTCACTTAGGCATACTGGTGCACCCCTTAGGCATACAGGTGCTGAGGTGCACACATTACTTTGTTCACCTAGGCATACAGGTGCTGAGGTGCACACATTACTGGGTTCACCTAGGCATACAGGTGCTGATGTGCACACATTACTGGGTTCACCTAGGCATTTGGGTGCTGAAGGGCACACATTACTGGCTTCACTTAGGCATACAGGTGCTGAGGTGTACACATTGCTGGGCTCACTTAGGCATACAGATGCTGTAAGGTTCACATTATAGGGTTCACTTAGGCATACAGGTGCACCCCTTAGGCATACAGGTGCTGAGGTGCACACATTACTGGGTTCACCTGGGCATACGGGTGGTGAAGGGCACACATTACTGGGTTCACTTAGGCATACAGGTGCTGAAGTGCACACATTACTGGGTTCACTCAGGCATACAGATGCTGTAAGGTTCACATTACAGGGTTCACTTAGACATACAGGTGCACCCCTTAGGCATACAGGTGCTGAGGTGCACACATTACTGGGTTCACCTAGGCATACAGGTGCTGAGGTGCACACATTACTGGGTTCACCTAGGCATACGGGGGCTGAAGGGCACACATTACTGGGTTCACTTAGACATACAGGTGCTGTAAGGTTCACATTACAGGGTTCACTTAGGCATACAGGTGCTGAGGTGCACACATTACTGGGTTCACCTAGGCATACAGGTGCTGAGGTACACCCATTACTGGGTTCACCTAGGCATACGGGAGCTGAAGGGCACACATTACTGGGTTCACTTAGGCATACAGGTGCTGATGTGCACACATTGCTGGGTTCACGTAGGCATACAGGTGCTGAGGGGAACACATTACTGGGTACACTTGGGCATACAGATGCTGAGGGGAACACATTACTGGGTTCACTTAGGCATACAGATGCTGTAAGGTTCACATTACAGGGTTCACTTAGGCATACATATGCTTTAATGTTCACATTACAGGGTTCACTTAGGCATACAGGTGCTGAGGGGCACACATTACTGGGTTCACTTAGGCATACAGGTACTGAAGTGCAAATATTGCTGGGTTCACTTACGTATACAGGTGCTGAAGTGCACACATTAGAGGGTTCATTTAGACATACAGGTGCTGTAAGGTTCACATTACTGGGTTCACTTAGGCATACAGGCGCTGTAAGGTTCACATTACGGGGTTCACTTAGGCATACAGGTACTGTAAGGTTCACATTACAGGGTTCACTTAGGCATACAGGTGCTGAGGTGCACACATTACTGGGTTCACCTAGGCATACAGGTGCTGAGGTGCACACATTACTGGGTTCACCTAGGCATACGGGTGCTGAAGGGCACACATTACTGGGTTCACTTAGGCATACAGGTGCTGAGGTGCACACAATGCTGGGTTCACTTAGGCATACAGGTGCTGAAGTGCACACATTACAGGGTTCACTTAGGCATACATATGCTTTAAGGTTCACATTACAGGGTTCACTTAGGCATACAGGTGCTGAGGGGCACACATTACTGGGTTCACTTAGGCATACAGGTACTGAAGTGCAAACATTGCTGGGTTCACTTACGTATACAGGTGCTGAAGTGCACACATTAGAGGGTTCATTTAGGCATACAGGCGCTGTAAGGTTCACATTACTGGGTTCACTTAGGCATACAGGTACTGTAAGGTTCACATTACAGGGTTCACTTAGGCATACAGGTGCTGAGGTGCACACATTACTGGGTTCACCTAGGCATACAGGTGCTGAGGTGCACACATTACTGGGTTCACCTAGGCATACGGGTGCTGAAGGGCACACATTACTGGGTTCACTTAGGCATACAGGTGCTGAGGTGCACACAATGCTGGGTTCACTTAGGCATACAGGTGCTGAAGTGCACACATTACAGGGTTCACTTAGACATACAGGCGATGTAAGGTTCACATTACTGGGTTCACCTAGGCATACAGGTGCTGATGTGCACACATTACTGGGTTCACCTAGGCATTCGGGTGCTGAAGGGCACACATTACTGGCTTCACTTAGACATACAGGTGCTGTAAGGTTCACATTACAGGGTTCACTTAGGCATACAGATGCTGTAAGGTTCACATTACAGGGTTCACTTAGGCATACAGGTGCACCCCTTAGGCATACAGGTGCTGAGGTGCACACATTACTGGGTTCACCTAGGCATACGGGTGCTGAAGGGCACACATTACTGGGTTCACTTAGGCATATAGGTGCTGAAGTGCACACATTACTGGGTTCACTCAGGCATACAGATGCTGTAAGGTTCACATTACAGGGTTCACTTAGGCATACAGGTGCACCCCTTAGGCATACAGGTGCTGAGGTGCACACATTACTGGGTTCACCTAGGCATACAAGTGCTGAGGTGCACACATTACTGGGTTCACCTAGGCATACGGGGGCTGAAGGGCACACATTACTGGGTTCACTTAGACATACAGGTGCTGTAAGGTTCACATTACAGGGTTCACTTAGGCATACAGGTGCTGAGGTGCACACATTACTGGGTTCACCTAGGCATACAGGTGCTGAGGTACACCCATTACTGGGTTCACCTAGGCATACGGGAGCTGAAGGGCACACATTACTGGGTTCACTTAGGCATACAGGTGCTGATGTGCACACATTGCTGGGTTCACGTAGGCATACAGGTGCTGAGGGGAACACATTACTGGGTTCACTTGGGCATACAGATGCTGTAAGGTTCACATTACAGGGTTCACTTAGGCATACAGGCGCTGAGGGGCACACATTACAGGGTTCACTTAGGCATACATATGCTTTAAGGTTCACATTACAGGGTTCACTTAGGCATACAGGTGCTGAGGGGCACACATTACAGGGTTCACTTAGGCATACATATGCTTTAAGGTTCACATTACAGGGTTCACTTAGGCATACAGGTGCTGAGGGGCACACATTACTGGGTTCACTTAGGCATACAGGTACTGAAGTGCAAACATTGCTGGGTTCACTTACGTATACAGGTGCTGAAGTGCACACATTAGAGGGTTCATTTAGACATACAGGTGCTGTAAGGTTCACATTACTGGGTTCACTTAGGCATACAGGCGCTGTAAGGTTCACATTACTGGGTTCACTTAGGCATACAGGTACTGTAAGGTTCACATTACAGGGTTCACTTAGGCATACAGGTGCTGAGGTGCACACATTACTGGGTTCACCTAGGCATACAGGTGCTGAGGTGCACACATTACTGGGTTCACCTAGGCATACGGGTGCTGAAGGGCACACATTACTGGGTTCACTTAGGCATACAGGTGCTGAGGTGCACACAATGCTGGGTTCACTTAGGCATACAGGTGCTGAAGTGCACACATTACAGGGTTCACTTAGACATACAGGCGATGTAAGGTTCACATTACTGGGTTCACCTAGGCATACAGGTGCTGATGTGCACACATTACTGGGTTCACCTAGGCATTCGGGTGCTGAAGGGCACACATTACTGGCTTCACTTAGGCATACAGGTGCTGAGGTGTACACATTGCTGGGTTCACTTAGGCATACAGATGCTGTAAGGTTCACATTACAGGGTTCACTTAGGCATACAGGTGCACCCCTTAGGCATACAGGTGCTGAGGTGCACACATTACTGGGTTCACCTAGGCATACGGGTGCTGAAGGGCACACATTACTGGGTTCACTTAGGCATACAGGTGCTGAAGTGCACACATTACTGGGTTCACTCAGGCATACAGATGCTGTAAGGTTCACATTACAGGGTTCACTTAGGCATACAGGTGCACCCCTTAGGCATACAGGTGCTGAGGTGCACACATAACTGGGTTCACCTAGGCATACAGGTGCTGAGGTGCACACATTACTGGGTTCACCTAGGCATACGGGGGCTGAAGGGCACACATTACTGGGTTCACCTAGGCATACGGGAGCTGAAGGGCACACATTACTGGGTTCACTTAGGCATACAGGTGCTGATGTGCACACATTGCTGGGTTCACGTAGGCATACAGGTGCTGAGGGGAACACATTACTGGGTTCACTTGGGCATACAGATGCTGTAAGGTTCACATTACAGGGTTCACTTAGGCATACATATGCTTTAAGGTTCACATTACTGGGTTCACTTATGCATACAGGTGCTGAGGGGCACACATTACTGGGTTCACTTAGGCATACAGGTACTGAAGTGCAAACATTGCTGGGTTCACTTACGTATACAGGTGCTGAAGTGCACACATTATAGGGTTCACTTAGGCATACATATGCTTTAAGGTTCACATTACAGGGTTCACTTAGGCATACAGGTGCTGAGGGGCACACATTACTGGGTTCACTTAGGCATACAGGTACTGAAGTGCAAACATTGCTGGGTTCACTTACGTATACAGGTGCTGAAGTGCACACATAAGAGGGTTCATTTAGACCATGGGTGCACAACATACGGCCCGCGGGCCAGTTGCGGCCCGCCATGCCCTTTTGACCGGCCCGCGAGGCACAAAGACTTTCCTAATGGAGGGCGGCCCGCGGCCGCCCTCCATTAGGAAAGTCTTTGTTGTCTTCCGGGCCGGTGAAAACACTGGCCCTCATTGGCTAGCACACACACGCATCACGTCGCTCCTACGAGCCACGTAATGCGTGTGTGCTGCACCAATGGAGGGCCAGCAGCACTACGGCTGGCGTGGCCCATAAGGCTTGATGCCGGAAGGCATTTCAGCCTTGGACCATGCCAGCCGTAGTGCGATTCCAGCTTACCTGCCTGCCTTCCAGCACGTCTCCGGTAAGTGGTCTGTTTGTGTTTGTGTGTCGGGTTTGTTTTGCTTTATGTTTGTGTGTATGAATGTTTGTGTTTTAATGTATTTTGAGTGTATGTTGAGATGCGGGGGTGGGGGGGTGTGTCGGATGTGTTTGAATGTTTGTGTTTTAATGTATTTTGAGTGTATGTTGAGATGCGGGGGTGGGGGGGTGTGTCGGATGTGTTTGAATGTTTGTGTTTTAACGTATTTTGAGTGTATGTTGAGATGCGGGGGTGGGGGTGTGTGTCGGATGTGTTTGAATGTTTGTGTTTTAATGTATTTTGAGTGTATGTTGAGATGCGGGGGTGGGGGGGTGTGTCGGATGTGTTTGAATGTTTGTGTTTTAATGTATTTTGAGTGTATGTTGAGATGCGGGGGTGGGGGGGTGTGTCGGATGTGTTTGAATGTTTGTGTTTTAATGTATTTTGAGTGTATGTTGAGATGCGGGGGTGGGGGGGTGTGTCGGATGTGTTTGAATGTTTGTGTTTTAATGTATTTTGAGTGTATGTTGAGATGCGGGGGTGGGGGGGTGTGTCGGATGTGTTTGAATGTTTGTGTTTTAATGTATTTTGAGTGTATGTTGAGATGCGGGGGTGGGGGGGTGTGTCGGATGTGTTTGAATGTTTGTGTTTTAATGTATTTTGAGTGTATGTTGAGATGCGGGGGTGGGGGGGGTGTGTCGGATGTGTTTGAATGTTTGTGTTTTAATGTATTTTTGAGTGTATGTTGAGATGCGGGGGTGGGGGGGTGTGTCGGATGTGTTTGAATGTTTGTGTTTTAATGTATTTTGAGTGTATGTTGAGATGCGGGGGTGGGGGGGTGTGTCGGATGTGTTTGAATGTTTGTGTTTTAATGTATTTTGAGTGTATGTTGAGATGCGGGGGTGGGGGGGTGTGTCGGATGTGTTTGAATGTTTGTGTTTTAATGTATTTTGAGTGTATGTTGAGATGCGGGGGTGGGGGGGTGTGTCGGATGTGTTTGAATGTTTGTGTTTTAATGTATTTTGAGTGTATGTTGAGATGCGGGGGTGGGGGGGTGTGTCGGATGTGTTTGAATGTTTGTGTTTGAATGTATTTTGAGTGTATGTTGAGGTGGGGGTGTGTGTCGGATGTTTATGAATGTTTGTAGGGGTTTGGATCTGTATGGGTGCTTGTTTGAGAGTTTGCTGATTTGGGGGGGTGGGGGGCTTCGGGTCTGTATGGGTGCATGTTTGTATGTGTGTTGATTTGGGGGGTGGGGGGTTCGGGTCTGTATGGGTGCATGTTTGTGTGTGTGCTGATTTGGGGGGTGGGGGGTTCGGGTCTGTATGGGTGCATGTTTGTGTGTGTGCTGATTTGGGGGGTAGGGGGTTCAGGTCTGTATGGGTGCATGCTTGAGTGTGTTTGGGGCATAGTGTTTGGTTGGGGGTGAGGGGGCCATGGGGCATAGTGTTTGGTTGGGGGTGAGGGGGCCACGGGGCATAGTGTTTGGTTGGGGTTGGGAGCCATGGGGCATAGTGTTTGGTTGGCGGTGAGGGACAGGGGGCATAGTGTTTGGTTGGGGGTCAGGGGGCCATGGGGCATAGTGTTTGGTTGGCGGTGAGGGCCATGGGGCATAGTGTTTGGTTGGGGCTGAGGGGGCCATGGGGCATAGTGTTTGGTTGGGGGTGAGGGGGCCATGGGGCATAGTGTTTGTTTGGGGTTGGGAGCCATGGGGCATAGTGTTTGGTTGGCGGTGAGGGACAGGGGGCATAGTGTTTGGTTGGGGGTGAGGGGGCCATGGGGCATAGTGTTTGGTTGGGGGTGAGGGGGCCATGGGGCATAGTGTTTGGTTGGGGGTGAGGGACAGGGGGCATAGTGTTTGGTTGGGGGGTGAGGGACAGGGGGTATAGTGTTTGGTGGGGCCCATGGGGCATAGTGTTTGGTTGGGGGTGAGGGGCCCATGGGGCATAGTGTTTGGTTGGGGGTGAGGGGCCCATGGGGCATAGTGTTTGGTTGGGGGTGAGGGGCCCATGGGGCATAGTGTTTGGTTGGGGGTGAGGGGCCCATGGGGCATAGTGTTGCACTCCAAGAGTGAATTCAATAATAAAGCTAAAACAGGCACAGTTAGGAGATGTACATCCTTTGCTTTTTTGAGGAAACCTGACTCAACGAAGGCCATACTCCTCTTGGGTAACCCAAACAACAAACTATAGCAGTCCAAAATAACGGAATGTCCAATCAAGGGTCAATAAAATATATATAATTTAATTAAACAGACGATATACAATAATTAAGTCAAAATAAATGATAGCAATGGAAAATGTGTAGTACAAAATGTAAGTTTGAAATGCAATAAAAATCGTTACCCCTCAAAAACATATCTTTTTCCATGTGTTTAATACAAATTGGGGGTTGAAAAAGCCTCCTGACATGTCCCGCCTACCGCCCCGCCCACTTTTACTTTTCGGCCCACTATAGCCCTCATGTAAGGTACTTTCGGCCCTCTGTCAAAATCAGTTGTGCACCCCTGATTTAGACATACAGGTGCTGTAAGGTTCACATTACTGGGTTCACTTAGGCATACAGGCGCTGTAAGGTTCACATTACGGGGTTCACTTAGGCATACAGGTACTGTAAGGTTCACATTACAGGGTTCACTTAGGCATACAGGTGCTGAGGTGCACACATTACTGGGTTCACCTAGGCATACAGGTGCTGAGGTGCACACATTACTGGGTTCACCTAGGCATACGGGTGCTGAAGGGCACACATTACTGGGTTCACTTAGGCATACAGGTGCTGAGGTGCACACAATGCTGGGTTCACTTAGGCATACAGGTGCTGAAGTGCACACATTACAGGGTTCACTTAGGCATACAGATGCTGTAAGGTTCACATTACAGGGTTCACTTAGGCATACAGGTGCTGAGGGGCACACATTACTGGGTTCACCTAGGCATACAGGTGCTGAGGTGCACACATTACTGGGTTCACCTAGGCATACGGGTGCTGAAGGGCACACATTACTGGGTTCACTTAGGCATACAGGTGCTGAGGTGCACACAATGCTGGGTTCACTTAGGCATACAGGTGCTGAAGTGCACACATTACAGGGTTCACTTAGGTATACATATGCTTTAAGGTTCACATTACAGGGTTCACTTAGGCATACAGGTGCTGAGGGGCACACATTACTGGGTTCACTTAGGCATACAGGTACTGAAGTGCAAACATTGCTGGGTTCACTTACGTATACAGGTGCTGAAGTGCACACATTAGAGGGTTCATTTAGACATACAGGTGCTGTAAGGTTCACATTACTGGGTTCACTTAGGCATACAGGTACTGTAAGGTTCACATTACAGGGTTCACTTAGGCATACAGGTACTGTAAGGTTCACATTACAAGGTTCACTTAGGCATACAGGTGCTGAGGTGCACACATTACTGGGTTCACCTAGGCATACAGGTGCTGAGGTGCACACATTACTGGGTTCACCTAGGCATACGGGTGCTGAAGGGCACACATTACTGGGTTCACTTAGGCATACAGGTGCTGAGGTGCACACAATGCTGGGTTCACTTAGGCATACAGGTGCTGAAGTGCACACATTACAGGGTTCACTTAGACATACAGGCGATGTAAGGTTCACATTACTGGGTTCACTTCGTCATACAGGTGCTGAAGTGCACACATTACAGGGTTCACTTAGGCATACAGATGCTGAGGGGCACACATTACTGGGTTCACTTAGGCATACAGGTACTGAAGTGCAAACATTGCTGGGTTCACTTACGTATACAGGTGCTGAAGTGCACACATTAGAGGGTTCATTTAGACATACAGGTGCTGTAAGGTTCACATTACTGGGTTCACTTAGGCATACAGGCGCTGTAAGGTTCACATTACGGGGTTCACTTAGGCATACAGGTACTGTAAGGTTCACATTACAGGGTTCACTTAGGCATACAGGTGCTGAGGTGCACACATTACTGGGTTCACCTAGGCATACAGGTGCTGAGGTGCACACATTACTGGGTTCACCTAGGCATACGGGTGCTGAAGGGCACACATTACTGGGTTCACTTAGGCATACAGGTGCTGAGGTGCACACAATGCTGGGTTCACTTAGGCATACAGGTGCTGAAGTGCACACATTACAGGGTTCACTTAGGCATACATATGCTTTAAGGTTCACATTACAGGGTTCACTTAGGCATACAGGTGCTGAGGGGCACACATTACTGGGTTCACTTAGGCATACAGGTACTGAAGTGCAAACATTGCTGGGTTCACTTACGTATACAGGTGCTGAAGTGCACAAATTAGAGGGTTCATTTAGACATACAGGCGCTGTAAGGTTCACATTACTGGGTTCACTTAGGCATACAGGTACTGTAAGGTTCACATTACAGGGTTCACTTAGGCATACAGGTGCTGAGGTGCACACATTACTGGGTTCACCTAGGCATACAGGTGCTGAGGTGCACACATTACTGGGTTCACCTAGGCATACGGGTGCTGGAGGGCACACATTACTGGGTTCACTTAGGCATACAGGTGCTGAGGTGCACACAATGCTGGGTTCACTTAGGCATACAGGTGCTGAAGTGCACACATTACAGGGTTCACTTAGACATACAGGCGATGTAAGGTTCACATTACTGGGTTCACCTAGGCATACAGGTGCTGATGTGCACACATTACTGGGTTCACCTAGGCATTCGGGTGCTGAAGGGCACACATTACTGGCTTCACTTAGGCATACAGGTGCTGAGGTGTACACATTGCTGGGTTCACTTAGGCATACAGATGCTGTAAGGTTCACATTACAGGGTTCACTTAGGCATACAGGTGCACCCCTTAGGAATACAGGTGCTGAGGGGCACACATTACTGGGTTCACTTAGGCATACAGGTACTGAAGTGCAAACATTGCTGGGTTCACTTACGTATACAGGTGCTGAAGTGCACACATTAGAGGGTTCATTTAGACATACAGGTGCTGTAAGGTTCACATTACTGGGTTCACTTAGGCATACAGGCGCTGTAAGGTTCACATTACGGGGTTCACTTAGGCATACAGGTACTGTAAGGTTCACATTACAGGGTTCACTTAGGCATACAGGTGCTGAGGTGCACACATTACTGGGTTCACCTAGGCATACAGGTGCTGAGGTGCACACATTACTGGGTTCACCTAGGCATACGGGTGCTGAAGGGCACACATTACTGGGTTCACTTAGGCATACAGGTGCTGAGGTGCACACAATGCTGGGTTCACTTAGGCATACAGGTGCTGAAGTGCACACATTACAGGGTTCACTTAGGCATACATATGCTTTAAGGTTCACATTACAGGGTTCACTTAGGCATACAGGGGCTGAGGGGCACACATTACTGGGTTCACTTAGGCATACAGGTACTGAAGTGCAAACATTGCTGGGTTCACTTACGTATACAGGTGCTGAAGTGCACACATTAGAGGGTTCATTTAGACATACAGGCGCTGTAAGGTTCACATTACTGGGTTCACTTAGGCATACAGGTACTGTAAGGTTCACATTACAGGGTTCACTTAGGCATACAGGTGCTGAGGTGCACACATTACTGGGTTCACCTAGGCATACAGGTGCTGAGGTGCACACATTACTGGGTTCACCTAGGCATACGGGTGCTGAAGGGCACACATTACTGGGTTCACTTAGGCATACAGGTGCTGAGGTGCACACAATGCTGGGTTCACTTAGGCATACAGGTGCTGAAGTGCACACATTACAGGGTTCACTTAGACATACAGGCGATGTAAGGTTCACATTACTGGGTTCACCTAGGCATACAGGTGCTGATGTGCACACATTACTGGGTTCACCTAGGCATTCGGGTGCTGAAGGGCACACATTACTGGCTTCACTTAGGCATACAGGTGCTGAGGTGTACACATTGCTGGGTTCACTTAGGCATACAGATGCTGTAAGGTTCACATTACAGGGTTCACTTAGGCATACAGGTGCACCCCTTAGGCATACAGGTGCTGAGGTGCACACATTACTGGGTTCACCTAGGCATACGGGTGCTGAAGGGCACACATTACTGGGTTCACTTAGGCATACAGGTGCTGAAGTGCACACATTACTGGGTTCACTCAGGCATACAGATGCTGTAAGGTTCACATTACAGGGTTCACTTAGGCATACAGGTGCACCCCTTAGGCATACAGGTGCTGAGGTGCACACATTACTGGGTTCACCTAGGCATACAGGTGCTGAGGTGCACACATTACTGGGTTCACCTAGGCATACGGGGGCTGAAGGGCACACATTACTGGGTTCACTTAGACATACAGGTGCTGTAAGGTTCACATTACTGGGTTCACCTAGGCATACAGGTGCTGATGTGCACACATTACTGGGTTCACCTAGGCATTCGGGTGCTGAAGGGCACACATTACTGGCTTCACTTAGGCATACAGGTGCTGAGGTGTACACATTGCTGGGTTCACTTAGGCATACAGATGCTGTAAGGTTCACATTACAGGGTTCACTTAGGCATACAGGTGCACCCCTTAGGCATACAGGTGCTGAGGTGCACACAATGCTGGGTTCACTTAGGCATACAGGTGCTGAAGTGCACACATTACAGGGTTCACTTAGGCATACAGGTGCTGAGGTGCACACATTACTGGGTTCACCTAGGCATACAGGTGCTGAGGTGCACACATTACTGGGTTCACCTAGGCATACGGGTGCTGAAGGGCACACATTACTGGGTTCACTTAGGCATACAGGTGCTGAGGTGCACACAATGCTGGGTTCACTTAGGCATACAGGTGCTGAAGTGCACACATTACAGGGTTCACTTAGGCATACATATGCTTTAAGGTTCATATTACAGGGTTCACTTAGGCATAGTTCACTTAGGCATACAGGTGCTGAGGGGCACACATTACTGGGTTCACTTAGGCATACAGGTGCTGAAGGGCACACATTACTGGGTTCACTTAGGCATACAGGTGCTGAAGGGCACACATTACTGGGTTCACTTAGGCATACAGGTGCTGATGTGCACACATTGCTGGGTTCACTTAGGCATACTGGGTTCACTTAGGCATACAGGTGCTGAGGTGCACACATTACTGGGTTCACCTAGGCATACGGGTGCTGAAGGGCACACATTACTGGGTTCACTTAGGCATACAGGTGCTGAGGTGCACACAATGCTGGGTTCACTTAGGCATACAGGTGCTGAAGTGCACACATTACAGGGTTCATTTAGACATACAGGTGCTGTAAGGTTCACATTACTGGGTTCACTTAGGCATACAGGCGCTGTAAGGTTCACAATACGGGATTCACTTAGGCATACAGGTACTGTAAGGTTCACATTACAGGGTTCACTTAGGCATACAGGTGCTGAGGTGCACACATTACTGGGTTCACCTAGGCATACAGGTGCTGAGGTGCACACATTACTGGGTTCACCTAGGCATACGGGTGCTGAAGGGCACACATTACTGGGTTCACTTAGGCATACAGGTGCTGAGGTGCACACAATGCTGAGTTCACTTAGGCATACAGGTGCTGAAGTGCACACATTACAGGGTTCACTTAGGCATACATATGTTTTAAGGTTCACATTACAGGGTTCACTTAGGCATACAGGTGCTGAGGGGCACACATTACTGGGTTCACTTAGGCATACAGGTACTGAAGTGCAAACATTGCTGGGTTCACTTACGTATACAGGTGCTGAAGTGCACACATTAGAGGGTTCATTTAGACATACAGGTGCTGTAAGGTTCACATTACTGGGTTCACTTAGGCATACAGGCGCTGTAAGGTTCACATTACTGGGTTCACTTAGGCATACAGGTACTGTAAGGTTCACATTACAGGGTTCACTTAGGCATACAGGTGCTGAGGTGCACACATTACTGGGTTCACCTAGGCATACAGGTGCTGAGGTGCACACATTACTGGGTTCACCTAGGCATACGGGTGCTGAAGGGCACACATTACTGGGTTCACTTAGGCATACAGGTGCTGAGGTGCACACAATGCTGGGTTCACTTAGGCATACAGGTGCTGAAGTGCACACATTACAGGGTTCACTTAGACATACAGGCGATGTAAGGTTCACATTACTGGGTTCACCTAGGCATACAGGTGCTGATGTGCACACATTACTGGGTTCACCTAGGCATTCGGGTGCTGAAGGGCACACATTACTGGCTTCACTTAGGCATACAGGTGCTGAGGTGTACACATTGCTGGGTTCACTTAGGCATACAGATGCTGTAAGGTTCACATTACAGGGTTCACTTAGGCATACAGGTGCACCCCTTAGGCATACAGGTGCTGAGGTGCACACATTACTGGGTTCACCTAGGCATACGGGTGCTGAAGGGCACACATTACTGGGTTCACTTAGGCATACAGGTGCTGAAGTGCACACATTACTGGGTTCACTCAGGCATACAGATGCTGTAAGGTTCACATTACAGGGTTCACTTAGGCATACAGGTGCACCCCTTAGGCATACAGGTGCTGAGGTGCACACATTACTGGGTTCACCTAGGCATACAGGTGCTGAGGTGCACACATTACTGGGTTCACCTAGGCATACGGGGGCTGAAGGGCACACATTACTGGGTTCACCTAGGCATACGGGAGCTGAAGGGCACACATTACTGGGTTCACTTAGGCATACAGGTGCTGATGTGCACACATTGCTGGGTTCACGTAGGCATACAGGTGCTGAGGGGAACACATTACTGGGTTCACTTGGGCATACAGATGCTGTAAGGTTCACATTACAGGGTTCACTTAGGCATACATATGCTTTAAGGTTCACATTACTGGGTTCACTTATGCATACAGGTGCTGAGGGGCACACATTACTGGGTTCACTTAGGCATACAGGTACTGAAGTGCAAACATTGCTGGGTTCACTTACGTATACAGGTGCTGAAGTGCACACATTATAGGGTTCACTTAGGCATACATATGCTTTAAGGTTCACATTACAGGGTTCACTAGGCATACAGGTGCTGAGGGGCACACATTACTGGGTTCACTTAGGCATACAGGTACTGAAGTGCAAACATTGCTGGGTTCACTTACGTATACAGGTGCTGAAGTGCACACATTAGAGGGTTCATTTAGACCATGGGTGCACAACATACGGCCCGCGGGCCAGTTGCGGCCCGCCATGCCCTTTTGACCGGCCCGCGAGGCACAAAGACTTTCCTAATGGAGGGCGGCCCGCGGCCGCCCTCCATTAGGAAAGTCTTTGTTGTCTTCCGGGCCGGTGAAAACACTGGCCCTCATTGGCTAGCACACACACGCATCACGTCGCTCCTACGAGCCACGTAATGCGTGTGTGCTGCACCAATGGAGGGCCAGCAGCACTACGGCTGGCGTGGCCCATAAGGCTTGATGCCGGAAGGCATTTCAGCCTTGGACCATGCCAGCCGTAGTGCGATTCCAGCTTACCTGCCTGCCTTCCAGCACGTCTCCGGTAAGTGGTCTGTTTGTGTTTGTGTGTCGGGTTTGTTTTGCTTTATGTTTGTGTGTATGAATGTTTGTGTTTTAATGTATTTTGAGTGTATGTTGAGATGCGGGGGTGGGGGGGTGTGTCGGATGTGTTTGAATGTTTGTGTTTTAATGTATTTTGAGTGTATGTTGAGATGCGGGGGTGGGGGGGTGTGTCGGATGTGTTTGAATGTTTGTGTTTTAACGTATTTTGAGTGTATGTTGAGATGCGGGGGTGGGGGGGTGTGTCGGATGTGTTTGAATGTTTGTGTTTTAATGTATTTTGAGTGTATGTTGAGATGCGGGGGTGTGTCGGATGTGTTTGAATGTTTGTGTTTTAATGTATTTTGAGTGTATGTTGAGATGCGGGGGTGGGGGGGTGTGTCGGATGTGTTTGAATGTTTGTGTTTTAATGTATTTTGAGTGTATGTTGAGATGCGGGGTTGGGGGGGTGTGTCGGATGTGTTTGAATGTTTGTGTTTTAATGTATTTTGAGTATATGTTGAGATGCGGGGGTGGGGGGGTGTGTCGGATGTGTTTGAATGTTTGTGTTTTAATGTATTTTGAGTGTATGTTGAGATGCGGGGGTGGGGGGGTGTGTCGGATGTGTTTGAATGTTTGTGTTTTAATGTATTTTGAGTGTATGTTGAGATGCGGGGTGGGGGGGTGTGTCGGATGTGTTTGAATGTTTGTGTTTTAATGTATTTTGAGTGTATGTTGAGATGCGGGGGTGGGGGGGGTGTGTCGGATGTGTTTGATTGTTTGTGTTTTAATGTATTTTGAGTGTATGTTGAGATGCGGGGGTGGGGGGGTGTGTCGGATGTGTTTGAATGTTTGTGTTTTAATGTATTTTGAGTGTATGTTGAGATGCGGGGGTGGGGGGGTGTGTCGGATGTGTTTGAATGTTTGTGTTTTAATGTATTTTGAGTGTATGTTGAGATGCGGGGGTGGGGGTGTGTGTCGGATGTGTTTGAATGTTTGTGTTTTAATGTATTTTGAGTGTATGTTGAGATGCGGGGGTGGGGGGGTGTGTCGGATGTGTTTGAATGTTTGTGTTTTAATGTATTTTGAGTGTATGTTGAGATGCGGGGGTGGGGGGGTGTGTCGGATGTGTTTGAATGTTTGTGTTTGAATGTATTTTGAGTGTATGTTGAGGTGGGGGTGTGTGTCGGATGTTTATGAATGTTTGTAGGGGTTCGGATCTGTATGGGTGCTTGTTTGAGAGTTTGCTGATTTGGGGGGGTGGGGGGGTTCGGGTCTGTATGGGTGCATGTTTGTATGTGTGTTGATTTGGGGGGTGGGGGGTTCGGGTCTGTATGGGTGCATGTTTGTGTGTGTGCTGATTTGGGGGGTGGGGGGTTCGGGTCTGTATGGGTGCATGTTTGTGTGTGTGCTGATTTGGGGGGTAGGGGGTTCAGGTCTGTATGGGTGCATGCTTGAGTGTGTTTGGGGCATAGTGTTTGGTTGGGGGTGAGGGGGCCATGGGGCATAGTGTTTGGTTGGGGGTGAGGGGGCCACGGGGCATAGTGTTTGGTTGGGGTTGGGAGCCATGGGGCATAGTGTTTGGTTGGCGGTGAGGGACAGGGGGCATAGTGTTTGGTTGGGGGTCAGGGGGCCATGGGGCATAGTGTTTGGTTGGCGGTGAGGGCCATGGGGCATAGTGTTTGGTTGGGGCTGAGGGGGCCATGGGGCATAGTGTTTGGTTGGGGGTGAGGGGGCCATGGGGCATAGTGTTTGTTTGGGGTTGGGAGCCATGGGGCATAGTGTTTGGTTGGCGGTGAGGGACAGGGGGCATAGTGTTTGGTTGGGGGTGAGGGGGCCATGGGGCATAGTGTTTGGTTGGGGGTGAGGGGGCCATGGGGCATAGTGTTTGGTTGGGGGTGAGGGACAGGGGGCATAGTGTTTGGTTGGGGGGTGAGGGACAGGGGGCATAGTGTTTGGTGGGGCCCATGGGGCATAGTGTTTGGTTGGGGGTGAGGGGCCCATGGGGCATAGTGTTTGGTTGGGGGTGAGGGGCCCATGGGGCATAGTGTTTGGTTGGGGGTGAGGGGCCCATGGGGCATAGTGTTTGGTTGGGGGTGAGGGGCCCATGGGGCATAGTGTTGCACTCCAAGAGTGAATTCAATAATAAAGCTAAAACAGGCACAGTTAGGAGATGTACATCCTTTGCTTTGTTGAGGAAACCTGACTCAACGAAGGCCATACTCCTCTTGGGTAACCCAAACAACAAACTATAGCAGTCCAAAATAACGGAATGTCCAATCAAGGGTCAATAAAATATATATAATTTAATTAAACAGACGATATACAATAACTAAATCAAAATAAATGATAGCAATGGAAAATGTGTAGTACAAAATGTAAGTTTGAAATGCAATAAAAATCGTTACCCCTCAAAAACATATCTTTTTCCATGTGTTTAATACAAATTGGGGGTTGAAAAAGCCTCCTGACATGTCCCGCCTACCGCCCCGCCCACTTTTACTTTTCGGCCCACTATAGCCCTCATGTAAGGTACTTTCGGCCCTCTGTCAAAATCAGTTGTGCACCCCTGATTTAGACATACAGGTGCTGTAAGGTTCACATTACTGGGTTCACTTAGGCATACAGGCGCTGTAAGGTTCACATTACGGGGTTCACTTAGGCATACAGGTACTGTAAGGTTCACATTACAGGGTTCACTTAGGCATACAGGTGCTGAGGTGCACACATTACTGGGTTCACCTAGGCATACAGGTGCTGAGGTGCACACATTACTGGGTTCACCTAGGCATACGGGTGCTGAAGGGCACACATTACTGGGTTCACTTAGGCATACAGGTGCTGAGGTGCACACAATGCTGGGTTCACTTAGGCATACAGGTGCTGAAGTGCACACATTACAGGGTTCACTTAGGCATACATATGCTTTAAGGTTCACATTACAGGGTTCACTTAGGCATACAGGTGCTGAGGGGCACACATTACTGGGTTCACTTAGGCATACAGGTACTGAAGTGCAAACATTGCTGGGTTCACTTACGTATACAGGTGCTGAAGTGCACACATTAGAGGGTTCATTTAGACATACAGGTGCTGTAAGGTTCACATTAGTGGGTTCACTTAGGCATACAGGCGCTGTAAGGTTCACATTACTGGGTTCACTTAGGCATACAGGTACTGTAAGGTTCACATTACAGGGTTCACTTAGGCATACAGGTGCTGAGGTGCACACATTACTGGGTTCACCTAGGCATACAGGTGCTGAGGTGCACACATTACTGGGTTCACCTAGGCATACGGGTGCTGAAGGGCACACATTACTGGGTTCACTTAGGCATACAGGTGCTGAGGTGCACACAATGCTGGGTTCACTTAGGCATACAGGTGCTGAAGTGCACACATTACAGGGTTCACTTAGACATACAGGCGATGTAAGGTTCACATTACTGGGTTCACCTAGGCATACAGGTGCTGATGTGCACACATTACTGGGTTCACCTAGGCATTCGGGTGCTGAAGGGCGCACATTACTGGCTTCACTTAGGCATACAGGTGCTGAGGTGTACACATTGCTGGGTTCACTTAGGCATACAGATGCTGTAAGGTTCACATTACAGGGTTCACTTAGGCATACAGGTGCACCCCTTAGGCATACAGGTGCTGAGGTGCACACATTACTGGGTTCACCTAGGCATACGGGTGCTGAAGGGCACACATTACTGGGTTCACTCAGGCATACAGATATTGTAAGGTTCACATTACAGGGTTCACTTAGGCATACAGGTGCACCCCTTAGGCATACAGGTGCTGAGGTGCACACATTACTGCGTTCACCTAGGCATACAGGTGCTGAGGTGCACACATTACTGGGTTCACCTAGGCATACGGGGGCTGAAGGGCACACATTACTGGCTTCACTTAGGCATACAGGTGCTGAGGTGTACACATTGCTGGGTTCACTTAGGCATACAGGTGCTGAAGTGCACACATTACAGGGTTCACTTAGGCATACAGTTGCACCCCTTAGGCATACAGGTGCTGAGGTGCACACAATGCTGGGTTCACTTAGGCATACAGGTGCTGAAGTGCACACATTACAGGGTTCACTTAGGCATACAGGTGCTGAGGTGCACACATTACTGGGTTCACCTAGGCATACAGGTGCTGAGGTGCACACATTACTGGGTTCACCTAGGCATACGGGTGCTGAAGGGCACACATTACTGGGTTCACTTAGGCATACAGGTGCTGAGGTGCACACAATGCTGGGTTCACTTAGGCATACAGGTGCTGAAGTGCACACATTACAGGGTTCACTCTGGCATACATATGCTTTAAGGTTCATATTACATGGTTCACTTAGGCATACAGGTGCTGAGGGGCACACATTACTGGGTTCACTTAGGCATACAGGTGCTGAAGGGCACACATTACTGGGTTCACTTAGGCATACAGGTGCTGAAGGGCACACATTACTGGGTTCACTTAGGCATACAGGTGCTGAGGTGCACACATTGCTGGGTTCACTTAGGCATACTGGGTTCACTTAGGCATACAGGTGCTGAGGTGCACACATTACTGGGTTCACCTAGGCATACGGGTGCTGAAGGGCACACATTACTGGGTTCACTTAGGCATACAGGTGCTGAGGTGCACACAATGCTGGGTTCACTTAGGCATACAGGTGCTGAAGTGCACACATTACAGGGTTCATTTAGACATACAGGTGCTGTAAGGTTCACATTACTGGGTTCACTTAGGCATACAGGCGCTGTAAGGTTCACATTACTGTGTTCACTTAGGCATACAGTTGCTGTAAGGTTCACATTACAGTGTTCACTTAAGCATACAGGTTCTGAGGTGCACACATTACTGGGTTCACCTAGGCATACAGGTGCTGAGGTGCACACATTACTGGGTTCACCTAGGCATACGGGTGCTGAAGGGCACACATTACTGGGTTCACTTAGGCATACAGGTGCTGAAGTGCACACATTACTGGGTTCACTCAGGCATACAGATGCTGTAAGGTTCACATTACAGGGTTCACTTAGGCATACTGGTGCACCCCTTAGGCATACAGGTGCTGAGGTGCACACATTACTTTGTTCACCTAGGCATACAGGTGCTGAGGTGCACACATTACTGGGTTCACCTAGGCATACAGGTGCTGATGTGCACACATTACTGGGTTCACCTAGGCATTCGGGTGCTGAAGGGCACACATTACTGGCTTCACTTAGGCATACAGGTGCTGAAGTGCACACATTACTGGGTTCACTCAGGCATACAGATGCTGTAAGGTTCACATTACAGGGTTCACTTAGGCATACAGGAGCTGAGGTGCACACATTACTGGGTTCACCTAGGCATACAGGTGCTGAAGGGCACACATTACTGGGTTCACTTAGGCATACAGGTGCTGAAGTGCACACATTACTGGGTTCACTCAGGCATACAGATGCTGTAAGGTTCACATTACAGGGTTCACTTAGGCATACTGGTGCACCCCTTAGGCATACAGGTGCTGAGGTGCACACATTACTTTGTTCACCTAGGCATACAGGTGCTGAGGTGCACACATTACTGGGTTCACCTAGGCATACAGGTGCTGATGTGCACACATTACTGGGTTCACCTAGGCATTCGGGTGCTGAAGGGCACACATTACTGGCTTCACTTAGGCATACAGGTGCTGAAGTGCACACATTACTGGGTTCACTCAGGCATACAGATGCTGTAAAGTTCACATTACAGGGTTCACTTAGGCATACAGGTGCTGAGGTGTACACATTGCTGGGTTCACTTAGGCATACAGATGCTGTAAGGTTCACATTACAGGGTTCACTTAGGCATACAGGTGCACCCCTTAGGCATACAGGTGCTGAGGTGCACACATTACTGGGTTCACCTGGGCATACGGGTGGTGAAGGGCACACATTACTGGGTTCACTTAGGCATACAGGTGCTGAAGTGCACACATTACTGGGTTCACTCAGGCATACAGATGCTGTAAGGTTCACATTACAGGGTTCACTTAGGCATACAGGTGCACCCCTTAGGCATACAGGTGCTGAGGTGCACACATTACTGGGTTCACCTAGGCATACAGGTGCTGAGGTGCACACATTACTGGGTTCACCTAGGCATACGGGGGCTGAAGGGCACACATTACTGGGTTCACTTAGACATACAGGTGCTGTAAGGTTCACATTACAGGGTTCACTTAGGCATACAGGTGCTGAGGTGCACACATTACTGGGTTCAGCTAGGCATACAGGTGCTGAGGTACACCCATTACTGGGTTCACCTAGGCATACGGGAGCTGAAGGGCACACATTACTGGGTTCACTTAGGCATACAGGTGCTGATGTGCACACATTGCTGGGTTCACATAGGCATACAGGTGCTGAGGGGAACACATTACTGGGTTCACTTAGGCATACAGATGCTGTAAGGTTCACATTACAGGGTTCACTTAGGCATACAGGTGCTGAGGGGCACACATTACAGGGTTCACTTAGGCATACATATGCTTTAAGGTTCACATTACAGGGTTCACTTAGGCATACAGGTGCTGAGGGGCACACATTACTGGGTTCACTTAGGCATACAGGTACTGAAGTGCAAACATTGCTGGGTTCACTTACGTATACAGGTGCTGAAGTGCACACATTAGAGGGTTCATTTAGACATACAGGTGCTGTAAGGTTCACATTACTGGGTTCACTTAGGCATACAGGCGCTGTAAGGTTCACATTACTGGGTTCACTTAGGCATACAGCTACTGTAAGGTTCACATTACAGGGTTCACTTAGGCATACAGGTGCTGAGGTGCACACATTACTGGGTTCACCTAGGCATACAGGTGCTGAGGTGCACACATTACTGGGTTCACCTAGGCATACGGGTGCTGAAGGGCACACATTACTGGGTTCACTTAGGCATACAGGTGCTGAGGTGCACACAATGCTGGGTTCAGTTAGGCATACAGGTGCTGAAGTGCACACATTACAGGGTTCACTTAGGCATACATATGCTTTAAGGTTCACATTACAGGGTTCACTTAGGCATACAGGTGCTGAGGGGCACACATTACTGGGTTCACTTAGGCATACAGGTACTGAAGTGCAAACATTGCTGGGTTCACTTACGTATACAGGTGCTGAAGTGCACACATTAGAGGGTTCATTTAGACATACAGGTGCTGTAAGGTTCACATTACTGGGTTCACTAGGCATACAGGCGCTGTAAGGTTCACATTACTGGGTTCACTTAGGCATACAGGTACTGTAAGGTTCACATTACAGGGTTCACTTAGGCATACAGGTGCTGAGGTGCACACATTACTGGGTTCACCTAGGCATACAGGTGCTGAGGTGCACACATTACTGGGTTCACCTAGGCATACGGGTGCTGAAGGGCACACATTACTGGGTTCACTTAGGCATACAGGTGCTGAGGTGCACACAATGCTGGGTTCACTTAGGCATACAGGTGCTGAAGTGCACACATTACAGGGTTCACTTAGACATACAGGCGATGTAAGGTTCACATTACTGGGTTCACCTAGGCATACAGGTGCTGATGTGCACACATTACTGGGTTCACCTAGGCATTCGGGTGCTGAAGGGCACACATTACTGGCTTCACTTAGGCATACAGGTGCTGAGGTGTACACATTGCTGGGTTCACTTAGGCATACAGATGCTGTAAGGTTCACATTACAGGGTTCACTTAGGCATACAGGTGCACCCCTTAGGCATACAGGTGCTGAGGTGCACACATTACTGGGTTCACCTAGGCATACGGGTGCTGAAGGGCACACATTACTGGGTTCACTTAGGCATACAGGTGCTGAAGTGCACACATTACTGGGTTCACTCAGGCATACAGATGCTGTAAGGTTCACATTACAGGGTTCACTTAGGCATACAGGTGCACCCCTTAGGCATACAGGTGCTGAGGTGCACACATTACTGGGTTCACCTAGGCATACAGGTGCTGAGGTGCACACATTACTGGGTTCACCTAGGCATACGGGGGCTGAAGGGCACACATTACTGGGTTCACTTTGACATACAGGTGCTGTAAGGTTCACATTACAGGGTTCACTTAGGCATACAGGTACTGAGGTGCACACATTACTGGGTTCACTTAGGCATACAGGTGCTGAGGTACACCCATTACTGGGTTCACCTAGGCATACGGGAGCTGAAGGGCACACATTACTGGGTTCACTTAGGCATACAGGTGCTGAGGGGAACACATTACTGGGTTCACTTAGGCATACAGATGATGTAAGGTTCACATTACAGGGTTCACTTAGGCATACAGGTGCACCCCTTAGGCACACAGGTGCTGAGGTGCACACAATGCTGGGTTCACTTAGGCATACAGGTGCTGAAGTGCACACATTACAGGGTTCACTTAGGCATGCATATGCTTTAAGGTTCACATTACAGTGTTCACTTAGGCATACAGGTGCTGAGGGGCACACATTACTGGGTTCACTTAGGCACACAGGTACTGAAGTGCAAACATTGCTGGGTTCACTTACGTATACAGGTGCTGAAGTGCACACATTAGAGGGTTCATTTAGACATACAGGTGCTGTAAGGTTCACATTACTGGGTTCACTTAGGCATACAGGCGCTGTAAGGTTCACATTACGGGGTTCACTTAGGCATACAGGTACTGTAAGGTTCACATTACAGGGTTCACTTAGGCATACAGGTGCTGAGGTGCACACATTACTGGGTTCACCTAGGCATACAGGCGCTGAGGTGCACACATTACTGGGTTCACCTAGGCATACGGGTGCTGAAGGGCACACATTACTGGGTTCACTTAGGCATACAGGTGCTGAGGTGCACACAATGCTGGGTTCACTTAGGCATACAGGTGCTGAAGTGCACACATTACAGGGTTCACTTAGGCATACATATGCTTTAAGGTTCATATTACAGGGTTCACTTAGGCATACAGGTGGTGAGGGGCACACATTACTGGGTTCACTTAGGCATACAGGTGCTGAAGGGCACACATTACTGGGTTCACTTAGGCATACAGGTGCTGAAGGGCACACATTACTGGGTTCACTTAGGCATACAGGTGCTGAGGTGCACACATTGCTGGGTTCACTTAGGCATACTGGGTTCACTTAGGCATACAGGTGCTGAGGTGCACACATTACTGGGTTCACCTAGGCATACGGGTGCTGAAGGGCACACATTACTGGGTTCACTTAGGCATACAGGTGCTGAGGTGCACACAATGCTGGGTTCACTTAGGCATACAGGTGCTGAAGTGCACACATTACAGGGTTCACTTAGACATACAGGCGATGTAAGGTTCACATTACTGGGTTCACTTAGGCATACAGGTGCTGAGGTGCACACATTACAGGGTTCACTTAGGCATACAGGTGCTGAAGTGCACACATTACAGGGTTCACTTAGGCATACATATGCTTTAAGGTTCACATTACAGGGTTCACTTAGGCATACAGGTGCTGAGGGGCACACATTGCTGGGTTCACTTAGGCATACTGGGTTCACTTAGGCATACAGGTGCTGAGGTGCACACATTACTGGGTTCACCTAGGCATACGGGTGCTGAAGGGCACACATTATAGGGTTCACTGAGGCATACAGCTGCTGAAGTGCACACATTGCTGGGTTCACTTAGGCATACAGGTGCTGAGGGGCACACATTACTGGGTTCACTTAGGCATACAGGTGCTGTAAGGTTCACATTACTGGGTTGACCTAAGCATACGGGTGCTGAAGGGCACACATTACTGGGTTCACTTAGGCATACAGGTGCTGAGGTGCACACAATGCTGGGTTCACTTAGGCATACAGGTGCTGAAGTGCACACATTACAGGGTTCACTTATGCATACATATGCTTTAAGGTCCACATTACAGGGTTCACTTAGGCATACAGGTGCTGAAGGGCACACATTACTGGGTTGACTTAGGCATACAGGTGCTGAGGTGCACACATTGCTGGGTTCACGTAGGCATACTGGGTTCACTTAGGTATACAAGTGCTGAGGTGCACACATTACTGGGTTCACCTAGGCATACGGGTGCTGAAGGGCACACATTACTGGGTTCACTTAGGCATACAGGTGCTGTAAGGTTCACATTACTGGGTGCACCTAAGCATACGGGTGCTGAAGGGCACACATTACTGGGTTCACTTAGGCATACAGGTGCTGAGGTGCACACATTGCTGGGTCCAATTAGGCATACAGCTGCTGAGGGGCACACATTACTAGGTTCATTTAGGCATACAGGTGCTGTAAGGTTCACATTACTGTGTTCACCTAAGCATACGGGTGCTGAAGGGCACACATTACTGGGTTCACTTAGGCATACAAGTGCTGAGGTGCACACATTGCTGGGTTCACTTAGGCATACAGATGCTGTAAGGTTCACATTACAGGGTTAACTTAGGCATACAGGTGCTGTAACGTTCACATTACTGGGTTCACTTATGCATACTAGTGCTGTAAGGTTCACATTACTGGGTTCACTTCGTCATACAGGTGCTGTAAGGTTCACATTACAGGGTTCACTTAGGCATACAGGTGCTGTAAGGTTCACATTACTGGGTTCACTTCGTCATACAGGCTCTATGCAATGAGATGCACACATGTCACCCCATGAATATTAATTTGTTGTTTTGATGATCCAATGGGAAAGCAACACTAATTAATATTCATAAGGTGACATGTGTGCATCTCATTGCATAGATTCCTTTGCCAGGGCACTATTTGCTCATCCCACCCAGGTTAAAGAAGGGGCCTGGTTGCAGTCATGCTCAGACAGCGTGCAGTGCTTGATCCGGCCTGTTTTTACAGGTGACTTCCAATCTTTTATGTTTGACCATGTGTTACTTCAAAAGCGAACATTGCTTCTACATATGCAGTGACTGCTCAGTACAAACCAACAGAAGTTTGCAATTCAAGCCAGCAGAGGCGTTGATAGGGGGGGGGCTGAGAGGCGGGCTAAGGGGGATATTGCCCCAGGTCTTTTGGTTGCAGCCCTGGATAGAAACTCAGGGGTTACAACCAAAAAGGCTAGCTAGCCCCCACTCCCGACAAACCCAAATATGAGGGTAGCCCCGGATATTTTCCAGACCTAGCAACACCCATGCCAGCCAGAGTGTCATCTTGTTGCTAAAAATTCATTTTTTGCTGATAAGTATCTCAAGTCCCATCATCTCTGTTTCCAATACAAGTAAGGTAAGTACATTTTTTACAGACATTGGTCCCATAGGACTCCACGGGAATGGGGATTGAGAAGCACCTGCATCGTTGTAAACAGTGCTGGTGCTTCCTTGACAACTCTGCTTTTTGGAGCCGTTGCGCCTGGCAGGTGAGACCTGCTGGACGCAATGGCCCTGGCAGGCAGAGTTGTAGTTTGCTGGTCCGGAAATGGTGCCAGTAAGTTGCTACCGGCACCCTTATTTCCGGATCGGCAAACTCAGAATGAGGCCAAATGTCCAATATTTGAATGTGTCCCCGGACATCATAAGATGGTCACCTGGCGTACCTGTTGGTATTCCAACAACTCCAATGGTATCCGTGGAATAGCTCTTCCAACCCCTAGTTTAGAGGTTGCAGAGACAGTGCCGAGAACAGAAAGAAAACATAACTCTGTAGGAGCAGTCCTTACTTTCTACAGTTTTCAGCCATTACTCCTCCAATATTGGAATGTGTCCCCGGACATCATAAGATGGTCACCTGGCCTACCTGTTGGTATTCCAACAACTCCAATGGTATCCTTGGCACAGCTCTTTCAACCCCTAGTTTAGAGGTTGCAGAGACAGTGCGGAGAACAGAAAGAAAACATAACTCTGTAGGAGCAGTCCTTACTTTCTACAGTTTTCAGCCATTACTCCTCCAATGGTAGTACCTGAAGAGCTGCATGGCGGCTTTTGAAGAGCTAATGCAAAAAAGGAACGGGTAGGATCTCCTCTTTCCACCCTCACCAAGTTGGTAGAAAATTGATGAGCCTTGAAGAGGCTGCTCTGCAATGTTGGTGCATTAAAAAATCTCATAAATGAAGGAGGTGGCAAAAACGGGAAGAAGAAAGGGCACAATGCGAAGTTGTAGAATTGCAATGGAGTCCACATCAATGGAGTCAGGCAGCTAAACCATCACTACACTTGATTATGTGTGCTTAGCCTTCCATTTCTAATAGATTCAGGGCATGGTGTTACAAGTTGAACAAGGTCCTGTGCACTGTGCATATGCAAGAGGTAGAGAAGGGGTAAACCAAAGAGTAAAAGATGATTAAAAGATGTGTACCTAGAAGATGCGAGTAGCTATCTGATCCCTTAAGAGATAACACTGACAAATGACACAGATTTTGCCACACATCAGAAACTGCACTTAGGCACTAGTTTTAAAAATGAAACTCTGCAGTCATGAAACACAGTGCCCTTGTTGGACTAAAATAAAATATTACCGGATCCTATAAACAAGAAATGTTGATTAAGAGCAGAGCAGCATTGTATCTAATCAATATTCAGTTTATTACTTATAAATCAAGGAACTGCATCTCTAAAAATATTAAAAGGTGCAGTGTGCCTGAAATTTTCATATTTGAACTGTCTCTTTCATTTTTAAACAGAGTGAAACGTTGGCTCTTTCATTGAAGATTGTATCTTTAAAAGATAACAGTGGCATCTTTATAAATGCATATAAAGCACCTATACTGATTATACAAGGATGTGGGTGTGTAATATGTTAAACTAGGGAAACAATTTAGAAATGTATGAGAAATCAATGTTTTTTTAGATATGGCCATGGCCAATTCTTGTTTTGTTCTTTTTCTTGCTGACTTGACCAGAAGATAATACTCCATGTCTGCCCAGTGGGGCAGGTTTATGGGTCCCTTGAAACATGAATTGGTTCACCTGGAATAGAAAGGTTTTGTGTCTTTTACCATGAAAACAAATTAGGTTCACCGGAATACAAAGGGGCAATGTGGACTAGGTGCTCATGTTACTGAGGGACCCTCACCCTTGTGATTTCATTTAAGGAGAAAATATTTGCAAATTGCGGCACCGTACTTAGCACCAAGGTCCCTTTGCAGTTTGGTTTTTAACGCAGGCGTTAAAGTCTCCAACCCGCAAAGGGACCTCGTAATCAGGCGTTAAGGGTTTAACGGCGCCGCCACCTTTTACGGCGCCGTTAACCCCTTAACGCCTTAAAGGGTAACCTTTGGGCCTCAACACTTAATGAAACCGGCCTATGGTCAGCTTAGTGAAAACTCAAACAATGAAGGCATTTGTAAGCAGTTCATGGCTGATAATTAGCTGAGTAAGCACAACAAAAGATGTGGCATGGACATGTGTGCTTTTCCTTCATTTAAAAGCAAATAATTGCAGCTTTGCATTTCAAATACAAACAATGATGCTGCCTATAAATCTGCAATCATAACACGTAGAAACAAGCCCATACACCAGAAGACCCAGAAAATCTTGAGCCGAAGGTCACCACTCTGGTCTAGAGATATTGAGAAGCACTGTTGTGAGAAATGGCACAACTTTTGATGCAGGAATACAGTCTGCTTCCTATTACATGCAATGTGACATCTCACATGATCATACAGGGCTCCTTGGCCTGTTGGAAATTGTAGTTTCTTGCGGTGAACATGATTCCTGAGTTGCCACAGTATTCTCTGGGAGTGTCTGACTACTGAAACAGTCAATGGAAAGATTTGAGCAATCATAAAGTGTGACATAATTAATGAAAAGATGTGGGAATATGAGTGATTATAATAAGCAGGAACACACAGTGAATAGAGATCTGACTCTGGGATCAAAAGCTACACAGAAGGATATAACCTGTTCTAAGTGGACGAGTGACAAACCTGGACATTAACTGGAAGAATGGGCCCTAACCAGAAGGGGAATATTACCTGTAGCAGATTTACTTTCAAAGAGTGAGCAGAGGCTGACTGAGAGTTCTTTGAAAACTCATAAGGGCACATTCAGACCTAAAGAATATTTCAAAGTGAGTATAACTATTCCCTAAATACAATTAGAAATGTCCCCTAGAGTCATTGCCCTGCTAAATCGGAGGATTGGGAGGGATTGGGGCTGTGATTTCTACTAGGAGAAACTAATTCCAATAGACTTCCTTGGCATTTTTGTGCAAAATACAACAGTGCTTCCCCACTATGTTTAAAGCTAAGTGAGATTTGACTGCTTGTAGAAAACAAAGCATGTTCTGCACACAGAGCGTTGTGGCTGATATACTGATCAATCTAAAAGAGAAAACGATATTGTAATTTGCTAGTGTGACTTATATGTTACTTTCATTATTCTAAAACTGAGGGGGATTATAATTAAATAAGAACAAAAATGCTTTTTCTGTGCTGTGATTGCTGTGTAAAAGAGGGAGCACTTTCCAGTGCAGACATTGTTGAAATGTGTAAGTGATAGTTAAATTGAATCCTGCTGTATTCCTAGGTATAGTCTAACTCTTTTGACTGTGAAATGGTGGCATCGTTTCATAGTCTAAATAGAAAGTTGCTTGATAATTTCATACCTGTGAAAGCCATAGACTTGTAGGGGCAATCAACGGAAGTGTATCCATCCTAATTCCATCCCCAAAGAAAATCATACTAATATAAATTACATCATCCTCTCTCTTGACATTGCACAGTAGGGGAAAGGCCCTGCACCTGTGGGATCATATTTGCCAAGTGAAGTGGGATGGTTACTCATCCTTATATTAGGAAATCATAAAACCATTTTCCTATAATGGATGGATGAAAAAATATCATGTGCCTTGTAAATTGATAGCATTGTTTTTCTAACCGAAACTTGCAGAATGAGATAAACTCAGTATAATTTGCTTTAAAATTGCATGCATATGCTAGAAACCCACAACCCTGAGTTCACACAGAAGGGTGAGCTGATGTAAATATGTGTTTATAAATGTATCTTTTCTAACCTTTCTCTGATATCAATACTTGTTTTTGATATTGGAGAAAGTAAAATGATCTAAATGCGTTAATTGATTATTTGATTTATCAGCATTTGAGCATGCTGGCTGATTAAATGGCAATGTTGTCATAACATTAAGAATACTGCTTAGAGGTGGCCCTTTGTTATTCAGGATTATAAATGTTCCAAATATATTATATAGATATGATGTGACTGCATATGTGTGTTACCCTGCAGCAAAATTGCCACAGCAGCCCATTATAATTAAGGCTCTCTGTTTTTAGTTTGTACTGATTTATACACATAAATACAAATGGAAATCAATCTGCTTCCTGTCTGCATTCATTTATAAAAATGTAAAAAACAGAAAAACAGGTCTTTCTGCTTGGTTCACTTTGCAGTCAATTGTTAATTGCAGGCTAATCGCGTTGCAGACTGGCAGCATGAAGAGTGTAACAGTTGTATGAAAAATAGTATTAAAGCTCTTCAAATTGCTGACAACATAGAGCTTTGGTCAGAAGCAATCAGAGGAGCAACTGTTTGTTATGGTACAAATGGACCTGAAATTGATATAAAATAACTTGGTTGCATTTGTGTCCTGTATGGCTGCGTGTGTGTTTTAATAAACGTGTTTATTCATTCTAATACATGGAGAAAAATACTGGTCAGATGTTATCTTTTATATGACGAATAATAAAGGCAGATGAATACAGGAAAAAAAATGGGCAAAAAATAAATGTGGATATTGTACAGACAGAAATAACAGCATAATAGATACCATAAAACCAGAACCTTAATTACAATTGTGTAAACAAATCATTATAGTTTATGTTTCTGATTGTGGTGAATCCCAAGCATCATGCTCTACTGTACAGGTATGCCCAAGGAATGGCATACTTTTCCCTGTGAAACTGCCACACCCATTTGATACAACGCAGATGTGAGAGAATAGCATGCAAAGGCAGGTCTAAAAGGCTCTTCTCCAGAGCTGCAATACAAACACAAAATAGGTTAAGCACTCACCTAAGCTAACATCCTGCCTTTTCCCATAAGTCTCCTTGCCTCTCCATACCTGGGCATGCATAAGCTTTTGTCCTGGGGTGGTAGCCTGGGGTACAGTCCATACACCAGATGACCCATTCCCAAGTTAGGGGGGGGGGAGAATAAAAGTCCGCAAGGGCCTAACCCTGACAGTGCAAAGACAAACACTAAAACGAGATGGAAGGCACACCAAGGTTTAAGGTCATCCAAAGCGAGTCAATAAAAGTTACAAATAACTCAGGGAAAAGACACAGTGGAATCCGTTAGAGTGAAATTCTGTTACTCAAAACGAAGGGTACAGTTAAAAAAATACCAGGCAGTCAATATAGAGCAAAGGAAATCCGGTCCGGGGTCGAGATGCCAAATGATTCAAATATGTAGTAACCAAAACAGTTGAGGGTAGGTCAAAGAACAAAGTACATGAGTCGAAGATGCAGAGAATGCAGAAAAGCTAGAGCCGAAGGTCACCATTCTAGTCTGGAGATATTGAGAAGCATTGTTTGCGAGAAACGGCTCTCTTTTTGATGCAGAGATATGCTCTCATTCCTATTACATTGAACGTGAGATCTCACATGATCACGCATGCCCCCTTGGCCTTCTGGAAATGGAAGCTGCTTGCAGTGAACATGATTCTGATGTGCCACAGAAAACGCCAAGAACCATTGCCCCTCTGTCTTCCTTTATGCCACCCTATACAACGCCTGACACCCTGCATATGGTAATGGAACCACATTCTAGTCTTTCATTTAAACATATTCAAGTTTGGATCATAGAGTTTGCCTTTTATCACAGGATTGTGGGACGGTAGTGAATATCAAGGACATTTAAATTAGTGACTGCCACTTAATGAAAAGAGCAACACATGAACTAATATCTCTGCAGCAAGATCAGACTGGTATTCAGTGCAAATACCAGGGAACAGAAAATCCGCGGTGGGATGATACATTTTCAAATTGCACACCGATCGCCCTCCAGCAGTTGCCCCAAATATGCTATAAATGGACTTACATTAGTAATTAACCAAGTACAAGAATATGTGGCAAGAGAGTTTTTGGGCTCTTGGATTCAATATTGCCCACTGACAATACTTATTTTATTGCTGTTATCGCATAAAAGTGGGGGTGATCATGGTAGTGTGGTGTGATGGCAGGGCCTAGATATGTGTAAGGTACAGCCGCACATGCCCAGGTGCTACCACCATATGCCAAGTGGTTCTCGAAGTGCCAAAATCCTGTAATTGTCTGGTAAAGCATCATAAACCAGGTATAGTCCTCATACAGTGGACAGCTGACGTGACTTTTCAGAATTAGTTGAGCCCAATAAGTGATACTGGCCGTTTAATGGACTTTGCAAATAGAATGCTATATGCACACTTGTAAGAAGGGAGACACTTGCTATGGCAAGAAAGCAAGTTTTAACCAGCAGATTGTCATGGGCATAGCCCAGTAACTCAGAATGTAATAGTAAAACAAACTCAAATTAAAAATCTGTAAATGGCAGCTTAGCAATTATATAATTATTGGGCTCTAGTGGTGGTGTTGCAAATATCTAAATAATTAAATGAATCAATGAATGAATCAGTCAGTCAATCAGTTAACAACTAAACATATCTGTTCCCTGTAGAAAGATAATACTGGCTCCAAAGACATAGCTGCCCTAAACAAGTGCCAGCACCAGAAATCACGTGTCTAGAATGAATATCTGTACATTCCTGAAAGAAATATTTACCTGAAAATAAACTTCTAAAAGGGGTCAAAATCAGTGATTCGAAGTGGCAATGCAACTCGAACAGCGTTGTCCTCATGTGTGCACATCATTTTGGAACATAAACCCTAATGTAAGACGAAAAAGAAGTGCATGAGCGCATTATTTTACACCAGACCAGACAAGACAGCAAGGGGAAGAGCGCCTTCACGCACATAGGACCTCTGTGGAGTAAACCTTGACACTTGTTCACAGAATAATGGTGGCAATAATACACGTTTCGTTTACTGCTAGACTCAATCATTTTTCTCCAGAAAAAAAAGAATACTTATAGTGTCAAAAAAGCAGCTAATTGGATGACTGTGTACCCTCACTGCAGCACCATTGTGTACTAACATTGCGCACTAGCTTCTCTCTGACGATTTTGTGCGTCAGTTCCCTCTAAACTCAGAAATGATAACCTGGACCTTCCTCATTATGTTCCCATTCTGCCTGGTCCCCCATGACACCCCTTGTACAGGGTCACACTTTCGCTTACACCCTAACGGCCTCAGCAGACTAGCCTGCCCCAGACATTATCCCATACCCTGCCCCACCCCCTTCCTACCCAACATCAACCCCTTCCAACCTACCTCCTCCATTGACTCTCATCGCATAGCAGACACCCCCAGCCCCCAAGAAGCATCACAAACTACTCCCATCGGCCAACCCACTATCACGAACCTCACTACCAGCAGATCCTATCCCTGCTCAGGATTATCGAGATTCACCCGACTTAGATCCAGAACACACACACCCGCATCCTTCCCCAATCTAGGCAACAAACAAAACATAACCTTTACCAAATCTGCCCCTCACTGCACACGCCCTACACTTCCGACAGACCAGATATCACACGGCCTGATCGCACCCTCCCCCCGCACCCACATCAAAAAATCATGCATCACCACCGAAACCATTAAAGGTGCACTCATCAATGCGAGATCTGTAGTCGCCCATGCCTTAGACATTGCCGACATTATTACCGTTAATGATCTCGACTTCATAGCTATTACAGAGACCTGGCTCCACCCAGCATCTGGCCCCTCTCTATCACTTGCTATACCCAATGACTATACCATCTACCGTGCAGACAGACAAACAGCTAAAGGTGGTGGAGTAGCCGTTATTGCAAAAAGTTCCATCAACATTAGACACATACAAAACCAATCACTGACATCAGCGGAATTACTCACCCTCAAACTATCCACTACGCACACAAGCACTATCACCATCCACCTCATCTACAGACCGCCAGGCCCCATACTATCCTTTAATGACGACATAGCCCTTCTACTCTCTAACAATATCAAACCTAACTCTCGACTACTCATCCTAGGAGACTTTAATCTAGGTCTCAATGATGAGAAAGATGACAAAGCTCACACTATCGCCAACACTATTTCAGAATTAGGACTCACCCACCATATCGCACAACCCACACATAACAAAGGCCGCATCCTTGACTGGATAGCTGACCTCAATTGCAACACTACCATCCTCTCCAACACTCCATGCGCCTGGACCGATCACCACCTTATTACCTTCACCATCAACAAAGGCACTCAAACACCAGGGCCCTCCTCCAATGCCCCACCCACACTCACAAGAAACAACAAAAATATCACAATAGAGAAACTCCTCCCGCTACTCCAACCCATCATCGACTTCTCACCCACCATGACCAACCCTACTGAATTAGTAGATTTATACAACACAACTATCCTTAAGGCCATAAATACCATAGCACCACTCAAGCTTCGGAAAGCCAAACCACGAGCACACCTCAATTCCTGGTTCACCCCCAAACTAAAAACACTCCGCAAAGCCAAAAGACAAGCTGAATTAGCATGGAAACAGTCACCATCCACTATTAATAAGACATCCTACGCACTAGCATCGAACATCTATAAATCAGCCATCATCCAGTCTAAAAAAAACATGTACAATGAAAGAATCAGCAACGCCAAATCTAATACCAAAGAGCTCTTCAATATCCTGAGAGAACTCGAATCACCTTCCCCCATTCCAGACACTTGCAACAAAGACATCCACTGGTGCACGAACATCCAGGAAGCACTCCTAGGCAAAATTGCCACGCTACAAGCCAAAATCCTGACAAAGAAAGAAAGCCTCACCCTCTCCGATAACATCACCCCCTCTACACACACCCACACCACCCCCCAAAATGATGACAATAACCTCTTTGAGTTTTCCACCATAACCATTAAAGAGGTTGAAGAAATAATCTACTCTCTTAAACCGTCCAAATGCCAAGGCGACACTTGCCCAGCCCCTATCATTAAAGATGCTGCCAAACAACTTGCTCCCTTCATCACCTCCCTCATCAACGCATCTTTCACCTCCAACATAGTGCCCAACAACCTCAAGGACTCCTGGGTTCTTCCTTTACTTAAGAAGCCCACCCTTGACCCTAATGTCCCCACCAACTACAGACCCATAACGACTGTACCCTTCCTACTAAAAATCCTCGACAGAGCTGCCTATTTCCAGATACAGAACCACCTCGAGAAAAATAACTTACTAGGACTCAGACAATCAGGATTCCGCCCCAAACACGGCACTGAGACCGCCCTGATTGACCTTAAGACACAGATGGACAACATTAAAGACAATGGTAAACTAGCCCTCCTTCTCCTCCTTGACTTATCGGCCGCCTTCGACCTGGTCAACCACGACATCCTCTGCAAACATCTATCCTCAGCAGCCAAATTTTCAGATAACGCCAACGCATGGATCCATTCCTTCCTTAACAACAGATCCATGAGAGTCTTCGCACCCACAGCCTCTGCCATCCCAGCCCCAGTCACTTGCGGTGTCCCCCAGGGCTCCTGCGTCTCCCCCACTCTATACAATGTATTCACGAAACCCCTCTTTGACATACTGGACCGCTTGGGTGTCATCTACACCAACTACGCAGATGACACCCAAATACTGATCCCTTTAACAGGCGACTACTCCACTGACCTCACTGCTCTCAACAACATTTATTCCATTATCCAAGAATGGATGGCCAAGCATGGCCTATGCCTTAATGACGACAAGACCGAGCTTCTTCTCCTAGGTTCCCAACCCAGACTTAATAAACTCGACAAACTCTATCAAGCATTCACCATAGATGGCAATAACATCACCGTCTCTAACAGCGTCAAAACCCTAGGAATCTACCTCGACTCCTCCCTCACACTGACAAGACCGATCAATTCCATCTCATCAGCCACTGCTTACACTTGTAAACTTATCAATGCCAGCAGACCTTACCTCTCACCATCCAACTGCATCACCTTAGCCAGAGCGCTAGTCCTTTCCAAAGTTGACTACTGCAATGCGCTATACTTGGGAACCAGTCAGAAAAACATCAACAAACTACAAGTCATACAAAACAACGCCTTGCGAGCAGCCCTGAACATACCCAAACAAGAACACATCTCGGACGCCAGACGCACCTGCCATTGGCTATCCATACCACAAAGAATTGAATATAAAACCATCTCACTCACACACAAATGCCTAGCTAACCAAGCACCCAGATACCTATCCGACATCCTCAAGCACCACACCCCAGCGCGCCCTACCAGATCAGCTCAAACACACTGCTTAAATATCCCAAGATTTAAGCTCCAAAAAGCAGGTGGCTCCAGCTTCCCCGTGCTTGCCTCCAAACTTTGGAACTCACTTCCACTCGAGCTGAGATCAGAACCATCCTTTCACAGATTTAGACACAACACCAAAACCTGGCTTCTATCCAAAGAAACTGCCTAGCCCTACCGCACCAGCATGCACCAAGACTGTAAATTTGTAAATATGTATTCGATTTGTACATTTCTGCTGCATTATTCTTGTTGTATTCATTATTCTTGTTGTATTCATCGCAAGCGCCTGGATGCCCTAGGGCCAGGCGGCGCTATACAAATAATAAACTAAACTAAACTAAACTACTGTTTTTCTGCATTAAGATGGGGATGTAGTGAGGGTGTGGCTAAGCGCTGAGAGGAATGGCGGGCTAATTTCGGAGCTTCGCTCGTAGCATAAATAAAAGCATAAATATTGCTTTATAAGCCAAGCTTTTCTTAGCCGGTTTCACGATGGGAGCCCAAGGAGACCCAATACAGATGCAGGATGACAAGAATGCAGGTTTTCCAGAAGTAAGGAGAAGCTGAGAAGTAGGCCATGAAGCAGCGACCTGCAGTGCCAGTGTGTCAGAGTTCTGTGTATCTCCTACACCAACTACGCTGACGATGCCCAGATCCTCCTCACCCTCACTGGCAACTATGACACTGATTCCGTGACCCTTAATAACCTCTACAACATCATCCAAGCTTGGATGGCAGACAATGGACTATGCCTCAACTCAGACAAAACCAAACTCATCCCAATTCAGTCACTTCTCCATTGACTCCTCAAAATACCTGTTTCAGACTCAGTCAAAACTCTTGGAGTCTATTTGGATTCTAACCTATCCATGGAGAGACAAATCAATGCAATAGCCTCCTCAGCCGCATATCATGCTAAACTAATTAACGCAGTTAGGCCCTTTCTCTCCAAAGAGAACTGCACAAACATAGCCAGAGCCATTACTGGATCTAGGCTTGACTACTGCAATGTACTCTTTCTAGGTACCTCCACTAAAAACCTGGAGAGGCTCCAAGTCATACAGAATAGTGCTCTGAGGCCAGGAAACTAGCACACGGGCCCCCAATAAAGGAAAGAATCGTCTTCAAAGCTCTGACACTGACCCACAAGTGCATTCACCTCACTGCTCCTGATTACCTCTCACAAAGGATCCACCCCGTCTCCTCTACAAGACCAACCAGCTCACCCTATAGCAACATGCTCTGTATGCCCCTAGTAAAGCAGAGCAGGCAGATCCATCTTCCCATATCTCACACCCACACATTGGAATGCCCTACCTCCCACGCTCCGAGGTGAGGCTTCCCTCATCTCTTTCCGTAAAGCTATGAAAACTATTCTCCTCACATAAGGCCCCTTCTATCAGCCTTGAATACTATCCTCTGACCCATTGTATAATATGTAGTGATGGAATTATATACTGATTTGTATTTTTGTACTGATTTGTAATGCACCCTACTACTGCTACAACTTCTGTAACCCTGTAACTAAGCTCTTGCAAGTAACTGCGCCTCAATGCCCGTGGGTTGTTGCATGCTAGATTAATACAATAGATAAATAAATAAATAAATAAATAAATAAATAAATAGGTCTTATATGACCAATTATTATCTTTTGGTTTCAAACTTGGGTTTTTCTGCTGCATTATTCTACAGCTAATCAGGGGAGACTGTTTTTCACTCAAGTTCTGCAACACAGCTACTTATACTAATTACCAAGGCCATATAAGTAGAAAAAGAAATGTAGCATTTGGCAGTAACAGGGGAGCTTTGTTGGCAGGGCTTTGCTAGATTCCTTAAGAAATACTACTTTGTGTTTGCATCAGCCTCATGCAAAGCTCTCCTTCAGCTGAATGCTGTAAATCTTGTTGTACTTTTATACCTTCCCATGATGAAGAAAATGGAACCCTGACGGAAGCAATAACCATGCTAACAGACCGGAACACGAAGATGGTGAAGGAAGTCGATCCAATTGAAAATGATGATTGGTTACATCTTGTTCTCATGGATTCCAGCTTGGCAGCTAAATGCTTTCAAAATAGTTGGAGCAATACTGGTGTTGGTATTGCTAGGAGTCTGTCTCATAAGGATCATCGTGGGACAATGTAAAAAGACAGTCAAGAAAGCAATTGGAATTAATATAATGATTGACATTGATACTGTAACTGGTGAACAAGTGCAAAGTGAAGCCAGTATTCGTGGCAACATAAAGAAAAACACCCTTGCACCTCCAGGAACTAAGTTCTATTTTCCTAAGGATCGGAAGAAATATATTGGATGATGGATATACTGTGCACCAGCAGGAGATTGTCATCTGATGACCTGGAGTGTGGATGAACATATAAAGAATGTTGGTCACCTGAGTGGGGTGACAAAGATAAGGGTTCAGAATAAAAGAAAAGAGAATGAAATGATAGAAGACAAAGTAGGAATTGCAGAGGAGGAGGTGAAGAGTTTGGTCGAAAACCTGACCAGAGGTGGGAATGTAGAGGAACAGGTGGACAACTTCTACCTGGTCTCTGCCTGCTAGCAACATCCCATTGGAATGACAGATGAAGAGCCACAACTGAGAATCTGTTCATGAACCCTTGCAATATTCCTGTACCATGTTGAGTATATGAGAGACGGTGTGCACTCAGGCAACCACTTAGAGTGTACCGACAAGGTGACATAGTGAAGGAATGCTACCAAGAAGGAAGCCCCTTGTTGAGCTTTACAAATACAGCCATGAACAGAATGGATGTGCGTTAAAACAATATCTGACAACAGCAAAAGAATGTCACACAGAAGATAAAAAATCCTATGCTGCAACGATATGAAAGCACTTAAAGATGACGATGTAACTGGAGCACTAAGAGAAATATGTACCCAATGATACAGTAATTGTGAACACAAAGTAGAATGAAGAGACTCACTGGTCAATAACTGTAAATACACAGTAATGCAAGGTAGGAAAAACATATAGACGCTTGCTTATAGAGGTATATATTCAGTGTTTAGAACGACCATTAGAAGAAAATGGATGATGGCTTAAGCAACCCAGCTACCTCAAAATATGTGCCCAGGATCCTGAAGTTAAAAGACGATGAAGAGCTGTTTTTCGCGTGCAAAATAAAGGAGTACATTGGCCTGGGACCAAGGGTGCTGTTTCGAGAGATGGAGGCAAAGTACGAATGGAGTCTAATGAGCAGATCATGTGCGAAGGACATATTTCACAAGATTAGGCGCAACAAGAATATTTACAGATGCCAAGTATTGGACAATTAAAAGTGTGCAAAGTTTATATGGGATAGAGTGAGTAAGTCTCTAAAGGCAAAGAAAAGCAACTGCACCCAGTACGATTGAATCAAATAATGTTAAATACACTGTTGAAATGGACACCTTTGTGGTCTCTTAACATGTAAAAAAAAGCTGGCAAACAGGGCTTCTCATTAGGCTTGCAAACTAAGATAATGGTATGCCTACACTCCCTTGAATGTTCCACGATAGTGCAGACAGCCGAGGTCAATCTTCAAACAGAGGACACTGGCATGAGGCCTACCGATGAGAGAGGGTAGACTAATTCAGAAAACAAGGCGAGAGCTGATGTATTTCAAAGCACCTGGGTTTCATTTCTATGAATGTGCCGCTAGCGAGACAAGTGTCCAGGGTTGGATTTAGGTTGCCAACCAATCATAAAAATTCTGCCATGCACTTTTACATGCAATGTTGCAAATGATTATTCTGCTGCCATATTCTCTGCTGTAATTAGTGTACTACGTATGTAGAAGTAGCTCAGGGCGTGTCCTACAGACATGGGGCTGCCACTGAGAGACTAACATTCAATCATTCTATATGCAGACATGTTTCACTAATCCAATCCAACCCCACAATAGGTTTTTGTAGTATGCCATGTAGATTGACATCATAGATGACACATCTAGCATTATATAGGCTAATTATAATCAAGAAGACATTGTAGACCTGCATAAATCAATTAGATGAATGATGATTAACCCTGCTTTTCTTCATTGAGATAAAAGCAATATTTTACCATCTTCTTTGGGTCTGTCCGGATATTTGGTCTGAGAGATTTAATTGGCAATTCCATCTAACACAAAGACGCTTCAAGGTGTTAGAGCACATGTTATTGAAGGTTGGGGAGAAATGAAAATCAAGATGCGATGAAACAAAAGTGTTAACAATTTGGATCTGCTGTGAAAGACGAATTCACAGTTATGGTTGTGAGCAATGAAATACAAACCCACTAAAGACTCAAATATGAATCATTAGTTATTATTACTGGCAGATGCACCTTACGGGCATATCACAGATACCCATGAACCAAAGTCACCCCATCCCCCTCTGCACTACTGAAAGGTTTTTTAAATAATGCAGTAGCCAAGGAGAATCGCATACAAGATTAAAGGACAATCCTACTTAAAAGGTCAAGTCTAGGCGACAAAGAAAAAGACTAGTTGATTATAATCCTTTGAATCATTAATTTCTATCAAATTGGTCATGAAATCCTAGCATTGTTTAACATGTACCATTGATTTGGAGAGGTCAAAGTTGAAGGCAGTATAGGACAAATGGGATATTGGTCTTGGGGTGTGTGCTCAATTTCATAGTAGCGGGAAGGAGGGACTTGGTAGTAGCCCTGTGCCCAGCCCAATGCTAGGCCACGCGATTGACAATTTTGGATGGCTTATGATTTGGATACCTTAAAGGGCCAAATCTGGGATGCAGGGACAGTAGAATCTTAGAAGAGGCAATAATGCTCAATGTATAAGGATTAGCTTTTCAAAATTAGTTAGCTCTAAATAAAGTTCCAGAGAAAAGGATTACTACTCACAACCTCTAAGACTATTAAGGTTTCATGCTGCACTACCATATCATCTGTAATATATGATGCACAACAATGTGCTTTCTTAGGGGTGTTCTCAATTGACTTTGAAACCGTTCCTTTCAAAATATTTACTGGTCCATTGTTAGGATTACATCTCCCCTCTAAAATGTGGTGTTGGACATATGCAGTGCAAGCTTTGTCATTTAGCATATTATTAACTAGACAGTTATTTTAACCCACATCTCTCAGTGCACAGTTCTGGTTAAAAATGTGCCTGAAAATAAAGTTTGCAAGCCGGAAAAAAGAATGTCTTGATCTTAGAGAGCCGGGCAATGGAGCAAAAGGCCAAGAAGCTTTGTCATCTAGATTTTGTGCTCTGTTTTCAGGCTCCCTGCGAACCAGAAAACAAACATTCAATTATCATCTCTTATTTGATTATCCACCACTACTGGCCTTCCACTTTTGCTGGATAACAAAGATTTTATTGTGACCTGTTCTAAGAGAGCCCTTGGTTGCTCTTGGGTCTAGCTCAGGATTTTTACACCAAGTTGTCTGCAGATCTTCATAAATCTATCATTGCTAATCTCATGGTTCCTGAATTTGCATAGGTTTTACAAGCTCTTGATCAGATACTTGTCTGACTAGTTCTGAGGAATGTATCCTGCCTGATCTTTCAACACTCAATTGAATGATTGTCTACTGGCTAGAGAAGATAATTGCAGCCCTGCCTCTAGGATAATTACAATCCTTGCTTCAGACTGGCCCTGTGATAATGTAGGCTCTGTGAGCATGTAAGCACCTTGGCTTTCAAACAGATAACATGATGCTTTGTCCTAAACTGTAGGCTATGCGGTTTCACAGCTTCTTTCCTCAGCCAAGAATCTTTGTTTTGTTTTTCCACTGGAAACTTTGCCATGTCTTCTCTTCAAGGGATCTTCACGTATGCCTCCAGTCTATGGGTAGTTTAATGTTAGTTCATTTCATTTCCAGACATCTAGTTATCGGTTTATAGACATAATTTCGAATACAAAAATCTCGAAAGTCAAAAAGTCGAATAAAAAAGTCGAAAAAAAATGTCTATTTTTTTTATGACTTTTTTTTTCGAAATGGGGGGGTTCCCCCCAACCTCCCTTTTTTTTGTTTTTTTGTTTTTACCTATTTTTTTATATAAACTAGAGCCAAAAAAAATATCGAAAAAAATAATTCGACATTTTTTTTTCGACATTTTTGATTCGACTTTTTTGTCTTTCAAAATGTTTCAATCGAGATTATGACTGGACACCCTAGTTATCATATGTGACACTGGGGAGTTATTGAACAAAGGGACCTTTGGCTAACACCTCTTCGTTGACAACCTTGTTTCTGCAAACTCACCCATATGTTATGTACATTGAGGAGACCAAGCTCATGTGGCATGTACTTAGCAGGGAAGTGCAGTCCTCAGTCAAGATGTGAGGCTGCAGACCCTGATTCATAGGTGGCTGGCACTGCAGCTGTCAGGGTCCAAAACACACAGAAAGCCACGGGTTACGTGTATTCCCGGGAACATCCGTTCAGCACAGATCACTGACTAGAAGAAAACTACACAGGGGAAATGGGACCTCCTTCATTGCAAGGGCCCTTCTACACAGACAACTAACTCACTGAGTTTGAATCTACCTGCAACACTGCACAGATCGTGCATAATGACCAATACGATCGCCTTTATAAGTCTATAACACTATAACACCTTTGTGGATTATTGATCAGGATGACCTAGTCACCAGTCAAATAAGCCAGATGTGTTACTCCCACCTGATAAAGGTAACTTTAATGTCTATTCTGATATAAAACATCTTGCAATATCCCCTCCAGTTTCAATTGCTGACTGGCAGAAGCAGCACACAGGAGTCCATCAGCACTTCACCAGGAACAGGAGGGCTAGTTCGGTAATTCGGGAGTTTATACAGTTCAATTATCCAGACAGATTCCCCTTTATATAAAGCCAAGGCAGACCGTATAGTTTATTCTGTCCTAGATAGAGTCTGTGTTCTGCAAATTCAGATTCTGCTCTTCATGGAGCTGAGCGCTCATTTGCTCATTGCGCATACAATGTAAACGAAGAACAGCCACTTTATAGAATTTAAACGCCCTGTCAGTGTTTATAGCATCACGTGTGTAGCTGCATGATATTAGCAAGCTTCTTTGTGTGCCCTTCTTTTCCTGGCACAGGTCAGCCCTGCAGAAAGGAGGCAAGTGTGTTTCTCCTGTACTGCTGCATGGTGCAGATTGTGGTGGTGATTTATTGGTTAGCGTGTGGAAGAGCCTCTGGCCTGGTTCCATTCTGACTATGGTTGCTTGAGCTGATGGATTGAAACCAGCTATTCATAGGAATTATGTGCTTGAGGTTGAAGCTTAGTGTTAGATGCGATTCGCACACTTTAGCATCAACAATAGATGTCTCTACAACCATTTACCCCATCTTTCCAACACATTTCTGACAGGCATTTCTTCTGAATGTTCACAAATAAGCTGCCAACAGCACATCACCGCTCTCTTGCTCCTTTCTATGGATCAGTCCCGCTAACCTGCACCCGCCCCCTTTACCATCTTGCCTTACAGATACAGCAGAGTGCCAGGGGACCACGCAGGTGGTGATAGTGCCCTATATAAAAAAAAACATTTAGCATATCATTCTGAATGCCAGACTCTCTTTGAATTTGTATGTGGTCTTTTGTGGCACCTAGCCTTTTTGCCCTGTTGTTAGCGTATGTTATTGGGCTTAATGCCACACTCTGCTGCCAATCAAATGGCCTCTTGCCACTATCTATACAAAATATTGTTTTCTCGTCTCACACACATTGGCCCTCATTAGGACCCTGGCGGTAAGGGGTATACGCCAGCGTTAGCTGCGCCGACCCCTTACCGCCAACTACGAGTTCCCAAAGCGCCATGGTCACTTTTACGCCCGCTTTTTGCGGGCGTAAAAATCCATGGCGCTATGGGACCTTGGTGTTAATTACGCCACCGTAATGTACGGTGGCGTAATTAACGCCTTCCCCACTCCCATTGAGCCCTATGGGGCCGAAATGGGAATGGGGAAGGGTAAATGGGTCAATGGGGACTTACCGCCCCGCCAACCTCGGAATGGGGCGGTAAGTCTGCCATCCGCCATGGCGTAAACGGACTTTACGCCATGGCGGAAAAGTCCGTCGATGGCGGAAAAAATCCGCCAGGGTCGTAATGAGGGCCATTGTCTCACTGAATATAAGTGTAAGCTCTCTTTCCATAGGGAGAGAATTTCTTAATTCCCAGTGCTGTGTAAGCCATCCTTTCTGCAAAGGAAAAAGAAGGCTCTGTTCCAGAATCTTAATGTATAAGGCTTCAATGTAAGCAAGCGTGACTCTTCCTGTGTGTCCACAATGTGAAGGGCATACTATAAATGACTCCACCCTGTGTGTAGAGAATCGGTCACCTGGCATGAAGAGGGAAAGAGATGGCACTAATATAACACCCTGTGCCCATGGGCACCCTTTGGCTGTAGGTAGGAGAAAACAATTGCAGTTCCAAACTGGACTTCAACACACTGCAATGTACCCAACGTGAACACATGGCTATTGATAGTAAAGACCTTTTCACTTCAGTCGGTCAACAGTCAAAGATTATATCATATCACTTTCTGTGATGGGTATGAGGGGTCAACATGGATGTGATGTCACTTCCGAATGGAACCCTTATGTATTTTGTGAAAGGACACCACAGCAAGCACCTCTCTTCTTAATTGCCTTGTGAAGCTCCGGTCAAGGGCTTTCTCTCGGATGGCCGAGGGAGAAATATATTGTGTAGGTATACTGGCAAAGAGAAGGTGGTGCACTTTAATGGTTGACCTCTAGCAGCAGTCTGCTTTCTTTGCCCATGACGGTCAGGCGCTGGAGCTGGCGGGTGATGTCCAGCCTCTCTCCCCTTCGTACATTATGTCAGTAGAATCTCATGTCACTTAGATTCTTTTTCTAATGTATGTCTCTCTGTGAGCTCAGCCTTGACACCATCCAATGTCTTTCACATGATATGAGTCAATCTGCTGTTCACACGCTCCTGATGTGCTGTCTGCTTACACCTGGCAACGTTAAAAGGATGCCGGCAGGCACCTGACAGGAGCGGTAACACATCAGTGATCGACGTGAGCGGGAACGGTTGGGAGCAGTGTTCCACTACTTTTATTTTTTTCCGTTTACCATTCCTCTACTTTTTCCGACCATATTCACCCTTCTATATAGAGGATGTGTCCATTCATGTCCCTGTGCATGTGTAACATTGTGATAGGATCATTAGTTACTAGTCACTTAGACTATTGCAATGCCCCGGCTGCAACACTTGTCACATGTTGCACTATGCTTATACCTAACCTCTCCTCTGCTCAGACCACAGTCACTACTTTTTTCGATACACTTCTACCACTGTAACACATATCTCCACAGAGTGGTAGCAGTCAATGGGGGTCATTCTGAGATTGGAGGCAGCCATGGTGCTATTTGCACCATGGCTGCCTCCAATACTTGGTCCGGGTGTGGTCTGGTTGAATGGGGACTTACCGGGACATTCCGACCTGTGCGGACCCGGTAAGTCCCCATTCAACCAACCATTCCCCATTACCATTTGAGCCCCCATAGGGCTCAATGGGAATGGGGAAGGCGCTAATTACGGGCCCGCGAATAGCAGGCCCGTTATTAGCGCCCTGGTCCCTTAGCGGGACCCGTAAAGGACATGTGGTCAGACCACACGTTCTTTGCGGCTCCCGCTAAGGGACCTGTGAATTGGGCGGTAAGGGTTTAACAGGCTGGTCTCCTTACCGGTGACCGTTAACCCTTACCACCCAACTCGGAATGAGGCCCAATGTATGATTAGTATAATAAGATGTGTTACTATTTTACTGTCAAACAGAAAGACTCACATTGATGAAAGCCGCCAGAATCAGGCAAACATGAAGATAATTCAACACCTGAAAGAAAACCATATCAAAACATCCACAAACACAAAAGGAAATAATCTCTAACACAATATGAATATAGTGACTTAAACAGTAAGTCCCACAACCATACCATAAGCACAGGGTTTTGAAAGAACCTGTTTATATTATTTCATACAAAAGGTACAATACAATACACACACACATGGAACAGAAAAGTAGGGAGCACAAGAGCGAACTTAGTGGCAGAAGTGAAATTACCCAGAAAAGACGCTAATGAAATCAAACATATATTTACACAAACTAACAGCAATACCATTGTTTTAATACACTGTTAGCTACTTGTTCCGTGTGCATGTGTGATTTTTATTCTGTTCTTGCTCCCAGAGAGGACTGAGGATTTTTAAGTTGTGTCAATACAAGTTATTGATCTATCGTGCTTGAGGCTTAGCTGTTGTGCTGCTCTGTAAATACCCCACATATTTTTGTATGTATGTGAAGTGGGAGAATGGAAAACCAGGCTCCCGTCCTTCACCTCTCGCGCTTGGCCTAGAGGGTCACGACCCAAACACCCGCCACGAGAAGAGTTTGCCCATTTACCAGACGACCAGATACCCTGGTACAGGAACATACGGATGTGTCCATCTGCTTGCCCAGCAGCCCGCACTGGCCATGCCGACACCTGCGGCACGGATCAACTAGACTAAAATCTACACGTCGTTAGAGATTGCATGACGACCTAGACAACGGGAAGCACATCTGTACAAATATACACACTGGACATTCCCACACCAACCTACACGAAGAATATACTCAGTGCTATGACGTAGGCGACAGGCATATTCACGGACGTGCATCTTTATTATTTTTATATAGGCTTTCAGAATGCAGAAACGCAAGACGCGTCATGAACTTTTACTAGCTTGCTCACGCTTCTCTTTGAAATCAGGTACAACGATGAGAAATATAATAAAGACAATACCGATTATGGAATTATATGTTCCTATAACCTAAAGCACCTGTGCACCAAACGGACAACTTATGCACCGGGCCAAAGTAGGCCTCAAACAAGAGCTCCCGTGGACATCAACAAGACAAGAGTCAGTTGCTGATCCTGCAGAATGAGCTTGGCGAAGCAACCAGCCAGGGTCGCAATGTTGCAAACCCACGTTCCAAGAGCAAATCATCAAAGGCACGATGTTGCAACCTCGCTCTCCGCGCACCAACGTTAAAGTCACACCGACAAATTAAACCAGACGCACAGTAGAAAAACAATATTAATTGTGCAGAATTATGCCTCTTTCACGGTCCCTCCCCACGTGATCAAGCCGAACCTGACGAGATGCCAAACCCGGGAGAACAGAGGCGTCTGGATCCCTCGCTACGAGACACTGGCAGATACACTTGAAAGGCTCAATGGACATCTGCAACAGTGGGAACGGTACCCCGTCTAGCTATGAATAAGTCCTCACATTGTCTGCATGTACCCATAGTGAAACATTGTTGCAACTTACAGGTACACCGAGAGCTGGGAACGACGGTGGTCCCAGGCTGGGAAGCTCACGGGCGCACCAATCAGAACATGGGGCTCTTATCACTGACGCCAGCACATTTAGCCAATCCTCAGGAGCCTTCATGTAACAATTTTCATGTATCTAATTGTAGGGACAACCCAGATATACCACCTGACTACACCTTGTCCACTAATATCTTTCTCTATATGTGTGCTATACTAACCCTACCACTCGAACACCCAATTAAGAGTGGCGATAGGTTTTTTGTTAACTTTCTGAAGTGACGCAAGTAGCGCGTCATAATACAGTAAAAAGGGCCTGCGAGCCCCACGATTGAGTGTGTGTCAGGACGAACGCGTGCGCTCCTTGACCCATCCCTGCCGTTTTGTCTAATAAACAGCAGAGTCACCTTGCTCCTTGTGTGCGTCTCATACTCTATCTCATCTTATCTGGGATACACACGGGAGGAGTTGGGGCCTCCCTGCCTGGAGGTCTGCGGACGGTCCGGCCGACCCCGGCAGAATTTCCCCCCGACAAGTTGGAGGCACTGCTGAGATCTGTTTAAGATCGACTTTTATTTTTACTTTTTCCAGGCACTCCCGTTGCGAGGAGGCCCGGCGGCGCGGCCCCCTCTGCCGTTGCCCCCTTCTGAGGACTACAGGACCATCGCGGAGCTGCGAGAAGACCGGACAGCGCAATCCGGATATTGGCCCTCGGGAGCCGGTTGAGAAGTATCCCGCCCGCGGTTGGCGAGTGTCCAGACGTGGTCCAGACGAGGGGAGGTGGCGAGCCGCTTGGAGGGGTGCACGCAGTCGAGCGGCCCTGCATCGAGAGAACTTGGTGAGCATGACACACACAACGAGCAATGCGAAATTGTGAGGGAGGGGGGAGGAATTAAATAAGGGAGGAGGGAGGTGTTGCACAGGTGCGCGGCGAAGGTTTGACAATATAGTGTTGGCAATGGAATGAAAGGGAGTGAAAAGAGTGCGAGAGCAGTGACGCGAAAGAGGGGGGCGGAGCACGAAACATCACGTGTGGCCGCTCGTAGACACTGATTGGCCTAAATCGCGACTAACGTGTAGGGGTGGGCGTGTGTGGTTTCCTACGATTTGGCATTTATTGATCAATGAGTAGATGAGGTTCCCTATTGTTCGAGCAAGAAACTCGATAGGTAGATGAGGTTTCCTATTGGTCGAGCAAGAAACTCGATAGGTAGATGAGGTTTCCTATTGTTCGAGCAAGAAACTCGATAGGTAGATGACGTTTCCCTGTAGGGGGTAGCTAGTTGCATAGTTGCCAAATACGGAAGATAATTGGCTGGTTAAGCCCTCCTGTTGAGGGGCGTATCACACGCGAGGCGACGCAGCGTGTGCAGTCCAATTATATTATTGATGAGATTACCTTGTTCCAGGAGAGACAGGAAGACAGCTGTAGGGTTAGCGGGGGTAAATTGCAAGTGTATTTTGAAATTAATAATGAGAATGTACTAGTAGCGTAGAGACATCGGTGACGTCACCAGTAGGGATTTTATAGGATATCACGAGCACAAGGAACATTGAGTTTTGAAAGTGGTGGGGAAGAGAAAAATGATGAGGGAGCGGATACGAAGATAAACAATAAACGAGTGGATTGGAAGAGGAGAAGGGGAGAGGGGCGTGGCTGAGCACGGAGAACGCCAGCCACGGCAAATGTAAAAGGGGGAGGAGAACGAGGAATAAGGACGACTGTATAAGATCGTCGTAAGGGGTACGCAGTCACAGGGGGCTGCGTGCGCTTCGGCCGCAGGGGAAGGAATATACAATACAAAATTATACATATATATATATTTGTGTTTTATTATTATTTTTTTTTTTTTTTAATTATTATTATTGCATACTTTGTAAAGGATTGTCATAAGTCCCCACACTTACGGGGCCAGGTAAACAATATAAGGTTGTAAATTGCAAACTGATAGCGAAGGGAGGAGTAACAAGTGGGGCACAACTATGTCATATGGGACAGGGTCGGGAGGGTGGGGGAACACCCTCACTACCCCACTACAACACATATGCACAACACTGCCACCCCATAGGGAGAAATTAATTAAGTACAGCATAGAGTGGACCCAGGGGACGGATAACAAAATGTTAACGCCATGGCCGCCTAATGGTAGTTTCGATCCATATGCCCAACATTCATTGCTAAACCATCTGCACAATACATACAAGGGGAAGAAGTTGGCGAGCCATATGGAGGTGTTTAACTTATGGAGGATGTTCCAGGGATCCCGACCAGGACCAAATGGAATGTTTTCTATGGGAGAAACACCGGAAGTAAAGGAGATTATGAAAGAGGGAACGGATGGGGAAAAGGGGTGTGAAAGGAAAAAGAATGCGGAGAATGAAGGAGAGGGAAGAGAAAAGATTGATAAATTAGAAGACATAAAAAAGGAACCGAGCAACGAGATACCCATAACACCGGGAGTGAAAACAGAGGGAGAAGGGTTGTACCCTTTAAGAGAATTAGGAGAAATAGAAGGACAGTTAAGGGCGGCTGAAGGATACTCGAACCCGGCATACAGCCCTCCACCATATGTGGCTCACAGGAAGATAGTGGGGGAGGGGAGGATTGGAGAAGAGCAGATTGTAGAGATAGGACATGATGAGTGGGTAGCTGCACAGATATTATTAAAATTACGGGGTTCACTAACGGGAGAAGAAAGGGAGGCAGTAAAGAGAACAGGCGAGGATAGTACAAGGGAGAGTGAGATGAAGGGGGAGGAGCTACTACGACAAAGAGAAGAGATTTTAGAGGAAAAATTGGCAAAGCTAAGGGATGAGCAGAATGAATTACTAACACAGCTTGAGAAGGGGGAAAAAGAGAGAGTGAGGAAAAGGAAAGAGGGTAAAAACGAATTGGACAAATTAAGGGAACGAAATGAGGAGCAAAGGATAGAAGATGGAAGGGTAAGAGCAGCAGCAGAAAGGGTGTCAAGAGTAGTATTGAGAGAAAAAAAAGAAGGAAGAAGAGGACAAGGAAAGGGAATTGGAAATATGGAGGAGGAGGGTAGTATCAGAGGCAGCTAAGAAATATGAAGAAGAGAAAGCAATAGAAAGAGAAAGGGTGAAATGGGAAAGAAAGAAAGAAGATGAAAGAATATTGGAACAGATGAGCAACGAAGTGATGGAGGAATTAAAAAGGAAAAGGGAGGAAAATAGTAGGGAAATGGAGGATAGGAGTGAAGGGGAAAGAGGAGGGAGAAATAAGGAGAGTGAAAAATGGGGGGATGTATATAGAAGTAGAGAAGTAGCAACAACATCAACACCAGGGGGAACAGTTGGTAACAAAGGAAGAGGAGAAATGGAGCTAATAGACTTAGAAACAGTAACAGTAAAAGGGAAAAAAACAGAGTGGGGGATACCATCTATGACTGATTTTTGCAGTGAGGAGGAAGAAGGAGTAGAGAGGGTAGGAAGAAAGAGTGAAAGGGAAAGCTTAGATAAGCTGTACCTCACTAGAACCAACATAGACTCGCCATGGATCCGTAAGAGAAGAGAGGAGCTGGAACAAAGTGAGGAGAGGGTGCAACAACTAGTGGAAAAACAAACCCATGAAGCCACACCATCGCCATCTCCATCACGCCCTCCCCCATCGCACCCTACATGCTCAACCACCACACGCACGCTGCGCACAATAAAGCTTGCGCCCTTCATGGACGAAGTGACTCCCTATGCATGCCGGCTTAGAGACCTCCCTAGCCGCAGGCAAGACAGACAGATAAACATACCCATATTAAACACAGGGGATGACGAAACAAGGGGAAGGGACGGAGAGGTAGGTAGGAGGAGGGGTAGTAAGGAAGAATTTGAAGTGGTAAAGGAAACAGGGGAGAAGGAGGGGTGTGAGGACTCAATATTATGGAACATAAAGGGTGACACAAGACACAACTTAATGCCACTGTTGGAGAGAGGAGGGGTTAGACCGCAGTATGTACCATGGAAGCATACGGATAAAGAAAATATAAAATGTAGGCTCCCATCACTAAGTGGAGGTGCGGGTAAGTGGATATATGAAATGGAAAAACACACCGCAGGGCAGAAACTAGCAGTAGGAGATGTGAAAGGCCTGTTAATATCAATATTAGGGGATAGAGCGGACGACATCTGGAAGAGAGCGGGATTCCATGGGATAACAATAACGAACACATCGCATGATGGGGCGCCATTTGCAAACTGCAGACATGCGCTATGGCAGGCACTGAGAGTACAGTACCCAGACACATCAGACATAGGAGCAATTACTTCCCGTAAGATGCGTGAGAATGAGGATCCTGTTGATTATATACAGGATATTCAAGAGAAGTGGCGCATGGAAACTAGAGAACAATGGGATAAAACACCAGCCATATTTTATCATATACTAGTACAAGGGCTCCCAGAAGGAGTTCAGAAACAACTAAAGAAAGTAGTGGGAATGGAAGTAAAACCATGGCCTGAAATACAGCTGACAATAGTACATCACTGCAGGATATGGCAAGGAAAAATGAAACAAAAGGAAGAGGACAGGAAAACAGAAGAGGCCAAACTAGTACAGAAAAAACTAACTAAATACACAATGGAGGGGGCACTAATAACTGCGCCCACAACAATGGCCCAAAGCCCCACACAAATAGTGGCTGCACAAGACCCAGCTCTAATAGCACCTCCACAAAGTATAATACAGCAACTGCCGCCACTACAATTACACGCACCAAACGTGGGAGGAGGGTACCCGATGCAAGGAGCTGGGTATTATGGTTATAACAGAGGGAGAGGAGGATTTATGAGAGGGAGAGGATACGGATATAATACCCAACAGCAGGTGGGGGGAGTTGGAAGTTCATACCCCACAGGGCAACCGGTATACCAGGACAACACAGGGAGCTTCCCATGGCAAAACAGAGAACCACCCGTGTGTTGGAGTTGTGGACTACTAGGACACATGTCACGCACGTGTAGGGTCAGGCCAGGAACACCAGCATGGAATGAGCAGGCACAACCTAGGCCACCACAAGAACAGCAGGGCATGCAGCAACAGCAATTAACACAACAACAGCCACTGCAGCAACAGCAATTAACACAACAACAGCCCCTGCAGCAACAGCAATTAACACAACAACAGCCACTGCCACAACAACAAGTAGTGATAACACAACAACCCCAAACTGAACAAACGCAATTGGGTAGGGTGACGGTATTGGGACACAACCCTTACACAGGAAATGGCCAATCATTGTACCCCCAATAGGACAGCCCACAGACGGCCTTGGTGTGTCCCATCCTGTCAGTAACACCTAATAGTGCGGAGGAGCCACGCATAGAGGTAACGATAGGTGACAAAAAGTTATCATTCCTTGTTGACACCGGGGCAACCCGGTCTTGCATAAGGGAAGGTAAATTTAAGATGTCAGGCGAAGCCATGAACACCCAAGGATTTTCTGGGGCTAAAGGATTGGTTCCTTTTACTGATAACGTTCCCTTATCTATCGGAGATTACGATCTGTCAGTTCCACTCTTGTATTATAGTGCCTCACCAGTAAATATACTGGGGAGGGACATAATGAATAGGTTAAATATGACAATCTCCTTTACAGAGGATGGTATAATTTGCTCTACTCCAGGGATTAACATGCTAGCAGCACGACAGATTATGCAAGCATACTGTGGGCAGACAGCGATTAGGGCGGAACCAGTAGATGGCGAGATATTCCAGTATGGAACAGACATGGCAATTGCATGGATGCCAGGGATAGAAGGGAAAATATGGAGGAGGCCAGCAGCTTACCTGTTCCGACCAGAAACACCTGTTAATGAACAAGAAGGAAAGGTGTTTGCAATAGACATTGAAAGCATTATTACAACAGCTGAGTATATTGCTGTGCACGCCCAAGACAAAGAAGGAAGAGCATGGAGGGCAGTGATAGCACTAGCAGAAGGATGTAGGTTGACCCAGGTGTCAGATGAGGAACTGTTTTCAGAAGAAAAAGAGGAGGGGGAAATGGTGTTCATGATGAGTGTAGAAATATGGTTACGAGTGGCTCACAAACAAATAGCGCAGAAAATTGCTATGGCACTTGAGGCACCTGCATGCACCCCAGTCCCTTTCTTTAAGGAGGATATGTCAAAGGTGCCCAAATCATTATGGACCATTAGCCCTTATGACGTAGGATGCATTAAAAGCATAGGGGGTGTACGGATAAAATTGAAAAAAGGTGCAATACTACCAAGAGTAAAACAGTACCCATTGTCAAAAGAGGCAGATGAGGGCATATATGAAACTATAACGGCCCTTATAAACAATGGCATATTGGTCCCCTCAGAATCACCATGTAACACGGCTGTGTACCCAGTGCGCAAGGCTAAAGGGGGGTCTTGGCGCTTCATACAGGACCTAAGGCCCTTGAACAACATAGTGGAAGCAGAATATCCAGTAACAGCAAACCCGGCCACAATATTGTGTGGCATTCCAGCAGAGGCATCACGATTTACAGTAATAGATCTTAAAAATGCATTTTTCTCAATACCATTACACCCCGACTCACAAGATCTAACAAGTTTCACTTACCGAAATACTAAATGGAAACATACCAGGTTACCACAAGGGTATTGTGAATCACCCTCAATTTTCAATAGAGTAATACAGATGGATTTGGGTAACGTTGAGGTGGAAAGCACAGTGTTACAATATGTGGATGACATAATAATTTGCAGTATAAACGAAAGTAAATGCAGAGAGGACTCGTTAAAAATGTTGACTATATTGGCTGAAAAGGGGTATAAGGTAGACATGGAAAAAATACAATACTGTCAGGAACAGGTACTCTACATTGGCCAACTGATATCCCAACATGGAAGAAAGATTGCACCACAAAGAGCACAGGCCATCTCAAGCACTCCCATGCCACAGACTGTGAGAGAACTGCAGAAATTTCTGGGGTTATGCAACTACTGTAGAGCATGGGTATTTGATTACAGCTCATACATAGGACCCCTGCTTGAGGGGTTGAAGGAAGCAAATAAAGGGGAGAAAAGGTTGGGGTGGACTATGGAAATGAGGGAGGCATTTGACGAATTGAAGGACGCAATATCAACAGCTCCAGTACTGGCATCCCCAGACTATGAGCGACGATTTTTTATATTTTCACATTGCGACTCAGCAGTAATGAAAGCAGTATTGGCCCAAAAAACAAGCATGGGCTATAAACCAGTAGCATTTTATAGCGGTCACTTAGACCCCGTGATGTTAGGCCACTTCCCTTGCGAACAAGGCCTCGCTGCAGCTGCTTTTGCAGTAGAAAAGGCATCAGCAATAACCATGGGGTGTCCAACTACACTGTTTGTGGAACATGCATTATTTGCAATATTGAATAAACCCAAGTCCACACTAACGACACAAAGGGCATCAGGTTATGAGATCATTTTGTCTAGGGCTGAACTAGCGATTGTTAGATGTAGCACTGTTAACCCTGCAAGATTTCTAGCAGAAATAATTGAGGAGGGAGATTACGCCCACGACTGCACCCAACTAAATGAAATATATTCATGTACTAGAAAAGTTGAAGAGAATGCACTAGAGGGAGGTGAGCTTTTGTTTATTGATGGGTCATCAACTATTGATCAAGGAGATGGGATACGGAGAACTGGGGCAGCAGTGGTAAAAATGATGGAGGCTCCGGTGTGTGTGGCTATGAAATGTGTACAGTTACCACAGCATTACTCTGCTCAAGCCGCTGAACTAGTTGCACTAATATTGGCATTGAAAGAAAGTTTTAACAAACGTGTAACAATATATTCCGACAGTGCATATGTTACATCCACTGTCCACTCAGGGCTAACAAAATGGAGGAGAAGAGGGTTTAGGAGAGCTGACGGCACTCCAGTGCAACATGCCCTCTTGTTGGCTGAATTAATTGAAGTAATAAACGACCCCCAAGAGCTAGCCCTAGTAAAATGCACCGCACACACCAATGGTGAAGACCATGTCTCAAAAGGGAATGCAGCAGCAGACGCACATGCAAAATATGCTGCATACTTTGGTGAGATATGGGACCCCACAGACTCACAGAGTGGGAGAGGGAGGGGAATGGCTAGGGAGATGTTAATAAGAGAAGGGTATACCCATCTCCCAGCCACACAGATTATGGAATTACAAGCAGCAGCACCAATGGCCGAAAAGGAAATATGGGTAAAAAGAGGATGTACAATGTCACCAACCGACGCACTATGGCGCCAGAGTGGTACTGGGAAAGTTGTAATACCATTGGCACTTTTAAATACCGCCCTGAGCCAATTACATCACCCAGCCCATACAGGCAAGGAAATAATTGCAGCACGAATTAGAGATGATTGGTTCTGTCCCGAGTTAAATTCTCATGTTTCAAATTTTATCAGCAATTGTCTCACATGCCAACAGTTTACGGCCGGTCATACCCTAAAAGTGATAAGAGGTACCATACCCCGGCCAGAAGGACCTTTTCGGCACCTCCACATTGACTATGTTGATATGATCAACATATGTCAAGGTAATAGATACATGATTGTAGTAGTATGCCCATTTTCTAGGTGGATTGAAGCAGGGCCCTGTTCACACCCAGATGCATTTAGAGCAGCCAAATTCATAGTAAGGGAGGTCTTCCCCAGGTGGGGAGTGTGCGAAGTATTAAGATCAGATAATGGCCCACATTTCGCAAACGAAATGTTCCAACATATCACAGCCCTGCTGAGCATAAAGCACAAATTTGCATGTGCATATCACCCACAGGCTAACGGCGTATGTGAACGCCTAAATGGCTTATTGAAGGAGGCAATTGCAAAGATACAACAAACAACAAAGAAAAGTTGGTTGTATTGCCTTCCGTTAGCCTTGTTCGAACTGAGGAACAGGCCAGGGTCCGACCACCACCTCACCCCACACGAGGTGGTTACTGGACGTCAAATGTGCCTTCCCCTAACGCCAACGTCAAGGGCATTCACTGACCACGAAAGTTCAGCGAGTATACTAGGTGATGAAATGTATCAATATGTGTCGTCTTTGATTACTAGTGTTGTGTTTGTGTATCAACAGCTCGAGCGCACGCGGGGCGGGTCCACCAGAGATAAAGAAGAAGGCGCCAGTACAGAATTAGAAAAAGAGAACTTGTGCAAACTAACCAAAGGTGACCACGTGCTACTTCGCAATTTCAATAGAAGGTGGAACGACAAAAGGTTCACCGGTCCACATCTGGTAGAAGACGTATCAACAAGAGCAGTAAAACTAAAGGATAAGCGTGCTTGGAACCATCTACATGATGTAAAGATATACAAACTGCAGACCCGCCCCAGCGCCAACGACAGGTCCATTGGAACAACAGCAACAACATCCCTGACAGCGGAAGGAAGTTCTACCACAGACAACGACCCAATTGTTCCCTTACCTTCTCACTACCCAGACACCCCAGAGACAACAACTGACGAAGAAAGGGGTGATCACTACACTGCCCACCCCATGGTCACACGTTCAAAGAGTAAAAATAATTACGCCATCTCCCCCCCGCCCATTGACTGCAAAGGACAGTTGTAACCTAAACTGAAAGACATTGGCCGCACAAATACACATGTAAACACGTGAATGTTCTCTTTTTTCTCTCGCACATACAGGAACTGCGTATTATTGTATTATTAAGTAGAAAGCTAACTAACAAAGTCCACTGTCCAGGCGTAGATGGTACTCCCAGACGATAACTACCCAGAAGAATTGTCACACCAATTTGTATACGAAATAAAAAGGCCAACATACCTAAAAAGAAGAAGGGTACGTGTTTACTACACAGCCTTCCTCCTGGCCATAGAATATTACATGCCCCACCTCCGCCCATACTTGCCGGTCTTAAGAGACCAATCACTTAGAGTAGCGTGGGAGCAGCTCTTCGCCTGGGCACTGAATGACTATTTGATAGGGAGAGCTTAAACAAAACAAAACTAACATTTAAAAACGAGCATTTCTGAGAATTTTTAGGCGGGCAACTTTAACGTCGCAAGAATAAGCTGCCAGGACTGCAGCAAGGTAAGAGCAAAATGCCGGTGAGATTAGCAATTGTAATAAAAATAATAGGGATTTTGATAATCACCGGATTTTTGGCTGCTTCTGTATGGCAGTATAGCTGTGCTATCAATTTTGTTGCTGCACCCAAACCTAATATACCCCCGTTCCTTGCTGCAACAGGTGTTACGTCAGGTGGTAGTAGTAACATTGCACCAAAGAAAAATAGAGTTAAACGCAGCACATACTCAGACAATAAAGGAATTGATAATTATGTACAAGATTCAGCACATGTCACAAACAACATATGGTACCAACACATGACCCGCATTGGTAAGCAGACAACTGAGGATAGCTGCTACCTCTGCTCATTAATACCATACGCCATGAGTGCTTCACGAACATTTGTTGCCACAGAAATAAATGAGAAGATAGCACAGTGCATAATATACTTGGCACTGTTCCAGACGAAAGGAAGATTTCAAGGAACTGTAGTGCACATGACATGGAAAACACGAGACTCATACCCATATGAAAACAACTTCCTCAAGACCTACTTGAGTTATCACAAGACCAGTTTACATGCTGAAGCATTCAAATATATAACAAGTGGCCCTGCAAAAGGAGAAACACAGAAAGTAACACTGCAGTATCTACCATGTGATTGGTACGCCACTGAAATTCCGGGTAAACAAGGATGCTGGGAGAGGCCGCTACTGACGATAACAGGAAAGGTGTATCTGGATAACAACTGGGAGATAGGAGTGATTGGCAGCAACATGGTAACAAAAGAAACTATCTCAACCATCGAGACACACAATCACCGATGTTGGACGACGTGGATCAAGTATGTACCAATGCTCACATGGGTAGAAGAAGATGAAGACCCAATAACGATACTACCGTTGACTGCGCCCAAGGTACGTTACCAGCATAAAGGAGAGGTGGACGTAGGATATAACACCAATTGCGCAAGTGTGACGGAGTTACCTGAGGGGGGAGCAGGAACAGCAGTAATAATGGATCATTATTGGGCCTGTGGAGAAAAGGCATACCATACACTGCCTCCCCTGTGGAATGGTGTGTGCACAATGGTACACGTCAATGTACCATCACTAGTGGTACCTAAGAAGCACGTCGATGTGGCGAAATTTCCTAGAATGAATGAAGGGGATAAGAGAAGAAAGAGATCTGCACCACTCCAGGAGGAGCAAGGGAACAGGACCAACAGCAATGACACTGTCCTAAATAGAAGAAAAAGACAAGGAGAGCCGCTGACAGGAAATTACCTGTGGGGAAGGTCGGAAACGGCACTAACATCAATACCGCCAGAACACAGACTATTCAGCAGAGCAGCAATGTTCTTCTCCTCAATAATACACCCGGGATTACAGGCTTACGCAAACGCAAAATGGCTCCAAATAACTAGATGGGAACTAATGATGACCATCAATTCTACAGTAAATGGGTTCAACGCAATAAAAGAGGAGCTGCGAGCTGTAAGGATGGTAGCACTACAGAACAGATATGTATTGGACCTTCTCACAGCAATGGAAGGAGGAGTTTGTGCAAAGATAGGACAATCATGCTGCACGTTCATACCTGCCAATGATGCTGACAATGGTACACTGACAGAAGCAGTTTCACAATTAGCTCAGATGCACTCCAAAATGACGGATGAAAGCAATGGTGTGAACAAGGATGAGAGCTGGTTTTCACTATTATGGTCGTGGATGCCATCCTGGCTGTCAGATGGACTGAAAATAATAGTGGGCTGTACTATATTGGCTGGAGCTACCCTGATCATAATTAGATTTTGGAAGGCACGAAAGGCACGCACTACTGACGAGTTGCTGGAAATGGTGGGAATGCACCCCTTGATGCCAGCAGATGACGGCCAGCATACAGGTGTAATTATACAGGAAAGGGAGAAGCTGCGCACCCAAATAATTACCAACCATCTAGACCCACCGTCAGTAAAGACCGAGAACCCAAGAAACCCCAGGAGCTACATAGGAAGATGGGTATACTGTACTCCTGGGGGTACCTGTGAATATATGTATTGGTCCTTTGAAGATCATGTAAACCACTATGGACATCTCGGAGGAATAACTAAGATATGTTTGTGGTCGACAAGTCGACCAGAGGGGGGACTGAAGTGGGAGAATGGAAAACCAGGCTCCCGTCCTTCACCTCTCGCGCTTGGCCTAGAGGGTCACGACCCAAACACCCGCCACGAGAAGAGTTTGCCCATTTACCAGACGACCAGATACCCTGGTACAGGAACATACGGATGTGTCCATCTGCTTGCCCAGCAGCCCGCACTGGCCATGCCGACACCTGCGGCACGGATCAACTAGACTAAAATCTACACGTCGTTAGAGATGCCATGACGACCTAGACAACGGGAAGCACATCTGTACAAATATACACACTGGACATTCCCACACCAACCTACACGAAGAATATACTCAGTGCTATGACGTAGGCGACAGGCATATTCACGGACGTGCATCTTTATTATTTTTATATAGGCTTTCAGAATGCAGAAACGCAAGACGCGTCATGAACTTTTACTAGCTTGCTCACGCTTCTCTTTGAAATCAGGTACAACGATGAGAAATATAATAAAGACAATACCGATTATGGAATTATATGTTCCTATAACCTAAAGCACCTGTGCACCAAACGGACAACTTATGCACCGGGCCAAAGTAGGCCTCAAACAAGAGCTCCCGTGGACATCAACAAGACAAGAGTCAGTTGCTGATCCTGCAGAATGAGCTTGGCGAAGCAACCAGCCAAGGTCGCAATGTTGCAAACCCACGTTCCAAGAGCAAATCATCAAAGGCACGATGTTGCAACCTCGCACTCCGCGCACCAACGTTAAAGTCACACCGACAAATTAAACCAGACGCACAGTAGAAAAACAATATTAATTGTGCAGAATTATGCCTCTTTCACGGTCCCTCCCCACGTGATCAAGCCGAACCTGACGAGATGCCAAACCCGGGAGAACAGAGGCGTCTGGATCCCTCGCTACGAGACACTGGCAGATACACTTGAAAGGCTCAATGGACATCTGCAACAGTGGGAACGGTACCCCGTCTAGCTATGAATAAGTCCTCACATTGTCTGCATGTACCCATAGTGAAACATTGTTGCAACTTACAGGTACACCGAGAGCTGGGAACGACGGTGGTCCCAGGCTGGGAAGCTCACGGGCGCACCAATCAGAACATGGGGCTCTTATCACTGACGCCAGCACATTTAGCCAATCCTCAGGAGCCTTCATGTAACAATTTTCATGTATCTAATTGTAGGGACAACCCAGATATACCACCTGACTACACCTTGTCCACTAATATCTTTCTCTATATGTGTGCTATACTAACCCTACCACTCGAACACCCAATTAAGAGTGGCGATAGGTTTTTTGTTAACTTTCTGAAGTGACGCAAGTAGCGCGTCATAATACAAGTAAAAAGGGCCTGCGAGCCCCACGATTGAGTGTGTGTCAGGACGAACGCGTGCGCTCCTTGACCCATCCCTGCCGTTTTGTCTAATAAACAGCAGAGTCACCTTGCTCCTTGTGTGCGTCTCATACTCTATCTCATCTTATCTGGGATACACACGGGAGGAGTTGGGGCCTCCCTGCCTGGAGGTCGGCGGACGGTCCGGCCGACCCCGGCAGAATTTCCCCCCGACATATGAATAGCTGAATAGAATTTCCCACCCAAAGCATACATCATAGCCTTTGCCAGAAGAGTAACTGCTGTATGTTAGCGGAGCACTGCCAGCCTTGCCCCAGTGACAATCAACTTGGACTGCGGTTCTTTCTTTGTCATTAGGAGCTCATTTGCTCACCCTGAGCCTGGATCCTCATGCTATCCCTATCTCTCAGTCCTCAATGAGACGTATACTTCCAAAGTTGCGAAGAGGCTATAGATGACTACTTGCTGTTCAGCATCTCTTTTCCACAACTACCTTTCCTATGGGGAAGTCCAAAAGTAGACTCAAAAGGCACCTCAGTGGTAGTCTCCCACTCCACCGCAACCTGCCAGGTGAAGCACCCGCTTTTCAATGTCTCTGCACCAACAGCTACATTCAGATAAGACACCTTAACTGGGAGAACCAACTCGTTCTGTCCACCTTTTCTCAGCCGAGAGACCCTAAGCCTTTTTGTGTCCAGTGGTTTGAAAACTAGGAGTCTGATTCACAAAGAATTCTATTGTGGTTGCAAAGCGTGGTAGATGCCTACCACACTACACCCCCTGCAAATATTTCAGAGTCATAAGAAAACAGGTTTAAGTCGGTCGAAGTCAAACATGACATAGGATGGCAATACCTTAAATAACGTTTTGTAACAAATCAGTGGATGTGGTTCCTTCTCCCCACGGGGGGAGCCCCTCCACATGAGGGCAGGGAGTTCAGGCTGCTACCCGATATTCCCAATGGGGGTGGTACTCAGGGGGTGGATTTCATGAAAGGGGAAAGCCCCTGTGGGACCAATGATGACCATATTTGGAGAACGTGGTATCCCTATAATACCCCCAACTCTCCTTCACATCTTCCCTTTTCACCCCTAACCTCCTATGCCATGTACATCTGTAGTAAACCAGAGGTAGAGAGTACTGAGAGGAGTAAGATCTCTAGTGATTCACAACATTATAGCCCGATCAGTACTGTGATGAGGAGGAGGCGTGGAGCAGTACAGAGTACCTACCAGACCACTTTGCCAGTTCTAGTGGTTCTCAACAGCTGATTGAAAAGAGCAAAGCTAAAAGCGAAGAAGGACTTGGCAAAGTGTCAAGCTCCCCCACCCCCTGGAGGAACCGCGAGACAGAGTAAGCTCAGGGAAGTAAAGAGGCAGACTGGGGAGCCAAGAAAGAAGTAGGTTCCTGTCAAGCTGGTCCAGTGTGCAGGCACAGTGCAGCAAGCCGAAAGGAAGACACTCCTTGCATTGAAATTGTAATTGTTTATTTGTACAGCGATTATATACAAGTGAACTGCTTCAAAGTGCTTCAAGGTGGGGAGGGACTAAGGGACCACAGTAGTCATTCTTAGGCCTTGAAGTTTCCGAATGATCTAACAAAAAAGTAACTAGCGTACTAGGCCTGACAGCATTTCTCTTAGTGCAAGTGCATGAAGTGTATCAGGCACAACCAGATACGGGAGGGGAGACAAAGGGGGGACAATACAGAACTCACCAGGCCTAATAAATTCAGGTTGTGCAAGTGTACAGGCAGAGGTGCAAGGGAGGCGTGAGGGGGAACAAGTGCGCCCAGTCCAGTAGGGCCCAGGGTTAAGTGCAGAGAGGTAACCCTTCTAATGGAGCGGATGCTGAAGTGCAGTAGTGCTGAGCAAAGTGCAGAGGCCCGGAGGCAAGTGCAAAGACTGGCGGGGGAGCCTGGGACCTGTGAAGTTCTGGAGTTGAGCCAGGCAACCAGTCAGCAAAGCTGAACAGAGTTAGGGGAGTGAAGCTGGAGAGAAAGAGAGAGGTTAGCAAGGGAGAGGGAGAGAGAAAGAGGAAGAGAAGAGGAAGGTCTTGAGGAGTTTACAGAACTTAAGGAGCTCCAGCTCAAGGTGGAGAGAGCCAGGGAGGCTGTTCCAGAGGGAGGCTGTTCCAGAGGGAGGCACCTGCAGAGGATAAAGATCTACCCCCAAATCTCTGCTTGGAAAACCGGCTCACACACAAAGAGTTAGAGGCGGCAGAGTGAAGGGCTCTAGAAGGAGAGTATTTAGGAAGAGAGCATTTCAGATAGTGTGGGCCCCGGCCCCAGAAAGCCTTGCGGACTATGCAGAGGGGCTTGAACTTGATCCATGGAGCCACAGGGAGCCGGTGGAGGGATTTCAGCACTGGATAGACGTGGTCCCTGGGCTTGAGGCCAAGGATATGTGTTGCGATTCTGTGCTGTAGCGGACGGAGAGTAGAAGTAGGAATATTGAGAAAGAGGCTGTTGCAGCAGTCCAGCCTAGAAAGAACCAGGGCTCTGGAGACAGCAAGCATTTGGGGGAAGGTGAGAAAAGGTAGAATAGCTCTAAGGAGGTGCAGCTGACAATGGGACTTTTTAGAGATGTCCAAGATGTGAGAAGAGAAGGAGAGAGTGGAGTCGTAAAATGACCCCCAGATTTTTTGCATCACTAGCAGGTGAGTGCGCAGGGCCATTGGAGGCTGGCCTGTGGGAAATTAGTAAAGCAGAGTCAGGGGTCCCAATGAAGATGATCTCTGTCTCACTGGCATTGAGGCAGAGAATGTTAGCAGCAGACCAAGACTGAATTGCGGACAGACAGTCAGGAATGAGCGAGGAGGAAGAAGAGGCAGAGGGTAGCCTGAAGGAGAGCTGCGTGTCATCCTTATAACACTGAAAGTTAGAGGTGAAGGTAGAGATCCTGTGGGCTAAAGGGGCCTTGTAGACATTGAAAAACCACGGGGATAGGTGAGATCCCTGGCAGACAGCACAAGTAGAGACAGTGATAGAGGAGAGAAAGGACCCAAGTTCCACCTGGGAGGGACGGTCGGAGAGAAAGGAGGCAAGCCATGTCAGGGCCAGATTTGTGATGCCCAGGGTATCATGCAGACGGGAGATCAGGATGTTGTGGTTTACGGTGTCGAAGGCAGAAGAGAGATCGAGAAGAATGAGGACAGAAGGAGAGTTAGAGTCAAACTTTGAGAGCAGGTTTTCACGGGTGTTCAGAAGAGCAGTTTCCGTGCCTCTGTATGCTCTAAAGCCAGACTGGTGGTCATGGAGACAACCAACAGATTCAGGGTGGAGGGTAAGCTGAGAGATAGCTAGTTTCTGCAGGAGTTTGCCCAGGAAAGGAGTGACAGAGATGGGGCGATAGTTTGCAGGGATAAAAGGGTCAGCAGAGGGTTTTTGAGCAGAGGGTGCACAAGTGAGTGCTTGAGAGAAGTGGGGAAACTCCAGTGGCGAAAGAAAGGTTGCAGAGGTCGGCCAAGTGTAGAGAAGGAGCCAAGTACCTCTACCGGAGGTCTTGCCCCCATTCTTCCTATATGTTGGCAGCCAGAAATTGTGACATGCGCAAAGCCAGTAATGGTACCTATACCACGAAGAATCCTTGAATCAAGGGATCCATTGAGAAAACCCAATATGTATCCGTGGAGAAATGACGGTCTTCTGAAGAAAATTCCGGAAGAAGTGTGAAAATGACATCACATGACGCAGAAATGACACACTCAGAAGAGATGTCAATGAAGAAAGTGAACAGACCTTATAGAAACTGATGACGAAGTAGTGAATTAAGCAACATTTCGGGAGCAAAATGAAGACTGCACGTGCGGAGAAGCACTGAAGAAAATGCAAAGCCATTTTACAAATGTACAGACGTAGTAACGCAAGTAGGCAAAGTAATCATAAGCCTGGCTACGTAGTGAATAAATTGCATGCGGTGCCACCAAAATATATATAGCAATGTATAGAATCTGGATGTTCCACGACGCATTTTAGAAAACTTGGACCCTGTGAATGAAAGGGCTGGAATTGTGGCACAGCAGAATAGAGTAGCTGACGGCGAAGGAAGATTTAAGAAAGCTTGCCTAGTGTCATGATGCCTACCCCCAGGCATCTGGATGAAGCCCATCAGCCCCGGGAGCAGGCATCCAGGTATTTAATAAAACCCCAGCAGCCCCTGCTGGGGGCTGTCTGGGTTCAGCCCTGGCGCCTTAGGCACCAGGCTCATAATAGAAATCAGTCCTGGCGCCATAGGCGCCAGGCTCATAGACTTTACTTACCGCATGCAGACCATGCTGCAAATGAATCCAAGCCAACGTGAGGCCTGGATGGGATTATTTTTCTACAGGGACTATTTTTTTACTCGGGTGTGGTTCTAGGGACATCTTACCTGGAACTACTTTGGAGGCTATTTAAACCATGCCCTAACAGCAGCACATGCTTCGTGTTATTCTGCATCCAGCAGCATAACGCTCACCGTGCCTGCAGTCAGCATCCAGTCTTCAGCCACGCCCGTCTCGAATCCAGAGCTCCTAGCAATAGAAGAAAGAAGAAAGAAAGGTTGGAAACAGATATTATTTCAATCCGTACCTAAATTCCGGATCCATCACGTCTTCGAACTTGAAAAGGACATTATTCTACATGTGCCGCATTGCCAGCTGCAGCGCCGCGCCATACTCACCAGTCCTCACAGCCTTTTTCAATCCGGCGCAGCCTCCATCATTTTCTCCGCCGAATTCCACCCTCTAGGGGACAAAAGAAACATAAGGTGAGCCGAGAGAGCCAACAAATACAACTTCTCCACCATAGACTTACCTGATTAACAACCAGAGGCATTATTCTGTAACAAACCGCAACTTCTTACGCCGCACCTGTAAGGAGAGGGAAACCAGCAATTTAAACACACGCATCTTTTGCCGGACAGTGTTGGGTAATACAGACTCTTACCTCAACACCATCAGCTGCCACAAGACAATCTTCCCTTGGACCCAGCTGCAACACAAGAAAGGAATGTACAAGAGTAAACATCGGACATATTGAACTCTTTGAACTTTATTCTTACGGGTTCTCGCCTGGAACCTCGGAATCAATATTCATCCGGAACTCTTCCAACGCCCTCAAACCAGTGAAGTAACTGGTATCTACGCGTCCCTGCAATCCACGCAGGATGGAGAGCTCATCATCTACAAAAATAAGGTGAGCTTACAGAAAGTGAATATCGGGGGTGATTAGTGGGGAGAACAGTGGGGTGCCATTACTAAAATCCTGGGTGGCTGAATCCCTTTCTCCACTTGCAGGAGAATATTTCTACGGGTCAAGCAGACGAGATTAGGCGGTCCAGTCCAATCTGTCATCTCTGCACTACGCTTCACGTTGGAGGAGGTCGCAGCTGTCCGGGTCCGATCGACGCCCCTGTGGGGGCCAGGTGAGCGTAAAACACCTGGCCCAGTGTCAAGAGTCAGGCCGCCGAGAGCCTGGTTATCTACTCGAGAAGATACATGAACGTGAGAAGCAAGCAAATTCCTGTGTGAGGTGTAATGGAAAAACACTAGAAGTACCATGGTTTCTTCATTTAATAGCATTAAATGAAAAGAAGGAGCTAATAATATGGTCTCTAGTCATATGGTCAGATGAAAATAGACTTTGGGGTGAGCTACACCGAGACCAGAAGATAAGACCATGCCTTCACTCCCTTTTATTCTCAGGTACAGTGAGCCTTCACAAGGCCGAGTTCAAACACATTAATTGAATGGCAGACTGCAGGAGTGATGATGGATGTTGGGCTAATTGGGTGGGGAGGCATGACCAAGCCAACCCCCCAGCACCTGAGGTCCCAGCTTGAGTGCTGCTAGCGAGTGGAAATTTCCAGAAGGGTACAAGCGTGCCAACCAATTGTAGAGGGCCACGTAGAAAGGAGCCCTATAGTTTGAGAAGCCAATAGAACGTTGTGTATTTTCATGACACGGAAGATTACTTGCACTTGGGGTGGGCTTAGTTGTCCACCCGACCTTAGAGACCCAATCACAACCCCATACCCCTTAAAAAGTATATTTAGATGTTCAATTTAAGCCTATTACATCCCCTAGTAGTTTTTCTTGTTTTGCCACGTAGTATGATGTCACTTATGACACATTTTTTGTATAAAGTTGTGTTTTTATGAAATGTTTTCGGGATCTCATTGAGCGAGCTGTGCGGCATACGTTGATGTCCATTGTACACCCTGTTTTAAAGAATTGTTATTAAAACAGTTAATGTTTGCCAACTTCCTCATGCGGTCTGATTATTGAGTGTGAGTAAGATCTGCATCCCCATCCATCTCAGATACTGTTACCTCGTCTTAAAGGACCCTTGTGGGTTCACGAGACTGGAGCAAGAGAATCAATGTTGTCCTTGTTGGTTTTTGGAGGGCAAGGGTCAACCTGTTTGGAGGAGGCTTTCATGGACCGGACTTGTCTGGAGACCTCCTCAGGTGTCACAGGGGAGAGGGAGGAGAGAAGGTCCCCAAATGTCGGCACCCATGGAGGAACTATCCCACGCTGACAAGGAAGAAGCAGGCACGGCAGAGTCGCCGGTGCCCGGAGACGAGAAAAGGATGCAGGGGAAGGCCCATTGCAGAGGGCAGGCACATGAAATAAGGTACGGGCGACCTGTACACTAGCAGAGACAACGCGAGGGGGCAAGTAAGCCCAAGAACACAAACAAATGGGTCTGTGACACTGATGCAAGTCAAAAGACATGCAGAAAGCTAAACCAAGATACTACTACTTGGCAGAACAGTGAACCAAGTTTAGCGGGCTACTGGCAAAAACCCACAGTCCAAGGCTGGGACAGGTACCCACATAAAATCAAGCCTGTGTGTCAAATCCAGGAACCACAAAGAGAACTGTGAGAGTGATATACATGAATGCAGCACTTGGCAGGTGAGTAAACAATTCTGTACGTGACAACACAGCTTGGAAGTGCATCCAAGCTACTCTTTTTCATTGCAGTACCTAGTAGAAGGAAACCAGGGCTGCAAACCAGGATCAGGGACCCATCACAGTTTAGGAGTGCATCCAAGCTCTTCTTCTTCATTGCAGGCCCTGGTAGGAGGAAACCAGGCCTGCCAATCACGTTCAGGGACCCGTCACAGCTTACAAAGTGTATACAAGCTATTCTTATTTGTCGCAGTCCCTGGTAGAAGGAAGCCAGGGCTGCCTACCAGGGTCAAGGACCCACCAGAGCTTGAGAGTGCATCTAAGCTATTCTTCTTCATTGCAGTACCTGTTAGGAGAAAACCAGTTCTGCCAACCAGGATCAGGGACCCAACACAGCTTGGAAGTACATCCAAGCTACTCTTCTTCGTCACAGTGTCTGGTGGGAAGAAACCAGCTCTGCCCACCAGGGTCAGGGACCCAGCACAGTTTGGAGACGCATCCAAACTTCTCTTCTTTACAACTATGCTTGGTGAAAAGGAAAAAAGTCTGCCAGTCAGGATCAGGGACCCAGAGACAGAGAAGGAGCCTGAGAAGGGCCAATTAGGGAAAAGCATTTCCCCCGACAATTGTTGAACTGTATTTCAAGCTTGAAGAAGGCTGGGGAAGGGAGGCACCCTCCCCACCCCCACCGGTCAGCAGTTTTTGAACTTTACAAGAAGCCTGAATACAGGCTGTGGAAGGGAGATATTCCCCAACACTTGAGGAACGGAAGTTTCCAGAACTGTCTTTTGGCCTGGCGAAGGGAGTCACTCCCTTTGGGCTACAAAGACCCTCTTTTCATCCAGTTTAAACTTAACAGTATGAGGGACAGAGGTAGGATTCTGACATTGGACATTGGGACTTTTCCTTTGGACATTCTGACACTAGTTACTTTGGTTGAGGCAGGGAAACCCCTCTTACAATTAGGGCAAGATAGGGTTTTCTTTTCATGTTCTCACTTAAATAAAAGGTTCTACTAATCACCATGACCCCTCCGTGTAAGAGTCTTACTTCTGCACTCTTACAGTTTGTCAAACTTTATTTTCTGAAAGGGGTGTCAAACTTTGTGAACCAGATCATACCGTTTGCATGTAAGTGTGCCTAATTTGAATTGCCCATCCATTGCCACTGCTCCAGGCACACCTTATTTGCACAAGCAAATTAGGTAAAACAGCTGGTACACCACACACCCACACATTAAGTCACTGGTATCCATGTTTCAATTTTCCAGGTCTCAAATGGCCCTTTTCAAAGTTTTTCTAACTAGCAGCAATTTGCGCCACGTGCAATTTGTAGATTTTTCCATCCAAAATATATTTGTACACAGAAAGAAACATTCTTTGAGAATTCGATGCTGTTTGGATTTTTGATCAAACCAGTTCCTTAATAAATGATGTCACCAAAGATGTAATAACATTATCCTAGTTCTTAAGGCTTGTAAAGAACCACACCTACTTCGTGATCACTAACCTGAACACTTCCCTAATGAGAGCACTAGTTCTTACCAAACTGATCCACAGCAAAACCCTTTAAGGTTATTCAGTGTAAGGTAGCAAGATTATGTTCCTTTTAGAGCCCCAAAAGTACATCAAATCTGTTCTGAAAAATCTAAACAGACGTACGGTCGATGAACTGAGCTCGTTCAAAACCCTGCTCAACGTCAGAAGCGTGTTAAGAAGTACGCTGTCAAATGCAATCCCTTGAACTTCTTCAAACTGAACACATAGGGTGTACAGTGCTACAGCAGATTGTTGCAAATCTATGTTGGCAGCAGAGAGCAATGGAGAACAAGAGAGTGATACCCATTGCAAGTGTTTCTGAGGCAGACTATTAACAAGTTCATAAGCGGTACAGGTACTTTTGAGAACAAGGCTAGTACTGAGAGTATAGTTTCAAAGGGGTTAGGAGTTTTAGTGTCGGGACAGCCGGTCCCCTGCACACCTTCTATTGGTGGTTGTAGTTTTGCCTGCAGTATGGCACATGGTTTGTCTGGAAACCAACACCTGGGTTCCCGGTTATTTGATACTTGGTGGGGTGACAAACCCTTGTTAGGTGTGGGCACTGGCTGGATTTGAGGGTCCAATATTTGCAATTTTTCGGCTCAATACGGCCGTCGCACTCACTTCCTGACTGAATTAATCTGGAACAAACCCCGATCCCGGCACCAGATAAGGCCAACAAGCCACCACATGGCACCTGACCCTGGTTTGACCAGCTACCAACTCCACCACAAGCCTGCTGCCACTTCACCTTTGCCTTGATAAAGAATACGGTCGAAACGCGCATCGGCTTTTTTGTTTCACCACTTCTGGCCCAAAATGCCACATTGGCTATGCTGTATTTGAACACCAATAAAACACCATGCTTAAAATCCAAAGACTTGACTATCACTAGATTGTAACAATCAGCAAAAATTGCAAATATTGGACCCTCAAATCCAGCCAGCGCCCACACCTAACAAGGGTTTGTCACCCCACCTTGTACAGAGAGTATGTTTGAGTGCCTACACGTTTTTTTATTAAGAGTAATGTACCCAAGTAACTGTAGAGTTGAGATCTGAAAAAATAAACTGGAGTGCCATCTTGGAAGAGGCTCCCCTTGTCCCAGCAGACAAAATTCCGAGAACAAATCTGTCACAACACGGCATCAATTCAATTTGGATAAAAACGGCAATAATTCAGTAACAACAAAAGAAGTAACTATGGAAACTGTAGAAGATTCCAAAGAGATCAAATGGGATATCTACAGCAATTAGGTTTAAGTTCTGCACATATTAAAACACTACACAGTCCGACAGAAAAATATCACAGTACATAAACCTCAGAAGTAATGCAAGGTTATTTCAAAAGCTTTTGTTGTGCTTTGTGTGAAATGTTCTGCACATAAGGATCCTTGAGTGATGGGTGCTTTATGCTTTGATGGGAATGCTGGAAAGCGGAATGTACATTAGGTGATGTGTGAGTGGGATGTTAGCTTACTACGGAGGCAGTTGATATATGCTGATACTCTGATATGTGGCATTTGTCTGAGGGAGTCTGAGGGAGTCTCTAAAATTGGTTTACAATCGGTTTACTTTCTGAACTTTGTGTTTGCATATTAATAGCTTGCTGCAAAGGAAGAACTTATTTAGAATGGTGAAAACATGTTTTCAAAGAAACAAAACGTTAAAGAGCTGATCCTTTACCCTACCTACCCTGTAGGTGCAAGGTGTTGCGGTGCTGCCCTGCAAGAACGCAAGATATAGTCCATTGCTAATTTGTTGTACTCCCTATTAAAATACTTGCCATGGCTGAGCAACCGTCCAGTGCTAACCTGTTATGGTGTGGTGTGGTGTGCAGAAGAAGTCTGTGCCGACCTGGAAGAGGCTTTGTTCCTTTCCTTTCTTGCTGGAGTTTAATGCCAGACATGGCAGTTATTAGTTTTCAGCAATTGTCTCAGGAGGATATCTCAGGGGCAGCGTGAACGGAGCACCACAGGTTTGATCCTTCGCACCGCGCTTAGTAACCTCTGGGTATTAAGCGCGATATAAATAACCTATCATATCATATCGCACTGCAGCAAACGTGTGGAGGACACCATCAGACTTTGAAGATGCCGTGAAAGGAAGTTAGGTTTTGTGACAAAGGTAGCCCTGGTAATGCAATATCTACAGATTTACTTTAGAGAGATTTCTGGGGGGGACCTTGTTTTATGGGGTCTTTAGCTCCTGATGCATTCTTATCTTGCATAAGGTGAAGTCGTTTGCTATTAGTGTCGGTAGGATGAGCGGTGGTTGGGTAATTGGTTTGGTAGCTGAAGGTCTAGGATCTATGGTGAGTTTGTTGCCAGTTTATACTGGTGACAATTGGGAAATTAGAGGAGACAATGCCATGCACACTTGAGTGAACATGGATGCTAATGACAGGAACAATAGATTCCAAGGTCTTCTGGAGCCCTATGCTGAAACACAAGACCACATGGCTCACTGTCATCACGCGGCTGGGAGGACTGATGGGGGCACCGTATGCCAATAAGGCAGATGATGTAAGAGCCTTTTATTCCTCACGGAGCACGTGTGAGAACCTGTGCAACTTTGAAAGCCATCAGAAGTCTGTGTGTGTGTGGCAAATGAATGTTACATTGGTGAGTTTGTAATGCACACCTTTTCAATTTCAATTGTATTCTTTCCTTTATCATTACTTTGCTGTTGGCAACAATCTGTTCAGGTGACTGTGTTCTACAAAGACGATGGCCTATTGTGGATATTCGTGATATTGAAGTCAATTTGGATATAGATTATCACCAAAGTGTTACATTTACATACAATTATGCCCCTGTTGGGGACAACACTTTTTAGTTCCCAAGAGGTTTTGACTGTTGTTTAGAGACTGGTAGGTTATGCATCTGTAGCTTAAAGCTGTGGTTCACATTTGTGGTAGTTCCTATTGTGTTTTTTTCTGGACCTGCTATGAAGCGTATTTTGTATGTTACATTTTTTCGAGAAGTTGTCTTGGTTGTGTTTTTTTTTGTTGCTTGATGTGCGTCGAGCATATGATCATCCAACAGTTATGCATGTATTTGTTGTGTGCTGCATGTACACCACCTGTGAATCCATAAGTGGGTGCATTGTTGAGGTTGTATTGTGTTCCCTAGTTAGTGGCACTATGGCCGTTTTGTGATGCATATAGAGTGGTTGCATTGTGTGTTCTTGAGCGGGTGCAACTTGGTCAGTGAATTTCCGCCGCTTGCGGGATGGTATGTTGTGTCGCCACCATATTTTCTATGCTACTTGTTTGGAGATGTTGAGGTCGTTTGTGGTTGTTCTATGCTGATTGCATGCCAACCAGGTGTTTTATTCATGGTTGTGCTTCTCTATTTGGTGTGGTTGTTTTGGTGCAGCTGTTTCTGTGCTATTTACAGAATAGAATTTAAGTATACAGCTTTAATATTGAGGTGGGGCAGAACTCTGTAGGGGCTACTAGCATTCTTATCTTGCTGTGTAAATGACTTTGATATGGTTGAATTTTCCTTTTGCTGTTGGTAGGTGGTTAGATGTGTCATGATCTGTCTGCAATGCTGTGTCGATGATTATACTGGAGTAATGCATGTTTTATGATCTCACTGGTGGGTGTAATGGGGATTCTGTGTGATGCGTGAGTGTTGAATGCACAAGAGTTGGAGGCAGTTCAGTAGTTGATTGACATTATACCAGCAAGTGGAGTGGTGATGCAGGCAATCTGGTGCGCCAACTCCTCCCCACAGGAGCACCAAGTGCCGGTCTCAAGGGGTTCCTATCGGGTCCTATTTGGCTACCTTTTTGATATTTTGAAGACATTTGTATAACAAAATAAATTTGAGTATTTCCTTCATTCTCAAATACTAACAAACCAACTGTGGTCGAGAAGATAAAAGGATGATTGAGAGGGGATTAGGAACCTGGACAACTTGGTAGGATGGAGTGGAGAAGGGGCTCCAGCGGATTCACCGCTGGTGTGAACAGGAAACCAACACGAAAAAAGAAAAGAACAACAACGTCAATCTTCCATCCAGTAAAGCATGCAAGGGACACAAGGCAATTCGTGAATGGGGCTATGCCTGCTTTTTGTCAATGACTTCTTGTCAACATAAAACCATTAAACAAGAGGATCGAGAAAATGCTATATAACCATTGTGTACACTTTCCATGTTTTCGACAGGGTCAAAAGTGTGGAAGCCGCCTGTGAAGTCATCACGGTGAAAGATCATGTCATGCCACGTTTTGTGACATGATTGGGACTGCTTTCTCAAATGTATTCGCTTAAACGACACCCGAGTTCACCGTGCATACGAATAATTGTGGATTGTCTATGGAAACACTAAAAAAAAAAACGAAAAAAAAACGATATAGTAAATTATGGCAGTGGGCCTCATTCCGAGTATGGCGGTAAGGGATAGCGGCCACCGCTAACGAGAGCGGTGGCGGTAATCCCTTACCGCCATACTCCGAGTTCCCTTTGCGCCATGGAGGTTTTAACACCTGCTTTTAGCAGGTGTTAAAAACCATGGCGCTAAGGGACCTTGATGTTAATTACGCCACCGTAATTTACGGTGGCGTAATTAACACCTTCCCCACTCCCATTATGCCCTATGGGGCAAGAATGGGAATGGGGAAGGGTAAATGGGGATTGGGGAATTACCGCCCCGCCAACCTTGGAATGGGGCGGTAATTCCGCCATCCACCAAGGCGCTGCCGGTCCGGGTACGGCGTCAACCAAGGCGTTAATAGCGCCATTGGTTAGCGCCGTACTCGGAATGAGGCCCAGTGTCTTTTAAAGGAGAGTACTGGGGAGCCCGCGCTGGCTTAAGTACCCAAAGCAATACCTCTGATTAAGGCTACATTTCCAGTCCTCTCTACAATGCTTCTGGGAGTGTTACACCGCAAATGCACCCTATTTTTGGATAAAGTTCAATTTGGTGCCAATAATCTGGTAATCATAACCATCTCGAGCACTTAACAATCGAAACTGAATAGAAAATGTATGCAGGTGAAAAGAGGCAGCCGGAAACCCGTGGAAAAAAGTGGCCTCGCTTCCTTCTAATATGCCATTTAAAAGGAGCGGTCAAATCCATTTAGATCAAAGATGATGGATTACATGTACAGGCTATGAAATGAACCAAGCAATTGTGGCGTGGGCAGAATACTAAACACGATCATTTAAAGAACACCGGTTTGACAATCCATGCTGCTTTCCCTGTTGTTTAATGGTAACAATTATATGTCACACTACAGCCACATTTGAAAAGGCAGTAAACATTTTTATAATAATAGATTTAATACTTACTAATTTGTTAATAGGTCCTTGCCTAGTCGTTGCATTTATGTGCACATCGCACAGTTGCAGAAATCACATAAACAAGTACTGACTAATCCAACAGTTGTGATTTTTGCATAGGCATGGACCATGCATGTGTCAGGCATTGGCCTAACATGGTAAGGTGTTCATCATTTTCCCAGCCATTGAGCTATTGCCATTATACGGTCTGATACTTACATTGTACAGCCAGTAGGGCAGTCATAAACGGGTTATTGATATCAAAATCCCACTTACTGCCATCATTTACATGTTTTTCCTTCAACGGATCAAACTCCATTTACAGGTGTTATCATCAACCCCAAGTACTCAAGCCACTGTTACACTGATAATGTTTATGCCAGGTATATGCACACCATGACTATATTTCTTTTTGCCCAGCTAGCACAACTCATAATTAGCACAACAGCACTAGGTTTCTTTACTTCTAGTTTCCACATCAGTGCAATATTCCCTTATGCACATTTAGCACATTATTATCAGGTTTAACTATACCCAATTACCACTGCAGGTTCTGATTCCATCATGCCCAATTAGCACAATCGGGCAGATTTCAGTTAAACAAGTAAAGCTAGATTTCATTATTGCCAGTTAGAGCAGGCTCATGCAGAACGATCAGATTTTATTGTGCCCAGTTTGCCTAGCAGTGCCAGATTTCATTATGCCCAGTTCGCACAGTAAGGTCATGTATACATTTGCTGGTTTATCACAGCAGGTCTGCATTTCATTGTGCCTTTTGAGCAAAGTAAGGCCAGATTCCATTATGCCCAGATAACACTGTGGTATTAGCATAATTTACCTAAAAACATTTGACCTAAACATTTGATCACATTTTTTTGACATTTTGTTAGTAAAATGTAATTAAATGTATAGATGGTGTATATATGGGGAGGTTAGGGTATAGATTAGGTTGAGGGGAAGTCGGGGAGTTGCGTGGGTCTTCCCCCGCATTTTAGACCGTAAAAAAGGTCAAATATATTCAATCAAAAGTGATTAGGTCAAATGTTTTAGGTCAAATAGACACAAACCAGCACTGTACTGTCAAATTGCATTATTTTCAATTAGCATATTTTAGTGCACCCAGTTAGAAAAGTAAGGGTAGATTCTAATATGCCTTGTTTGCATATTAGACACATTTCATTGTGCCCTCTCAGCACACTCAGACAGGATAAAATAGGCCCAGTAGTCATGTTAAGGTCCAATGTCATCAGGTCCAGTTCTCAAACAAGTGCCAGATTCCCAAATGCCTAGTTATCAAATATAATTAAGCACAGTTAATGAAGACCAGCTAAGCTTATTCTCAATTATCAGAGAAAAGCCATATTAGCATGTTAGCACAGTAGTGCCGGATTCTATTAGGAACAATTAACATATTAAGCCCAGATTACATTATTCAAAGCGTATGCGTCAAATTCCAAAATGCCCAGTTTGCACATCAGTGTTAGATAAAATTAAGCCTCATCAACACAATACGGTCCTTTGCTGTATTCGCAGGTAGAACCAAAGTGCCAAATTCCATTATGCAAGTAGCCAGAATAAGACTACATACTGTTATTCTGAGGATGCACAGTAAGGCCTTATTCCATTATGCCCAGTTAGCATGGTAAGGCTAGATTCAAATATGCTTAGTTTGCATAACAGTGCTAGATTCCATTTTGTCCAGTTGGCACATCAGTGCCAGACTCCATTATGCAAATTTACCATATTAAGGCTACATTCCATGATTCCCAGTTGCAGTAGCACAATAAGGTCAAATTCCATGATGCCCAGTTAGGAGGGTAAGGGCAGATTCAAGTATGCCCAGAAAGCATAGTAAATGCATATTGCATATTTCAATTGCATATTGGATAGAGCCAGTTACCGCAGTAAAGCCAGAGGAGTTGACACAATGTTCGAAGGTAGACCCACCATGCCCCGCAAGCCCCTTCAATAACACACTTTATTTAACAATTGCTAGCTACCATTGGCCTAAGTATTCTCCCTTAGGCACATCCAGAGCGCAGCATGATCCCAGTAACCACTGGGTTGCCTCAGAAAGCATAGCTTAAAATGGTCTGGAGCAAGAGCGAACACAACAATCCATGTGCAACCCCAGCCTCGTCCACAGCCCTGCTGTGTTTAAATATGTATGCAGGGAAATGGGCAGGCCATGCCAGCTAGCCAAAGATGGTTTGAAGGCAGGCAGAAGGACAGCAAGGACATTGCACCCATCTACTGCTTTAAGCAGGAGAAAGCCTTGGTGACTATGCTTTCTCCCTGGCTGCTCTCTGTGTGCTTGCCCTGCTGCCTCCACTCCCTTACTGAATTTGAAAGTGTGGTGGGGAAAGTGGGCAAGACAGTGGAATCCTGCACGAAGAAAGGTAAGGGGAGTAAATACGATGTGCTCCTCTCATGGGGCTTTCAGCAGGAGGTGAGCATCACCTACCTGCTCCCCTCATATCCCACTTGTGTGAACACAGATATTTCACAAACCAATGATCTTCAAATCCTCAAATGTCCACAAATCTCGGAGCACGCAGTCTTGCGTGCCACTCGAAAGGCTTGTTTCTGAGCTCTGGTCCCCATATCCTCTTCCTTAAGCATTTCTGGGAACTGCACTTGTTTCTCTTCAGATTTGGAGATTCTTTTGTCAGAATCTTCCTTGTACAAATCAGATGATTCTGTTTGCATGTAGAGATTCTTGACAGATTCTTTCTGCTTCAGGGCTTTGTGATAATAGGTGCCATAATTACCCAGTTTATTGGTACTCAATGTATCCACCTCAGGAGGATGAAGGGCTGAGTCTAGCCGGCTGCCGGGATTCAAACCGTAATCCTGCAGGCTGAACTCAGCCATCTGGGGCCAGCGCTTAACTCACCGAACTGCCTTGCCGTCGTGATCCAAACGTTTTAAAGTTGATCGTTATCATGGGTAGCTTAGTTCTCAATCGCTCATTCGATGTTAGCACGCCATTCTCCGAACTAGCTGCCTTTTTTTCCTAGCCGCTTTCTGCATTCTATGCAAGTGTAAAGATTGCAGTAGATGGAAGATGTAAACATTTCTATGTCTCCCATGGGAAAGAGTCTTCAAGAACTGTTCAAGTGGAAGGAATGAAAGTTAGTAAGACCTCTCTGCATCATAGCTTAAAATAACATAATTTGGTAGTTCGGCTCTTCTAAAGTAATGATGAACTATAGCTATTGTTTCCAATAAAAGGTATAATATGATAGGATAAGTCATTTATAACACTACAAGACATGGGAGGGAAGACAGAACGAGGACAAGACAAATGATCTTACTAGGCCTTGCGTCATTCGGATCGTGCGAGTGCGCCAAATCATAGTGAAGGGGGAAGGGAGAGGGGAAAGTGCTAGGGAGAAATGCCTAGTTCTCATCTATAAACGTATAGACTTATAGGCTGAGGGAGGGGTCCTTAAGCCAAGAGATAACAATCCCTTCTGAGGTCGATAAGGGTATTATCAGAAAGAGCTAATAACAATATGGCACTTACGTGAACATGTTATTTTAATAGTGAGTTATGTAAATAGACAAAACATGTAAGTGAATTACATTTTGTTTCATTTTTATAGTGTTTAAAAAGCAAGGTTCTGTATTGAGTCATCACATGCACACAGGTAAGCGGACGTCAGTTGCTGTTTATTGCACCACCCACAGACAACCTCCACCACCGCCTCACTCCATCAACTCCCCTTCTCAGAAGGACCGTTTCCCAATTTCACAATTCCACCCAGGGTATGGAATTCTCATCATAACACATCTCCCTCCCCCAAAACACAAAACTATCTACAAGGCGGACAGCAATGATTTGGTAAATGTGGCATGCAAGTCTCTGCTTCACTATTCTTTGTTACATTCAAATTCCTCTAACCACTTGTTTTTTATTTCCCTTGGAATGGCACCTCCTCTCCCCCCAGATCCCTCATTGAGAATTAATGCGAAACCTACATTGGAGTCTTCGCTGGCACTTCCAGGCATTCATACATTCTCAGCTTTGCTATCCCTCGCAGCCGTTCCAACATTCTCAGCTCTTCCCGTAGTTCCTCCCCAATTCTCTCACTTTGCTTGCGTTACAGCAAACCAACTTTCCCATCGACCAGCAACTTCAACAAATACCATGCCCGTCCTCACCATGCTATCGTTTTAGGGCCCAAAAATATATTACATTGACACTTTGGATTAATTCTGGGACTAACTACCCACAATAAATCTCCTACTTCCTACTCCTGCTCTCTGACTTTATGCTGTAGGTCCAAATACCACTCGTACCTTACCTTGGCCTTACTTGATCACCGCTATAATCCTACGCCAGCACACTGGTACTGCCACAGCTAGTCCCAACCATCCCAAACAAAGTGAGGTACTGGGCTCTCATCCTTTGAGCAATACAAATGCAGACCTTCCTACTGAGTGTGGCATTGTACAATATGCCCAAATCATGTATTTAAGCACGCTCTCCACAGAACCCTGACCTTGAGTGCCAGTTGCACTGCTCCTTTGACCAACCTATTCATCCTATCCACTAAACCTCTAGCTCTTGAGTGCTACATAGCTGTGTGTGTGTGCCTAGTAGCAAAATGGGCCAGAAATGTTCGCATCATATCTGATGTAAATTGTAAACTGTTACCCGTCACTATTTCCTTAGGGAATCCCTCCTTGAAAAATACTGACTCGAAAAATGTATGGTGGCCTCCTTTGCAGCCCTCAATTCCACCCACTACAAGTGATAATCCACAAGAACAAATATATATTTGGTTCCCCATCCCAATCCTTGAATGGGAAACAGCACATCAACAACCACTTTCATCCAAGGTTAAGAAAGCACTTGTTCTGGCATTGGTGGGGTTTCCCTGACCATTTCAGTTTTATCGCTATACCCACACTCCAGACACTCTCTACGTTTCCTATCCAGCATTGCATCCATATTAGGCCACCACTAACTTTGCCTTAGCCACCTCTTGGTACTGTTGTATCCTAAATGACTCTAATCGGCCAGCTGCACAATTCTGTCCAATAAGACATTCAACTGCACTATTTTCCTCCAATGATATTTACCTCATCCTTAATCTCATACCATACCACATTCCAAACTCCTTGTCTAACATCTCTATTTCTGCCAGCCACTCACTGTCCTTTCCTTGACACAAAGCAGCACATAATCTGCCCCTTCGCTTGTTACCACACCTCCTGACTCTTGGCTGACCCACCCACATCTGCCACCACCATACCGCCTTTGGGGATGAATCCTTTGCTCGTATGTTGCGGGACTACAAATCCGAAATAAACAGTCTGCCACTGCATTCCTCTTTCCTGGGAGATACATCACTTCAAAATAAAACAACTGTAAACCCAATACCCTTATGGATTTCCTTGAGGACGCACTCTCCCACCCCTTACTAGAAAACACTTGCATCAACGGTTTATGATCTGATCTCACAACAAAATGGTTCTATGTCATTTTCCCACTTTCTGAAGCTCGCATAAAAAGACCGATTTTATTTGGTTGATTTTGTGCGGCCCTCAGAAAACGGGAAAGGGAAATCACTACTGTTTTTTTTTTATTCAGGGGATTTCACCCCAAGCCTCCCCTCTGCTCCCTGCTAGCCCCCTCCGCATACACACACGTTTTGTCACACACAATCGCACACAGACACACACACACATACAAACCAACACTACAGACACACAAACACTACACACCGACACTTACCTCTGACTCCCGCAGCTCGTCATTTTTGTCTCACCGTGCCTGTCAGCCCCTGCGTGCACTTGTGTGCAGTGGAGTAGCTGACAGTTCAATTTAGAAAGACCGCTCTGTGCGGTCTTTCTAAATCTATCTTTTTTGGTTTTGCTTTTTAAAAAAAGTCTTTTGACCTAATACCAACAAAACGGCATCCGAACAGATAAAATGTGAAACAATGGACTGCCTAAAACACATCCGAAGCCTCCCTTTCTACTGCAGAGTAATTCATTTCAGCGCCATTGAGTGGTCTTGAGGAAAAGGCTATCACACCTACCATACACACATCTCGTCTGTGTTTAGGGATAAAGTCGGCCCAGACCCATTCTGCTGGCATCTATCATGCAGAAATGTACATTGTCCTGTTTGAAAGTTCCCCAGTGACAGTGCATTAATAATTGCCCTTTTATCCGATCAAAAGCCCTCCACGTTGTTCTTGAGCAGGGCTCTAAGCGGTGTGGACCTACCGGCAACATTTCTAACAAATGTGTGATAATATTCAGCCAATCCCAAAAATGAATGGCGTTGCTCCTTTGGGAAAGGGGCCAGTTTTACTGCATCCACTAGACTCGCCTTAGGCTCATTGCCTTGGCTGATATTTTATGGCCACGACACTCTGGGGCTGATTCATGGAATTATTTGCGCCGAAGAACGGGGATTTGTGCGCCATTCTGCCCGCAAATCCCCATTTATTAAACAGGGATTTGCAGGCAGAATGGCGCACAATTCCCCGTTTTTTGGCGCAAATAATTCCATGAATCAACTACTCCTACCTTGTACTTCTTTCTTTGTATCATAAGCCCAGCCCTTTTAAATCGTCACAACGCTCTCCTGCGGGCTTCATAATGCTCCTCCTGTGAGCATTCGTACATTAATAAATACCTCATCAGAGAAGATGACTGTGTTTGCCAAACGTTCCATGATCTTTTCCAACTCTCCTAGAAACCGAGGCAGCTGAACTGGCGGAACGGGAACAGTTTTTATGATACGTTATAGTAGGTCCAATGTAAAGGCCAATCGTTTCTGTTTAGGAAGCAAAACGTTTTTTTTCACGTTTGGAAGTTCTCTGTCACGTTGAAGGTGCATTGAAAAAAGAGAGGGAGTGTCTTGTTTTGTGGGCTGTAGAGTTGGAGTAATGTAAGGCATTTTTCCTGAATTGCAGGTTCTGTTGCATGCCTGGCATGGTTGTGCTGGCAAGAGGTTTGCACTTGCTGTGCGGATTCATTTTATGTTGCCAGGGAAAAGGTCTCTGTACTTTCCTGGTCTGATTCTGAAGTTAGACTTCTTGGAATGGAATCAATAGAAGTTATTGACTGCATTCCGAACTTTCTGGTTTGCGGAAAAGAGGTCAATAAAGGTGGCCATGTGCTAATAACTAGTTGCTATTTTATGACTAATGTTTACCCACCTACATGCACAGATTTCCACTGCACAGCCTAATAGACATCTGCATGCTACTTCACACCCAAGCAAAATATATAATGACGCAAGCGCAGCCTCAACGTGAGGGGTGAACAGTCCAAGAGCAATGCTTGGACTTCCGGGTTGGGAAAGACTTTAAATTGTAAACTGAACATTGTCTGGTGTGTGTGTGATGCTACGTTTTGATCCTGGAGGATGTGTGTTTTCTGAATCACCGACCTGAAATACCAATACAGCTTGTAGCTTGAAAAATGTACACAACCCTTAACTTTAATACCCCATCTTGCAGCAAGATGATCATTTTAAGTTCTAACTCGTATTGTTGACTGAAAGCTTCCAAGACCAAAATGGCTCCACGTCAAATAATTGCAGTGCAGCTCAACCTGAGCCTTCCTTTATCGGGAAGAGCCGCTTGATTTCACATTACTGTGGGTGAAGGGCAAAGATGAGTTAGGTTACCAGGCGGCAACAGCAAGCATTTTTGCATTGCGTCTTTTGAAACAGGCTGTGCTGTGCACCTGAATGGCCCGGTGTCCCCACCACGCTCAGAAATAGCAATGCTTCCTCCCTGCTAGCTTCCTATGGAACCTCTCAATCTTCTATGGTGTCAGGTATACTCGAAAACAATGAACATGTTTTTCACTAATATAGTGTTAACCACCTGTTCCAAGGGCTGCAATGGGTAGTAACGGACCAGGGCACGAGTTAAAGGCCAGAGAGAAGCAATCAAATAAGTGGGGAGAGGGATTGAAAAAAAAGGAAACTTGAGGTGGGGGAAGATGGCGGGCGGGTGAACCGGCCCTCAGGCGACTTGGAATGCAGGCTGAGATCGCCAGTTTCAGCACGCGCTCCTGGCCATCCAATTGGCTACCTCACCCCGCAGGGTGCTAATGAAGAATAAGGCCCGCAGCATATGAGCACTCAGTGCTTAAAATGCTTGGTGTTATTTTCACGGTTTCCAAGTCATTCAGAAAAAACGGAACGGGTGTGGGCATAATAATGAAACACTCATTGCTATTGTCAGACGCAGTTATTGGCGATCATGTCCCTGCTATTCATTTCAAACCGGCACACCAGCATGACTAGATATTTAAAAACCTAATTGTGTACTGCACATTTACATTATATTATACAGAAAAGGCAAATAGATTTGGGCGCCTAAACGAAGATCCCCATTGCGGATGCCCTTGCCCGCTGAAAGCATTCCTGTGCAGTGATGTACTAGAGCCCGACGCTGCATCCGCCAGCACAGCCCCTGGGAATGATGTGATGTTCTGTTTATAGCTACCGCACTGCAGCGGAAGTCTCTCAGCGTGTGCTCCACATGGGTAAGCTTCCCCCATCCTACCATCAACACTCGGGCATCCTTATTTGGGGCTCTGTTATTGTTATTGCCGCCAACCATGGGAAGAACGAAGTAGTTATGATGGTCACAACATCATCTGCAGTCTCCTGCTTTACAAGAGGTCAAGATTTTAGGCAGTGGAGCATGTGATTGTAAAAAGTCGTTTTCAGATTATATACTTCTTGTTTGGGATATAGTATGTGAAGTCACGTCTCCAAAGACATCTGATTTGTGAATCATAGACTGTAAAGAGCCCAGTCAAAATAGACAGTTTACTCACTGAAACGTTTTTTTCTTGCAATTTCTTTGGGATAGGCAGCGGCGGCGAACCGAAACCTCTTTCCCAAAGCTCATGAACACTTCTCCGGAAGTACAAAACTGTGAGAACGAGAAGCTGCTTTTTAGCTTCCAGGCCTATTCAATGCGTGTACCCTCGCGAGACAACACAGATGTCAATGAGTATGCATTGGTTCTCGTGGTTGGGGCAGATGCGCTGCCAACTGAGCAGAAACATCACGTTCACACTAACGGCACAATTGCGCAATAGTTTCCCCAGCATCCCTGTCTCAAACAAATCCGTGGGTCTGACTGACTGCTTTGCTAAAATGCAGTTTCCTGTCACGTGAAGTGGTGCAAGCACACAGTGTGTCTACTTTGAACACAATTTAAAAGCCAAGTGGCGGCTGGTGAACTTTTTAAGTGGTAGGGTGTAAATGTTTACCTGAAATTGGGCAGAGCGAGCCAGTGCAGTTCGGTGGGTACTCCCCACCCCACACATGTATTTAAAAAGAATAAATAGCAATTAAAACATTTAACAAAACTTGAGAACAATTCATACAATCTAAAATCTGCTCCGTAGCAGAACACATTAAAGGCTCCAACGTATTACACGTCACCAAGTGAACACTGGAGCATTTTGAGGACATTTTCAAGCTGGCTAAAAAATAGACATGAGGACGTCCCAAAAATATATGCCAATGTTGCTGGTTGTGCCCAAAGCAGTCCAGACGCCTGGCAACACACTATGTCAGAGCTGCCCCACATTCACACTGCAGAGCCCAACAATATATGCCCGCAATCCCATTGTACTATGTGTTTCTGAAGTCTGCGCCCAACCATACATGCCAGGCTGACCTTGTCCATTTTTTTCTTGCTGTTTGCACGAGGACTGTCAACAATACCTCTAGAGAAGGGTAGTGGGAATTGAAATTCTATGTGTTAAAACATGGAGGAAACATGTTTGCTCTGGGTTGACAAAAGGCTGCATATTGGAAAGTGCAATATGGATATGTTGTTTAATGTTCAATTGTTAGTGAATGTTTACGATGGTGAGCTAAGTGAAATGACCTATAGGTGCATTTCAATCCCCTGACCGTCATTGACTCTCACACTCTATCCATTCTCACACTCACATTCATTCATGGTCACACTTGTTGACACACTATGTATCCTCACAATCCCATCATTCCTAACACTCCCACATGTTTACTATCACACTCAACCATCCACCCTCACACTTTCATTCATTCACACATCAATTTATACTTATTCATTCATCACTCCTCACATTCATTCTTTGAATCATTCATCCTCACACGCATGTATCTCTCAATTCCATATCTCCATTGCTTCATTTCATTCATCCACTCAGCCCCCCTCTAGCTATGTTGTCCTTATTGCTTCAACAATTCACCCTTCTTCAAATATGAATGAATTTACCCAGCATCACTCACATTCATCCATCTGCTCTCGTTCATTCATTCATTGTTATGTTCATATATTTCACCTGAACCTTTCCACCTTCTTTTCTGGCACTCGTCCCAGTGTATCTGCATCTGTCCAGTCTATCTGCGGTATGTGAAAAAGACGAGCTTTTCACCATAAAAAAGCAAAAACGACTGCTTCTGTCAATGCTTATGTTAGAAAGAAGATGACGTTAGATCCTGCCGTTTCATGTCCAGAATGCTAGGAGGCGGAAAGTAAATATCTGCACACGCCTAGATTTCACTGATAGAAACAATAAATAGAAGCCCTTCACCGTGTCAGAGGTGAAGCCAGACTTCCCTGAGGAGAGGCATGTTAGCAGGAGGGCAAATAAAACCAACAGGGATCGATACAAAAACACAGGCGGATTCCATTACTTCTCGACGTCTCCTGGCTCACAGGCCAGTTTTACTGCAAAATTGTGTCATTACTATGTTATCACTTGGGCCCTTTTCCAAAAACCTATCGTTGTGACCTCTATCACCTATATGGCTACCTACAGAAGTTATTCTAGTGGCCCTCACATGTCAGGTGGCTGTCTGTCCCATCCTCAATTCACTAACTATTACTGTTGCAGAGTAGTGGTCTTACCATTGGTTCTTGGCCATTGCCATGCACCCAAAGAATACTAACTGTGATTGGTTAGAGCTGATCGCCCCAGTCCTGGGACTCGAACGATTTCTCAGCTCGCTGTGTACCTTTTCAAGGTAATGTGAAAGATTATGTCTCTGTGTTGTAACTTGGGTACACTACCTTTGCCTTATGACAATATTCTCCTAACGGTAGTAACACATGTTGCAATCTGCATCTGGTTGCTGGGACTGACTCCTCTTTCCCACCATGGAAGACTGTCCATTGTCTCATTCGGCTGTACCACATGTTTAGAGACAGCGAAATCGAGCTCTGCAGCTCCTAATTATGAGGATTTATTTAATTTCTCTGCAGCTGGTCCCTTTGTCATCTGGGGATTGGGATGTCTCTTCATATCTCTGGCCTTGGCTGTGGGCCCTGTCTCACGCTTCATGCCCTCTGTCCAGCCTTAGTCAGCTCTGTTCGTCTGCTGCTCAGTGATTTGAGGCCTGCTGTAATTTTCCTAAACGTTATAATGTGGTTTCTATATTGTCCATGTTATACCACATTCCCTATGGGGTAGCTACACATGGTTCGATCATGTTACATATATACTCCTGTATGTCCACGCGACTATTGGCTTTAAGCATCAGCAAGCTTGCTCAGGATCTCTTGTGCTTTGCGGTTCTGCGTTACTACATTTGGCTAATGACAAAATAATAAAGGCAATGACAGTATGTATATGTATCTGTCCTCTAGCTATAGAACTGTGCACTCATGTTCTTCATGTATTCGAGTGTGTGTTTGCATGACTGCACGTGTGCTTCATGTTTAACGGTGCTATGTCGCGGTGTCAGTAATTACGTCAGTAACATGGCTTCTTGGTGCTTAGTCCAGGCTGTCCATATAGGTGTCTCTGTACATGATTGTGATGCTGGAAATGCATCGGAGGGACAGGGCCTCCGTATCCTTGTCCTTTACTGCCTTTTATTATGTGTTCTGTCGTGTTTCCCGTGCAGGAGGTCATGTGGCACTCCTGGGGGTGCAGCTCTCTCTTTTGGTTTGGTGTACAGACCCATGGGATACCCTTATGGCACCCATGGGTCGGGGTACAACCCTGTGCCCCTAGTGTATGTTTTGGGCACCTGTGTGTGGCCCAAAGAGCAGGCTATGGGCTGGTGGCAGCTCCATGTTGAATTTGACAGGTGCTCTGAGTATCCTCCATTTTGGGATACCCAGGCCCTGCCATTAGAATCAGTTGATTCCTGATAGGAAACAAGATTGCCCCCGTGGCCTCTTGCTTTCTATTGCCTGTTACCTTGTTTTCCCAAAGTCCTGGGAAGCCCTGACTCTGTCCCTTCCCCCTGACAGGATGTTGGATGGAAGTTCCATATATGGTGCTGTTGTGAAGTCCAGGCCAGACTGGCTGGAGCCTTCCCAGTGACTGTATGTTGTGGGTACACCCTGTGGGTGGGACCTGGGTGAACGGAGTGTGTGACTGTTGTGTATGTCTAGTATCTGGTGTTTGACACAATGACTGAGACAGCCCTGCCCGAAACTGGTATGAATGCAGTGTGGAGTGCTGAATGGCTGGGTACTTGTCCCAATACACATATTTTGTTGTGAGTGTCTGGAGAGAAGTGAATGGCCTGAATGCACTATGCACCTGATTGGATGTCTGCCTGCATGAATGCCCTTCTGAATGATTGGTTGCCTGAGTGTGACCCAGCAGAATAAATGGGAGATCAACTAGTATATCTGGGAGCCTCTCACTGCTGGAATTGGTGTTCAGAAGCTGAAGAGAAACTGGAGTTGAAACTGAAGCTTAACCTTGAAGTCCTGCTGGAAGAGAAGTCTTGCTGCTGCTCTACTTCACCAATCTGAAAGCTGCTGTGTCTCCAAGGACTGACCCAGAGAGGACCTGGTTAGGCGCCCTCTTCCCGAGGTACGAGGGACCATCGTGCACTCCTAATCTTTGCCAGCGCTCCCTGGTAGACAGACCTACGACAGGCTGCAGACCGGAGACAGGGACTGCCGCGGAATCCCAAAGAGAAGCACCTGGACTGTTGTCCATCACCGTCGACGACTGCCGTCGCCGACCGGAGCCACCGTGCTCCCTCTGCCTAAGTAATATTTGATCCAAGGACGCTCTCACCTGCACTGTCGACCGCTTTGGGTTGTACAACTATTTTAGAAGGAAATAAGACTTCTAGAACAATATATGGACTGGGCTTTACAGGTTACCCACGTGGGGGATCTCCACACATAACTGTGTCTAGTGGTAGGGGCCAGTATTCTGCCAATTGCTCTAACCAACTGCTTTCCTTCTATGTCTATTGTTGGTTGCCTTTATTAAGTGGTCTGTGTGACATTTGACCAGAGTATAGTTGATGCACTTTAATGAGATCTGATAATAATCATGGTACCACTTTAGAACTGTATATATTTACCATTGTAGATTTTCTCAGCACAAAGTGAGTTATTGTGATAGTGTACATAACCTTGAATATTAATTATATAAATACTGTGTTTTAACTAATACAGTGTGTGGACATTCCTTTGTGGGGGCTTGGGGACTACACTGTACTTAAGAACCAGCCTGCATCACCTCCTGAGAAGCTAGGCCTTGATTGCTCGACCAGCGCTACCCTATAGAGACTCTTGGCTGGGGTCCTCTGTGCCTCTCCTCTGCCACATAGGGAGCAGAAGTACAGACACCCCCCTCCAGTCTTTACAAGGATCATGAGCTCTTCTCTCACACCTACATTCGACACCGGGTCTGATTGTGTCAGCCCACCAAGAACTGAATCCAGGTACCGTTGACTCTGAACTGCCCCCTTGCATACTAGAGACTGGTTAGGTCACAATAGCTCCTGCATTCAGCCAAGGTATCCTTTTTGTGGTTAGTGAATTACCTACCACCCCTGGAACTATGCACAGAGTGCTACTTTCACCAGTCTGTTGAATCTTCTCTGTTCCTACTTTGGGGTGGGTTTTTGTCAGTATTTTCTATTAGTTCTACATGGAGATGGTATGTTTGATTAAAGTATGTATATTTTTTATAGAACCTTCATTGGACATTCCCTTTATTTTGGACTGTGAAACCGTGTTGTTTGGATCACTACTGATTCACCCCCACGCCCCTCTTAATTGCATAGCCTTCACTCTACCCACGGTACCCCAAAAGGTAAATGTCACAATGTCAACACTACCCCTTGTAATCCAAGGAAACACTGGGATTGGCATCTCCCTTGGAGGCTAGCAAAACAGAGATCTGCTCCTCTGCGGTATTGCACTACAACGGCCAGAGTTTGAGGCCGCCTTGCTGTGCAGCGTGTGACGGCAACGCAGTATATATAGTGAGATGGGGTAGGGTGATAGGTCACTAGGCCTTCTTTCCTGTTTGGGGTGGGAGGGAGACTATTTCTGTTATATGTAGTCCTCTTCCGCCTCCCCTCTCCAGCCGCCCCCTCCATATAGTGCAATGCTGGCAGGGTAAAAGGGACAGAAGGTGGTGCATTCCCAAATTATAATTACAGATCAGTATCCATCATCAACTACGGGGTATAGTCCTCCTCTGTGTTCCAAGTGTCGTCATAGACAAGTCGAGCTTAGCACTCGTTGTCTAGTGGATGTTATTTGGAACACTTTGGTGGAACAGAACTCTGTACTTGATCGTTACCTATTTAGACAACTAGGGAAATGGAGGCCTGAGCTGAGTTCAAAAGTAAAAAATCACAAAAATCACAAAGAGCCTTTTGGATATATTTGCCATGGGTAGACTTTAGTTCCTTTCTCTGCCACCGTGGGATTCATACTGAATATCCAGTACTATGTCACACTTCCCTTTACTCGTGCACATGCAAAAATGCCTGGCCAATACACCAGCACTGCAGCTAAATAAGACACACTTGTGAATAAAAAACAAAACAAACCAATACACTAGGCACAATTCTATGCTGTAGCCAATCTATATATGTATCATTATATCCCAATGCTGGGGGCTCTACCAAGCCACAGGAAAGGGCCTATCACAATGGAGCATTAACATCCTACATAACGGGGGCAGATGGGGTATAATGCAATTCGAACATTCCATTGAGGGTGCAATGTTTTTTTAAAGCAGGGAGAGACAAAGGAAATACTTAGAATGTTGGGAGACAAGACTTAAAACAGCCATTATTTCCCTCTGCCACGAATTGTCAGCAAAGGAACTGACAACATTCCAATATTCTAAAATGGCTAAAATGGCTGCCTCCCCAGTGTCCGTACCTGCTGATAACAGCCCACGACCCAAGGTAATGGCATGAGCGAAGCAAGGTCATTATCGAAGTTAGTAGGCCCTTACCATTCCAGTACAGGCCACTGTGGTTGGCAATTATCAGTGTTACCACCAATGGTGGCTGTGAAAAGCCAGAGGAGAAACCCCAAAAAAGAAGATGTGTACAGGCAAGAACACTCTGACCCATGAAGGATAATACAGAAATATGATGACACAAAGGAGTGACAATGGCCATGCGGTGAAGCAGCAGTGACAGGAAAGTGAGGTTGTCCACTAGCGGAAGGCACAAGTGCTTGTGAGGTGGTAGGGAAGTAAAAAGAGTGCATGTCTACAGACAGCAGAACCGGGTGAAGAAAGGGCATGTGGTATGCTGCAGAGAGACACAGGGAAAAATAACAAGTAAATACGCATTTGCTGCATTCTTATTAGATGCTGAGGGTGGTCATATTTATTTAAACACTGAATTCAGTCCCCAAAAATCCATCTCCTTTGTCTTTGCAATTTCATGGCGTGAGAATGATGCAAAATTTGAAGGAGATCTCATGAAGAAAAAAGTAATTGAGTATACTTTACTTTCAGTATTTTAGTGAACACAATTTAAACATATAGATGAACAGCACTATCCCAAACTATAATTATTTGACCTTTCAAAACAATACATAAGTATTTTTTGTCATTCTTTTACATTCTCTCTCCATCTCCTACTCTATCAAAGAGATACAATTATTGAATGAGGGTTAGCTTATTTAACAATGTATATTAGTTCTGTGGTGGCTATATGGGTAGAATTATATTCATTGTTCTATTATAAAAAAAAAACTCACATTTAGTTTTATGGCACAGAATAGTCGAATCCCTCCCTGGCAGGTGTACACATATGTTACTGAAGCAGAAATGTAGGTCCAAGGCATGACACAATAACATAATGCTGCTTTGCCCCAATGAGTTAACATCATCTGAAGGTTGTTGGCATGCAATACCAGCATATTATCACTATCCTCCTTTGCAAGCCATCTGCTTAGCTTCCAGTCACGCAGATACAGTATACAAACAGGCTGCTTATAAGATGCTAAGCTGTACATTTGCAATTCTAAAAGTCATACTTGGTTGAACAGAGGACAGGCAGAACACCCAGTAATTCAGCAGTACCAGATTGCCCTCATGTGTCACTTCCTATTACAGACTAGCGAAACAGGGCTGGATAAAAAAGGAGTACCAACATCTCTTTCATTGCACACATTCAAGTTCTGACTTAACACGACTTCCCCAAGGCTCAGCAGCGTGGAATAAGCATATCTTGTAAGACTGAACAACTTCACTATAAATAACTCACAAAGCAATCTGCGACTCAGACACCAAGATTCACTGGAAATTGCTATTCTATAGAGCCCAGCTTGATAATAGGCAGCTTTAGAGAACTTTGTGGTAGTCATGCAACTGTGCCTTGCCTATTTGGTCATAACATCCAATTAGTACTCGGCGAGAGACAATCAGATTGTAACACGCAATCTTATTGGCTCTCGCCGTGGCTTTACCCGACGCAGAATCCCTTGAAGCTTAAGCTTCCTTCACATCCCCGGCCGGGGAGTGAGGGGGTGTGGCAGCCCCTCAGCCAATGAGGAGGCTCGGAACAGGGAAATCCCCGCTCCAAGCCACCACCCGGCTGGAGGCTGCCATCCTCCTCCCGCTGGGGATTCAGGTAAGTATTTTCTCCCCCCCACCAATCCCCCCAAACAATCCTCTCCCCGCCCTCCCAACCCCACTTATCTTCTTTTTGCTCCGTTTTCAAGAACGAACGCGCTGGGAACACTTCTGTCCCTAGCGCGTCTGCTCTCGATGGCCGCCCCGGCTGCCATTTGTTTTACATTTTTTTTCTGTGCCGAAATGCAACAGCGTTTCAGAACAGAAAAAAGAATGCTATTTGTACCCCGTTCTTAGGCAGAATTGCATGCAGTACCCTCTGGGACCACCACATACAATTAGGACTACAGGTGTAAGCCAAACCAACATTTGGTATAAGTCTGTACCACACAGTTTTTGGTAGCGAGCTGAGCAGCCAGGCTTATCTCAAGAGTGAATGTGAGCAGTACAAGAGGTTACACAGAGGTCTTTCAATCACAGTGGTTCAAGTAGACACTTATACTCAAGGTTTCTTGGTAAAAAAACACTTATTAATTTATTACACAATCATTTAGAAAACATTTCACTAGAAGGAGGCAACTTAATATTATACACAAACACACTTCAGTACTGAACCAATAAGTTTCTGAACAAGTTAGTATCCCCTGAAATAGGAGCAAAATGGCACTTCAGTTACTTTCAATGGTAGTAAAAGGCACAAGTTAAGTAGAATTGATCCCAAATATTTTCTTAGGCAGTGCAAATGTCTTGGATAGGAAAGAGCAGTTCTTGTAGTAAACGGTAAAGTCTTTGCAAAAGTTCTCAGAAGTAGTTTAGAAGAAAAAGAATCATATGTTGGGCCACAAGCTGATTTGGTCTGTAAATTGGGAAAGCTACACAAACTTTCACTGCCAGAGTGGCATTCTCTCAATCGGGTTGGCACAGTACCTTAGTATGAACCAAAAAGATGCAGCTGAAGATGTTGGTTCCTGGCAGTTCCTGCAGATCTCACTGTTCCTGGGCCTCAGTCGTCGGGACAAGGGGCAGGACGTCGGGGGACTCCTGCACTGCACGGGATCGTCAGAAAACCCAGACAAAATGTAGTCACTTCAGTTCCAGTAGCTGTAATTCAAGCACACAAACTGGTGTCCCTCTCCCTGGTTAATCCTAACCAGCCTTGAGAATAGTATCCAGGTGGCTTACAAGTTGATTGGTCCCACCAACTCAAAGGAAGAAGTCGTCCTTGAATGGGCTTCTCTGTCGAGATGAACTTGGCAATTTGGACCTGCAGCAGGGCTTCACCGGGCAAACCAACGGTCCAGTAGTTGCAGCAGCCATCCCCTTCCAGCTCTTCTTCGGTTCTTTCGTTCCAGTGGTCGACTCTGCTTTCGAGTCCTAGAGATTCGCCTTTTAAACAGTTCTCTCCCTTTTATTCCAGCCTAGCTGTCACTCACCCAGCAGGGGGGCGGTCCTTGTCGGACAGTCAGCCAGCCAATCAAACCAGAGTGCATTTGGGTCCCCTAGGAGACTAAGCACAGGGAGTTTCGGGCACCTCTCTCACTTCCTGCCCACCCCAGACACTCAGACACCAGAAGCGGTCTTCCGTCCTGAAGCCCGCCAAAGGCACACAAACAAAGGGACCAAACCTGGTTTGGCGCGCAGAGACAAACTCTAGAAGGACCTTTCCAAACAGAAATAGCGAAAAAAAAGACCAGGACCTGTTTAAACAAAGGGGATTAAGGCGCAATCTTGAAAAACATGGCTCTCGTGATATTTAGCTACCGGTGTTCGCCGTCGGGAAAAATCATGGTAGTTCATTGTGAAACCACTGCCACCAACCTTTTCAATAGGAAAGGGTAGCATTTGACTCCTACATGAGTATTTAGACCCAGGGGATACTATGTAACCCCTCCAGCACTCCATTGTAAGATGGTTTGTGCTGGGTCTATGAATTTGGAAAGAGTAGTAAAGTCAATTTCACTTTCCATTCTCTGGGAAACAGTAGGTCATTCCAGAGAAGGTATTTAAACGATTGGGAAGTCTAAAAGACATCCCTGAGTCACTGCACTGAAGGTGCTGTGTAACACAAATAAACAAGAAGATGCCTATGGAGTTGGTTAGACTCCATATCCAAAGAAACAAACACATCAAACACATTGAAAATCAAAAGTTCAAAGTCCCAAAATTTAGCAAACATCTGGAGGGCTCTAAGGTGGGAGGAATTAGCACATTGGTGAGAATTCTCCCTAACACCCGGACTTGCGCCTCATTGGTGAGAATTATCCCTAACACCCGCACTTGCGCCACATTGGTGAGAATTCTCCCTAACACCCAGTCTTGCGGGCCGGGGTACTAATAGCAATAAGCCCCTAGGCGTGGGGGCATTACCAAGTCAGGTAATGCCTCTGGGCCTTCCTTAAGGCCCTCCCTTCACTCAGGCCTGTAACTATGGGCCCAGGGGCATTACCTGACTCGGTAATGCCCCCGCGGCGAGGGGCTTATTGCTTAATTAACACACATTTGGTCATGGCAGGAAGAGAGATAGGACTGCATTTAATGAGGTGACTTGAGCTGGCAGGTTGCATGTCGAGAGAACTGACCAACATCAGGAATGCTAAAGAATGATCTTGCCATGGTTGACATCTTATTTTTTACAATTAAATGAGTCTAAAGGTATACTTTCAAATGTTTTCCCTTTTACACGACAATTCCCTTTTTTCATTTTTATTTTAAGTAGGGTCGTCTCCTCATTAACTTCTGTTCCCTTTACCTCGCTACCTATTTCCCCTACTTTTCTGTTCTTAAACTTTTTTTATGTGATCACTTCTTTATGTTTTGCTTATTTGTATAATTATATTTATCTAATTTCTTGTGTCGATTTAAAATTATGTTGACCCTTGTACTGGTTGACCTTTGCAAGCCTTATTTGATGTCTTCTCTTTTCTGGATGTTAATTTGAATGCCTGGCCAATACACCAGCACTGCAGCTAAATAAGACACACTTGTGAATAAAAAAACAAAACAAACCAATACACTAGGCACAATTCTATGCTGTAGCCAATCTATATATGTATCATTATATCCCAATGCTGGGGGCTCTACCAAGCCACAGGAAAGGGCCTATCACAATGGAGCATTAACATCCTACATAACGGGGGCAGATGGGGTATAATGCAATTCGAACATTCCATTGAGGGTGCAATGTTTTTTTAAAGCAGGGAGAGACAAAGGAAATACTTAGAATGTTGGGAGACAAGACTTAAAACAGCCATTATTTCCCTCTGCCACGAATTGTCAGCAAAGGAACTGACAACATTCCAATATTCTAAAATGGCTAAAATGGCTGCCTCCCCAGTGTCCGTACCTGCTGATAACAGCCCACGACCCCAAGGTAATGGCATGAGCGAAGCAAGGTCATTATCGAGGTTAGTAGGCCCTTACCATTCCAGTACAGGCCACTGTGGTTGGCAATTATCAGTGTTACCACCAATGGTGGCTGTGAAAAGCCAGAGGAGAAACCCCAAAAAAGAAGATGTGTACAGGCAAGAACACTCTGACCCATGAAGGATAATACAGAAATATGATGACACAAAGGAGTGACAATGGCCATGCGGTGAAGCAGCAGTGACAGGAAAGTGAGGTTGTCCACTAGCGGAAGGCACAAGTGCTTGTGAGGTGGTAGGGAAGTAAAAAGAGTGCATGTCTACAGACAGCAGAACCGGGTGAAGAAAGGGCATGTGGTATGCTGCAGAGAGACACAGGGAAAAATAACAAGTAAATACGCATTTGCTGCATTCTTATTAGATGCTGAGGGTGGTCATATTTATTTAAACACTGAATTCAGTCCCCAAAAATCCATCTCCTTTGTCTTTGCAATTTCATGGCGTGAGAATGATGCAAAATTTGAAGGAGATCTCATGAAGAAAAAAGTAATTGAGTATACTTTACTTTCAGTATTTTAGTGAACACAATTTAAACATATAGATGAACAGCACTATCCCAAACTATAATTATTTGACCTTTCAAAACAATACATAAGTATTTTTTGTCATTCTTTTACATTCTCTCTCCATCTCCTACTCTATCAAAGAGATACAATTATTGAATGAGGGTTAGCTTATTTAACAATGTATATTAGTTCTGTGGTGGCTATATGGGTAGAATTATATTTATTGTTCTATTATAAAAAAAAACTCACATTTAGTTTTATGGCACAGAATAGTCGAATCCCTCCCTGGCAGGTGTACACATATGTTACTGAAGCAGAAATGTAGGTCCAAGGCATGACACAATAACATAATGCTGCTTTGCCCCAATGAGTTAACATCATCTGAAGGTTGTTGGCATGCAATACCAGCATATTATCACTATCCTCCTTTGCAAGCCATCTGCTTAGCTTCCAGTCACGCAGATACAGTATACAAACAGGCTGCTTGCCCTCGCCCCTCGCCCTGCCGTCACGAGAGCCTTTAAGAGCTCCTTTAAGCAATATCTGCAGTTAGCAACGGAATCAGACTGCATCCTGCTTAACTTCATTACTCTAAGGGCACACGGCTTTCTACCTTTGTTTTTACGTGGTCACAATACCACAAGATGGCCGCCGCTTCGTGCCTTCCCCGCGCCTGACCCTGTCCGCCTTGGCTGCCTGACTTCCCTGCTCTGCCTCACTCCGATTGGCTGCCTACTCTTAGCCAACCACAAGCCACCGTCAGGCGAGAGCCAGCCTGCGAAGTAAGGCCAAGAAAGAAGGCTCCACAGCTGACGGAGCTGAATCCACGGAGCCTCTCCCTCGGAGCAGGAGCTCCCTAGCGTCGCCGCATGCATCCTGAGCCCCCCTACACCCGAGCATCACGGCACACACGACGAGGAGGTAAGCTGCAGGCTCACGATCAGCTGCCCACAGCTCCCCCCTCGCCCTGCCGTCACGAGAGCCTTTAAGAGCTCCTTTAAGCAATATCTGCAGTTAGCAACGGAATCAGACTGCATCCTGCTTAACTTCATTACTCTAAGGGCACACGGCTTTCTACCTTTGTTTTTACGTGGTCACAATACCACAAGATGGCCGCCGCTTCGTGCCTTCCCCGCGCCTGACCCTGTCCGCCTTGGCTGCCTGACTTCCCTGCTCTGCCTCACTCCGATTGGCTGCCTACTCTTAGCCAACCACAAGCCACCGTCAGGCGAGAGCCGGCCTGCGAAGTAAGGCCAAGAAAGAAGGCTCCACAGCTGACGGAGCTGAATCCACGGAGCGCAACAGGCGATAGGCGCCTGCATGCTGTCCATAACTCCTCTGCTCCAAGATTATACCAGGCGAGTCCTCCTTACCAGACGGCCAACCCCACCAGTAAGCTCCCTCGAAACACTGTCATGACCTGCTATTTGTCAAGTCCTTTGCTGCTTGCTTGTGCCACCACCCTAGGCTCATAATCATCGAATGACTCTGAACATCTTGTTCGCTACCCCACCAGATGCTGTTCCACTGCACCCTTGTTTTGTACCTTAGGGTTACGGTCTACACTGTGCTGTATCGTGTCATTTGATCGGCAATTAGTCCATACCCGATCTATTTATGCACCATGCTTGTGCCACACTAACCATATTGTTCCCCTTGGTCGCTATAGACCACTCCGACCTTGTGTTGTGCCTATGGTCGCCCTCAGACCTCATTGACTATTGTGTTGTGCCTCATGGTCGCCCTCAGACCTCATTGACTATTGTGTTGTGCCTCATGGTCGCCCTCAGACCTCATTGACTATTGTGTTGTGCCTCATGGTCGCCCTCAGACCTCATTGACTATTGTGTTGTGCCTCATGGTCGCCCTCAGACCTCATTGACTATTGTGTTGTGCCTTATGGTCGCCCTCAGACCTCATTGACTATTGTGTTGTGTTGTGCCTTATGGTCGCCCTCAGACCTCATTGACTATTGTGTTGTGTTGTGCCTTATGGTCGCCCTCAGACCTCATTGACTATTGTGTTTTGCCTTATGGTCGCCCTCAGACCTCATTGACTATTGTGTTGTGCCTTATGGTCGCCCTCAGACCTCATTGACTATTGTGTTGTGCCTTATGGTCGCCCTCAGACCTCATTGACTATTGTGTTTTGCCTTATGGTCGCCCTCAGACCTCATTGACTATTGTGTTGTGCCTTATGGTCGCCCTCAGACCTCATTGACTATTGTGTTGTGCCTTATGGTCGCCCTCAGACCTCACTGACTATTGTGTTGTGCCTTATGGTCGCCATCAAACCTCATTGACTTTTGTGCCTCACATTATGGTCGCCTTCAGACCACTTCGATTGTTGTGTCGCGACTTATAGTCGCACACAGACCAATTGACTACTGTGTTGATCCTTATGGCTACACTCTGACCACATTGAACCAACCTGTGTTGTGCCTCAGGTCACTAACAGACCACACCCGTTACCCTGAGTACTTGCGACGCCACCCATCATGCATTGGTGCATATCGACTCTCATCCACCTTTTGTATACATATAGTAGACACTGGACTTGCCAACCCAACCCTCACTCCAATCAAGACACATTCTCTAGCTCATATATGGTAACCACTACCCCTTCCTCGTGGCCCAGCACCATGACACCTGCAAATCCGTACTTGGACGATCCAGCACTCTGGATACGCCACTTTGCCACAAGTCCAATACCTAACCAACCTTGTACTACCGCTAAGAGAAACACTAGACTGAATACCAGAACCAGCCCACCTACCTTTCATGTCCCTCACCAGCCCTTCAGTCATACCTGCCATGATATTATCAATACCTACCCTTGCACGACTCTCACTAGAAACCTGAGGCTTAGTTCGCGGCTGCGCCTTGCACCCCAGTATTCACACGCTAGAACCACTAACACAGACACACTCTCTAGCCACCGCACTATACGCTCAACCTTATCACTGGCTCACAATTCCGCCTACGACAGCACACAGTCTCACTACGCCACGTCATCTGTTGCCACCCAACCTAGTCTACCTTGTGCCTTATCAATCAGGAACCAAAAACTAGCATCTAGATGCACACACTGGTCATACCATACTAACAGCCCTGTACCAGACAACATCTGCAACACCAGCTCTCACAAACCACATCTTCCTTCGACACCCACCCCCGACAAACATCAAGACAACGCCACTACGGCCACTAAACAACAAGACAACGTTACACTCAAAGGTGCTCTGATCAACGCACGATCTATCCAAGCTCATGCCCTCGATATTGCTGACCTCATTGTCTCAGAAAACTTGGACTTACTTGCAGTCACGGAAACTTGGCTGCACGCGGCCTCTGGTCCCTCTCTGTCACTAGCCATCCCAGACAACTACTCCATAATCAGATGTGACAGGGATACTAATCAAACTAAGGGCGGCGGCCTAGCCGTCATATTTAAGAGCGCGCTCAACATCAGAACCTCAAATAGCCTTCAGCTACTCTCAGCTGAATCTCTTTCTCTTAAACTGCCTATTTCCCCCAATCATACAGCCACAATCCACCTCATTTATAGGCCTCCTGGCCCTACATCCTCATTTGTTGAAGACATTTCCTCTTTCCTAGCATCCAGTGCGAAGCCTAGCTCCCAAATTATGATCATGGGTGACTTCAACCTGGGTTACCTGGACAAGAATGACACCAAAGCCACCGATTTAGCAAATATCTTGTCTGATTTCGGCTTCACACAACATGTCTTGGAGCCCACCCATATCAAGGGCCGTACTCTTGATTGGGTTGCCGACTTGAACTGCGCCCTTAATGATATCTCTGTATCCCCCTGTGCTTGGTCTGACCACCATTTAATTTCGTTCTCCATTAACACGAGCCCTCTTGAGGACTCGCAAAACCTCGCCCCACCCACGCTCACACGGAATAAAAAAGACATCACCGTTGAGAAACTCCTACCACTCATCCTCCCTTTGTTGAACGCGGCTTCTGAGTCGTGCGCTGACCCTACAGTGTTAGTAGACACTTATAATCGTGTTATGTTAAAAGCCCTCAACACTATCGCCCCCATCAAACTGCGTAAACAAAAACCGCGGTCCCATTTGAACTCCTGGTTCACACCGCAGCTACGTGACCTACGCAAAGAAAAAAGAAAAGCTGATGTCTTATGGAAAAATGTCCCGTCCCTAGCCAACAAAAGCAACCTTACGACTGCCACCCTTGCCTATAAAGAAGCTATCCTCTCGGCTAAAAAGGAAGCATACAATAAAAGAATCACTCAAGCTCGCTCTAACACCAAGGAACTCTTTAAGATACTCAAGGAACTTGAGTCCCCTATTGCTCCTCTCGATAAGTGTATCCCGAACACTGAATGGTGCACTAATATCCAAAAAGCTCTACTAGACAAAATAACCACTCTCCAAACTAAAATCAAGGCAAAAAGAACCCACCTCTCGGAAACTGATAAGTCAACTAGCGACACTTGGAATCATAAAACCCAGGCGCCTAAACAAGATCTTAAACCTTTCAGCTTCTCTCCCCTTTCTATCAAGGAAGTAGAAAACATTATAACTAAGCTAAAACCGTCCAACTGCCAAGGTGATGCTTGCCCCGCCGTTATCATTAAGGAAGCCGCACATAAGCTTGCCCCATTTATTACCTCCTTCATAAATGCCTCCTTTGAATCATGTACCGTGCCTGACAACCTCAAGGATGCGTGGGTTATACCTTTAATTAAAAAAGCCAATCTGGACCCCAGCAACCCTTCAAACTATAGGCCCATCACCACCGTGCCTTATCTGCTTAAAATCCTCGATCGCGCAGCCTATCTCCAAATCCAGGAGTATCTCGAACGCAACAATCTACTAGGGTTGAGACAATCTGGCTTCCGTCCCAGGCATGGCACTGAGACAGCATTACTAGATTTAAAAACCCAAATCGAGGACCTGAAAGACAAGGGCAAAATGGCGCTCCTACTCCTCCTTGATCTTTCAGCAGCCTTTGATTTGGTCGACCACCAAATCCTCTGTCGCCATCTCAAAATTGCCGCCCATTTCTCAGACGCAGCTACTTCTTGGATCAGCTCATTCCTTGCAAACAGAACCATGAGGGTTTTCTCTCCACTAGCAGCGGCTGACCCATCCCACGTCCCTTGTGGAGTTCCCCAAGGATCCTGTGTATCTCCCACACTTTACAATGTGTTTACCAAACCACTCTTTGATATCCTTGACTATCTGGGTGTCTCTTACACTAATTATGCGGATGACACCCAGATACTCATCCCTATCACGGGTGATTTTGTAACCGACTCAAAATCTCTCAATACAGTCTACTCCGTCATCCAAGCATGGATGGCTAATCACGGGCTCTGTCTCAACGATGAAAAAACGGAGTTAATCATCCTGGGCTCCCAATCTAAACTTTCGAAACTCGACACCAACTATAAATCCTTCATTATTGACGGGAATGACATTAAAGTGGCCAATGTCACCAAAACCCTGGGAATTTACCTCGACTCCACACTGTCCCTCATTCGACAAACTAATGCAGTTGTTTCTGCATCATCTTACACCTGTAAATTGATCACAGCCTGCAGACCATTCCTGACTCCGGACAATTGCCTGACCCTGGCGAGAACCCTCATCCTGTCCAAAATTGACTACTGTAACGCCCTCTACCTTGGGACCAGCCAAAGAAATCTGGACAAACTCCAGGTCACGCAAAACAACGCCATAAGGGCAGCACTTAACATACCTAGACGGAACCACATATCCCATTTTAGACGCAACATTCAATGGCTACCTATTTCCCACCGCATATCACTCAAATCACTTGTGCTCACACACAAGGCTCAGAACAATGCAGCTCCTGCTTACTTAGTATCACGCTTCTCGCAACACACGGCCACCAGACCCCTGAGATCTGCCCAGATCCACACTCTGGTCATCCCCAGCTTCAAACTACGCTCGGCGGGAGGGTCGAGTTTTCCGGTCCTTGCTGCCAAGCTTTGGAACTCACTTCCTAACGCCCTAAGGAACATTCCGCACTGCATCGAATTTAAATCCAAAGCTAAACTTTGGCTACGGGAACAAGATACCTCACCTTCCACCCCTGCATCCTTCGGCGGCTAGTGTTTGTTCTGCACGGCTGTCTGCTCATTGTCACTCCGGCTCTCACATTTGCCTAACGCGTTTAGGTTCGCCTGCCTGTGATTCTGCTGTAATTTAAACGGATCAGATGTATACTTATCCTGCTACCTGTAACTGCTCACAGTCCTTACCCTTCTCCTGTAACGGGGGGCTGATACTATGTTGTTACTTGCTATGTCAATATCACCTGTAACGGTTTATTGTATCACATCTTCTGCAACATGTAACCTCTTTTCTGTAACGTGTAACTTCCTCCTAAACATGCGCCCGCAAGCCTCTGGGCAAGGTGCGCAATATAAATAAAATAAATACAAATACAAATAAATACAAATACAAGATGCTAAGCTGTACATTTGCAATTCTAAAAGTCATACTTGGTTGAACAGAGGACAGGCAGAACACCCAGTAATTCAGCAGTACCAGATTGCCCTCATGTGTCACTTCCTATTACAGACTAGCGAAACAGGGCTGGATAAAAAAGGAGTACCAACATCTCTTTCATTGCACACATTCAAGTTCTGACTTAACACGACTTCCCCAAGGCTCAGCAGCGTGGAATAAGCATATCTTGTAAGACTGAACAACTTCACTATAAATAACTCACAAAGCAATCTGCGACTCAGACACCAAGATTCACTGGAAATTGCTATTCTGTAGAGCCCAGCTTGATAATAGGCAGCTTTAGAGAACTTTGTGGTAGTCATGCAACTGTGCCTTGCCTATTTGGTCATAACATCCAATTAGTACTCGGCGAGAGACAATCAGATTGTAACACGCAATCTTATTGGCTCTCGCCGTGGCTTTACCCGACGCAGAATCCCTTGAAGATTAAGCTTCCTTCACATCCCCGGCCGGGGAGTGAGGGGGTGTGGCAGCCCCTCAGCCAATGAGGAGGCTCGGAACAGGGAAATCCCCGCTCCAAGCCACCACCCGGCTGGAGGCTGCCATCCTCCTCCCGCTGGGGATTCAGGTAAGTATTTTCTCCCCCCCACCAATCCCCCCAAACAATCCTCTCCCCGCCCTCCCAACCCCACTTATCTTCTTTTTGCTCCGTTTTCGAGAACGAACGCGCTGGGAACACTTCTGTCCCTAGCGCGTCTGCTCTCGATGGCCGCCCCGGCTGCCATTTGTTTTACATTTTTTTTCTGTGCCGAAATGCAACAGCGTTTCAGAACAGAAAAAAGAATGCTATTTGTACCCCGTTCTTAGGCAGAATTGCATGCAGTACCCTCTGGGACCACCACATACAATTAGGACTACAGGTGTAAGCCAAACCAACATTTGGTATAAGTCTGTACCACACAGTTTTTGGTAGCGAGCTGAGCAGCCAGGCTTATCTCAAGAGTGAATGTGAGCAGTACAAGAGGTTACACAGAGGTCTTTCAATCACAGTGGTTCAAGTAGACACTTATACTCAAGGTTTCTTGGTAAAAAAACACTTATTAATTTATTACACAATCATTTAGAAAACATTTCACTAGAAGGAGGCAACTTAATATTATACACAAACACACTTCAGTACTGAACCAATAAGTTTCTGAACAAGTTAGTATCCCCTGAAATAGGAGCAAAATGGCACTTCAGTTACTTTCAATGGTAGTAAAAGGCACAAGTTAAGTAGAATTGATCCCAAATATTTTCTTAGGCAGTGCAAATGTCTTGGATAGGAAAGAGCAGTTCTTGTAGTAAACGGTAAAGTCTTTGCAAAAGTTCTCAGAAGTAGTTTAGAAGAAAAAGAATCATATGTTGGGCCACAAGCTGATTTGGTCTGTAAATTGGGAAAGCTACACAAACTTTCACTGCCAGAGTGGCATTCTCTCAATCGGGTTGGCACAGTACCTTAGTATGAACCAAAAAGATGCAGCTGAAGATGTTGGTTCCTGGCAGTTCCTGCAGATCTCACTGTTCCTGGGCCTCAGTCGTCGGGACAAGGGGCAGGACGTCGGGGGACTCCTGCACTGCACGGGATCGTCAGAAAACCCAGACAAAATGTAGTCACTTCAGTTCCAGTAGCTGTAATTCAAGCACACAAACTGGTGTCCCTCTCCCTGGTTAATCCTAACCAGCCTTGAGAATAGTATCCAGGTGGCTTACAAGTTGATTGGTCCCACCAACTCAAAGGAAGAAGTCGTCCTTGAATGGGCTTCTCTGTCGAGATGAACTTGGCAATTTGGACCTGCAGCAGGGCTTCACCGGGCAAACCAACGGTCCAGTAGTTGCAGCAGCCATCCCCTTCCAGCTCTTCTTCGGTTCTTTCGTTCCAGTGGTCGACTCTGCTTTCGAGTCCTAGAGATTCGCCTTTTAAACAGTTCTCTCCCTTTTATTCCAGCCTAGCTGTCACTCACCCAGCAGGGGGGCGGTCCTTGTCGGACAGTCAGCCAGCCAATCAAACCAGAGTGCATTTGGGTCCCCTAGGAGACTAAGCACAGGGAGTTTCGGGCACCTCTCTCACTTCCTGCCCACCCCAGACACTCAGACACCAGAAGCGGTCTTCCGTCCTGAAGCCCGCCAAAGGCACACAAACAAAGGGACCAAACCTGGTTTGGCGCGCAGAGACAAACTCTAGAAGGACCTTTCCAAACAGAAATAGCGAAAAAAAAGACCAGGACCTGTTTAAACAAAGGGGATTAAGGCGCAATCTTGAAAAACATGGCTCTCGTGATATTTAGCTACCGGTGTTCGCCGTCGGGAAAAATCATGGTAGTTCATTGTAAAACCACTGCCACCAACCTTTTCAATAGGAAAGGGTAGCATTTGACTCCTACATGAGTATTTAGACCCAGGGGATACTATGTAACCCCTCCAGCACTCCATTGTAAGATGGTTTGTGCTGGGTCTATGAATTTGGAAAGAGTAGTAAAGTCAATTTCACTTTCCATTCTCTGGGAAACAGTAGGTCATTCCAGAGAAGGTATTTAAACGATTGGGAAGTCTAAAAGACATCCCTGAGTCACTGCACTGAAGGTGCTGTGTAACACAAATAAACAAGAAGATGCCTATGGAGTTGGTTAGACTCCATATCCAAAGAAACAAACACATCAAACACATTGAAAATCAAAAGTTCAAAGTCCCAAAATTTAGCAAACATCTGGAGGGCTCTAAGGTGGGAGGAATTAGCACATTGGTGAGAATTCTCCCTAACACCCGGACTTGCGCCTCATTGGTGAGAATTATCCCTAAGACCCGCACTTGCGCCACATTGGTGAGAATTCTCCCTAACACCCAGTCTTGCGGGCCGGGGTACTAATAGCAATAAGCCCCTAGGCGTGGGGGCATTACCAAGTCAGGTAATGCCTCTGGGCCTTCCTTAAGGCCCTCCCTTCACTCAGGCCTGTAACTATGGGCCCAGGGGCATTACCTGACTCGGTAATGCCCCCGCGGCGAGGGGCTTATTGCTTAATTAACACACATTTGGTCATGGCAGGAAGAGAGATAGGACTGCATTTAATGAGGTGACTTGAGCTGGCAGGTTGCATGTCGAGAGAACTGACCAACATCAGGAATGCTAAAGAATGATCTTGCCATGGTTGACATCTTATTTTTTACAATTAAATGAGTCTAAAGGTATACTTTCAAATGTTTTCCCTTTTACACGACAATTCCCTTTTTTCATTTTTATTTTAAGTAGGGTCGTCTCCTCATTAACTTCTGTTCCCTTTACCTCGCTACCTATTTCCCCTACTTTTCTGTTCTTAAACTTTTTTTATGTGATCACTTCTTTATGTTTTGCTTATTTGTATAATTATATTTATCTAATTTCTTGTGTCGATTTAAAATTATGTTGACCCTTGTACTGGTTGACCTTTGCAAGCCTTATTTGATGTCTTCTCTTTTCTGGATGTTAATTTGAATGCCTGGCCAATACACCAGCACTGCAGCTAAATAAGACACACTTGTGAATAAAAAAACAAAACAAACCAATACACTAGGCACAATTCTATGCTGTAGCCAATCTATATATGTATCATTATATCCCAATGCTTGGGGCTCTACCAAGCCACAGGAAAGGGCCTATCACAATGGAGCATTAACATCCTACATAACGGGGGCAGATGGGGTATAATGCAATTCGAACATTCCATTGAGGGTGCAATGTTTTTTTAAAGCAGGGAGAGACAAAGGAAATACTTAGAATGTTGGGAGACAAGACTTAAAACAGCCATTATTTCCCTCTGCCACGAATTGTCAGCAAAGGAACTGACAACATTCCAATATTCTAAAATGGCTAAAATGGCTGCCTCCCCAGTGTCCGTACCTGCTGATAACAGCCCACGACCCCAAGGTAATGGCATGAGCGAAGCAAGGTCATTATCGAGGTTAGTAGGCCCTTACCATTCCAGTACAGGCCACTGTGGTTGGCAATTATCAGTGTTACCACCAATGGTGGCTGTGAAAAGCCAGAGGAGAAACCCCAAAAAAGAAGATGTGTACAGGCAAGAACACTCTGACCCATGAAGGATAATACAGAAATATGATGACACAAAGGAGTGACAATGGCCATGCGGTGAAGCAGCAGTGACAGGAAAGTGAGGTTGTCCACTAGCGGAAGGCACAAGTGCTTGTGAGGTGGTAGGGAAGTAAAAAGAGTGCATGTCTACAGACAGCAGAACCGGGTGAAGAAAGGGCATGTGGTATGCTGCAGAGAGACACAGGGAAAAATAACAAGTAAATACGCATTTGCTGCATTCTTATTAGATGCTGAGGGTGGTCATATTTATTTAAACACTGAATTCAGTCCCCAAAAATCCATCTCCTTTGTCTTTGCAATTTCATGGCGTGAGAATGATGCAAAATTTGAAGGAGATCTCATGAAGAAAAAAGTAATTGAGTATACTTTACTTTCAGTATTTTAGTGAACACAATTTAAACATATAGATGAACAGCACTATCCCAAACTATAATTATTTGACCTTTCAAAACAATGCATAAGTATTTTTTGTCATTCTTTTACATTCTCTCTCCATCTCCTACTCTATCAAAGAGATACAATTATTGAATGAGGGTTAGCTTATTTAACAATGTATATTAGTTCTGTGGTGGCTATATGGGTAGAATTATATTTATTGTTCTATTATAAAAAAAAAACTCACATTTAGTTTTATGGCGCAGAATAGTCGAATCCCTCCCTGGCAGGTGTACACATATGTTACTGAAGCAGAAATGTAGGTCCAAGGCATGACACAATAACATAATGCTGCTTTGCCCCAATGAGTTAACATCATCTGAAGGTTGTTGGCATGCAATACCAGCATATTATCACTATCCTCCTTTGCAAGCCATCTGCTTAGCTTCCAGTCACGCAGATACAGTATACAAACAGGCTGCTTATAAGATGCTAAGCTGTACATTTGCAATTCTAAAAGTCATACTTGGTTGAACAGAGGACAGGCAGAACACCCAGTAATTCAGCAGTACCAGATTGCCCTCATGTGTCACTTCCTATTACAGACTAGCGAAACAGGGCTGGATAAAAAAGGAGTACCAACATCTCTTTCATTGCACACATTCAAGTTCTGACTTAACACGACTTCCCCAAGGCTCAGCAGCGTGGAATAAGCATATCTTGTAAGACTGAACAACTTCACTATAAATAACTCACAAAGCAATCTGCGACTCAGACACCAAGATTCACTGGAAATTGCTATTCTGTAGAGCCCAGCTTGATAATAGGCAGCTTTAGAGAACTTTGTGGTAGTCATGCAACTGTGCCTTGCCTATTTGGTCATAACATCCAATTAGTACTCGGCGAGAGACAATCAGATTGTAACACGCAATCTTATTGGCTCTCGCCGTGGCTTTACCCGACGCAGAATCCCTTGAAGCTTAAGCTTCCTTCACATCCCCGGCCGGGGAGTGAGGGGGTGTGGCAGCCCCTCAGCCAATGAGGAGGCTCGGAACAGGGAAATCCCCGCTCCAAGCCACCACCCGGCTGGAGGCTGCCATCCTCCTCCCGCTGGGGATTCAGGTAAGTATTTTCTCCCCCCCCACCAATCCCCCCAAACAATCCTCTCCCCGCCCTCCCAACCCCACTTATCTTCTTTTTGCTCCGTTTTCGAGAACGAACGCGCTGGGAACACTTCTGTCCCTAGCGCGTCTGCTCTCGATGGCCGCCCCGGCTGCCATTTGTTTTACATTTTTTTTCTGTGCCGAAATGCAACAGCGTTTCAGAACAGAAAAAAGAATGCTATTTGTACCCCGTTCTTAGGCAGAATTGCATGCAGTACCCTCTGGGACCACCACATACAATTAGGACTACAGGTGTAAGCCAAACCAACATTTGGTATAAGTCTGTACCACACAGTTTTTGGTAGCGAGCTGAGCAGCCAGGCTTATCTCAAGAGTGAATGTGAGCAGTACAAGAGGTTACACAGAGGTCTTTCAATCACAGTGGTTCAAGTAGACACTTATACTCAAGGTTTCTTGGTAAAAAAACACTTATTAATTTATTACACAATCATTTAGAAAACATTTCACTAGAAGGAGGCAACTTAATATTATACACAAACACACTTCAGTACTGAACCAATAAGTTTCTGAACAAGTTAGTATCCCCTGAAATAGGAGCAAAATGGTACTTCAGTTACTTTCAATGGTAGTAAAAGGCACAAGTTAAGTAGAATTGATCCCAAATATTTTCTTAGGCAGTGCAAATGTCTTGGATAGGAAAGAGCAGTTCTTGTAGTAAACGGTAAAGTCTTTGCAAAAGTTCTCAGAAGTAGTTTAGAAGAAAAAGAATCATATGTTGGGCCACAAGCTGATTTGGTCTGTAAATTGGGAAAGCTACACAAACTTTCACTGCCAGAGTGGCATTCTCTCAATCGGGTTGGCACAGTACCTTAGTATGAACCAAAAAGATGCAGCTGAAGATGTTGGTTCCTGGCAGTTCCTGCAGATCTCACTGTTCCTGGGCCTCAGTCGTCGGGACAAGGGGCAGGACGTCGGGGGACTCCTGCACTGCACGGGATTGTCAGAAAACCCAGACAAAATGTAGTCACTTCAGTTCCAGTAGCTGTAATTCAAGCACACAAACTGGTGTCCCTCTCCCTGGTTAATCCTAACCAGCCTTGAGAATAGTATCCAGGTGGCTTACAAGTTGATTGGTCCCACCAACTCAAAGGAAGAAGTCGTCCTTGAATGGGCTTCTCTGTCGAGATGAACTTGGCAATTTGGACCTGCAGCAGGGCTTCACTGGGCAAACCAACGGTCCAGTAGTTGCAGCAGCCATCCCCTTCCAGCTCTTCTTCGGTTCTTTCGTTCCAGTGGTCGACTCTGCTTTCGAGTCCTAGAGATTCGCCTTTTAAACAGTTCTCTCCCTTTTATTCCAGCCTAGCTGTCACTCACCCAGCAGGGGGGCGGTCCTTGTCGGACAGTCAGCCAGCCAATCAAACCAGAGTGCATTTGGGTCCCCTAGGAGACTAAGCACAGGGAGTTTCGGGCACCTCTCTCACTTCCTGCCCACCCCAGACACTCAGACACCAGAAGCGGTCTTCCGTCCTGAAGCCCGCCAAAGGCACACAAACAAAGGGACCAAACCTGGTTTGGCGCGCAGAGACAAACTCTAGAAGGACCTTTCCAAACAGAAATAGCGAAAAAAAAAGACCAGGACCTGTTTAAACAAAGGGGATTAAGGCGCAATCTTGAAAAACATGGCTCTCGTGATATTTAGCTACCGGTGTTCGCCGTCGGGAAAAATCATGGTAGTTCATTGTAAAACCACTGCCACCAACCTTTTCAATAGGAAAGGGTAGCATTTGACTCCTACATGAGTATTTAGACCCAGGGGATACTATGTAACCCCTCCAGCACTCCATTGTAAGATGGTTTGTGCTGGGTCTATGAATTTGGAAAGAGTAGTAAAGTCAATTTCACTTTCCATTCTCTGGGAAACAGTAGGTCATTCCAGAGAAGGTATTTAAACGATTGGGAAGTCTAAAAGACATCCCTGAGTCACTGCACTGAAGGTGCTGTGTAACACAAATAAACAAGAAGATGCCTATGGAGTTGGTTAGACTCCATATCCAAAGAAACAAACACATCAAACACATTGAAAATCAAAAGTTCAAAGTCCCAAAATTTAGCAAACATCTGGAGGGCTCTAAGGTGGGAGGAATTAGCACATTGGTGAGAATTCTCCCTAACACCCGGACTTGCGCCTCATTGGTGAGAATTATCCCTAACACCCGCACTTGCGCCACATTGGTGAGAATTCTCCCTAACACCCAGTCTTGCGGGCCGGGGTACTAATAGCAATAAGCCCCTAGGCGTGGGGGCATTACCAAGTCAGGTAATGCCTCTGGGCCTTCCTTAAGGCCCTCCCTTCACTCAGGCCTGTAACTATGGGCCCAGGGGCATTACCTGACTCGGTAATGCCCCCGCGGCGAGGGGCTTATTGCTTAATTAACACACATTTGGTCATGGCAGGAAGAGAGATAGGACTGCATTTAATGAGGTGACTTGAGCTGGCAGGTTGCATGTCGAGAGAACTGACCAACATCAGGAATGCTAAAGAATGATCTTGCCATGGTTGACATCTTATTTTTTACAATTAAATGAGTCTAAAGGTATACTTTCAAATGTTTTCCCTTTTACACGACAATTCCCTTTTTTCATTTTTATTTTAAGTAGGGTCGTCTCCTCATTAACTTCTGTTCCCTTTACCTCGCTACCTATTTCCCCTACTTTTCTGTTCTTAAACTTTTTTTATGTGATCACTTCTTTATGTTTTGCTTATTTGTATAATTATATTTATCTAATTTCTTGTGTCGATTTAAAATTATGTTGACCCTTGTACTGGTTGACCTTTGCAAGCCTTATTTGATGTCTTCTCTTTTCTGGATGTTAATTTAAATCTGTTACGATTGCGACCATTGCAGGCTGTGAACCCCCCTTGCATGTCTGCCTGTTTACAGTAGGCACAGGCTTCATGAGATCATCTTCGAGGTGTAGCTTGACAAGATGACTGAATGTAATTGTATTTGTAGGCCACAGTGTTGCATGGGAAGCTGGTTGAAAAACACAAGAAGACCAGGTAATCTGAACTTCTTTTACCTGCTGTTCGCCCCCAAGGCCCTGCACAACAAGCTGTCAGACTTCAAAGCCCCATATCCTCTAACTAGCCCTGACCAGGTCCTTCCACATCCATGTCACATCATGTCCCCTGCAATGCACCTTCACAGTTGATTCAAAACACTGAGTATGATTTTAGTTACGTTGTGGGGTATCCTCATCATTTCTGCGCATAATTCGGTAAACAAAAAACTTAAAAACCAATCCCTGGGGAGACCACAAGGGGGCGCAAGCGAAATGGCTGCCTGATCATTAGCCTCCCTTGCTTGGAGCTGCAAAATGGCACGAGGCGACTGTTAAAGCTGCCTTTAGCAGATGCGGTGACACCGGGGGCTGTAAGAAGTGCTGGAGACTCGCAGGGGAAAGTTTCAGAGCCGGCGGCACCCAGCATCAACAGGTTTTCGTCTCTGGTGCCCTGGCGATCAGCAGGCAACAGGCCAGTGAGTAGGCCCAGCAGATGGCACAGGTTGGGTGTGCCCCAAGCGCCGTGCAGAAAATAAAAGGACTGACCCGAGCAGGCAGCAAAGCAGGCTGCAGCGAGCATGAAGCCTACCTTGTAGGAAGGTGCCTGAAGCAAGAGACGGAGGACCAGGACAGGAGCGGCCGCGGAGGAGAAACAGCGAGGAGAGTTGTGGGGTGCAGGAAGCGCGACAAGGGGGCCAACAGCAGAAGTGATCAGGCTGCCTAGCACTAGACCACTAGGGACTGCTCCTGACCCTGTGCAGTGCAGAAGCGCAAAACGCTGGAGAGACTATGCGCTGTGGCTGGCAATGCGTTTGGCAGCAGACGCCAGCATTGAGATCCTGCAACCCTGAACTACAAGTTGGAAAGATAAAGCCCGTAGCACGATCTCAAAGAAGAATAGGCTGCACAAGAAAGAGGCATTAAGCAAACAATGCCCTAAAACATATAGTGACCTCCAAGGGTTGCATCAGCTGGAGTGCTGCCCCTCTCAGGCTTGAGTCGGACCTCTTGAAGTTCTGGAAACATCTCAAGACCTTGCTTTTCTCTACCTCTTTCCCTCTCTTCCTCTCTTGCTAAGTGCACCTATGCCGCTGTGACTGGTGGCCTGTTCCTATATGTACTACAGGTTACCATGCCCCCCTTTGACCTGTTTTACCAGCACTCCCCTTACCAGCACTGCCCTCCCAGGCCCCCCACTCCCTGACCAGCATCCAGGTCCTTCCGCCTTCCTCACACATAGTTGGTATTGCCCGTCACCGGCACCTCCTGGCACTTAAACCAGGGCTTGCCCCCTCTACACTTTCCTAGCCCTGGGGCCCCTAACCTAAACCTGCCTCTGCACAGTATGCAGTTCCAACACCCTTCCCCCTCCACTTTTACACTTCTCTTTACTGCACTTGCAAAATACAAATGTCGCAAGGCCTAGTAGGACTGTCATTGTTGTATTATTTCCCGTTCGCCCCTCCTTCGTTTGCCTCGTGGGGACTGGAAACACCATTTGATGTATAGGCGCCTTATAAGTATTCAATAAATAAATAAAATAATATGTGGAAACCCAAAGCATGTGACAAGGGAGCGATGCATAAAGCGCCAAGAAGAAGCCTTAATAAGCAGTAGGCCCATTAAAGCATCTATGTGAAGCTAGCTGGTCTTGGGTTCCTGTGGTTCCCAAACTATGTGTTTGAAGCCACGCAAGTGCTGAAGTAGCGGTTGCAGAGACACAACATGCCGTGTGCAATGTCTCAGAGCGAGTGTGTTTGCCTCACCTATCGCAGCTAGCATATAATAGTGCAGCAAATTATGACAACCTGGTGGGCACTGCTGGACGGAGCGACCTGAGCAGAGTCCCACCACAGAATAAGAAATGAGTGGCAGTCAATGAGAGAGCAGACGCGAGGGTGCAGCAGAGACTCCCTCCCAAACACCTGTCCTTACTATAGTGGCAGCCAAACTGGACCCAAGCACGAAAGCAACACTACAATCCGTCCGTCACAGGGATACAATGACGGAAGACCAGCCTCAAGCGAGTGTACCAAACATAGTGGGAGAGGACCACGAAGCATCAGCAAAACCCGAAATACACCCCCTGCTTGAAGAAATTCAGTCAATGAAGAGCAGCATCTCAGCAACGATAACAGTTATGCAGGATCGACAAGGTGGAGGACAAATTGGAAGCGTTCGAGAACAACCAGCAATCCACATTGTTAACGGAGATGAAGATGGAGGGCCGTTTCCTCGATTTCGAACAAAGGGAAGCAGACCTGGTAGTAAAGATCTATGACCTCAGGAACAGAGAGGTGCTCAAATATTCGTATCAAGGGCCTGACGGAGTCGCAGGGTTAACACCACTGTCATTGGAATGGCTCCCTTTTTGTGGAGCTGCCAGTCCCCAAAATTTGGCGAGGTGCCACCACTACAGGCAGAAGGCAGTGATTGTGGAAAAAGCAAGAGAGCTAGAGGTGATTGAATACGAGGGGTGGTGCACCCGCATTTCTCAAGACCTGTCAGCGACGACCTTGTTGAAAAGACGTGACTGTAGAACAGTTGATGACCTGGCTGCAAGAATAAGGCATCAGGTATAGGTGGGGATTTCCATTCATCACCGGGAAGATTATAGAGTCACAACAGGAGAAGAAGTGTCTAATGTTCTCCAGCGCCTGAAAGCTGCAGATTGGTGAACAGAATTGGGCGAGTTTAGGAGCAAGCAAGAGCCCAACAAAGTGAATCACAGGCCCCAATGGAGAGAAGGTAAAGCAGTGGGGTCCAGGAAGTATTGCAGATTTAACACCCCATGACTGTCAACCAGATGGCACAGTGTCGCTCTGAAGATGGTGGCAACGCGACATAGTCCTCCCGGGGATGCAGGAAACATCGAAATGAGGAGCAGCATTGGAAACAGCATGCTAGCAGATAGCTAACAGCGGTGGGCACCTCATTGCTCAAACTTGTGAACGCAAAGGGACTACAAGATGGATTTGAACCTACACAAGATGCCACCTCAGTGGTTGCAGTTGTGGTTTAAAGGTTAGCTGTGTGACCGGGCAAGGAGCCTCCCAAAAGTGGCCATAGATAAATAGATCATCTCTGTTCACAGGGAATGCTTTGTTCAACTTTTCCCATTGGGAGGTTTGAGAGTTTGGGGGTTGGGAGGGCTAACAGCGTTCAGGTACTGTTTAGGCTGATAGCAGCTAGAGCAAAAGAGAGGTGTCACATAAACTCTAATAGTACAGACCAAGACAAATCTTACCACAGCACCACACAATCAAGACCATGGTTTGGTAGGGGTGCAGAGTTATCACCTGCAGTGAAATGCCGGTTAGCGGCACTGTGAGTTTTGGGATGCTGAATGTAAGTGGCTAAATTCAATACAGAAACGTACGATGCTCCTAAGGGAATTTGAACTATCAGGACTAGATGTTCTGTTTGTACAAGAGACCAAATACAAGAAAGGTGGAACGGTGAGGAGTACGCACTGAAGGTGAAGCATATTGGGGGCACCATCTCGACCTCGGGCGCCGCAAAAAAGGCTGCAGTTGGTATACTATACCGGTCTTCGCTTGGCCTCATGTTAACACACACATATAAATAATCAGAAGGGAGATATTTATCAATAAAGGGGACGGTGGGGCAAATGACAGTGACCCTTTGCTCCATTTAAGCACCCAACCAGAACCAGCTCCCATTTTGCAAAACAGTGTTAGAGTTCCTGGGGAGACAGAGTACTATTCTGCGGGGGTGACCTCAACCCAATTGTAGATCCCATGTTAAATTGGTGTTCATAGAGGCGGTCGTACTCCCACTGCAATTCCTTACAAGGGATAGCATGTCAGACCTCTGGCGTGAGGCATACCTGTTGGATACATGGTGGGTAATGCACCCAACCACAAGAGCATACACCATCTACTCACCGCCACACCAAACCTACTCCCATATTGACTACACGTGGCGCAAGAATACAACATTGTAGACACAGCACTTTTAATAGTTGGATGGTCGGATCACGACATGTCTAATCATACGCTGGATACGGGGCCTAGCATCCCGATAGACTGGAGATGGGTATGCAATGATACATTATATGAAGATCCCCTTTTCAAAGCAAAGCTCCATGAGGAAATAGGAGAGTACTTTAAAAACAACGACACGGGTGAACTCTCGCTCAACACCGTATGGGAAGCAGCCAAAGCGACCATTCAGATGCTGATCATTGCAGAAGGCGCAGCAAAGAAAAGAGCCTGGTCGTTCTGTGAGACTGCCCAAAAAATGAAAACATCAGCTTGGGAGGGCGCTCTCCATAAGAGGGCCAAGCCACCTGACAAGGCCATAGCCGAGATTGGGGAACTGCGCAAAGAGCTAGACGAAATATGGGAGGGGAAGGCCTTAACTCAGCTTCACTACTAAACACAACATTACTTTGAGAAGGGTCATAAGGAGCATACCATGCTGGAGTCACGGTTACGTGTGCAAATGGCAGACAGGGCTGTATATAAAATAGCAAGCGATTCAGGAGAACCTGCAATAAATAACCAAGCGTTTTGCCCAATTTTACCAAGCATTATTTACTACCGATTGCAAAGAAGACGCAAAAAATGGCATTAAGGACTAATTGGCATTGGAAAGTGGTTGAAGCTTAGCCTCTCATGAGTAGGTATTTTATGTATTTATTGTTTGCTTGTTAGGTACTTATACAATAAGAATATACTGTTCCAGAGCACCCACGGGGCAGGGAGGGAGTGAGGGAGGGAAATACATTACAACACAATATTAAGAGCAGAGGGGGAAGAGAAGGAGGGACAAACTCACTATGCCTTGTGGGTATTCCGAACGTGCAAGTAAAGAAGGGAAGAGGGGGGTAAGTGCTGGGGAGTCCGAGCTTGTAGGTGAGCCATGGACAAAGTGCTACGAATGTTGAGTGCTACAAATCCTGGGCCACGGGAGGTGTAAGTGCGAATCTCCAGAATGGAGGGTGTGCAGATGCAAAGTGCTGTGGATAGACAGGAGCTGGGAGGAATTGGTGTGAGAGGTCAAGGATGCATAAGTACCAAGGACACCGATTCATCAACTGTGGGATTAGCAGAGGCGAGAAGGAGGGAAGGAGGAGGAGAAGAGGAAAGTCTTGAGGTGCTTCCGGAATTTGAGAAGATCCTGCTCAAGGCGCAGGGCCTGGGGGAGGCTATTCCAAAGGAAAGTGAGTGTCCCCCTGCCCTCTTTTTAGCAAAATGCTTTACACACAAAGAGTTGGTGCCAGAGGAGCGAAGTGGTCTAGTGGGAGAGTATTTAGTGAGATAAAGTTGAAGATAGTGTGGTCCACGGGCCCAAATAGCCTTTTGGATGGGGGGTTCACCAGCATTAAAATGAACAATTTACTGAGATTGCTCTTCCTATTTCAGTCATTGCCAGTAGCAGCCCCGGCTGCTTTCCATTTAGAGATGAAAAAATAACTCCTCACATTCTTGTGGGTGAACCAGATACCTAGGCATACAAAACGATGATTCTCCCCAAAAAAAGGGGGCAGTATGGGTTATCCTGAACTTCGGAATACTTCAGGGTGGCGCACTGCAGGTTATACCAGATCACTTGAGGGAAACAGCGAGAAGCAGTGGATAGCATTGGTAAAAGGTCTTTTTGCGCCAGTAACATGAGGGGAATGGCTGTGGGTCCTGGAAATGGAAGAAGCCCTGCAATCAGGAGGCATACAGTTGTTGATATATTTGCAACTCTGTGGTGTGTTATTAGACTTGCGGTGGGAAGGACAACTGCAGCGTCCCTTAACACCCCCAGATCAGGTTTTTGACACACACAAGGGAACAATGGGACTCATCTCGTAGCTATATTCATCCTAGCTCCTAGCTAAACAGACGGCATCTCGCCACGCCGCGCACACAAGGGAGGTGGGAGGCTGACCTGGTACTGCAGGAGGAAACAGTCTGGTCCTCTACGATAGCAGCGCAGTATAAAATGCACAATAGTGGGTTGCTATTCCGCTGGTACCTAACTACACAGAGGTTAGCGCAAAGGTACATGGAGGTTGGTTCCCATTGTTGGAGGAGCTGCGCAGTAGTGGGGCTGTCGGAAGGCACAACTTTATTGGAAAGAGGTTTTTGGCTGCGTGCACGCCATAGACGGTATTGCCCGGACCTTTTCACCGTTGCTGTTGTTGTTTGGGGTTGAGAACGGTGCCAGGCACTATTCACTGGTGTTGCATATGCCAAGGAATTTGATTATGGCAGCACAGGTGTGTCTCATCAGGCACTGGAAAAGAAACCACCTCTCCAACCACGAAGGTGGAGTGGTTGGACAGGGCCTATGAAATCTACGAAATAGAAAGCCTCACCTTAGCCATTGTGGAATCCCATGCACATATCGACATGGAATGGCCCCCATCTTTGAAGTATTACAGCGGCCGGGAAAAGGTGATATCTGAGGCCAGGACAGTGTTTCATTGAACAGGCGAATATAGCATTCGAACACAGGGGGCGGGGGGTTTGAAGGGAAGACATTGGACATGATAGGACTGTGTGGTTGGAGTTAAAAATTGCAGATTGTCTTTGGTCGTTACGCATTTGACAAGTGCCCAGAAGCTTTAACCTTGATTTCGCCATTGGATGTGGGGGCGGGAGGAGGGGATGGGAAGGCTCTGGGGAGGGAGGAGGGATTAAACAAGGAACTGGACACTTTGAAACTGTGAAATTAACAGATCTGCTTTTTTATCAAGCTCTGATCTGATTAAAATGAGCCCTGATGTGAGTTGCAATAAAATTCAATTGGCATTGGCAAATAAAAAAAAAACTATCTCAGATTTTTTCCATGGAAGAAAAGAGGTTGGACATGGCTACAGAATTCTGTGAGGCCAGTGAAATTATGTTGAACCTAAAGGACCATCCATGACAGAGAACGCGAGAACCAGAGGTTGTCCTTGAGATGTGCCTTCCCCATAGGATGCAAACAGATTCGATAATTAATGCTAAATAGTTTAATAAGCACTGTTTGGGCATATATTTGAGAGGCAGAGGAGCACTAATAAATAATAGAACCAATACAAACATATACTTTAGTTGATTAGTAAAAAAGGACAACTCAATAGGAGAATTATTTTTTATTTGTTTATTGTTATTTGGTCGAAAAGAAGAACATAAACCTTTAAGATTTTATACAAAACATCAATACTGTGACAAAGTGCTCACAACATTTATTTTAAAGAAAATTCAATTCATTAAGAAAATCAACATCCTAGTGATACATCTTCATTTGGTCAAGGTGGATACGCATCTAACTTCAAAGCTTTAAGAAAAACGGTAACAGCAACTACAATTGAGGTGGTGCATCCAGCTAAACAAGCTGACCATAGAAACTCTGCATCAGCCGACAAAAACATTTCCTGACATTTATTCCATCTCAAACCTATAAGGAATTTACAAGATATTAGGAGATTATTTAAGATACCGCTAAGGTTCTCTTGATTACAAAATCAATATATAGCTTGGTCCACAGATAGCATACCATACCTTACCAAAATGTGTTTTGTTAGAATCAGGTTCCACCAAAATGGAAGAAAGATCGACCTAGTAAGTCTGTTTGAATAGATAGGAAGAAATGGTGCTAGAGTCCCAATTTTCTTGTGATCGTCCTGAAGATGCTTCACATATGAGTGCATAGTCTCGCTAGTGGATATCCAGTCCATATCTTATAATTTAAATCTAATTCTGGCCGGATAATAAATAAGATCTTGATTAGAATTGCCCATTTCCTCTAAAATGGTACTTCAATAATCATATATTTCACAGAGCCAAGTATTACCTCTCACCTCTAACATCATTTTAAGATCCATATACAAAGAATTATCAGCCAGACAACATTTTCCGAAGGAGGGATAAGGTCTTCCAATGGTCTCTAGCTTTAGGGGAGACTACACCCAACTCCTACCTGATAGTAGTAATAGGAACAGAAGAAGGTAACCTTAAGACAGTTCTCCAGATCAAAGCCTCAATAATAGGCAAATGGCTAAGCATGGGGAAAGGGTAGCTATCTATCCCATATAGCAGATTAAAAACTACCTTCCCTTCATAAATCCGTATGGCAGGTTGGAAAACTCAAGGGCAAAGCGTATGTCTTGGAAGCAAGTCAACGCAATGCAACACAGGTTTGAATCCCGTCTCGCGCTTAGAAACCAATCTCTGGTATTAAGCACGTTACAAAAGAAAATCTATAATGGCATGCCTCAGACAAAATGTACCTTATCTGGAGTTCACTCTCTGAGGTTGAGTGGACAGGGCAACAGCCCGACTCTTTATCCAGGAGCAAATCTTGGGTGAGTAGGGCTGGCAGAGATTAAAAATCCCAAGTAGATCAAACAACCAAGTTTAGCCACTGGTTTGGAGCCTAGTCGCCAGGTATACCCATTCTTTTTTGTAGACATGCAACACTGAATTATTTTGGTTTTGGAAGGGTTTATTTTCAATGAATGTTTAATTGCAAAATCAGAAAAGTCGTTAAGTAATCGCTGGAGGCCTACTGGGATACAATCAAGGAGAGGGGAGTCATCTGCATATTCTAACAACATAGGCTGAAGATGATGTAATTTGGGAATAATAAAGGCAGTTGAAGTTAAGCATTTACCTATATCAGCCATACATAAATTGAACAGGCAGGGTGCCAAAATGCATCCCTGCATGACACCACGAAATGAGGCTAGAGAGCGTGATAACTGACCAGAATGTTTAAAATGAACTTGAATCTTGCAATTAGACTGGCTCGCTGAGATTCCCCATGAATACGGTTTGGACCACAACAGGCTATGATCGACAGCGCCCAACACAGCCATTAGGTCCACTGATACAATGTGCACTGATTCATACTTCCCACTCAAAACAAGGTACCGAATACAATTAAATAGAAGACCATTTAATGATGTTCCCATATTTTTTCTGAATCCTATTTGCCATTTGTCCATCCTCCCGGCTTCCACCACCCACATTTCAAAGAGCGCCAGCAGGATTGAGGCAGAAACCTTACTGTCAGCATCCAGTACTGCTACAGGTCTATAATTAAGAGGGTTGGATCGCAATCCCTTTTTATAGATGGGTATAATATAAGCAGTAGACCAGGTGTCAGGAAAAACCTAAGGTGTATCGATGTTCTGAAAAAAAGGACAAAATGGTAGCCCATATTTCAGGATTGGATTTAAACAGGAAGTTCCACAGCACATTAGGGCGAGGAGCACGAGAAGAACTAAGCCGATTAATTACATCAAGCACTGTTTCATAACCAATGTCAATGTGGTCAGCCTCATTTGTATCCTGAAAAACAGGTGTTAAAGAAGAAACTGCTCCCATAGGTAAATAAATGGGCCACCCAATCAGCCTCCATTACTGCGTTAAACTGCTGTTTCGCTAAGGATGTGTCAATTCCATTAATCACACACCAAAAAGCTGAGGTTTTTTGTTACTCAGAATAGACAACATCAGCTCAGCATCCTCTTGAGATCTTTTAGTGCGAGTCTGATGATGCCAATTACGGTAGAACCGTCAAATCTTTCTACATATACACACCTTTTCCTCAAAAGAGATATCTGTCCTTTTCCTTAAGAATCTGAGATTCCTTCTCATTTATCATTTTCAAATTACCAGGACCTCATTATAATCATGAGGATGCTTTGGGACTGAGCTTGTGGCTTCCATCTTTCTAGTTACTTTACTAGAGCTGAGAACATTACTCACAAACGACCCAAAGTTATCCAGTGAGAAGGTGTTACATTTCCACTCCTCAGAGGAGTATATCAAGAGGTTAGCTGCGAGATTATTCACTTGTGTAGCAGTAGCATCATTCCAGGATATGCTAGTGCCTGATGTGTTAACCATCACACCAAACAAGGCTTGCAAACATGAAGCCTCGTTCTCCAGATTTACAGTAAACAAGGCTTCAAGCATTGAATGATCACTCAAACCTGTTCAAATAATGCTAAAGCGAATACATTTGAAATATAACCAGCTATCAGTGAATATATAATCAATGGTTTATTTGATGTACCCATTAGACCAAGTCAGGACATCAATATCAACACAGCTGAGATGTCTTTTAAAAAGGCCAAACCAAGACCCCCCATACCTTCCAACGATGTTTGACCTTGTCTTTGCTTGTTATTACTCCTTGCCCCACCCTCGTCCAAGTGATCCCCATAATCTGAATTGAGACAAAACGAGTTCAGATTTCCCATAAGCATAACGTGCCCTCCTTCAAAGTTTTCAACCCAATCATTCACCAGGTGGACAAGACACTCCAGTGTGCCTAACAAATCACTCATACCAGCATGCCAATAAACTTTAATAACCAATACATCAAAGATACCTCATATGAAAATGTGACGTGTGTTGCAAGAACCCCAATGCAAACATCCACAGATCCAATACCTGAGATATGTATAGTGGATTTTACTAAGGTCAATAGAGCACCGAAAGGCTTTCCCATATCTCCCTGTTTGGCAGCCTGGCAGTACAAACCATATCCGTCAAAGCGATGGCAAGGCTTTTAACCATGTCTCATGCAGAGAGATAATCCCATAGGTTTTTAATTTCACTCCCACTTCGGGGTTGGTGAAGAGATAAGAATGCCCTCAGGTATTCCAAGACAGAACAGCTAAGGGAGAGTATTGAGGCACAGAGTAATGCAAGGGTTGGTCACTACGTGTGATGGATCACATTTAATAGCCATGACCAATCCTTAGTCTCCTGAGAAGCTTTTTTGCTTTAAAGTATGAATGTCATTCCCATTGACTAAGTCATTCACCAAATCTCTCACAGGATTACCAGGTATCAAATGTTCTGGCACGTATTGAGAGTAACTTGCCATATGATGGAAGTGTAGGGCGTAAGGCATGATTGCCCAATCCATTAAACAACAGTCCGATCACACATGCAGCCAGTCTTAAAAACGCATGTATACAAATCACACAGTCACGATAAATATACACTTTTATACATTGTGCAGTGTAGCTGGAATATGGTTGGGGTGTCTGGGCATAAAACACCAACACAGTGAATAGGGTGCGAAAACTCGGACATATGATGGCAGCACCGGGCATGTTATGGGATTGCAGGTCCATGTAATAGCACTCCATGGACATGTGGCATGAGTACATGCACACCCCCTTTATATAACACCCCACCTATACATTCATTCACTCATACAACTACATGTATACAAATCACACACCCCAAAGCCCAAACACTGACACTCGAAAGCACACCTAAAACTAAACATCCATCCAATGCATCCATCTGTACGTTATGAATGAGCTACACTTAACACATTTCAGACCTATTGGTTTTGCCAATTCTTACAATTTGTTTTTCTTTCGTTGCAATACCCATCCATTATCCAGAGCAGGCAAGCGATGTTCTATTCTAAACAGAGCAAACCTTTCAGTTGGAATGGTTTTTAAGATCTCGCTAAGCGGGATATTGGCATCAAATATCAAGCACTCATGTGGATTTAGATGTTTACCAGACACCTTGAAAGATTAGCATTCAGCTTGCTATTTTTCTTTTTTGAATGTCCATATCCATCCAATTAGGCAATTCCTTAGTAAGCAAAATACACAACACATTTCCAATGCTATTCCTTTAACTCCTTTGTGAATACAATTTACTCATTTGCATTTTTGCTACACTGCAGATGCATCAATTTGTGATGATTTGTTATCAGTGTTGCAGAGAACAACTAGTGTGTTCAAATCGTGAACAGAGTGCCACCTGCCAGGTGCCAATCTTGCTGCCATTCATGCAGGCGCTATCCTAACCAGGGGTCAAGTCCTAAACATTAAAGTAGGGGGACTCATCAACAAATGCAATGGGATGTGACGTCGCCAGAAATTAGCATATCAATGTGAAGTATGTACATTTCATTAAATTGGCTTTACACAACCATCCAAATTACACAAAACGAATGGCATGTGCCTTTCATCAAAACAACGCACACACAAAACCTATAGGGGATATTTTCTTCTAAAAGTGTTTATGAAAACGTTGAAAGGTGTGCATGTTTTGAACTCCAAGAACCAATACAAATGTTTTCCCTGGGACTTGCAGTACCGAAATGCGACATTTTACCTATAATTGTCTCCTATATTTTGTCCGATTATATAATACAGTGGTGAAGTGTTCGGCCTCCAAACCTGATGACTGTGGTTCGATCCCCATGGTCGGCTTTAATGCATAATATCAAAGAGGACGTTCAATATTTCTCATGTTAGCTCAGGGGGACTGAGTCCACCCTCTGAAAAAAGTGAGTGGACTCCGTTCCCCGTGTGTACCTGCGACTTCAGCCCCAATCCTAACTGCTAGGTGGTGTCCTCAACAACCCTCCTCACAGTACTACAGAGGAGGGCAATAAGCAGAGGCACAATAAACCATCCCTAAACCTTTGGTTTCTAATCTCCTAGAGTGGGCAAGCTACCGTATAATTTCATGTTCCCTGTTCCTGTAGTTCTGCAGGGTTAACACAACCCATCTTATTTACAATGTAGTGTATTGACTAAAGGACATCATAAGGGTAGGAGACACAGCCTGCCGCCCCCCGGGTCTAGCGGGGGTTTCTTCACGGTGGAGTCTATGGAATAGGCATAATATATTAACCAGGAAAAACGTAATCAAGCAAATTTAATAACCAACTCCCAAGAACACTTGTGCAATTAAATAATAACTTCCTATGAACCAAAATTATTTTAACAAAGCAGGACTAATTCAATTTAATATTTTTATTTCTAAAACAATATAAACCTCTCGCTCGTCCTCAACATAAATAAAGATTTTGCAACATTGTAATACATGATTCCAATACATGTGTTCGTTTGTTTGTTAGTTTATTTTATTTATAGTGCGCACCGGACCCGTAGGTATCTAGGCGCAGAAATTCACATTAAAGCAAGTAAATGTTAGGCTTATGTTACAGACAACAAAAGACAGTAATGTACAAAATCACATAGTGATCATACAGGCATAATTCAATACACAAAATTAGGTATAAGAAGTGGCAAAGTGTTTAGGTAAGGTAAGAGGGTAGGTTCCTGAGGTAGAGATGGAGATAAGGATGCAACATTGCCTAAAGGATGTTCAAACAGCAAAAACAAAGCCGAGATAAATGGTTCCAGATGAATGATCCAAAGTATTTTTCTGGTGGTAAACACTAGTAGCAACAGCCATGTTTTTTTTACACGTGAGGTAACTTTGATGAATGCCCCTTCAACACTCTCCCTCTTACCAGTACACCCCAGAGGTATAGGGGTAAACTTTAAAACCGCGGCCTCTGTTTACACCACTGGCAAAAATGTACTGGAATAAAGACGTAGTATGAAATAAACTACTGAAGGAATATACCCTTGTGCGCACACTGTAGAGTAAATACAACCCGCTAGGGAATAAAGCCAAGAGATAGTTTTGAAAGCATAACAAGGTTTTTATAAAAATGCCAACAAAGAACTCTGCTGCCCGAGAGCGCTCTGCTAGAAATTATACAGGCAGCCTGTTAAGAAGGCAAAATGCATCATCAGTGACATCATCACATACAGTAGAAATCCACATGGCTGGTTGGTGCGACCCTATACAGGGGCCTGCTCCATAGGGGATACCAGACGCTAATTGGCTGGTCCCTCCTCGTTGATCTGGCTCCACGTGGGTCAGCTGGGCTCATCTTTGTCGTGAAGGTCAGAGCATTTGTAAGACACAATATATTTAGTCTAAACTAAACAGCATAAACCGGCTATTCATTTGTTATGGCGGGCACCTGGTCAACACAGGAAAGGAGTGCCATGACGAGGGGATGATAAACTACAGTCGTGCTGACCCCCACAATCATGACTTTGTTAATACCTCAGTTCCCGCACCCAAGATCTTCCCTGGGGTTTTATCTATGATTTACCTTCCCTGATGCCTCATGATACGAAATAAAATGTGTTACCATTGTAAAGAAATATGATCGCGCAAGCTTTTAGATCTGTGGTGGGCACCTTAGGGAGGTCAGAATCTGAGGGTCGGATGCTTATCGGTATGTGAAAAGATAGGGGGTCAGGTCGATGAAGTGTGGCCGGCTCGAGCCTGGCTGGGTGGGGGTCATGGGTTCAGTGGCAGTTTAGTGGAGATAGATGGGGACCGAGCTGGGGCCTGGTACTGTCTCACGCTCTTCGCAGGGTGCATTCTTGGAAGCGATACTAGACATTTGCAAAACTGAAAGGACAAGAGGGCAATTGACTTCCGTGGGAACAGGGCTCAGGCGGAGCGGACTTGGTGTGCCAATGTCGGCCTGGGAGTGAACTAGGGACACACGCATCGCAGGCCATGGGCAGATCTGGTCTTGGCCTAATACAAAATGGAGTCGCAGAGCAGGAGCATTGCTAGCACTATTTGCCTACTTCTGTGCGCTAAGGGGCTATTATATGTGCCCTGCGGGTGGGGGCTATTCCCCCTTGTGGGTTATATCGCCTCGTATGGAGTCCGCCTAACCTTGAAGCGCCTAGGGAGGTGGGATAGGCTAATTTCCAACCCAACATTCCCCCCTTTCATTACTTCTACAGTAATGAATTCCCCCCTCCATTTCTTTGTTCATATGCTTGTCTTTCTGCTTCTTCCCATGCTGGGGTACCCTTTATAGGCATCCATGCTCTCCCCATGCTGCGCATAATGTTCAGGTGTGCAAGTCGTGTATATGCATCCCCAATCCCTTGCTAAATCTACCCAGATTTCTTTGTAATTCTCTGGCGGGGGTGCAAAAAGTCATATGATATAACGGGTCCACTTCATCCCCATGACCGTCATATATTGCAACCATACGATATTAGGGCTCATCATTTTGCTCTGTCTGTATTTCTACTTCCTTTGTATCATGAGGCAACTTTTTACTATGACTATTCCCAATTGTCACCATCATCATTGCACTATTAGGTACAGCTTTAACACCACAGCGAAGACCCAACTGGCACACGAAAAGAATCACAAGGATGAACACAATGATAGGAATCAGCATCTTTACAGTAGTCCCAAGCCATGATGGTACCCAGCCAAATTCCATGTTTACCCAGTCATCTTTTTGTATTCCTGGTTCCTTTTTCATTTTTACAACAAGTTTGTGCTATCACACAATAGTGTCCCATTTTCAGCATCTGTAGAGGGAACGAACGTGCAACATGAACTCACGATGTTTTTGCAGACCCCTCCTATCATGGCTGTGAGGAGGTCGAGGCCATACCGGGTTTGCATTGTCATTAACTGGAGTGCTCTCATTTCCACCTTGATGACGTTGATGTCAGAGTACAACTGTTTGAGTGGCCAGGATGGCGAAGGTCTTCCACTTTATCCAACCCTAACCATAATACGCGTCATATTTGTGCTGGCGTGTCTGCTGTTTTCACCTGTTACTGCGCAGGAGAAATGTCCTTCTACCTAACAATGTTCTATGTGATATGCTCCTTTTGCATAGTGACCGTTGTACACATAGTGCTAATAACTGAAACATCGCACTATTACACAATGTGGTTTGGGGTTGCTACAAGTAGTATTTGTGGTATTAGGAATAGTGTGGTTTTCTCCCAGTACAGAATGTTTGATACTTATTACTGAAACATTATTATTTACATTCATGTGTTCATTTGGAGTTGGGGGGTAGGATGAACCTATGACTATATTAGGGGCTGGGGCAAGCAACATGTTAAATACTGAGGTAGATGGTTGCACATTGAAAACTATAGAGGGTAAAGAGGTTGCATTTAGGGCATCAGGTGACACATTAGTTACATTCTCACTAGGTACAAGAATACCTGGGTCCATTTTTATTGTATTTTCATGCAAACTAGTGAGTTTTGGGGACATGGTGCCACTCCAGGTCCACTTTTGGCCGACTCATTCCCATTTCTCCCCCTCCCCCCTTCTTTTAGATGGGTCCCCCAGAGAAAAAATGCTCCTCAATAAATACCCACTACAAACATTAGAAAAACAAACAATGCAACTGAACATTTCATTCTAGCAATTGAAGCAATATCTTCTCATAAAGCTAATCTTATTCCTACTGCTATCTACATTTGCAGTGTCATTCAGTGGTCTGAGTTCCATTATTGTTGCACCTGCGGAGAGGGAGAGAACGGAATGGGGGAATAGAGAGAGAGAGAGACAGAGAAGGAAAGAAAGAAAGAGACAGAGAGAGAAAGAGAGAGAGAGAGAGAGAGAGAGAAAGAAAGAAAGAAAGAAAGAAAGAAAGAAAGAAAGAAAGAAAGAAAGAAAGAAAGAAGGAAAGAAAGAAAGAAAGAAAGAAAGAAAGAAAGAAAGAGAGAAAGAAAAGAAGAAAGAAAGAAAGAAAAAAAAAGAACACTCATTACTTATTGTAGCCCATGCTCTAGCAGCAATGCATGTTCTTTCTTTACTTTAGGGTTTAGTGGTAGTTGTCTGTTCCTCACTTTGGGTCACATGGGGTACATTTCCTTGTGTTTCCAAACATCTGAGAGGTGGATCCAGTACCACAACTCTTTCACTTTTACAGCAAGTGGGGTGCAGTACACTACTTCATAGGGGCCGTGGTACCTTGGGGAGTTTCACTTCCAGACGAAGCTTCGCACATAGATCCACTCTCCTTGCAGTAAGGGCTGGATGGGGGTACTTTCTGCTACAGCCCCTGTAGCTTTCTCACTATCTGTTGTAAATTGTGGTGCAATTTGCTTTGTTATACACCTTATTGCACATGTGAGTTGTGTGAGGTACTATTTGAAATCCTGTTGTAGGACAGTGGCTGTTCTGTGAGCATCAGAGGCCCTTCTTATTGGTAATACCAGTGTGTGCATACGTCGGCCAGTTACAATTTAATGGGGGGACAGGTGGTGGTCCTTGCTAGGCTGTGTACATAATTGGAACATGGCCCAGGGCAGCCAGTACACCCAGTTTGTCTTTAGAATGTTACATAACTTGGAAAACCTAAACTTGAGAAGGCCGTTTATTTTCTCCACCACTCCAATTGCTTGTGGGTGGTAAATTGAGTACATCTTGTGTTTTATTCCCAGGAGGTAACCTCTTTGCACAATTCATTGAAAAAATGTGTTCCATTGTCTGAAAGTTTGACCTCACACACTCCCCATCGGGGGAATACCTCTCTAACTAAGAATGTTACAGCACATTTCACATCTGGGTGGGTGCAGGGTTCTGCTTCCTCACAGCGAGAAAATTGACACACCCCACAATATCTGGCCCCATTACATCTTTCCCCCATGTCTGTGTAATCAATATGCAGCTCATGGAAGGGGCCCACAGGGTGGGGAAAGGTGTCCCGCAATGTTCTCAAAGTCATCCCTGTGCTGAATATTTGGCAGGTGGTATACTGGACCACCATTTGGGTCAGGTATTCCTGTACATTTGGAATGAACCAATCTTCCTGGAGATCAGCAACTATATGTTGCTTTGAGCTGCGTGCTGTGAAATGAAGTTGTTCAAATACTATGTATAATAGCTCATCCGGCATAACAACTTTTCCTGCCGTTTGTTGTCTCCAGAGCAAATCAATTGGTGATTGGGCAGAGCCAAGTTTAAACTATAGTTCTTCCTCTGTAATAGGTACTCTGCTCTGGAGTTCTATTATTTGAGCTATGAGTAGCACTGTGTAGGTTTCTGTTTTATGTACTGCATCTTTGTTTGCCAAGAAACGTTGTGCACCCATGTGTACCGGGAGATAAGCTGCATGCTTGGCTGCTGCGTCTGTGGCTGCATTTGCCAAATATTTTTTGTCTGTGTTATGGGTATGTGGGAGGAATTCGACGACTACAACCACAGAAGGTTCTACAAGGGACAAGATCAATTTGTTTGATAACTCTGCATGTTATACTGGGGAGCCGTCAGCTCTTCTGTAACCTCTCCTTCTCCATCTGGACAGTCCTGTGTGTAGTGTCATGGTGACATACGCAGAATCAGTAAATTGTCACACAGCATCCCTTCGATACGTGAAGGGCCTCAATAAATGCCACAAGCTCCATTGCCTGGGTGGAATAATGCATAGGCAATTGTTTCATGATTAAAGTTTCACACTCCCCTTCTTCCATCCTTACTGAGGCCGCCCCTACATGTTTTCACCTGTCTACTGGTCGATGGATGCTGACGCATTCTCCTTCATATGTTGCACAGTCATGCTCTTATATGTTTTCAGCAGTGCACGGTTCTGTAAGGAATGTGACTGAATTTTCTGTCTTACATCTCAACACATGGATATTTGGGCTGGACAGAATTATCTTATCAGCTGATGCTCTCTGGTTTGTCAGGGTGGATTTTGATCGTTCGAAGATTGCAAAAAGTGAGTGTTCGATGTATAGAACGAAGGAGTACCCCATGACGATTGTTGAGCTTTTTTCAATGGCAAAGGCTGCGGCTGCGAGAGCCTGTTCGCAAACGAACTGACCTTGCATTACTAAATGAAGTATGCCACTGTAATAGGCCAGGGGTTTCTATCCCTTAAACTTGTCTGTGTCAATACTGCTGTCATGAGGGTACCATTAGAATGTGAGAATAAATAATATTATTGATCATAGTCAGGGGTCGCTAGTACTGGAGTGGTTGAGATCAAATTCTTTAGGTCATTAAACTCTGTCACCGTTTCTGCTGTCCATTTAATAGGCATTTTCTCTTTTTGTGCTTCCTTAATCCCTTGCAAGAGTAGCCTGATGTAAGCTGCATAATATAAAATCCAGGCCCTTCAGTAATTGCAGAGCCCTAAGAACTTCTGCATCTCTTTCACTGTGTTTGGTTTAGCGGTGGCACGTACTGTTGCTGCTCTGTCTAGAATTATCCTTTTACCATCTTTTGAAATGAGCTGGTCCAAGTACAGGACCACTGCCAAGCAATATTGGAGTTTGTTCTTGTCTACCTTGTACCCCTTTTGTGCTAGCAGTTGAAGTAGAGTAATGGAATCTCGGTGACAGCTCTGCTCACTGTCGCTACAGACCAGTAAGTCATCTACATACTGAATGATCATGCTAGGGACCTGAATGTTACCTAGGTCTTTGTGCAATATCCTATTGAAAATACTGGGGCTTTTACAGTACCCCTTGGGTAAACTACAGTGTTCGTATCTCCTCTCCCCAGGGTGAACACTGTTAGATATTGTGATTCAGGGTTGAGAGGCACTGAGAAAATGGCATTTTTCAGGTCCACTACCGTGAAGTGGGTGGCATGTTTTGGGATGCTGCACAGGATGGAGTCAGGATTTGGAACAAGAGGAAATTCTTTCTGTATAATATCGTTAAGGGGGTGAAGGTCCTGGATCATCCTCCAACTCCCCCATGTGGCTTTCTTGATCGGATAGATAGCGGTATTGCAAGGGGAAGTTGAGGGGCCACTTATTCCCTGTTGCAAAAGGGCCCGTAATGTTTCCTGTATCCCTTCCTCCGCTTCCCTAGAAAGGGGGTATTGTTTCACTCTTGGCAGTATAGCTCCTGGCTTGACTGTTATTTTTACAGGGGTCACTTCTTTTAGGTTTCCCACATTGTGTGGGTTGGTGGTCCATGGGTGGGGCGGGACCTGTTGCATATCTGTTTTAAAAAAGGGTGGAGGCCCACTGACAATAATTTATTCTGGGAGGAAGCCTGGTATACTAATAGCTAAGGACAGTTAGCTATGTATACTTTGTCTATGTCCAGGTGGACAATAACCTGTATATATAAAGAGAGACAAAGCTAAAGTGTAGATGCTAGAGGTACATGAAAACGATTTATCACATCAGGGACCAATCACAATTAAGATCAAATTTTAATGATAAATCATAAAAGTTAAAACAACCAATTAAATGAGGTGGTCCACAGTACAAAACATACAGTATTCAATATAAAACCAAACTAAACTAGAACAGAAGTTACGTGAACAAACTAGTTCGGCTAGTGACAAAACCAGTGTGTTAAAAGAGCACAAGGGGGTACCTATTAAACAAATTGTATAGAACCCTAATTCAGTTTGGAATAAATGTGTCATACGTTTAAGTCTCTGGTTACAATACAGAGATGTATCTCGACATGTTTCTGTTCCTAAAACAAGTGTGGAACATTCATCAGGAGGAAGATATTAACGTAACCCAGTAACAGTTGAAATAGCACATAACAGTGAACACTCTCTAGCATCTGTGGGGATAAAACAAGCAAACATATAGTCAGCTCATGAGTAGCAAGATACTATGAAAAGTTCAAAATCGATGAACAGAGGCATACAAAAAGAGGAAACAAATACCTCAAATGCCGCCTGTGGGTGCTCGCTACTCTGAATAGTAGGAGGTAGAAGATCATATGGTCAATCCTACAAGAGATAATAAATACCTTGTAAGCGTAATTAATCGCTTACCGAAAAGCAGAAATTGTGTATAACACACAGCAGAATGGGAGACCAAAATACAAATGCCAAGTACTGTAAGGCAGACGTCACAAGGGTACATCAGAAATACGAGGGTACATAAGGGTAGATCACTAAGTATACAAATGGTGAAATCATTTCGTAACTGATAGAGTAATGTAAGTTAGAAAGATGCTACGTTCACAGTCGCCCAACATAGCTCGAGATTATTATGAGGGCCATGCAACGTTCCAAAAGGTAAAGAGGAATGTGGAAGTCAATTAAGTCCTGAGCCTAAAGATGACACCCAGGGAAGTGCTAGTGTGAGGTATAAAGCAACACAGATATGCCTTCGGAGAGCCCAAGGAGGCAACAGTTCCACAGGAATCCTTCATTCGGCACTAGAAGAGGATAAAGAGAAACGAGCGGTGCTAGCATAAATATTCGCTCGTAGCCCATCTCACTTAAACTCGTAAATGAGCGCTATTAAAATAATTAAATATCGCTTACCCTGTACAAAATAACCGCTAGAGGGTAAGTGCTCTGTACTCAATGGGAACAAATCCCCGAGTGACTCAGGAGGCTCGCCACCGCCGATGCTAACAGGTAGTCATAGTAACTTGGTAGTCCTACCTCTATGTTCAGTGGAATCTTGCCAGAACCTGGGAAAACAAAGAGCACGGCGGCGGCCATCTTAAGAAGTAGAGTGAGTGCCTGTGAACCAGTGGCCTAAAGTGTGAACAGAAGGTCTATACGGAGGTGTACTCGACATATATAGGTCTAGATGGAGAAGCGTGCCAACCTTACTGTGATAGAGAAAGACTAAAGCGTAAAAGTGGCTAAATATTCTGCCAATCAATAGATTCATTAAGACCAATCACATCACTATGCAACGTATATATCATTTTTTGCTCCATCCTCAACAGTTTCTTTTCACGAGCTGAGGAATTAGTTCCTTTAAGGGATATAAGTACAGTCTATTTAAAGTCTTCATGACTGTGCTTTAGCAAGTTGAAGTGTTTTACCATAGGAGCATTTTCAGTTCTGTTCTTCAGACAGCTTCGATGTTCCATGATTCTGGTTTTAACTTTACGAGTGGTCTTGCCCACATAGTGTAATCCACATGTACAGGTGATCATATACACCACAAACTCAGTGTTACAATTTGTTAAATTCTTTTGGGTCCAGAGTTTTGAAAGGCCAACATCTATCATTTGAGTTTTAGAAGTCAATTTACAGACACCACATGAGCCACAGGGGTAGTGCCCGATGGCATCGGGAAAACCCCATAAAGTGGTAAGTCTAGGTACAGGAATATTGGGACATTTAAGTTTGCTGTTGCTAACTCTGTTGCCGATAGTGGTGCTTCTTTTATATGCAAAGATAGGCAATGGCATAGCTAGAGGAGTGGTTTTAAAGATTTTCCAATTTTTCTTGATGATGTTGGTAATTTCAAAACTCTGATCTGTAAAAGTGTTAATACAAACAATACAATCATCTTTGGGTTTAGCAGGTTGTGGTTCAAGTAATGCTTCACGATTGTTATTAAAAGCCCTTTTTGCTGATTTTTTCACCAATTTTTTGGGGTAGCCTCTTTGTCTAAGTTTTTTACTGAGACTCACAGCATCGGTCTCACATGTTTCTTTATCCGAGCTATTCCTTTTGAGGCGTAAAAATTGGCCAAATGGGAGTTTATCACGTAAATGTTTTATGTGATGGCTCGAATAGTCTAACAAGGAATTCTTATCAGTTGGTTTGTGGAAAGGTTTGATTTTGAGAACCCCGTTAGATGAAAAAATGGTGAGGTCTAGAAAATTAGTAGATATATTGCTCAAAGTCATGGTGAACTGAAGATGTGTATTAAGACTGTTAAGCCACGTGAAGAAATGGTTGGCCTCATCCACAGTGCCTTTCCAGAGTACCAAAATGTCATCAATATAACGACTCCATTTTACAATGTTGGTATTGAATGGATTTAGATCATTGTAAATTTGGGATTTCTCAAAGGTCTCAACATAAAGATTGGCCACACTTGGAGCCATGGTCGCCCCCATAGCTGTTCCCTCGGTTTGTTGGTAAAATTTACCGTTAAACTCGAAGTAGTTTCGTTTGAGTGCAAGTTCCACACACCACAGAATAAACGATGTAGGCACAGGATCGTCATCTGTGCGGGACAATAGCCATGAGAGCAGTAGGCACTTTTCTGTACTGTACCATAATATCACAGGTAATGCAGATCTCTAACACAAACTCCCCGTCATTGTTATCATCCTAGTAAAGCTCTTCAAAGGTTAATTCCTGCAATGGCATGTTGGGGTTAATGCATAGCACTGTGCGCCACTCACACCTGTGGGTATCAGTACCTAGTACAACAATTATTTCTGCAGGCACTTGCAGCCCTTCTAGATCTAAAGCCCAAATGGTGCCAGGAACCACTTTGGGTGTTGCCACGGGCAGAAGACAAAATCTGCAGGCACTCACAATTCTTTCGTGGTAAACTTGAGGAATGCTCTCACTAACACTCGAATTCCATACATGAACATATCAGGGTTTACAGGTATCCCCCTCATCATTATCTCATTTGCCACTGCATGGATCACCAACATCGCTCTGAGGGAGCAAATGCCGGGGGTGGAGCAAACAACCCCTCTCTCTGGGAAAGCTATGGTCATATTTAATTTACTGAGAAGGTCCCTCCTCAGTAGGTTGTCAGGTGAGCTTTCATAGTATAGGAGGGGTGCTCATACTATTTTTCCCCACTAAATCTTCCGTGTATGGAACCGTTACCACAGCCCCAGAGAATCTCTGTGTGTCGAGAGTTTGTCCTGATAAAGCGGAGTCACCTTCGCAGATGCATGACTTTTCTGCCCCTGAGTCCACCATGAAGATGAACTCTTTATTTCGTATCTCTTCCCCCACCAGTGGTTCCTCTTCTGGATGCAAGGTCGTTGATAGTATAGGACATGCAAGTACTCTCTGTGGGCTGTCCTAGTCGGGATAGGTGTCTGTCCCTGGGCAGGCAAATGTGTCCCCTCCCAGCACACAGGGACCTTGGTAAGGTGCTGATGCACAGTTCGGGGGAGTGGCAAAAGGGTGTCTGTTCCCCCCTACCTGATGATTGGGACAGTTTTGGGTTAACTGCATCGTGTGAGGAGGTGATGATAGGTACCTGGACCGGGCATCTGGGGAGGTAACTGAGGGTATGGTAGGAGTATTTTGTATCCTTGGGCTGGCCCTTGTGGGCTACCGGGGTAGTGGCTCCCATATTGTTGTTGATTGTAATAGGGCTGGTTATATGGATAGTTTCCTCCCGGCCTACTATGGCATACCCTGTCAAAGTGCCCCCACCTCCCGCATGACCAACACTGCCCTTGCCCTACTCCTCTGGGCCCCTGTCCTCCTAACCCCCATCCCTTTTGCCCTTGGCGCCCACCTCATCCGCTTGGTGGTCTTCCTTGCCATTGGGGTCCCATGCATTGCTGATTTCCTTCCCACTGTTCTTGCCTGTTGTTTGTCCACACCACATCCATCCTTGCCTGTGTGGTGATAGAGGCACCTCCCTCTTTCCCCATCTGTTCTGTGGGCGGCACTGCTGCTACTGCAGCAACTTTCACTAGTTTCATTTGCACTAGTTTTGCTTCCTCTGCCTGCCTTCTCTGAATAGTTTCCTTTTCCTTTTCTTTGACCCTTCTACAATGATGTACTATGATGCTTTGAATTTCAGGCTAACCTTTCGCTTCTATCCATGCTATCTTATCCAGAGCCAGAGTCCCCGTTTTTATAATAGAATAAAACAAAGAGGTGGACTCATCGGATGTGGTGCCTGTCTCTGCTCTCCACACCTCTTTGACCCGGAGAATGGCCTGTGCAGCGTCTTCCTCATCTCCCATAGTGCATTGCATTATGGAGTGTAAATCGGGAGTATCTGGGAAGGCTCTTTCGCAATTCATCCCACACATGTGCTTGGATAATATTAAATGAAGCTCCATCATGGGAGTCATTACTTATGGTTACTCCCGGGTACCCCGCTTTCACCCACACTTGTTGAGTATGGGAGAGCACTGAGCTGGGACCCGGTACTGTCTCACTCTCTTCGCAGGGCGCATTCTTGGAAGCGATACTAGACATTTGTAACACTGAAAGGATAGGAGGGAAATGGACTTCTGTGAGACCAGGGCTCAGGCAGAGTGGCCTTGTGTGCCAATGCTGGCCTGGGAGTGAACTCGGGATACGCGCATCGCAGGTCATCGGCAGGTCTGTTCTTGGCCTAATACAAAATGGAGTTGCAGGGCAGGAGCATGGGTAGCGCTATTTGCCTACTTCCATGTGCTACGGGGCTATTATATGTGCCCTGCGGGTGGGGGCTTATTCCCCCTTGTGGGTTATATCACCTCATTTGGGTTCTGCCTAAACTGGAAGCACCTAGGGGGGGTGGGATATGCTCATTTCTATCCCAACATTACTTACATGTACATGCTAATGGGTGCAGTCGACAGACACATTTAAAGTTTATATTCAAAACGTACCTATGGATGTGACCTTACAGTGAAGCAACACACCACTTATCTTTGTATAAGCAAGCAATTGGCAAAACACTTCAATTAATCATGGAGAAACATGTCTAAAATAATTATTTTTATCTTGTGCTTCAAAATCTGCACACATGTATTTTTTGGTTACAAAGTTCTTTTCAGAGTTCTCGTAGCTAAACCTGCATTAGATATACAACAAACAAAACAATAACGAAAATGCCATCTAGTGCTGAAGATACACAAAATGGCTTAGTAAATAATGTAACTTTAACAAAGCCAAAATGTGCGCTTTGTATTCTAAGTAATGCTTTTCACACATGCTCAAATTTATCCAAAGAGGATATAGAGAGGAGACTTTGAATCAAGCCATAAGGAAAGCAGGAACAAATTCAAGATCAAATCTACTGACAAACAAACAGAAAATCACCAACAAATGTGCAAAAACACACTTTATCACTATATATAGTAGTGGAGCACATATAGCGAAATATTAAATAAACATTGGAACATTTTGCTAACGGATGCAACCTTACAAGGATACCTAGAAGAAAAATCAACAATGGTATACAAAAAAGCTCCCACATTAAAACAGAGGTTAAGTCCCAGCCACCTCAAAAATCTAAACACGAGCAATCTAAGTGAATTTGTTAAACTACCAGCACCAACAGGATCACATAAATGTGGAAACTGCGCAATTTGCGTTCACATGCTACATGGCATAAACAAGTCAACCTACCAACTGGAAAGACACAAGAAATCAGACAATTTATCAATTGCCGAAGCAAATTTGTTATTTATGCAATAGTATGTGTTTGCAGAAAGAAATATGTGGGCAGTACAATAAGAGAGATGAGAATTTGTATTATGGAACATCTAAGAGCAATCAAAAATCGAGATACAAGATACCCCATGGCTATTCATTTCTCAAAAGAGCATAATCTAGAAAACATCAAGGACATAAAAGTTTTGGGCTTGGAAAAAATTGCCCTACCAGAAAGAGGTGGTGACAGAGAACTACTACTACGTAGAAGAGAATCAAAATGGATTTGTATTTTGGACACATGTTCCACAGGTTTGAACAAAGAACATAAGATGGCCTATTGGCTGTAAGAAGAAGACCCCTTCAAAGCACAGAGACAATGAAAATGGACACACAAAAGAATTTATAGAATAATAACACATATGTCATCAAAAAATGCTCTTGTAGCCTAAAATGTGTTTATTGATAATCCACTTCCAACTTACTCATTCTCATTCATTTTTTATTTTTTATTTTTTCCATATTATTTCTAAATTGTTCATAATTTTGTGTGGTTTGTGCATTTTTGAATTGAATCCCATCGTCATATTGTTTTATATCATCTGATTGTATACATGTATCCTCTCTTCCTCAACAAAGTAAACCGAGTATCATTATTATTGTAGAACTACATTTCCTAAAGTAAATAATAATAATGCCAGCTTTAAAGTCAAAATCTTACACCCTCGCAATGGGTACGATAGCGCTATATAAATAGACTCAATAGAATGAAAGTACCAGTAAAGTTAGTCTTGCGGTAAACAAAATGCCTACTAAGATGGCCGCAGCACGTTTGTGGAGCGGCTTGACATCATCGCGGCACGCGCACGCGATGACGTCATCACGCGCCAAATTCAACTATAAAAGCGGAACCAAGATAGCTTAAAAACAACCGTGGATCCTGGAGAGTATGCTCTAGGCAATCGGACCTGGCAAATGCAAAGAAAATTAAGGTAAAGCTTCACTTTTCTTGTCTTTTTTTCAATTTTTACAAAAAATAGGATACTATAACTCGGCCACGTTGTAGAAAGGAGGAAAAATAAAGTGAGAAAATTATAATATTTAATAATACTTTTTACTTAGAAAACAGCAAAGAAATGGTATTTGAACAAACAATGCATTAGGACACTAGAGAAATAACCGGTTCTTCTGAAATTCTTTTCAGATTCATTACTTTTGGCGAAAAGAAACCCACTCTCGAGTTTTGAAATTAAAAACTACAATTATTTTTCAAAAAGTGAACATCAGAAAAGGGTGAGTTAACCTAAATGTTTAATTTAATACAACAGAGTTACTCTTCAGTCATTCCCACATAGAGATGACACACAAGGTTCATCAGAATATATAATAATGGGTGGGTTAAGCTTGACTTTCAATATTTTTTAAAGAAAATTCTAAATTACTGTTATTCTTGTGCAGAATCTCTCCTGAAGAACCACGGCTAAATGCTGTGGTGAAACACGTGTTGGGAGATTATAAGTGTCATGAAAATTCAATAACATGTACAAATGTATGAAGTCAATACATATGAAATCAATACATGTAAAAAGGAATGAATAATTGCTACAGATTGAGGATTGGAATGTATGAAATTAATACATGAAGAATAAAACCACTTATTAACTAAAACATTAAGAGTCTATCACATTACATTTGGTGCAGGAGTCGCACAAATTATAAGTGATAACGTATGAGGAAAAACACAATCATGTTTTGCTCTAAATGGCTTGAACGGGAAAATTACATTTTAATTGGGGAAATTAAAAATCTGCCGGGTCATATTCTACTTCTGGGACACCCTGTTCTCTTAGGAAACAAACACATATTTCCACCTCTTAAGGGCCAACCCCTGATTCATGGCATCACATTTTTCCTTTTGAATTATTTAAGCTATCACCCCTGGGTTGGGAGACAGATAGTGCCGGAAACAGCCCACCAGTCCTTGGTGATGGCTCATGGGCATTACCGCTGCTGTTTGCACCCAAAATAAATTTTATAGTTGTTGGCACCCCTGCTCCTTCTACCAGGGTGTTAATCACATTGTTTCACCAGCGAAATTTGAGCCGCGCCTACTGCGTGTCCTAAATGTACAAGTAAAACACTACAAGCAAAGATTTACGCCATGAAAATTTGTGAAGCATGAGGAAGTGAGCTCTGATGCATCAGTGAGGTGTCTTGGCACATGTAGGTGGGGTGTGGAGAGGCACGTGTGGGGGCGGCAGAGACATTTTTAGGAGGAGGGTGTTCATGTGGTGTTCCCGGGGGGCATCATGGATGGGGCAAAGAACAGGAGTGATGGAAAAATTATAGAAATCCCAGGGAGAGGCAGAAATGGCTGCAAAGAGTTCAGGCAGCCACTGCAGGTTCTGCCCGCATTCCACATCATTTCAGCGATTGCCACCTATCCGCTGGATGACAAATATATGTATGTGCCATCTCAGAAGCCCTTGCAAACATTTATAAATGTATGAACATTCCAGAATATTGTGTTTCACATTAGATGTTTTAAAGAAGGCAACATTTTCAAGACTATTTCAAAAAAGGTAGCAGGCGCCCCTCTCTAGAAAGAACATGGCATGATAACCTGTTCTGAGATGAGAGTTTGGAGAGCACGCTTTTTGCTCACTGTACCTTTCACAGATGGGAAATACCCATTTGCATATATCAGTCTTTGTTCCGCCCACATGGGCAGTCCAGCACCGAGATGCTACGGCAATTCCTCTCTGAACAAGAGTACCAATAGCAACCCCATACACGTGTTTCAGCCTTGTTGGGGCTCATCAGTGAGGTGAAGCTGTGCCTCTCTGAACACAGTGAGCAGGGAGTCCACGCCTGGTTGCCCTCAGTTAACTCAGGGTGACCAACCCCAAGTTCCTTGCAAATATTTCAAAAAAGGTAGCAGGCGCTCCTCTCCAGAAGGAACATGGCGTGATAACCTGTTCTGAGATGAGAGTTTGCAGCACACGCTTTTTGCTCACTGTACCTTTCACAGATGGGAAATATCCATTTGCATATTAGTTTTTGTACTGCCCACATGGGCATTCCAGCACCGAAATGCTATGGCAATTCCTCTCTGAACAAGAGTACCAACAGCAACCCCATACACGTGTTTCAGCCTTGTTGGGCCTCATCAGTGAGGTGAAGCTATGCCTCCCTAAATTACCTGCGGGCAACCAGACGTGGACTCCCTGCTCACTGTGCTCAGAGAGGCACAGCTTCACCTCACTGATGAGGCTCAACAAGGCTGAAACACGTGTATGGGGTTGCTGTTGGTACTCTTGTTCAGAAGAGAATTGCCCTAGCATTTTGGTCCTGGACTGCCCATGTGGGCGGGACAAAGAATGATATGCAAATTGATATTTCCCATCTGTGAAAGGTACAGTGAGCAAAAAGCAGATGGCTGTGCACTCTCAAAGTGGTTAAAAACCACTGAACAGGTTTTCATGCCGTGTTCTTTCGAGAGAGGTGCGCCTGCTACCTTTTTTGTATTTTTGGAAGGAACTCGGGGTTGGTCACCCTAAGTCAACCAGACGTGGACTACCTGTTCACTGTGCTCAGAGAGGCATAGCTTCACCTCACTGATGAGGCCCAGCAAGGCTGAAACAGTGTATGGGGTTGCTGTTGGTACTCTTGTTCAGAAAGAATTGCCATAGCATTTCGGTGCTGGACTGCCCATGCGGGACGGGACAAAGACTGATGTGCAAATGGATATTTCCCATCTGTCAAAGGTACAGTGAGCAAAAAGCAGATGGCTGCGAACTCTGAAAGTGGTTAAAAACCACTGAACAGGTTATCATGCCGTATTCTTTTGAGAGAGGGGAGCCTGCTACCTTTTTTGTATTTTTGGAAGGAACTTGGCGTTTGTATTTTTAAGACTACTTTGACAACTGGTAAAATTTACATAACTTACTTCGATTCATTTTGTTTTCCATGGTTCAAACATGAACTCGATAGTAAATTAAATCATCGTTGGAGCAAATATACAGTAGAGCACATATATGGTTATAAACATATATATATATATGTTTGTGCACAGCCAGAACTGATAATACCAAACCTTCCCCCTTAGGTTTCTTTTGTTTTAGGAAAAATATCTACCAATGAACAAGTGAAGGTTTAGTGCTATCAATTCAATCGGTGGGGTGATAATCTTTAAATAAACCTATTTTTGCCACAGCCCTACTACAAGTAGCTGGAATAGCTAGAAGGTAGCGGTGTATGCTCCCCCAGAGATACTATCCAAAATAAAAGCTTTCAGGAGCAATCTGAAGCCTCCATCTTTCCATCCAGGAAAGATTTTCTACCCTCCTATGTTAGGCCATTTCCCAACATGCACAGAACTGAGTGGATCCTTTACAGCACAGGACAGGGTGTGAATATGGAGGATACTGTAGGCATTTAACAGAAAGGGCCCTTTGAGCATTCTTTATTAAAAGCATTGAGCAGATTGCAATGTTAACTCAGATATCTTCAGAAAACCTTCCTTTGGTGATAACACATTGATGATTGCCTACTGTTGGTCATTGAATGTAGATCTGCGCCTGGATACCTGTGGGCCTGCCTGGTTCCTCCTGGGATATGCGTAATGCAAAGAGCACAAAATCAATCAAAAAGCAATTGAATCACTATCTTCACAGAGAGTATGTTGGTACAAATGTGCTATTTCGTGTCAGGACAGGTAGCATTCACGCAATAGGATCATAAATTGGTTTAAAACATATATTTTTTAAAATAAATATTAAATATTTAACCACGAGATATTATGGCCTATCTGACTAACATACTTATAAATTAAATATTATTTTGCTATTTTAATAGGTAAAATGTGATAAGAATTAGTTTACAGTTTTATGTTATGGATAGGAATTAGCCAATAATACTCCTAGCATTGTGTTAGAAATGATAAGAATGTTGTGTATAAATGACACATAAATATGAATTGCACTAATGGAAAACCATTTTATTTTCTGTATCCTCATATTTACATTATCTTCTTGTTCTTTCTCTATATTCTTTTTTTACTCATTATCCTTTGTTTTCAAAATGTGGATACTTATTTTGTGCAACCAACGATCTGGCGAGAGTAGAAAATGTACTTGACCATTTTGACAAGATCTGAGAATTATGATTTCTTGTTCGGCAGTTCCAAAGGTATTAGAGCTTTGACCAATAAAAGGGTTGTTGCAACATTTTATTTGTAATCCAAGATTCACATATCTTACAATATGACTTCTTGGACACAACCATTATGTTGCCAGAGTATCCTTTAGACACCCAGTAGTTCGAATTTCTGATGGAATGTTAATATTTGTATTTGTATTTGGTTTATTTATAAAGCACAACCAGGCCCAGGGACATACGGGCACGTACGTTTTCTGATCATGTTACATAAGAGTACAGTTACATTAGCAAGCAGTAGGCAACAGTTACAATAGTTGCGGTTACAAATAAATACATACATTGGTATTACAGGTACAAGCATGCATGTTGCAATTAAGGCGGTGGGCCGAAGGTGAGACAGATAGTAATATTATTTACAATATGTACAGTTGGTAGGCAGTAAATCTAAGCTCTAGGAATTTAAGCTGTCAATGTGTCCAGGTCATGAAGCCAAAGTTTGGTGTTGCGTTTAAATAGGTTGAAGGAGGTTACAGACCTGATTGGAACAGGTAGTGTATTCCATAGCTTTGAGGCTTGTACAGGGAAACTAACTCTTCCTCAGTTATGGAGTTTGAATCTTGGTATAGACATAGTGTTAACTTGAGCTGTTCTAAGTGGTCTTGTAGATGTGTGTGGGGTAAGTTGGTTAGAGATGTAGGATGGTGCAAGGTTAGCCCTGGCTTTGTGGGTAAGGACAAGAACTTTGAGGGATATTCTGTGCTCTATTGGGAGCCAATGCAGATTACGTTTAGTCTCAGAGATATGCGACTTCTTAGGGATGTTGAGGGCTGCCCTAATGGCGTTATTTTGAGTTACTTGTAGTTTGTGAATATTTTTGTGGCTAGTGCCTAAGTAGAGGGCATTACGATAATCTACTTTGGCCAAGACTAACATTCTAGCAAAAGTAATGCAGTTGGGAGTGGAAATAAACGGCCTGCATGCGGTAATAAGTTTACATGTGTAAGCGGCTGAAGACGCTACTGCATTGGTTTGTTTGATGAAGGATAATGTGGCATCGAGGTAGATACCAAGGGTTTTAGTATTATTAGAGACAGGGATGGGGTTACCATCAATAATGAATGATTTGAAAGCAGTATTTTGTTTTTTTAGTTTAGCGTGAGAACCAAGGATAATCAACTCAGTTTTTTCGTCATTGAGACAAAGTCCATAGTGTGCCATCCACGCTTGTATTACTGCGTATATTTAATTGAGGGTTTTGCTATCAGTTTCATAGTCGCCAGATATAGGAATGAGTATCTGGGTGTCATCTGCATAATTAGTATACATGACACGCAGATAGTCAAGGATATCGAAAAGGGGCTTCGTAAATACATTATAGAGCGTTGGGGACACGCAAGAGCCTTGCGGGACACCACACGGGACTGTTGAGGGTTCAGCCGAGTCAGTAGGAGAAAAGACCCTCATGGTTCTGTTATCCAAGAAGGAGCTGATCCAGGCAGTGGCTGCGTCGGAAAAGTGAGCTGCAGATTTCAGGTGGTGGCAAAGCGTTTGGTGGTTGACCAAGTCAAAAGCTGCTGACAGATCAAGCAATAAGAGCAGTGCTAGTTTGCCATTGTCTTTTCAAATTTGAATCTGAGTAGTGAGATCTATTAGGGCAGTTTCCGTGCCATGTCTAGGTCAAAAGCCAGATTGCCTTAGTCCCAGAAGATTGTTTCTAGACAAGCCTGTATTTGCAGGTAGGCTGCTATATCTAGTATCTTTAGTAAGAAGGGTACAGTTGTTATCGGCCTTTCGTTAGACGGGTTGGCTGGGTTTTTTGATTAGTGGGATGACCCAGGCGTCTTTTAAATTATCAGGCACTACTCCCATTTTGAAGGAGGCGTTGATAAAGTTAGTAATGAATGGTGCCAGTTCATGAGCTGCTGCTTTGATAATCGGAGCAGGACAAGCGTCGACTTGGCAATTCGATGGTTTAAGGTTCCTAGTGATGTTTTCTACTTCCCAAATTGAGAGGGGTGAGAAACTAAATGGTTTACAGGTTGGCTCAAAAGTAGGTGACTTATTAGGAAGTTGTTTGTGATCAGGGTCAGTGAGTAACAGGTATTTTTGATTTTAGATTGTAAACGGGCTATTTTATCTAGAAGTGCCTTCTGGATGTTGCTGCACCATAGTGCATCTGTGACGCATTTATCAATAGGGGAAATCGGGGATTCTAATTCTTTTAGAATCTTAAAAAGTTCTTTTGTGTTAGATTCCGCTTGTTAGATCCTTTTGTTAAAGGTGTCTTTTTTGGCAAGTATAACAGCTTGTTTATAGCTAGAAGTTGCTAGAATTAGTCCATTTTTATTATTTACTGAAGGGCACTTTTTCCAATGTGCTTCTGCAGTTCTCTTAGTTTTACGTAGTTCTCTAAGATGCGGCGTGAACCATGTATTCAGGTGACGTTGTGGTTTAGGTTTCCGCAATTTTAGGGGGGGCGATGGTATTCAAGGCTTTCAGTATTGCCTGATTGTAAATGTCTACTAAGACTGTGGAGTCGGAGGTGGCCACGTTGTCAAGAAGGGGAAGTAATAGCGGTAGGAGTTTATCTGGTGTAATGTCTTTCTTATTTCTAGTGCGGGTGGCTGGAGCGATGATAGGAGCAGGGTGTTGTGTGTTGGCTTTGATGGAGAAGGTTATAAAGCTATATATATATATATATAAAGCTACTTGATTTAAATCTGTTGATAATTGAAGTTTGAATGAATTGGCACAAGATTCTTGTTCAGTAAACTGTTTCGCTCTTGAAAAAAGTGTCATATGTTGATAGGGACATTATCTGAACAAATATACGTGGCAATTCATTACCAGCCTATCTGTGGGATTTACCTGCCATCACCCTACTATATATGCTCGATTCGGTGAAGGCTCAAGCTATCATTTCCCCACCCAGATCTGCATGTGTGTAGTGTTTATGCAATTGATGTTGTATAGTGCACCATTACAGTTTATTTTATAGAGCACCGTTCAATCTTGTGATGAAATGCAAAATGTTTGCCTGAGACATCCAGAGCTGACTTTTTTTAACCTGAGTAGGTCACATCGGGTAAGATGTAAAACTTAAACGAAACTCCTCAAATGAGGAAAAAGAGCCTCACATACCATTAGAGAACTCAATTAGGGGCTCATTCACTCAACAATGAATCAGTAAAACCAAAGCTGCTTCAGGTTCGATGTAAAGTGGACTGCCATGTAGCCATAGGAAGAGACTACCTCCAGAGCATAGTTATTTACCCAAATCCTTTTTCACAGGTTATTATTTTGACCAATTATCATTATCTTTGTTTTCTGATTAATGAGGAGGCTGTGTACTGCACGAAAGAGTGCCAAGATATTGAAGAGCCTTTGAAGGTCAATTTCGGTTTTACCAATGACTTTGGCATCATTGATAACCAGCCTCTTCACTTAGCCAATGGCATAAAAACACCCTCACCCAATAACTGCTCTAAATCCTCTGCTCTGCTTCCCATTCCTGTATTTGAATTTCAAGGTTGCTCTGAACCTGAGGTCCGTGACATTATTAGGGACCTTAAAGCCACTACTTGTGCAGGTGATCCCTGCCCTACTTACATCTTGCAACACTCCCTGGATACTTTCATTCCATGGATTACCAGGGTGATTAATATGTCTTTCTCAGAAGGTATGGTGTCAGCCTCACTGAAGAATGCATGGCTCACTCCCTTATTGAAAAAAATTTCCTTGGATCCTGCTATTGCTAAAAAGTATCAACCCATTACTAATGTACCCTTGTATGGGAGGAAAGGTCTTTGAGACCCCCTCCATTCTAACCCGCATGCAGATTATGTACATCCAATGCCACCCATGCACCTGTGGCCAGGGATGCGGGATGGCTGCGGGACAACCTATATGAATGCCAAACTCAGCCAGAAGGCTGATCCCAGACTCCATTTTGTGCCACAATCCAACCCCATTTCTGTGTCCCTGCAGCGGGCCTGTTCTCACGGGAGACTAGGCACGAACAAGCTACAAGACAAACACTGTATCTTTCACCTTCCGCAGTCCATCACTGACCTGCGATTGGCCGGGCAAAAGCTTGGGTTTGAGAAAAACAATCCATCTCCACAAACATGTCCCTCCTCTTGCAGACCCTACATTTATGACATATGCTGTGGTTAACCCCCCAACCCCGCTCCCCTTTTGAAGTAACAGATACATACCCCATGCCTGTGTGCCACTCTGTTTCACCCACATTGCTAATGCCTCTGTACAAGCTATCAATCCCCTTCTGCAGGTGTGTATTGAGGGGTGATTCTATGTAATGAAACAAGACGATCTTTACCTATTTCATTGTGCATAAAGCTATGGTTTACATGCCTAGGCCCATGCTGTTGGTTGAATATTATCCTTTGCCAGAAACTCACACTGATGTATAATATGTTAATTTACTTATTCGATATAATACAAGGTATAAGATCTAGATGCTCAATGGTTTTCTAATATTATGTAGGTTCACAAATGTGTTCAACTAATATACTTTTCTCATATGTATAATATTGATGAGAAGCTCACTCATTATTCAATGTACTTACAGCCACAATGATCTAGTTTTACCTCATCCTAATGATTCACACATAACCCCACAAAGTGAACAGGACCCAGCTCAACAGGCCTCAGGGCTTTCTCTCCCTGCCTTGCTGCACTGCACACTCAGCCACCACTATCTTCCCCCCTCACGCTGGGCTGATGGCTGAAGGCCCTTGTTCTCACTGATGCTCTGAGGCTACAAATGTAACCTCTCACCCTTCCGCTGAGCATGCACCAAGTATCCACCCTGCCCTCAGCCCCCTGACTCATGATGCCACTATGAACTTACCTCGCACCCCCAGACTCTGGTTAAATAAATATGGGCAATAAGCCCCTCACCCCAATGCCGCCTTTTAAGTAAGATTGCATGCACCCTATCAGCGCACCACCCAAGCTCACCCAAGACCCCTGATGCCATGTGTGGCAATATATTCCCTTCACGATAACAAACAATAAATAATTGTTTTATGAGATCTAAAAGAATGGTTGATGAATGAGACAACATAATCTTGTGAATAGGTTAGGCACCTGGACCCATGTAGTCGCATTTTTATTGTCCAGATCAGATGTCTAGTAATATATTTTTCATATGCCAAAGTGGACAGATATTGTTCAGAGTATTTGTAGCCAAAAGGGCATCGCTATGTAGCATAAAATGTAACAGCTCGGGCATCATCTGACCCTGCACTCCACCCAGAAGAGCCCCGCACTGGCACCACATGGACCTCTGCCAATCCTGGAGCACCAGACATAAAGAATGCATAGTGTCTAGTGTTCACCATCCAAACCCCACGACTTATGTGCCCCCTATAGTTTACATCACAATGATGTTATTTTGTAATTCTATTGTCTGGCAGAGCGCTCTCGGAGTTTGCAGAGCTCTTGCCCTATTTGGTTTTGGATAAACTTTACTTTTTGTCTTCACCCGCACTTGGTCCTGGTCTCATTCCCTCCTGGGGTGTTTCCATTACTGACTCTCATTTGGGAGTTCTCACTGCATTTTTGGGGGATGCTCACTTTCACTCTTTCTGACAAATTGTCTTGTCAGAGCAGTCTATTTACAATTGCAAACATGTGTTGAGGTGAATAAGCTCTTGGGCATCCATCAGTCTGGCTTTAGGGATCAACATGGGACTGAGACCGTCCTACTGAACCTCAAGTTTAACATTTCTGGCATCGTTGAAAGCGGTGACTGTGCACTACTTATGTTGCTGGACGTCTCTGCAGCATTTCACCTCATCGATCACGACTCGTTAGGTGAAAGATTAGATAACATTGGGCCTCATTAGGACCCTGGCGGAGAGGGTATTACGCCAGCGTAGTGCATGGCGTACCTCTCCGCCATACTACGAGTTCCCGTAGCGCCATGGAGGTTTTCTCCGCCTGGTTTTACCAGCCGGAGAAAACCATGGCGCTACGGGACCTCGTTGTTAATTACGCCACCGTATTTTACGGTGGCGTAATTAACTCCTTCCCCACTCCCATTATACCCTATGGGGCAAAAATGGGAATGGGGAAGGGCAGAATGGGGATTGGGGATTTACCGCTCCGCCGAGGTCGGAATGGGGCGGTAAATCCGCCAACCCCCATGGCGCTATCGGCGGCTTTCCGCCATGCTTCGCGGTGCATTTAGCACCGCGAAGTCCGCCTGGGTCGTAATGAGGCCCATTGTCAATTGCTCAAAGATAGCAGCCAAAGCAGCCAACTGAATCACATCCTTTCTAAGTCCTAGAATATTCAGGGGGACAGCTATGAAATTTGAAGCCCCTCCTTTTCTTTCCTCCTGTGGTGTACCGCAGGGCTCTTGCCTGTCTCCTCCTCTATTTAATATTTACATTAGAAATCTTCCTGATCTTCTTGACAGCCTGGGTGTCCAGTATGCTAATTATGCTGACGACACCTAGGTCCTTTTTGAATTGACTAGCATCTGGACACTGATTCTAAAACTGAATAATCTATAAAGCGATACAGAACTGGATGGCCCATAGCTCATTGGCCGTGAATAACAGTAACACTGAGTTTATCATATTTGATGCAGGCCCTTATCTAAAGGGAATTGATGCTACATTTTCTCAGTTCATCATCATGGATAATATAATCCCTGTCACTAAAACTGTAAAAACCTTTGGTGTCACTCGGGATTCTGAGGTATCCATGAAAAAGCATGTTTCTAATGTTCACTCCTCCTGCAGACTTGTTATCAAACTTCTCTACCAGATGAGTCCTTATCTTAATATTAAAAATCGCTCTCTTCTTGCCACAACTTTAATTAACTCCTGCCTGGATTACTCTAACAGCCTACTCATTGGCACTTCCAAAGCTAATCTCAAACGTCTGCAGACTACAAATAATGGCACCGTTAGGGCTGTCTTTGGTCTGGTTAAGATTGACCATGTTTCCGTTTAAGAAAAGATCTTCGCTGGTTGGCTGTCAGGGTGAGAGTGAGATATAATCTGTCTCTTGCCTTTAAATGTGTACATTCAGCCACACCTTTATACCTGGAAAAAATATTTTCCTGTTGACAGCCTTCAAGATTCTTGCGTCCCAATAACTCCAACCTCTTAACTCAACCTTGTTACTGCCTGGAGAAGTGGGAGGCACCTGATTTGAAGTCAGGGCACCCCGGGAAGGAACTCCTTGCACCTCCTCATTAAATCCTCTCCATCACTGGCCACTTCTAAGCAATCAAGACTTTCTTCTTTAACTAACTGGATTAGATGTAGTCCTATTATGTGTGCTCCTCTCCTGCCTGACTCTACTTTGTCTGTCCCTTTGTGTGCGCTCTGAGGCCCATGGGCGTGCAGCACGCTATAAAAACTATAAATAAATAAATACATTGAAAAACAGAGGAAGCAGAGTTCTCTACCAAAGACCTTGGCAACATCGGTTAGCTCTCTATTCAGCGTGGAGTCTAAGCTGTTGATATATAAAATTAAGTGTGATGCAACGAGAACACACACTTTTAGGACACATTGTGTTACAGAGAATAATTTGATACGCTGGCCCACTTTTTCAAGTGTAGTGCAATTATGCAGTTCAAGAGACCAGATGACACTCCATGTTGCCTTACATTGACTAGATTGGGTTGGGGTCTTCGGTGCAAAACACTGTTCAAGGGTCAATGAAGGTCAGAAAAATGTTCTAGTTATATGGTGCTCAAGGCTATGGTAGAACTGTGCAGTGGAATGTTTCCCTGGAATGTGTCCATAGTGTTCTGTAAGGGAATGTGGAGAGTGAAACTGAGACAGTTGAAGGAGGGAGCTGTGACAGGAGATTGGCAGTCTTTTATCTGTATATCTTACATGGAATAAATTCACAGTGTGTTGCTAAACTGAGTTGTAGTGCCATCCTTCCTTTGGCGACAAGGACTACACCCACGGACCCCCGACCCAGGAATCAATCCTCGGTGTCCGCCTGCTATCAAGGAACTGATATCACAGGAAATGCATTGGATGTGCGTGGGCCTCTGACTGGACAAGTATTTGTGTGTGCTTATTTGGTGAGTGCACTGTGGAAAGTGTTTACTTTAGACTTACGGGCCCGGCCGCCACTGCTGCATGGCTCAGGGCGAACGGGCGATCACAAGAGCGGCTGCAAGAAAAGGAACGGCTAGATGAGACTTTATTTATTGTCTCAACCTAACCTGGATAATATGATTCCCAGCACCCGTTTAAACGGTCAACAGTGCACATCTTTTAAGAAGCTGCCGCTCGCAAAGGTGTTGTTCCCGTCTACGAGGCTCCCATAGTGTGCTGCTTTTGTTGTGGGCGTAACATAGCAATGTGACTTGGCGACTTTGCTAACTCGGCATATGCTTGCGAGGAAGGCTGCATACATCAGCTTATTCACAGAACGAATGCAGAGCATCACTGCGTTATTGGATTCACTGAAGCTTTACGGTCATATTATCCATACCTGAGGATCTCTGGACGTTGCGCAGAGGGAGAGAAGACGTGACCCGGAGACAGTTGGTGTGTGGTATAAGCCCAGGGCCCGTAGTGGGAAGGCGTTCTTCATTACTGTGTACTGCATTGGAGGATTGCCAGAACTGCGGGAGTATATGGTTTGATCTGGAGATACCGATTGACCTGATTTGCTTGATTCCTCACTGTGACAGTTGTGTTTCCTGAATTATTTTTGTTTTGTCGTTATTCTTTGGATTGCTGGAAATTACCACAGGTCTACACTTGCATCTGAGCACCAAGATACTGGTTCTGCAATTTCTAGTTTTTATTTGAGTAACTTCAAACAAAGGGGAAGATATTTACTATGGCAATGGCGGGTGTCCTAGGTCTGCCGATGTTTATGCCCACTCCTGGTCCGCCAAAGATTAAGTGGATGCCCTGGAAAAAGAGGTTTTAACATTATATGAAGATGAAGGCTGCTTGTAGAAATGGCATATCAACTGAGCGAAAACTGTCAATGTTAATGCACTTTATCGATTATGAGGGTCGGAGGATTTTTGACACATTGCCAGATATTGGAGAGCTAGATATGTAAGGAACTGTGAATGAGTTTGATCTAGCTTTACTAAAATTGGATAGGAATTTTGAGACTTGCATTAGTACTGTTCTAGAAAGATATAATTTTGGTATGAGGGTGCAACATGAAGGGGAAAGTGTTGAAGAGTACATCACGACTTTGCGACAATTGTCATTGAATTGTACGTTTTGGGTCAAGCTCGATGAGCACATTCGGGACCAGTTTATGTTACATTGCTCAAATGACAAGATTTGTGAGGAAACAGACTTTGACATGGCAAAAAGAGTTGAGCATACCTTGCAATGTGTGGCTAAGCTATCTCAAAAGGATGTGAGGACTCCCGTGAGTGAGGTGTTAAGATTGCGGGATCAGAAGAAGGTATTTCAGAAAGGTTCAAAAAATAAAATAAAAGACAGAGGGGCCAATGGTAGTGATCTACGGGTGGAAAGATTTGTCAGTGTGAAAGGGGGGAAAAGGGAGTATCGCTTGTGTTTTGCCAACTCACCTATATGCCCGGGGAGAAAGGTGTTGTGCGGAAAATGTAAGAGGTGGGGGACTTTCGAGAACTGCTGTAAAAATTATTCCATAGATGATTGTTAAGACGGATTTCTGAACTCTGTCCTGGTGGCGCAGAAGTTCAGAAGGCCAACCTAATTACTTGGAACAGGGTAACCTCTGGACGAGCCAGACCAATCAAGGTAGCGATCGCGGCGGTCAAGACTAGGTCTCAAGAGGGGTGAGGGTGACTGAAAGCCCGCAATGAGCACACAAAGCAAGAGCGCTTACAAACTACTCCAAACAGTTGTTATATCAAAAATATATACACATTTATTTTAAGGCCTTTAAAATAATGACCGTAGCGAGAAAATCACAATATCACAATATTAAGCCAACACATACCATATCAACACAATATATATACAAATACGACAGTCCCAAGCGTTATATGCACGAAATGTGTAGTCCACCTGAAAGGGAAAGAAAACAGGCAGTGCGATAATGCTTTAGACTCAGTTCGCCTTCAGAGGCACCTAACTAGATGGCAGTCCGAGCCCTGCGAAGAGTGGAGCCTTGTGCTCAAAGTACCTGCACACGCTGGTGCCAACGGGCAAAAGGAGAAGCTCTTCGGAGGAAGTCAGGCAGTTCGGGTTAGTGCACAACAGAAGAAGAACAGGTTCCGCGACTCAAGCGCAGCCTCCACAGTGAGCAGAAGCAGAGCGCGAGTACGGACAAAAGGGTGCTGTTTTTACACAGCGGGGAAAAGCAATGGGCTACTGCAGGAGGGCGACCAGATCCTAGCTATACTACTCACCGGTCCCCGATGCAAGCAGACCCAGGCTTCTCCACGTTAGTTTCAGCAGCTGGCAGGTTCAGAAGAGCCGGGAATGCCTCGTCGTCGTGTAGAGAAAAAAGACGTCCCAATCGAAGAAACCTGCACAGTTTTGTCACCACAGCAGGGCAACGGAGCAGCCGTGTGTATCTGAGCCAAATGTACACTACTCAATTCAGACTTGGGAACGCCAAGTGTACTAAGCGTGTGAGAGTGACCAGGACTCGAAATACAACACAACCTGGCGGCGGTTACAGAGCAGGACTCCCTTGTAATCTGGTCAGTCAACTGGATGGCCCAGAGACGCTTCCGAAGGCTTACTGGCAGGAGATGATGAAGTCGCCGAGAATAGCTGTTCCTGCTATTCCAAAGGTCGAAGCACCAGTACAGACCTTCTGGTTCGATCAAAGGAGGAAAGGGTTTCACAGGACGACAGCAGTGCAAAGGAGGAGTCCTTCAGCGGGTCAGCAGCGATTCCTCGGTCCAGCCTCTTGGTTGCAGGATACTTGGCTCCTGTATTCCTTCGTTCGTGAGAACTCAGGAGATTGACATGGTAGTGGTGTTTCCAGCCCCCTCTTATCCACGGTTCCCTTCGCGCCAAAACGGAGGGGAGCCAATGGGAGTTCCGCTCATCAACACACACACCATTCGTGGACCAATCACGGACCACGGTGGTCCCAGGCATTCACACTACCCTAGACTCTCTGGCACCCAGGATGTGTATTGGGACCAGACATCCCAGCCCACACCCTGGAGGCACACAAAAGACATGTAGAAGCCCGCGAAAGCATCCGTGTTTCGCGGGAAAGTACATGCCCAAATAAGGAAGGCCCCGGGTCGCTCGACCTGGGGAAGGTGAAGGGAGCAAGACGGTCAGTGGACAGGACAAAGGAGCCTCGTGGTCTGGCCATTTTGGGAGCCAGGCCACCATTTTGGGTTCAGCGCGAAAAATGCGCTCAGAACGCCAAAAGGAGCTCAAAATACACAAAACGATCGCTGCCACCATTCCAATCCCTGAATGACTTGCACCGATCAAATACAATCCTAAACGAGTATCTAGGGCCTGTAGAAGGCTAGAGACCCAAGAGAGCTGTAACTTAGCTTACAGTGCCCTCTTGTGTCATGTTTCACTAAAGCCGCAACATGATAAAAGAAACTACGGGAAACAGCGTTCCCCGGTACTGACTGTCTTAAGGGCATGTCAGTTTCCCCATAAGAAAAGGAGCGAAAGCCCAGAGGAGTGCAGCAGAAGGCTGCACTTCTCTGGCAAAGTCAAGAACAAGGTGAAAAACAACAGCAAAAAGTTTAGGGGTTGCCACATGGAAGGAAAATTACCTACAATTACGAAATCTTTCCTAACACTCGCCCCTCCCAGACTATGGACAGGGGGAACTAATCCACCCCTGGATGAGTCTCTTGTTCAGGTCGGTTAAACATTCTGGACAACCCATCAGCATTGCTATGTTGGACACCTGGCCTATGCTCAATAGTGAAGTCGAAGCCTTGTAGACTTATGGACCACCTAAGCAACTTTGGATTCTCCCCCTTCATGTTCATTAGCCACTTTAACGGTTTATGGTCAGTCTGCACAGTGAAGTGGGTCCCATAGAGGTAGGGCCTCAGCTTCCTTAGGGCCCACACAACAGAGAAACATTCTTTCTCTACCGTGGACCATCTGAGCTCTCTGTCCTTAAGCTGGCGACTAATAAAACCGATAGGGTGTTCCTTACCCTTCTCATCTACTTGTGATAGTACAGCTCCTATCCCAGTGTCAGAGGCATCCGTCTGCGCGATAAAAGGTCTTTGATAATCAGGGGCCCTGAGGACAGGGGCCTGGCACAAGGAGTCTTTTAAGCCATGGAAGGCCTTCTCACACTCGTCGGTCCAAGTTACCTTCTTGGGTTTCTTCAGAGTTGTGAGGGCAGTCAGAGGGGCAGCTATGGTGCCATAGTCTGCCACAAAATTGCGGTAATACCCCGTGAGTCCTAAGAAGGCTCTCACTTGGGTTTGCGTAGTGGGGGTAGGCCAGTCTTGTACTGCTTGTACGTTACTGGGTAGAGGCTGTATCCTCCCTCCACCTACTTCATGTCCAAGGTAAACCACTGAGCCTTGTCCAATCTGGCATTTACTAGGCTTTATGGTCAAGTGGGCTTTCTGAAGAGCCTGGAGCACAATCCCGAGGTGTTTCACATGGTCTTCCCAGGTGGCACTGAAAACTGCTATATCATCCATATATGCAAGACAGAATTCGTCCAATCCATTCAACACATGATTCACAAGCCTCTGGAAAGTGGCAGGTGCATTCTTCAACCCGAACGGCATTACCCGGAATTGGTAAAGGCCGTCTGGAGTAGAAAATGCTGTCTTCTCCTTGGCATGCTCTGCTAAAGCTATTTGCCAATAGCCAGCAGTGAGGTCAAACGTGCTGAGGTACTTGGAGGCACCCAAGGTATCCACCAGCTCATCTGTTCGAGGCAAGGGGTGTGCGTCTGTCTTGGTGACAGCATTCAGAGCCCTGTAATCCACGCAGAACCTCAATTCAGAAGTGCCTGCCTTTGGAACCAAAACCACAGGGCTGGACCAAGGACTACTAGAGGGTTCAATCACCCCAAGGTCTAACATTTTGTTGACCTCGGTCTTAATATAAGACCGTATTTTGTCTGACATCCTGTATCCCCTACGTTTGGTAGGTACACTGTCTCCTGTGTCAATGTTATGTTTGCACCAAGGTGTCAAACCAGGCGACTGTGAAAACAGGGGGGAAAACTGCCTAAGCAAACTTTTCACCTCAGCCTGCTGATCAGAAGTCAGGTGAGGGGCCACTCGGACACCCTCAAAGGAGCTATCTGAAGGACCGCTTTGGAACAGGTCGGGGAGAGGTTCCGACTCCTCTTCCTCAACATCTGAAGCCAGTAGCAGTGCTGCGATTTCGACTCTTGGGACGAAAGCCTTCAGCCTATTCACGTGGAACACTTTTGGAGCCTGTCCAGGCCTTCCAAGGTCCACTAAATAGTTAACCTCACCCAGGGGCTCCACCACTGTGTAAGGGCCTGACCATTTGTCCTGTAAAGCTTGATTCCTTATGGGATTCATGATCAGGACTTGCTAACCAGGTGTAAAGTTGATGAGGGAAGCTTTCTGGTCGTACCAATGTTTCACCAGCGCTTGCCCTGCCTTCAATTTATCACTAGCCAAGCCCATCAGAAGTACCATCCGTTTTCTGAGCCCTAGCACATAATCAACTACGTTGGTAGTAACAGGGGGAATGGGCATCTCCCATCCCTCTTTGACGATGGCTAAGGGTCCCCGTACGGGATGACCAAACAGAAGTTCGAAGGGGCTGAAGCCAACACCGTCCTGTGGTACCTCTCGGTAGGCAAACAGTAAGCATGGTAAAAGAAGATCCCATTTTCTTCTCTGAGGCTCCTCCAGAGCCCCAATCATGCTCTTTAACGTTCTGTTGAAACGTTCCACCAGACCATTGGTCTGGGGGTGGTATGCAGAAGAGAACTTGTAGGTGACCCCACATTCTTTCCACATAGCCTGCATATACTTCGACATAAAGTTGCTGCCACGATCTGACACAACTTCTTTAGGGAAGCCAACCCTAGTAAATATGCCGAGTAAAGCTTTTGCAACTGACTTGGCAGTTACAGTTTTCAATGGGATGGCCTCAGGATACCTGGCTGCATGGTCGACCAGCACCAGGATAAACCTATTGCCCGAGGATGTTTGCGGGTCAAGGGGACCAACGATGTCGATCCCTACCCTTTCAAATGGTACCCCCACAACTGGGAGCGGTACCAACGGAGCTTGGATTGTCGCGCCAACCTTACCAGACAACTGGCAGGAGGCACAACTCCTGCAGTGACTTTCTACTTGCACCCCCATCTTGGGCCAGTAGAAGTGCATGGATAACCTTTGCTTGGTCCTCTTCATACCAAGGTGACCAGCAAGGGGAACTTCATGCGCCAACTGCAGGAGGAAGGGCCTAACAGCAAGGGGAACCACCAACCTCCTATGGTCTCCTTCTGTAGACTCTGTGGGCTCACTATACGGGAGTCCACCGTCCCAATAAATCCTATGCGTCTCAGGAGGTTCACCCTCAAGCTGGGAGCAGGCCTGTCTCCTTAGGCCTTCCAGAGATGGGCACTCACGTTGGCCTTTACTGAATTCGTCCCTATCAGGACCTCCTTCAACTAACAAGTCTTTTAGTTCAGGATGATCATTGGGGTCGAATACTTCAGGCATCGCCACCTCCTCGTCAGGCCCGGGCGATTGACCAACTTCCTCCACCGCAGTGGTAGGCGAGCTCGGGGGAATATTCTCTTTCCCTCGTCGTGACTTGTTGATTCCTTTCGCCTTGGGTTTCCCCTTCGGCTGGGGCGGCGTATTGGACTTGGCCAATGCTGCCCGTGCTTGAGACCGTGTGTAGGGTCTTTCGGCAGTGTCTCCTACGAGCCCTAAAGCTCGGAGATCATTACCTAACAAGACCTTTCCCGGGACGTTTCTCTGAATGCTCACTGGAATCCTGACTGCTGTACCATTTAAAGTAAGATCTACAGGTATTACTGGAAACATACGGAGGGGGCCGTCAGCCAACTTAGTGGGCATCAGAGTAGCTCTGGCAACTTCCTTTGAGTCTACCAAGGTAGAATCCACTACAGTGCGACTGCACCCACTATCCCTAAGAGCTGGAGTATCCACTCCATTGATCAGCACACTGTCTTTAAAGTAGTGCTTGTTATTATCCGGAATCCTAGCATAATCCTCGGCGACTATAGGCTCCCAGGAACCCAGGGACACTAAAACTACCTCAGCCTCTATCCCGCTGGGAAATGAGTCTGAGGAGAAGGATGCTCCTGTAATCTCTTCTTCCTCGTAGGAGGAGAAGGCCAGATTAGCAGAGTGGACCCCCAAAGGTCTAACCTTACACCAGGGATCCCCCTTCACATGGTCAGTTGCTCCACAAGCGAAACAAGATCCATTGGGTCTGTTTACATAGGGAGGCTTATTGTAACCAGAGTTCTGTTTCGGAGGCGGACCTCCACTACCCTGTGAGTTCTCTTGTGTCTTACCCTTATTTTTCTTTTTGTGGCCCTTATGGGAAGAAGATTTAGCAGATTCCCCACCCTCCATATCTTTGGACTTTTTCCCTTCCTCCTGCTTACCAGGATGAGTTTTGTCCTTATGGGACACTCGATGTGACACCCATAAGTCTGCTGCAATGGCCAGCTTCTTAGGATCTATCTCCTTCGAATCGGCCAAATGCTGCTTAAGCTCCGGGGAAGAAGAAGCAAAAATGTGTTCCAGCATGACAAGATTTATCATGCCTTCGAAGGTAGAAACCTTATAACCTTCGACCCAGCCAGTTAAGTTTTTCAAGGATTCAGTGACATAAGATACCCAAGTACCACCTTCCTTTTTCTTATACTCTCTGAAACGTTTCAAATATTGGGCCGGAGTCTTCCCAAACTTTAAAATGAGAGTTTGCGTTAACATTGCGAAATCAGCTCGCTCAGCCTTCGACATTTCCATAATGGCACTACAGCCAGAATGGGGCAGTCTGCTGAGTAACCATGCAATCTTATCAGCATTGTCAACTTGTTGAACTTCGCATGCATACTCAAACGCATTCAGCCAGTCCATAATGTCATTCCTTTCTTCATACACACTGAGCAGATCTTTCGGAAACCGTGGATGAGAGGAAGCCCCAGACCCATGTCCAGGACCCTTGGACCCATTTGCAACCTGAAGCTTGGCCAGTTCCAACTGGTGATCCCTGTCTTTCTGTTTTTCTGCCTGTTCGATTTTTAGTTTGGCTATGCTGAATTCAAGCTCCTGCTGCCTAAACCGCAGCTCTTGCTTCTTGAATTCAAGCATAGCCTCCCCATCAGCACTGGCAGAGGAAACATTAGACATCACATCCTCCCTGTCCTCGTGGTCGCGATGGATCAGTGCAGCGGCTGAACCGTCGGTTCTACCAGTGAGAGCAGCCCCACCAGCTTCTGCACTGTCCTCAGAAGTTATAGCGTCAAGCTGCGCTTCTTGCCACGCCACGATTCTTTGGATCATTTCCAATTTCGTGCCTTGAGAGGAAACACCTCTCTCCACACACATCTTCTTCAATGTTTCTGTTTTGGAAGCATTTAAAGTTAACAAGGTATTTGTTTCCATACTGTTAGATAGGACTATGGCCTTTTTAAAGTTATACTACAACAATTAACTACGTGTCCTGGTTGGAATAACCTGAAATGCCTTAGTTCGTGCGCAACACTGAATACCTTCAGTCGTATCCCACCGCTGTACACCAATTTGTTAAGACGGATTTCTGAACTCTGTCCTGGTGGCGCAGAAGTTCAGAAGGCCAACCTAATTACTTGGAACAGGGTAACCTCTGGACGAGCCAGACCAATCAAGGTAGCAATCGCGGCGGTCAAGACTAGGTCTCAAGAGGGGTGAGGGTGACTGAAAGCCCGCAATGAGCACACAAAGCAAGAGCGCTTACAAACTACTCCAAACAATTGTTATATCAAAAATATATACACATTTATTTTAAGGCCTTTAAAATAATGACCGTAGCGAGAAAATCACAATATCACAATATTAAGCCAACACATACCATATCAACACAATATATATACAAATACGACAGTCGCAAGCGTTATATGCACAAAATGTGTAGTCCACCTGAAAGGGAAAGAAAACAGGCAGTGCGATAATGCTTTAGACTCAGTTCGCCTTCAGAGGCACCTAACTAGATGGAAGTCTGAGCCCTGCGAAGAGTGGAGCCTTGTGCTCAAAGTACCTGCACACGCTGGTGCCAACGGGCAAAAGGAGAAGCTCTTCGGAGGAAGTCAGGCAGTTCGGGTTAGTGCACAACAGAAGAAGAACAGGTTCCGCGACTCAAGCGCAGCCTCCACAGTGAGCAGAAGCAGAGCGCGAGTACGGACAAAAGGGTGCTGTTTTTACACAGCGGGGAAAAGCAATGGGCTACTGCAGGAGGGCGACCAGATCCTAGCTATACTACTCACCGGTCCCCGATGCAAGCAGACCCAGGCTTCTCCACGTTAGTTTCAGCAGCTGGCAGGTTCAGAAGAGCCGGGAATGCCTCGTCGTCGTGTAGAGAAAAAAGACGTCCCAATCGAAGAAACCTGCACAGTTTTGTCACCACAGCAGGGCAATGGAGCGGCCGTGTGTATCTGAGCCAAATGTACACTACTCACTTCAGACTTGGGAACGGCAAGTGTACTAAGCGTGTGAGAGTGACCAGGACTCGAAATACAACACAACCTGGCGGCGGTTACAGAGCAGGACTCCCTTGTAAGCTGGTCAGTCAACTGGATGGCCCAGAGACGCTTCCGAAGGCTTACTGGCAGGAGATGATGAAGTCGCCGAGAATAGCTGTTCCTGCTATTCCAAAGGTCGAAGCACCAGTACAGGCCTTCTGGTTCGATCAAAGGAGGAAAGGGTTTCACAGGACGACAGCAGTGCAAAGGAGGAATCCTTCAGCGGATCACCAGCGATTCCTCGGTCCAGCCTCTTGGTTGCAGGATACTTGGCTCCTGTATTCCTTCGTTCGTGAGAACTCAGGAGATCGACATGGTAGTGGTGTTTCCAGCCCCCTCTTATCCACGGTTCCCTTCGCGCCAAAACGGAGGGGAGCCAATGGGAGATCCGCTCATCAACACACACACCATTCGTGGACCAATCACAGACCACGGTGGTCCCAGGCATTCACACTACCCTAGACTCTCTGGCACCCAGGATGTGTATTGGGACCAGACATCCCAGCCCACACCCTGGAGGCACACAAAAGACATGTAGAAGCCCGCGAAAGCATCCGTGTTTCGCGGGAAAGTACATGCCCAAATAAGGAAGGCCCCGGGTCACTCGACCTGGGGAAGGTGAAGGGAGCAAGACGGTCAGTGGACAGGACAAAGGAGCCTCGTGGTCTGGCCATTTTGGGAGCCAGGCCACCATTTTGGGTTCAGCGCGAAAAATGCGCTCAGAACGCCAAAAGGAGCTCAAAATACACAAAACGATCGCTGCCACCATTCCAATCCCTGAATGACTTGCACCGATCAAATACAATCCTAAACGAGTATCTAGGGCCTGTAGAAGGCTAGAGACCCAAGAGAGCTGTAACTTAGCTTACAGTGCCCTCTTGTGTCATGTTGCACTAAAGCCGCAACATGATAAAAGAAACTACGGGAAACAGCGTTCCCCGGTACTGACTGTTTTAAGGGCATGTCAGTTTCCCCATAAGAAAAGGAGCGAAAGCCCAGAGGAGTGCAGCAGAAGGCTGCACTTCTCTGGCAAAGTCAAGAACAAGGTGAAAAACAACAGCAAAAAGTTTAGGGGTTGCCACATGGAAGGAAAATTACCTACAATTACGAAATCTTTCCTAACACTGATAGCAGGAAGGTATTCTATGTTGGGGAGGAAACACAACAGTCATCGGAGGAAGATGAGGATGAAAGGGTAGAGGTTGTCACCGTCAACATGGTTAAGTGTGAGGGTGAGGATGACTGTGAACACCCTTACGCCTTTATTGGAGTGAATGGCAGAATGGTGAAGATGATGGCGGATTCAGGTGCCAAGATAACACTCATGTCTTGGGATGTATATGAGAATGTAGTGGGAGGGAAGATTAGTGACCTTCAGCCATCTGATAAGAGGCCAGGTGGATATAATTGTGGAAGAATTGATATGGTTGGATTTTGAGTTCAAGGGCAGAGAAACGCAAGGAAAAATGTATGTGACGAAGAGTGGAGAGACTTGTGTTGGAGAGAACAGAAAGGTTTGCGTATAAGGCTAGATCCTAACACAGAGGAGCAGGTACCATATGTTGGAGAGAAATTACCCAGAGGTCTTTACAAATAACGTGGGATGTGTTAGGGGTATGGTACATAAGATTGTGATGAAAAAGGGAAGTGAGCCAGTGTGTGGCAAGTTGCGCTCTGTACCTCTCTCTCTCCGCAGTGCTGTGCATGAAGAGCTGGAGAAATTAAAGAGGGGTGGCATTATTGAACTGGCGAGGGGTGTGGAGTGGATTTCTCCTTTGGTTGTGGTGAAAAAGGCGAGTGGAGATTTGAGAGTATGTGTAGACCTGAGAGAGGTGTACAAGTGTGTGGTTGCTGAGCGACACCCCCTACCAAATATGGGTGAGATGTTGAGCAGAATAGGCAGGGCTAAAGTCTTTACAAAGGTGGATATGGCTAGTGCCTATCACCAGATTGATCTGGATTAGGCTTCTAGAAAACTCACTGCGTTCACAACACACAAAGGTGTGTTTCATTTTCGCCGCATGCCATTTGGGTTGATTTCAGCATTGTCGGTTTTCCAAAAGGTTATGGACCGAATTTTGGGTAGTATAAACAATGTGTGGTGTTTTCAAGATGTTTTGCTGATCTGTAATGAAGATGAGGATGATCTTGAGAGAAACGTAGTGAGAGTGTTGGAAGTGTTCAAGGAGCGTGGAATAACTCTCAGGGCAGACAAGTGTGTCTTTGGGAGCAGAACTGTTTCACCGCATGCCATTTGGGTTGATTTAGGCATCCTCGGTTTTCCAAAAAGTTATGGGTCGAATTTTGGGTAGTATAAACAATGTGTGGTGTTTTCAAGATGTTGTGCTGATCTGTGGTGAAGATGAGGATGATCCTGAGAGAAACATAGTGAGAGTGTTGGAAGTGTTCAAAGAGCGTGGGATAACTCTCAGGATAGACAAGTGTGTCTTTGGGAGCAGAACTGTGGAGTATCTGGGACACAAGATGGTCTCAAGCCCAGGAAAGATCTGGTTCAAGGTATTAAAAAGATATGGGGCCCGAAAGACAAGGCTGAGCTGAGATCATTTTTAGGCATCGTAGAGTTCTACCACAGGTTTGTCGACAATTTTTCAGATAGTGTGAGTAAGGTGAGGAGTTTGTGGAAGAAAGGTGTTGATTTCAATTGGGATGATGAATGTGAGTGTGAGTTTCGTGAAGTGAAAAGGAGAATAGACATGTCTACGGTGTTCGTCATGTTTGATCCTAAGAGGAAAAGCATTATTTCAGTGGATGCAAGTGAGTCTGGAATTGGTGTTGTCTTGGCTCAGGCTGATGTGGAGGGCAATGAAGAAGTGGTGACTCATGTGTCCAGGATGCTGAGGGGTGCAGAATTAAATTATTTGTGGGGCTCTGAATTCACGTTACGGACTGACCATAAAAATCAAAGCTATTTTTGAAAGTAAAGGTTTGGAAAAGGTGTCGAGGAGGGTTGCATGCTGGGTGGTGAGATTGCAGTGCCATAAATTCAACATTGAGGTAATTCCTGGGAAAAAGAACATGCATGCTGACCATATATCTAGGTTGCAAGATGAGGATTGCGAAATGGATCAGAAGGTGTCAGAAGACGTTTTTACGGATATGGTTAACGTCAACCATGAGGGGGTGATTACTAGAGAGGATTTTGTCCAGAATGGTTGGCCTGAAAAGAGATTATTAAGTGGGGAGGAAAGGGCGTTATGGGAAGTGAGGGTGGAACTGAGTGTAAAAGGTGGATTGTTATATTGCTGGGATCAGCTTGTGGTTCCGGGAAGGCTGCGTAAGAGACTCATTGAAATTAGCCATCAAGGGTATATTGGGTCTTTCAAGACAAAGGAGATTATCAAAGGAGATTATTGGTGGCCTGGGTTGGATTGAGAAACTGAGAAGGTGATTGGGTCTTGTATCGGGTGTGAGAAGTCAGTTAAAATTATTCATGCCAAGTTACAACCCATAGTGAAGGTTAATTCCCCTGTTGGGGTGTGGCACGACCTATTAATGGATATTGTTGGACATATGGGTCTAGGTAGTGGGTGAGGAAGATTTGTTGTGGTGGTGGTCGATATGATCTCCAGGTGGACAGAGTTCAGAGTTTTGAGGGAGGTATCGTCTCAATGTATGGTGGACTTTTTGCAAGATGGTTTTGAAAGGGAAGGTTTGCCAAGAACCATTTTGACTGACAATGGTACGCAGTTTGTAGGAGGTTTGTTTCAGGAATATTTGAGGAGATGTAGAATAAAGCATAGGTGTACTGCACTTTATCAACCCCAAACTAATGGGATGGTTGAGAGGGTGAACCGTTGCATAATGGAGGCAGTGCAGATGTGTGCTGTGTCTGGAAGAGATAAGAAAATTGCAATAAAAGAACGACTGTATGCCCTGCGATTAACACCCCATGTCGAGACTGGAATTAGTCCTTTTGAACTTATGAGAGGTAGAAAACCCAACACGTTGGTGTCACCACCATGGCTGGGAAGGGACAGGTAGACAAATGGTGTGGTGGACGAAATAAGAAGAAGAATGGATGTGAGGAAGGAGAGATGGGTGAAGAAAGTGAATGAGAGACGCGCTAAGTGTGTTGACACAGTGGAGGTGGGAGATTTGGTGCGGGTGAAGAAGGGTGTGGTGAGGAGGAAGATGGATTTATTATATTCTCAGCCAGTGCAAGTGGCTCAGGTGTTGAAAGGGGCTGTTAGGCTCCAAAGTGGACAAGTGTGGAATCTGTCAAGGACTATTAAAATGCGTTAACAATTGTATGCGCAATTCTTGTAGTGTATATATTTGAAATATTGAAGTAGTGGCTTCATTGAGTGTGAGTCTCATCTTTATTTTTCTTTTGTCTTCTTTTGACCACACCTGTGGTTACTATGCAATCTCTGTAAATAATATGGGAATGTTTTGTTTGTTGGGATAGGGGGATGTATTATGTGGTGCTCAACTGTGCAGTGGAATTTTTCCCTGGAATGTTTCCATAGTGTTCTGTAAGGGAATTTGGAGGGTGAAACTGAGGCAGTTGAAGGAGGGAGCTGTGGTAGGAGGTTGGGGTCTTTTATCTGTATATCTTACATGGAATAAATTCACAGTGTGCTACTAAACAGAGTCCTGGCGGCATTCTTCCAGTTCTCCTTTCCTATTAAGCACATTTTTGTTGTAAAAAAATGCAATGTCATATACATTGATCTAGTGTGTTATTCTTCTTTTCTAAGCCTAATTGCAAGGTGATTTAATGTTCCCTTGTATTACCCAGCCCTGCAATCTCAGAATATCATTGTGCCAGAAAGTGTGCATGTGAAACGAACACACATGGGTCCAAATTAGTTAGGGCCAATCCTGGGCCCTTTTTACAGGAGTGGTACAATTTCAACTGATTTTCACAAGGAAGGTATCACCAGATCTTAAAATAAACAATAACACCACCAGCATTGGTTCCCATAGTCTTAGTCAAATTCATTTAGGTGTGGGGGAGGGGAGATTCAGACAATTTACCAAGGGCTTGAACTCCCTCAAGTGAAAACCTAGAACTGCCACACCATTCGAATTCAAGATACTCATTGCACCACTCTGTGAGAGAAAGCTCACTGTGTCAACTTGCTTCATGGTTGAAATGAGGACAATACAGTCAAAATGACAGCATAGTGCTGTGGTGCTATTTGCTATGGCGCATTGAGTATCCTAAGTAACGCATTTAGGGATGAAGCACCTGAAAGCTCTCTGATTCTTTTCGTCCTCTTTGGGTAAGCCTTCGTTGTGTCTAGTTTTCTTTTTGTATGCTCCGCTGGCATGCTTGAATTGGGGAGACATTGTTATCCACACTCCTCAGATAGTTTAGTAGACTGCCGTCTTTGTCTGTATGGTCTGAGTTGAAAGTCAAACAACATTCTTTTTGGATAAAGGTGCCCTTTTCTCCTGCTGCCCCCTTTAGAGAAACCTGCCTCTGACGCATGTACCTTGAATGCATTAATGATGATTGCAATGCCTTTATGATGATTTCAATATCTGCGAGATCCTTTCTAATTATCATTTCCATTGCCTGGTTTCCATCTTACATTTACATTTGTGGTTTCTCTTGCTATTGGAAACCTCAGGGGATCTTATTAGACCCTATCAACCCCAGAATAGGATTTTTTCCGCTGTACCAGCCGACAAGTGGGGCAACAAAGGGCCATGATCGCTCCTATTTCTCCTTGTGACTTGAAAGTGGAATCCTTTGTTCCAAGGTTTCAAATTATTTAGGCAGTAGTGAATAAGTGAAAGCTCGTGAGATTACGCACGCTGAGGCTGCAGAGATGTCAAGGGATGTGTCACCTTTCTGTGTTCTCAATCTAAACTTGAGCATTGCATCTACGGTTTGCAAACCTTCCTTGTCTGGTCGTTGAGTTGGTGGCGAAGCCTCCTGACAGATGACACACTGAGCCCTACACAGCACATTTTCCAAATACAGTACATCAATCAGAATCCCAGGGAGCAGTGTGCCACGTTTCCTGGAAGACAACAGCCCCAGCCCCTTACTCATTTTAGCCAGTCAGTATCGTCACGCTTGGTAGCAAAGTCTGTTATATTCCATAACACACAGAAAAGGTGATTCTCTGTCTCCTTTCGGTCACAAATATTCCCCTTTGCCTTGTGCCAGAGGCGTGGCTAGAGCAGGGGCTGAGGGTGCTATAGACTTTTGGTTATAGCCCCGGGTAGAAACTCAGGGGCTACAACCAAAAGGGTATATATAGCCCGAATCCCGCCAGTCCTGACATTAGCTTAGCCCCTGATCTTTTCCAGACCTAGCAACACCCCTGCCTTGTGCCCCTTTTGATTAGGCTTGATTGCTCAGATGTATTTGGGGGTGGGGTGGGCATTGAAGGAAGATGATGTTGCTTTTCAGTCATTAGTAAGAGCTGTTATTTGCTATTTCCAACCCGAGTGTAAATATCTCCTTGCACAATCCATACATCTAGAATCCCAAAACCAAAACACGTACAACGCTACAAACCACACAATGACCCACTCTTCACCAATAAACCCATCTTTACACTTTGAATCACATGACATTCATGATCCAATCGCTGCTGCCTTTACAGAGGATTGAGTCGCTTATTCATATGGCTCAAAAATATCATCTTTACGTAGTCCCTAACCTAAGTGGTTTTCCACCAGGCTGTCCAGCAGTGAATAATTATTCTTTCATTGAAAATACTGCTTCAGTTCTCCGTGTATGTGGCCTTGCAACCTATTTGCTGGCCTGCCTTGGCTGCCAATTAACCCGAAGGCTAACTTGCGCACAGGATGGAGTCTAGGTTGGCAAATCCGGAGGATGATTTACATTATAATTCTAATGATGTCCCCATTTCAATTAGAGCACGGCAATTCTCAGTCGCACTGCGCGCAGTGCGACTGAGAATTGCCCGTGCTCTAATTGTTTCCACACCAGTCGGTTGTACTTGGCAGTACTCCAACACCTCTCAGGCACCTGCAGCCTATGTGCACTCTTAATGTTTATTCATACAAGCGCTGTGGTTTTGTGACTTTGTCTGCCAAACCTGTGTTTTTCTTGTCCCCATTTCAATGCTCGCCCATCTGGATATATTGGCTGCCTTTGAGATGGTAAAACTTGAACTCCTGATTAAGTAACAAAGCTCAGTAGAGAGTGTAGAGGAGGTCCCAAACATGATTTGCATTCCAAACGCCCATTTTGAAGAACCAGGAACATTCACGCCGAAATACGTGACGTATGATGAGCAAATAAACCAGCAGAGAGCCGCAGTGGGGCTCTGTCCAGTATCTATCAGACTGACAGCACCTATTGAAGTACCGACACCCAAGGAACCCTGGACAGTGAGATACCCATTGAGAAAAACATATCGACAAATGAGACAGAATGATGATTGTCAAAATGCAATACATGAAGAAGCCAAGAAGGTACTAAAAGAAGACGAATGGTGACATCACAAGAACCCAGACTGACTCACATATAGAAGATATGACAACCTGTGAATGATGACAAGAGATGAAACACCATGGATATGTGACATCCCGTATCTAAAATGAAATAAGTGATGTCAAATGTTAGAAACTTAGGGCATGAGCATGATGAGGATATTTAGCCAGTGTACACGTGTACATATGCACCTTAACCGCAAGAAGCTAAGAAAATTGTGAGGCTTGCTTATGCTTAGTAGTAAGATAGATTGCGGCAAGCGCCACTTATACACATCTACCTCAAAAGGAGAACTTTATACAAGTATACATCCACTATGCACAAGAGTAGAATCAACCAAAGGTTATTAAAGGTCTCAAGAGGAGAGCCGCGCAGCAAGCAAATCGAGAATTAAAGACAGAGAGAAACGCAGACGAAGGCAAGTCATGCCAAGAAGCCAAGGTCGTATCGGCTGAAATAGACCCACAGTAGATACAATTAATGAAGAGAAAAACAAAGTATCCTATTCTGAAAGGTCAAGATAAGCCACAGATGGCTGGCAGAATTAAATCAAATACCCAAATTGCATGAAGAATAAGACGATTTCACAGTGTCGATATCACGTGACCGAGCAAGCAGAAGGGATGAAACTTTCACACCTACACATGGCCTTGTGCCATGCCCAGACGCCTTAACTTTTCCAGAAGAAGAAGCAGTCTCGAGGCCAAAATACAAAGAAATAATTGAGATATGACCACTGAAGTGATGATTGATTGTTGCAATAATTGGAGGGAGGCTGGGGGTGCAGACGAACTCCCTGCACCTTGGCCGGTCATTCTGCACGCTGCTAAGCTAGTGGAAAAGTATGAGTGGGGTTGATGCCAACCCAATCATAGCATAGTGCACCAATTAATCTAGGGTCCTATAGTGAATAGAACCAATGAGACATCGTACTTTTAGTGACGTCTACAGTAGTCATGTTGAAGGAAGGGCTTAGATGCCCCACCTGACACTGTTAATCCAATCCTCTCACTTCGCTACCGTATACAGATATGGAACCTATATTAAAGTTACCTTCCTAGAACCAATAGAATTGCATGCCAGATTTTAAGCATTACACATTAGTGATGATGAGTTTTTAGTATAAATGATGTGTTTTTTATGAAATTAAGTGGAGTTGAAGCGAGTAGGAAGATCGAGCGATTGCTGATATTCATAAACTCCCCGTTTTTTGTACTTACTTGTCATTAAACAGACTCCCTTTGCCAAACTATAAAGTTGACATTATTGATTTGATGCAAGAGTATTTATCTGCAACCCTATCCATCTCAAGGGTGTTTCTACTCACCATAAAGTGCTGTTGGGGCACCCCCAGCTCTATGGGGGCTAGCTGGGGTCCTACTGAACACTTGGTAGCAGAGATAGATGTTTATCGATTATCGATTAGATAAGACACCCATTGACCATCCACACAAGTAACTCTAGGTCCTCAGCAATATCACAAGTCCTTTGCTATCCAGCTAAATAGACCGAGAGGCTCCCGTAGATAGTGGTTAGTCTAAAGTGTAAAACCTGCAGGTTGAGGTCTGAAGGAACCTGTGCTTTCTTCCACGAACCCCTTCCCACTTCTACGAGCAGCTAACCGGACGAAAAGCAGGGAGAGGCGGTAACGAAGGCGGTGGACCCCTGGCATCCAGAGAGGAAAAAAATGTGAACGGTGAGTGAAAAAGACTAAATATTTTGGCAAACAGTTGCATGCCTTAGAACAAGTAAGGGAAGGTAACGGAGGGAGGTGGGACTAAAATAACATCAGAATAAGAGTAGAATGTATATATATAAGGGGAAATATTGACTCAGGGGTGACTGAGCAATAGATAAAAGTACCGGGAGGATACCCGAGCATAGAGAATATCGGGCAGTTACCCGAGCAGAGAGAGGATACTGGGAGGATACCCGAACAGACCAAGGATACACCCAAATACCTAGGCTTTAAAATAGCCCTAGAAGAAGCCTGCATTTAAAGTCCTGAATGAATCAGGCGCAGTAGGAGACCAGAATCGATGAAAGAGGCGATCTCAAGGAAATAGGCTTACACTCTATGCCAGAGTAAATGATAGGGGCATGAGATTTGTGTAGCCGTCCGGAGTCTGTCTAGTCTGTTACGTCTGTCTTATGTTTTTTTTTTCTCTTCTGACGTCACGAGGTAAGAACATTTTTGGGGGAAACAGCATGAAAATTATGCGATTGTATAGTTAGAATGGTGTATGACATGAATTGATGGTTGTTGTTTGAAAAAGTAAAAATACATTTTTTGTGAAAAAAACGGGATTGGAGCTTGCGACGAGTGGTGCTCGCTCATATTGTTGATTTTGTTTAAGAAATGTAAAACGTAATAAAGTGTTGTATGAGGAGAAGATAAATAAAATTAAGCATGGAAGACATTATACCGTTAGTACACTTGTGCAAACAGTTGCCAAAACATGCACCTAAGCTGAAGAAGTACAGTGAAGAATGGGTTAAAGGAACCACCCACAAAATGTTTATGCCATGGCCCCAGGGTCGCTCGCTATCTAAAACGGTCCTGCAACACATGATGACATATTTGCACGCCACATACACTGGAGAAAAGTTAGATAAACGCCTAGCTAGTTTAGAGCTTTGGAAGATGGTAAGGAGGAGGAGCCGCCGTTAGATTGGATACTTAACATATGCACAGAGGGGGGTGAAACACCTTCCACGCCACCCGCCCCATCTGAAACAAAAGGCGAAGCTGGAAAAGACGAAGGATTATATCAATTGAGGGAACTTAAGGCAGCCACAGGATATAGCAACCCAGCATATGAGTCACCTACGCAAAGTAGTGACGAAAACCCAGACAAAAACAGAGATAGAGATATCACCTCCAAAGTCCCAAAGGACAAAGAGAGGCACCGAGAAAGAAAAAGGAGATCAAGCACAAGCAAGTACATCTCCAGATACGAGTAGAGAGGGAAAGAGATGGAAAGCAGATGAGGACAGAACTGATGAGATGGCATTCACACAGAACGAATGGATGGGAGGGCAGATTCTATTGAAACTCGATGGTAAAAGGGAGAGTCAGGCGATTCAAAAAGGCAATACAAGGAAAAGGAAAAAGGAATGAGAGACAAAAGAATTAGAAAAAAGACAGACAGAGATGAGAACAACTGTATCGCAAAGAGCAAGAAAGGAAACACAATCATAAGCCAAGAGCACCTAATGATCAGGGCAGGCAAGAACAACAAAGAATAGAGGAAGAAGAACACGATAAGGGAAAAGAGAATAAAAAGACACAGGGATGAGGAAATACAAAGGGCAAATGAACATAGAGATGCAGAGAAGCAGGAAGAAGATAGGGTCAGAGAGGAAGCGAGGAAGCACAGAGAGTTCGATGGCGACATAGAATGCAAGCGAAGACCGAGAGCACAGAATCTTGAATATCTGGAAAGAGAGGTCAAAAAACCCGATCCAGTGGTAGACTGGGAGGACATAGAAGAATTCTTTCCTGAGTACGATTCAGTACCAGGCACATCTAGGGCAAATATTGAAGATGACCTTGACAACAGAAGCATCAGAGAAACGATCAATAGAATATATGATGAAATGGGGCTAGAACAGGTACCCCAAGGGAGAGGAGAAGATGAGCGTCTTGAGAGCACTCAGTTGTATGACACTGAGGATGCCACCTGAAGTAGCAGAATTAGAGAGCTGTCCCTAGATAGGATGACACTAAATAGGAATGAGGAAGATGAGAGGAGTTACACGAGTTGGGCACAGACAATATCAGACGCAGGAAGAGAGGAATATGAAGAAAAGGAAGATGAGAGAAGACGCGAAAAGCGCTTCTCTGGAGGAAAAGGAATAAGATGGTCAGATACTAGCGAGTCTGCACCTAAGGCATCAGAGTCAGCCACACAATCGAACCGACATGAAGGATTATCTTATGGTCAGAGGGCGGTGTCTCCACCACCCTATGTGAGCAGACTAAGGACATTCCCAGGTAGACGGCGCCGCAGGACTATTACCCCTGCAGTGGATAGAAAAGTGATGAGGGAGGAAAAGGAGTGTCATGTATTACAATTCCTGTTGCTCGAAAAAGGACGAACGAGGCCACAGTATATACCCTGGCCACACATGGATCAAGAAAATCTGAAAAATAAGCTTCCAATGTTAACATTGGGAGCTGGAAAATGGATACAGAAAAAATGACGGGAAGGAACACGTTAGCTATAGGGGATATCAAGGGTCTTTTAATTGCCATACTTGGTGATAGAGCTGATGATGTGTGGACACAAGCAGGTTATCCTGACGTGACTACAGTTAACACTGCGCACGATGGAGCTCCATTTAACAATTGCAGAGCCATGGTATGGGAAGCATTATGATTGCTATACCCGGATACTTCTGACGTGGGAGCAATAATGACATGCAAAATGAAGGAATCAGAAGATCCTTTGCTTCACATTCAGAATTTCCAAGAGGCATGGGTGATAGAAATGCGGGAATCTTGGGGGAAATCTATACCCGTGTTCTACCATATATTATGCCTAGGGCTGCCAGATTAGGTACAGAAGCAGTTCAAGAAATTGGTAGGAATCGAGGCCAAACTGTGGTCTGAAATACAGTTGACCATAGCTCACTATTGACGGCTACTGCAAGAGAAGAATCACAAAAAAAAGTCTGCACGAAAAGCTGAAGAGGCATAATTAGTACAGAATAAATTGTCAAAATATGTAATTGAAGGGGCAATGATAACTAGCACAGACGGATCGAATATACAGCAGGTCACTAATGAACAGCAGGTTAATCAGGGCAGTAATGGGGTTTACCCCAGAGGGAGAGGCTATCGAGGAAGAGGATGGCAGAGTAATCAGGGAGATTTCTAAGGTAATCAGGGAGGTTTTTAAAACATGCACAATGGCAATCAGGATATGTCAAATGGGCAAATAATCAGACCACCACCTATATGTTGGATGTGTGGGATGACAGGGCATCTGGCACGCACATGCAGAACTCAAGGCATGGTGCAAAATGATCAAGGAACTAGAATACGAATGGTGAATCCACCTGTGTTTTTACAGAAGGGTGGAAATGGAGTTGCACAAAGTCACACGGTGCAACAGCAAGTACCAGGAGCACAGCAAAGCTTGCAACCTCAGAACTTGATATATTTTCCACAAGGACAGTCTCAACAGTCACTGATGCAACTTTCACAGATAACAAGTGCAGGACAGGCATGGAACTCTGGAATGAGAACCAACACTGGTGATGGAGGAAGTCCATTCACGCAGCATCGGACAAAGTTATATATGGATTAGGACAACTAACTGGAAAACCTGATATGTTCTATCCTATCAGTGACACCAGACCCTCACGAGGAACCAAGGGTAGATGTCATTATAGGGGATAAAGAATATTCCTTCTTAGTCGACACGGGTGCAACACGTTCGTGCATACGTGAAGGCAAGTTTTCCTTGTCCGGCGATGCCATAAATACTCAGGGCTTCACAGGAGCAACAAGTCGTGTTACTTTAACAAACAAACTTCCAGTCTCTATAGGAGAATGTGACATGGATGTGTCACTGCTATATTCAAGGCAAACTCCAGTAAATATATTGGGACGAGACCTAATGACGAAGTTAAACATGACAATCTCGTACAAGGAGAAGGGCATAGTATGTCTGACTTCAGGAATGCATTATTTTAACGTATGCTAAATGATAAGAGCATACGCAGGACAATCAGCATTGAGAGTTGTTCCATTGGAACCAGAAATATTCACATATGAAATACACATACTAATGGCAGGGCTAACAGGCCTTGCAGACTGTCACCTTTGACAGTTGGGATGTATACCCACAAACCTCTTGGTCGTCACTGAGTTTTCTCTTGTAGAGGTAGGGCCTTCCTCGGTTCGAAGCCACCCTGCTGCCTTTCAATCTGCGGCAAGCAGGAGGGGCTCCTTCCCTATGGTGTCCAAATGAGGAAAAAGCCCAAAGGCAGAAAAAACCTCTAGGGTGGTTCTTTGCAGCTGCAGTTGTGGAAGCCGTTGATCCACGAGTTGTCCAGGCAACCAAGGATGTACTCCGGTGAAATGAAGCAGGCAAAGGCGGTAGTAAGTACACTTCCACAACAACTGAGAAGCACGGGAGTGAGCAGTAGCTGGGAGCGACACACGCTTGGGAAGGGTGATTAGTTTGCAGAAAAAACTCCAGGAAGGAAACCCGACAAGGGAAAGATGGAAAAGGCTAACGGAGGAGAGCCCTGGAAAACAAGGTAAGTGATAAGGAAGTTCAGAAGCCAGAGCATGAAGCGAGCCAGAGAGAGAGTCTGGCAAAAAGGAGGAACGTGGAAAAAGCAGACGGAAACCAAGAGGGCAGAGAAAGAATGGGTAGAAAGCACTAGCGTCAGTTCTCACGAAAACGAAAGTAGTGAGTTGTGACGCAATGCTAGAGCGGAAGGGGAGGGGCTAAATAGTGAAAGAAGGAAACGTATAGAAAGACTAGACCGGCACCAACAATAGGACGGAAAGAACGTAGCAGGAAATTCTAATGGCGGTAAAATCTCCTGACGGGCCAGACGTGCCACGAGAATCGGCACGTGACAGTATGCCCCCTTCCTAGAGACTATCCGGTTTGCCGGGATGGGATCGATTGAACTTCCGGACAAGTAAAGGTGTGCAAACATGGCCAGCAGGTTCCCAAGAGTCTTCTGTATGGGAATAACCCTTCCAGTGTATAAGGTATTCCAATCTGCCTCCTTTGTATCTGGAATCCACAACTGATGCTACTTCATACTCCCCATACTGTACATTACTCGGAATCCGAGTCCTGGGGAATGGTCGGGCAAAGGGGTATGTTCGGCATTCCTTAAGTAAGGATGAATGAAAAAGCGGATGAATGCGCTTCATGTTGGCAGGCAGTTTCAAACGGTAAGCAACAGGATTTATCCGCTCCAGAATGGGATAAGGACCTAAGAACCATGTTGACAGCTTGGAGCTCCATAGCCATCTAGGGAGGTACTTAGTAGACAGCCAGACCTTAGTCCCCTTTTGCCACAGTGGAGACGGGAGACGATGTGGGTTGACCTGGTTACAATACAGACAGCGGGCATCTTCGAGACTCTTGCTAGCTATCTTGTGGGCTTTAGTGATTTCGGTAAGAAGAGCATCTACTGAGGGAATGGAGGTGTCTTGAAGGTTCCTGGGCAGAAAATCCTGTGGATGAATACCATAGGAACAAAAAAAAGGGCTGAGAGAGGTGGCACTGTGCTTGCTGTTGTCATAGGAAAATTCAGCTGTCGGTAGTAACGCCACCCAGTTGTCCTGTTGGTCATTAACAAAACATTGGAGGCATTGTTCCAAAGAAGCGTTCAGTCTCTCTGTTTGGACATTAGTCTGTGGATGGAATCCTGATGACAGGGCCCTCTGGATACCTAATTTAGAACACAGAGTTTTCCAGAAATGTGAGGTGTACTGGCTACCCGTCTGATATTATCTTCTTAGGAAGGCCATGAAGTCGGAAGACGTCTCTGATGAAAATGGTAGCCATTTCGGCCACAGTGGGTAACCCTGGCAGGGGGGTGAAGTGCGCCATTTTGGTGAAGGTATCTATGGTAACCATGATGCAGGTGCATCCTTCTGAGGGGGGTATTCCAACGATGAAATCCGTTGTGATGATCTCCCATGGTTTGGTGGGGAGAGGGTCGTGCTGTAACAGACCTATAGGTTTTAGGGTGTTGTGTTTGGATCTACTGCAAATCGGGCATGAACGAACATAATCCTTGACTTCCGTGAGCATGCCCGGCCACCAAAACTGTCGCTTGAGCAAATCTATGGTGTTGGAGACCCCACTGTGTCCTGCCATGCGACTGTCATGGCACCATTTTAGTGTGTTCCGTCTGGAAGACGCATCCGGAAGGAATAAGCAATGATTTACGAACAGCAAACCATCTTTCCTGCTAATGGTGTCAGGGTGGAGTTCTGTAGCCTCTTTTACCCCCTGTAGGAAAGACGATACTAGACAGATTACCTTGTTTCGGGCAAACATATGCTCAGGACGGTGGTCCCTATTGACCCCTGAGACCGGCACTCGGGATAGGGCATCTGCCAGAACATTCTTGGTTCCCGGTAGGTAAGTTATCTTGAAGTTGTACTGGGCAAAAAAGTGGCCCCCTCTGGCCTGCCGGGAGTTGACACACTCCATTTGTTGTAAAACCTTCAGGTTTTTGTGGTCGGTTCTAATGACGAAAGGGTGGTTGGCCTCTTGAAGCAAATGGCACCACTCTACACATGCCATCTTCATGGCCAAAAGTTCCTTTTCGAGAACCGAATAATTAGTTTGACTAGGTGTCAGAGTCCTTGAAAGATAGGCCACCGGGTGTTCTATGCCACAGTGCTCTTGCAAGAGTACCGCGCCCAAACTTGCTTTCGATGCATCCGTTTCTACCACAAAGGGTCGATTCTGGTCGGGTTGTCGCAAAATGGGTGCTGAACAGAAAGAATGTTCCAGCTTTTTGAAGGCTTGGTCAGCTTGCTCAGACCACACGAAAGGAACTGCTGTATTTTTTAGTAGGTAGGTGATAGGTAACACGATCTTGGAGAAATCAGCCATAAACTTCTGATAAAAATTGCTTAGTCCCAGGAACCTCTGAAAGTCTTTTAACGAGGCCAGAACCGCCCACTCCAGGACGGCAGTTACCTTGCTAGGATCGATTTGTATGCCAGCACTTGAAAGTAGAAAAACTAGATATAGTACTGTGGATGCTTGAAAGACACATTTATTGGGATTGACCAGAAGATGGTGTTCTTTGAGACGTTGAACTACTTGACAGAGATGTTCCCGATGTTCTTCCTCTGAGGTCGAATACACAATATATCATCCAGTTAGATGATAGTGTTATGATAGAGAAGATCAGCGAATATCCAGTCCATGAACCTCTGAAATATCGCTGGGGTGTTCACAAGGCCAAAAGGCATTACCCGATATTCAAAGTGCCCATACGGGGTACGGAAGGCCGTCTTCCATTCATCCCCCGCACGGACACGTAAGAGGTGGTAGGCTTGCTGAAGATCCAGTTTGGAGAATAGGACCACGCCTTGGACTGCCTCCAGTATGTCCTTTATGAGGGGCATGGGGTACCTGTCTCGCACGGTCACCCGATTAAGGCCATGGTAATCAATACAAGGCCGGAGTTCACTTGTCTCTTTTTTAGGAACGAAAAACAGCGAGGCACCAGCTGGGGATCGGGAAGGTTGGATGAGACCGTGCTGGAGGTTGTCATCTAAATATTTTCGTAGTACTTCTTTCTCCTTCAGGGATAGAAAAAACATACGGCCGAACGGCACCAATGCCTCCGGTACTAGATCGATGACACAGTCTTCTGGTCGATGCAGTGGTAGTGCTTGTGGACCCTCATCGCAGAATACCTTGTTAAGGTGATTCAAGAAGGTGGGAAAGGGGTGTATTTCCAAATTATTCAGAGACTTAGACGAAGCCATAGAGGTGTCTACAGTGGCGTAATTTGTAGTATGAAGGCACGTCTGGTTGCAGTAGTCGGAGGTAAAAGACATCTGATTTTGTACCCAATCGATGGAAGGGTTGTGTTTCCTGAGCCAGGAAATACCCAGGATAGCAGAAAAGTGGGCAGCCTTAATGAGGTCGAAATTAATAGTTTCCATATGGTGCATCAACTTCATACACAAAGGTGCTGTAGTATGGGTGATCGGTCCCGAGCACAAAGGTTTACCATCCACTCCTTCTACCTTTTGGTTTTCGTCTTTCTCCATTGTTTCTATTCCCATCTTCTTTGCCCAAGAAATATCCATAAAGCAACCAGCAGCACCACAGTCAACAAGGGCTAACACCTCTATGTTCTTCTTGTTGAAATGGAGCTGAACACCCACAAATATGAGTCGATTGTCTTCAATAGGCACAGTTGTGGTTACTGATATGGAGACGGAGGGGCTTAGAGGACCTCCTCGGAGACGTGCCCCATCTAACTCCCAGGATGATCGTTTCCCGACCGACGAGGAGGCACCTCTGTGCAGTCACGAAGCAGATGTTTGTCCGATCTGCAATACATGCAGAGGCTGTTGTCTTTTCTTCTCTTTCTCTCTTCAGCACTTAAGGGTCCTCTCATAGTCCCTATTTGCATTGGTTCTTCCTTGTTGGACGGAGGTGAGGAGGGGGGGTTCCACGGTTCTTTCTTCTTTTGGACCGTCTTTCACTGAGACGGAAATCAATCTGTAGAACAGTGGACAACAAGTCGGCCAAAGTAGCAGGTCTTGGAGATCGAGCAAACTCATCTTTTAACTCTTCTCTTAGTGCCCTTCGAAAGATGGCATACTGGGCAGAGTCCGGCCAACCGGTCATTGCTGCATCTCGTTTGAAATGTGAAATGTAGGTAAGTAGATCTGCAGAACCTTGTCTTATGTCCAGTAACTCCTCGCTGGCAATATGAGCGGTTTCCTGTCTTTCGAAGGCAGACTTGAATTGTGCGGTAAAGGCACTGTAGTCCTTGAGTAGAGGACTGGCACCAGTGACCAAGGGCTTAGCCCAGGCCAGGGTATTGCCCATAAGGTTAGATATGAGAAGCCTATATGGGCTTGATCAGTTGCATAGGTTTGTGGGCGAAAGGTGAAGTGAATTATACAGGCTTCCATGAAGTCTTTGAACTTCCGAGGGGATCCATCACATTTTCCGGAAATAAGTGGCATTGGGGGTAACTCAGTGCGTTGTTGTTCTCGAAGGGCTGCTGTTGGACGTAAATTGGCATTTTCGGTTTTCAAAGCCTGAACCTCTTGGGTTAAGCCTTGCACAGCGTTTACTACCTCTTGTAGCTGGTCTGCTGTGGCCATGGTATTTTCCTTTTCTGGGCATCGCAATCTGTCACCTTTGACACTTGGGATGGTATACCCACAAACCTCTGGGTCGTCACTGAGCATGATATCCCCTTCGCCCTCATCCTCACCTGTGTCTGTAGAGGCAGTCTCAACTCTTTTCTTACTCTTCTTCTTGCCCTTGTGTTTTCTCTCGTAGAGGTAGGGCCTCTCTCAGTTCGAAGCCAACCTGCTGCCTTTCAATCTACGGCAAGCAGGAGGGGCTCCTTCCCAATGGTGTCCAAATGAGGAAAAAGCCCGAAGGCAGAAAAAACCTCTAGGGTGGTTCTTTGCAGCTGCAGTTGTGGAAGCCGTTGATCCACGAGTTGTCCAGGCAAGGATGTACTCCGTTGAAATGAAGCGGGCAAAGGCGGTAGTAAGTACACCTCCACAACAACTGAGAAGCACGGGAGTGAGCAGTAGCCAGGAGTGACACCCCCTGGGAAGGGTGATTCGTTTTCAGAAAAAACTCCAGGAAGGAAACCAGACAAGGGAAAGATGGAAAAGGCTAACGGAGGAAAGTCCTGGAAAACAAGGTAAGTGATAAGGAAGTTCAGAACCCAGAGCAGGAAGCGAGCTAGAGAGAGAGAGTCTGGCAAAAAGGAGGAATGGGGAAAAAGCAGACGGAACGCACTGAAGTGCATACCGGACAGCGAAATGCAGGCAGAGAAACCAGGAGGGCAGAGAAAGCACAGGTAGAAAGCACTAGCGTCAGTTCTCACGAATGCAACGCTAGGGCAGTTCTCACGACGCAACGCTAGGGCAGAAAGGGAGGGGCTAAATAGTGAAAGAAGGAAACGTATAGAAAGTCTAGACCCGCACCAACAATAGGACGGAAAGAACGTAGCAGGACATTCTAATGGCGGTAAAATCGCCTGATGGGCCAGACGCGCCAGGAGAATCGGCGCGTGACACAGTTTTTATTTAGGCCAAGAATACCTATGCGTGAGGAAAAGGGACAAGTATTTCCCTTGGCAATACACACAGCCATAGTGCAACGGAAAATGGCTTTGATCGATGGTTGTGATGATGAAGGCAGACAATGGTGCACGGTAATCGCCATTGAGGAAGGGTACAGATTGAATGATGTCACCGATGACGATCTGTTTGACGAACAGGTGGAGATGAAAAAACAGTTGAGGTAAATCTTGTTTTCTGGGTGAGAATGATCACAAGAGAGGTGCCCCAGAGAATGATGCTAGCACAAAAATATCCTAAATATTTTGATGACGATATGGCCCAGGTGCCTGTCTCAGTGTGGACCACAGGCCCCTATGACGTAGGCTTGTTAAAAGGAGTAGGAGAAGTAAAGATTAAATTGAAACCAGGAGCAATATTACCAAAAGCACGACAATATCCCATGTCTAGGGAAGCAGATGAAGGGATTTTCAAGACAATTTATGCCATGATATAGCATGGCATTTTAGTGACATCAGAGTTGTCATGCAATACCGCGGGGTACCCGGGAGGGTCTTGAAGTTTAATCCAGGACCTTAAGCCAATAAATTATATTGTAGAGACTGAGTTCCCTCTAGTCCCAAACCCGTCCACAATCCTACGTAATATACCCGTTGAGGCAACATATTTCACAGTTATTGACTTGAAAAATGCATTTTTCTCAATCCCATTGCACAAAGACTCACAAGATTTGACGTCATTCAAGTTCACACAAATGTGTCTGAAGAACACAACGTTACCTTAGGGGTACTTTGAGTCTCTTCAATTTTCAACCGAGTCCTGCAGATGGATTTAAGCAATATTGCATTATAGAGTGTTGTCTTGCAATATGTAGACATCTTAATCTGCAGCACAACAGAAGAAACGTGCACACACGATTCTATTCAGCTATTGACAGTATTGGCTGAGAAAGGATATAAAATAGACAAAGGGCCTTATTCTCCAATAACGGTACCAGCACCGGTCTCGTTCAATGGGGACCTACCGGTGTAGTCCGACCTTTGCGCGACCGGTAAGTCCCCATTGAAAAATAAACATTCCCCATTCCCATTTGAGCCCCCATAGGGCTCAATGGGAATGGGGAAGTAGCTAATAACGGTACCATTATTAGCTCTGAAGTCCCTTAGCGGGTCCAGTCCATAACGCCTGGTAAAACCAGGTGTTGAAGGAGGGACCCACTAAGGGAACTCATAGTAGGGCGGTAAGGATTTACCGGGAATGTTCTCCTTAACGGTGCCCGGTATCCCTTACCGCCCTACTCGTAATGAGGCTCAAAGAGAAGTTACAATACTGTCAAGGAGAAGTGCTGTACATAGGCCAGCTGATATCACATGAGGGGAAAAGGGTTACCCCTGAAAGGGCTGAAGCCATATTGAACACAGCCAAGCCACGCACGATAAAACAGATGCAGAGTTTTCTAGGATTATGCAATTATGTCAGGGCATGGGTCTTTGAGTACAGCTCATATACCAAGCCCTTGTTACAAGCCCTAGAGAAGGCAGAGGGGACGAAAGAAAAAATAGAATCCACTGACACGAGTGAAGAAGGATTTATCAAACTAAAAAGAGCCATTTGCACAGCACCAGTTTTAGGAATTCCCAATTATGCAGAGGAATTTTACCTGTTTTCACACACAAATGGCAGTGGCCCTCATTACGACCCTGGCGGAAAGGGGTTTACGCCGGCGTAAACCATGGCGCCCCTTTCCGCCTGAGTACGAGTTCCCGTAGCGCCATGGTGATTTTTACGCCTGCTTTTTGCAGGCGGTAAAATCCATGGCGCTAAGGGACCTTGTTGTTAATTACGCCACCGTAATTTACGGTGGCGTAATTAACGCCTTCCCCACTCCCATTATACCCTATGGGGCAAAAATGGGAATGGGGAAGGGGAAATGGGGATTGGGGACTTACCGCCCCGCCAAGGTCGGAATGGGGCGGTAAGTCCGCCAACCACCATGGCGGAGTTGGCAGCTTAGCGCCATGGACCATGGTGCAAATAGCACCATGGATCTCCGCCAAGGTCGTAATGAGGGCCAGTGTCATGACAGCAGTACTCACACAGAGAACCACATTGGGATACAAGCCCCTGGCATACTACAGTGGAAATCTGGACCCAGTGATGAGGGATCACTTCCCATGCAAACAAAGTTTAGCTGCCGCAGCGTTCGCCATAGAAAAGGCTACAACCATTCTGATGGGATGCTCAATGACTTTGTTCATCAAGCACACACTATTTGCTATTCTAGAGAAACTAAAAGGCACATTGACATCTCAGAGAGCTTCTGCATATGAAGTGATCATATCAAATCCATCGATTAAGATAATTCGATGAAAAATAGTGAACCCAGCTATGTTTATAGCAGAACCAGACACTGAAGGAGAGCCGATCCATGACTGCGCAAATTATGAAGAATTCTATAATGAGATTCCCAGAGTGAAACAGAATGCATTGGCAGAAGGAGAAATTGTCTTCGGTGACGGTTCTTTGAGAATCAATCAAAATGATAGGCAAAGAAATACAGGCACTGCTGTGATGAAGCACACGGAAAATGGAGAGTTTCAACTACTTATTAGTGCACGATTACCATCTCATTACTCAGCACGGGCTGCAGAATTATTGGCGTTGATACTCGCACTCAAGAATCACGCAGACCAGGAAGTGATGGTGTACAGTGACTCCGCCTATGTGACATCAACAGTGCACGCAGGCTTAGCGCGCCAGATAAAGAGGGGCTACCTCCGATCAGACGGCACGCCGGTGCAGCACGCAGCCCTATTGGACAGACTGATTAAGCCACTACAGCTCCCAGTGGGCATAGCAGTCGTGAAAAATGCCGCCCACACCAAAGGGACAGATTTTATCTCACGAGGAAATCAAGCAGCAGACACAGAAGCCAAGCGTGTGTCGACCAAAGATGAAGCTATAAAGGATGTGGAAATAACTGATGTGCACGAGAGAATGATTGTTGCGCAAAGTGAACTTAACAGTTATAGCAACATGGAGAAACATGGAGAAAACCCAATAAATTGAACTCCAAGGGGAGGCACCACAGGAGGTGAAAAATATTTGGAAGCAGCAAGAGTGTTCTTTAAACCCCTCTGAGAGCTTGTGGCGACAAGATAGCACTGGTAAACCGGTGATGCCTATAGCCCTATTGAAGATTGCACTGGAACAATTGCATTATCCAACACACATGACTAAAGAGAATCTAGCAGCAACGCTTGCTGAAGACTGGTTTTACTTAGCAGAGCATGTTGCATTTTTATGGTGAACTGTATAATCTGCCAACAGTTCACGGCTGGGCAGACACTACGAGTAATTAGAGGAGTCATCCCAAGACCCAATGGACCTTTTCAGCACTTGTATGTCAATTATGTCGATATGATTCAAGTATGTAAGGGGTACAGGTACCTAATTGTTGTGGTGTGTCCATTCTCTAGATGGATAGAAGCAGGTCCATGTACACACCCAGACTCTACCTGTGTGGCCACATTTCTGGTAAGGGGTTTTTTTCCCAGATGGGGAGTGTGTGAGGTAATGAGATCAGATAATGGGCATCACTTTTTTAATGCAGTCTTTGAACAGATTAGCTTGTTGATTGGTATAAAGTACAAGTTCTCTTCAGCTTAACATCCTCATGGTAACGGGATATGTGAGAAGCTCAATGGCTTTTTAAAGGAAAGGATAGCCAAGTTGAAGCTTACTCTAAAAAAGGGATGGCTACACTGCCTTCCATTGGCACTGTATGCGCTTAGAAACTAGCCTGGTTCTGACCATCACCTTACGCCGTACGAGATCATAACAAGCAGAAGGATGCACATGCCACTGACAACCCGAGATAGAGCTAGATGTGATGCTCAGCCAACAGGAGATGTTTTAGGGTCTGAAATGCAAAATTACTTGAATTGCATGCATTACGAGGTGGGCGGTAAGGGATTACCAGCACCGGTAAGGGCACCGGTGCCGGTAATCCCTTACCTTCCTAATATGAGGTCCCTTAGTGGGTCCCTTCCTTAACGCCTGGTTTTACCAGGCGTTAAGGAAGGCAGCCTTTAAGGGACTTCAGAGGTAATAACAGTACCGCAATTTGCGGAACCATTACTAGCACCTTCCTCCTTCCCATTGACCCCTATGGGGGCTGAAATGGGAATGGGGAATGGCTTTTTCAATGGTGACTTACCAGTCCCGCAAAGGTCAGTATAGACCGGTAAGTCCCCATTGAACGGGACCGGACACAGTACCGGTAATAGCGCCATGACTACCTCCAACCCCGTAATGAGGCCCATCTTGTCTTACTGTAATTTCAGTACAGCTGCAGTGACGACAAAAAGGGTGCAGGGCAGCACAGAACACATAAGGAGATACTACAACAGACCAATTTCAGGGTTTATGTGTTCCACCACTGTTTCCTGGGGACACGGTCCAGGTGAGAAACCACACAAGAAAGAAGTGGGATGAGCCAAGGTTCAACGGTCCATTCAGAGTGGAGAACGTTACTCCCTCTGCAGTCAAGCTACAAGGAAGAAGAGCTTCGATATTTCTGGGTGATATCAAGCCATACATCAGAGATGGCCCCCTGCCCGCACCCCAACATGTAGAGACTACAGACAATGGCGAAGAACCCCGGCACGTGCAGACGAGATCCATGATGAGGAAGAAGGACGCATGACCAGCATAACAAAGAAAAATAACTTTTGTGCAAATTTTGGCTTAAGTTTGGACATTTCCTCTGACAAAAAAGGGGATAGGAACTTAAAACACGACACTCTGTGCATCCTAGTTGCAGGGTGAAGAAGAAAAATTGCACGTATAAGCCACAACATAGTCTGTTGACTTTGAACTTTGGACTGAGGCACACTGAAGCCTTGATAAGAAAAGGATATGCCAAATTTTGATCAAGGACATGCCAATTGGAAGCAAATACAGTACCCAGACTCTTTTCACACAAGAACCTTATTTGGACTCACTTATGGTGTCACACAGTAGTGACATCACTAAGGACATTTTAGCATACTTCGAGTTAGTACTGAGATCATACCCGTTGTTAGTGGGAAGACTCACTAACATCACTGAATTTCTTCAAGACCCTGAAAAAGAAAAGACAATAAGGACGTTGCCCATTGTGATTACCGAATAGTTCCTCCTGCTTCCGGAATACAGAGAGGAAAATGTCCCAAGCAGAAGAAGCAGCGAATAGGCTCGTCAGCGTGTTATTCTTTCGTTTAATGGAAGACTGTTCAGAACTTGTTGGGAGACGTACTGACGACTTGACATTTCTTTGAGATCCAGCAAACACAGAACGTTTGAGCATAATCCTGAATGGAATCATAATTCAGGTTGCTCTTCAAGCTCATCGAAATCACAGAAGCTGCTCACAGTAAGTACCAAGCAGTTCCAGAACTCAGCTAGGACAAGACAAATGTCCCTGACACGAGAAGATAGCAGACTGGCAAGCATCGTCTTCTTTCGCATAATTGAGGACTTTCCAGAACTTGTGAGGAGGCCTGCCAGTGTTGAGGTCCTCACATTCATCAGAGACCCAGCAAACTCTCCATACATGAGCATGCTCCTGCATTTCCTACTGTCCTCTCCTCCCATCTCGGTTCAGTCGCTGACCCTCTATGATAGTCACTTGTTTTGTTCATCTCCTCTTCCCCTCCTTGCCCTCCCCCACACCTTTTTTCCTTCCCCACCTCTCCCTTATTGTTCTATGCACTTGTACTATCTTTTATGATATGATTGTTTCCTACTCACATTCAGAAGTTTTCAAGGACCTGTAAGAATGTAACTATATTTTCTCATGCTCCCTTCCTCCTTGAAGCACTTTGAAACACTTTGTGTATAGGCGCTATACAAATAAACAATCAATCAATCAATCAGGTTGAACTTTCTAATCATCATCAGAATTTCCAGAGGAGACTGTAAACTTTCCACCGAGGGACAGATCGAGGAAGTGTTGACAGAGAATACACATTTGCTGGCGGAGAATCAACAGGTCTTCTGGAGTGAAACAGATAAGAGGCATTGATTGGGAGCTTTTATTTTGAATACGCACAATAAGAGACTGCTGAACTTATTACCTTATGTGGACATTTTTATATCGAGAAAAGAGAACTGTTTTCAGAAACAAGAAACTATCTATTCTCCAGGCAAAGAAGGACAATCATTCCAGTATCTGCAAACCTACTAGCAGAAACAGCAGAACACAGAAATAACGATATTATCTGGAATGTATTAAACTGTTAGTTTTCTTTTCTTAAAATGATAGAGATGGACAACCTAAGCAGTAACATTGTTATCCCTCAAGAGGAGAGGCGCTCGCACTGTTCCAGAACTAAGTGCTGCAGACTGACTTATAGAGGAATTACGTACCTATGCATAATATTCATCATTGTTTTACTTTCACTGACGATTCTAACTGCATTTTTTATTGGTGCTCATAGCGTTTCATTTCCAGTGCACCCACTTAATGATGTAAGCATGAAACCCACAAAGGCACCCAGACCTTACATAGTCATTCCAGTCCCTAGAAAATCTGATAGCAGAATGAGTGAGTTTGAAATGGATGTGATGAGAAATAACACACACTCACTTGTGGTAGAAAACAAATTGAAAAGCCGGTTACAGAGTCGGCACAGCAAGCATGAGAAAAGGTTAATGAAAGACACATACACGCAAACAATGAGTGCACATGCACCAGGTCTAGTGTCAATAACTGCAGAACCACAGGCCAAAGAAGGGGAGAAGTTTGGACAGCCTACTATGAGAAGTTCCACTATAAGCGAAGTAAAAGGACAAATGGAGAAGGCTGAACTTTTAAAGAGACAAAAGGAGTTGGAGAATAAACAACCAGAGACAGCATTGACAAGCACACCTAATCCAATAAAGAGAACAAGCACAATTCCTGCAAAACTGTCACGTGCAGAGATAATATCAGAATCTATTTGGCTATTCACAACCAGAGCAAGGAAAAGACAAGAGGACAAGGAAAGAATTGCCAGACTTTCACCTACTCAAATGGTACAGATGAAGATACCTGAACCATGGATGCAGATGGCGGAGAATCCTCCAGTGAGAAGGAGCTACATGGATGCTATTAAGGATGTGATGATAGCAAACTACATGAAAACCTTGAGAATAAAGAGAAGCATACAAGATGATAATAATTAACTAAACGACTACCTAGACAGCACAGCACATTTGGGAAATAACATCTGGTACCAGCACATGAAAGAAGTTGGACAACGCATTTCAGAGGAGAAATGCTTTGTTTGTGCACTATTAACGTATAGCATGGGGAAGTCGAAGATCTTCATAGCTGTGGAAATTGATGTCCAGGCAGTGCACTGTCTATCACACGTAGCAATGTGCAAGACCAGAGGCCAGTTCATGGGAAGTGATGCTTCGCTCAAATGGGCAACTGAAGCAACGGACCCAAATGAAGACGATTAGGTCCAAGACATCAAGACAAGAAACAATGGAAAAACAAAACACATTATGATCAGATATGAGAAGCCTGGAGAAAGGAGCAGAGATAAGAAGAGAAGCAAATCAAAAGCTGAATGTTCAAGGAAAGACTCCAGAAGAAGCTCGAAAGTGGAAGAACAGAGGACAAATGCAAATTTGGCAAACAGTGCTTTCACCAGACGGATGGGAGAAAGGAGTAGTGATCTGCAGAGCATGGATGGTCTTCGATCATTACCAGCCCACCATTGACATAGTACGAATTGGATGCAAGCCATTGTGGCCAAAACTTGCAAAACTATTGACATGGGTCGAAGACAGAGGAGGGCCCTTGCAGATAGTGCCATTGGAGAGTCCAAAATTCTGCTTCAGGAATAATGGCACAAGAAAAATCGGAGAGAATCAGAATTGTGGCTGAGTCTTTGATGCTCCAGGAATGATACACGGTACTGCAGTGATCATGGATCATTATTGGGCATGTGGATCCAAAGCATATATCAGGCCACGGAAGAATTGGGGAGGCATATGCACAATAGTGAATGTACATGTTCCAGCGTTGGTGATTCCAAAAAGTGATCTGAATCTTGACAGTTTCCTAAAGCAGATTCTCACATGAGGAAGAAGAGATCTGTGGAACTGATGAGCCGAATTAAGAGAGAGAATTACTTTTCTGCCAAATCAGAAGAAACTTTCCATGCAGTCCCATATGAACACAGGCTGTTCAAACTAACCTCATCATTGTTCACGACAATTTTTATGCCAAGAGTTCAGGTTGAGGCAAATACTAAATTGTTGCAGATAACCAGATGTGAGTTACTGCAGACCATCAACACGACCATAAAAGGATTCAATGCAATCAGAGAAGAACTAAGGGCAATTCGACTAATGACTCTACAGAACAGATATGTCCTTGACATGATCACAGCTATGGATGGAGGAGTTTGTACAAAAATCAGAGAATCATGTTGCACATTTATACCATCTCACAACGAAGAAAATGGAACTTTAACAGAGGCCATAGGTGTGCTGACAAAACTACAGAATCAAATGATCGATGAAGGTGATGAAGTCCATGATGATAGCTGGTTTGGATCACTATTTTCATGGGTTCGACAATGGATGGCAGATGCATTCAAATTCCTAGGAGCCCTGCTAGTGATGATATTGCTCGGATTCTGTGTTACGAAGATAATAATTTCCCAGTACCCGAAAACTGCGAAAAGGCCATAGGGATGGAAGCCCATGGACCTGGCTGATGAAGAAATAAGAGACTTTGTGAAAGCTAGCATTCATGCACCAGAAGGAACAAAGTTTCGGTATCCAAGGAAACACAGAAACTATGTGGGAAAAGGGATCTATTACAGCCCAAGTGGACAATGTCAACCTTTGAACTGGAATAAAGATGAGCATGTGAGGACAGCAGGAAGCTTGAAGGGAGTCATACAAATATGGACTCCAAAGAGACACTTCTTCAGAACTCAATGTATGGACTCAGAGGATGAAATAACAATGGACCCAGGAGATGAAGAAAGAATTGACCCAGAAGATAAAGAAAAGGTGGATACAAAGGAAGAAGTGAAAGTGGTTGATGATTTGTCCGAAGAGGGGAGTGTAGAGGAGGCCCCAAGCACGATTCGCACTACAACAGCCCATTTTGAAGTACCAGGAACATTCACACCGAAATACGTGATGTAGGATGAGCAAATAAACCAGCAGAGAGCCGCAGTGGGGCTCTGTCCAGTATTTATCAAACTGACATCACCTATTGAAGTACCGACACCCAAGAAACCCTGGACAGTGAGGTACCCATTGAGAAAACCATATCGACAAATGAGACAGAATGACGATTGTCAAAATGCAATACCTGAAGAAGCCAAAAAGGTACTAAAATAAGACAAATGGTGACTTCACAAGAACCCGGACTGACTCACATATAGAAGATATGACGACCTGTGAATGAGGAAAAGAAACAAAACTCAATTGGATAAGTGACATCATGAATCTAAAGTGAAATAAATGATGTCAAATGTTAGAAACTTATGCCATGAGCGTGATGAGGATATTCAGCCAGTTTACACGTGTACATATGCACCTTAAGCGCAAGAAGCTAAGAAAATTGTGAGGCTTGCTTATGCTTAGTAGTAAGATAGATTGCAGCAAGCGCCACCTATACATATCTACCTCAAAAGGAACACTTTATACAAGTATACTTCCACTATGCACAAGAGCAGAATCAACCAAATGTTATTAAAGGTCTCAAGAGTAGAGCCACCCAGCAAGCAAATCGAGAATTAAAGAAAGAGAGAAACTCAGACGAAGGCAAGTCATTCCAAGAAGCCAAGGTTGTATCGGCTGAAATAGACCCACAGTAGATACAATTAATGAAGAGAAGAACCGAGTATCCTATTCTGAAAGGTCAAGATAAGCCACAGATGGCAGATGGCTGGCAGAATTAAATCAAATACACAAATTGAATGAAGAATAAGACGATTTCACAGTGGCGAAATCACGTGTCCGAGCAAGCAGAAGGGATGAAACTTTCACACCTATGCATGGACTTGTGCCATGCCCAGATGCCTTAACTTTTCCAGACCAAGGAGCAGTCTCGAGGCCAAAATACAAAGAAATAATTGACACATGACCACTGAAGATATGATTGATTGTTGCAATAATTTGAAGGAGGCTAGGGTGCACACAAACTCCCTGCACCTGGCCCGCCATTCTGCACGCTGCTAATCTAGTGGAAAAGTATGAGTGGGGTTGATGCCAACCCAATCATAGTGGACCAAGTAATCTAGGGTCCTATAGTGAGTAGAACCAATGAGACTTCATACTTTTAGTGATGTCTGCAGTAGTCATTTTGAAGTAAGGGCTTAGATGCCCCACCTGACACTGTTAATCCAATCCCCTCACTTCGTTACCATATACAGATATAGCACCTATATTAAAGTTACCTTCCTAGAACCAATAGAATTGCATGCCAGATTTTAAGCGTTACACATCAGTGATGACAAGTTTTTAGTATAAATGATGTGTTTTTTAATGAAATTAAGTGGAGTTGAAGCGAGATGGATGATCGAGCGATTGCTGATATTCATACACTCCCTGTTTTTTGTTCTTGTCATAAAATGGACTGCCTTTGCCAAACTATCAAGTTGTCATTATTAATTTGATGCAAGAGTATTAACCTGCATCCCCATCCATCTCGGGGGTGCTGCTACTCATCTTAAAGTGCTGTTGGGGCACCCCCAGCTCTATGGGCCTGCTGGGGTCCTACTGCACAAGAGAGTCTTAAGAGTTAAGTGAGAGTTGTTTTCATCATTTCATTAGCACAAGGAAAGGATGATAAGCCTGGTCAGTGCCCTTAAGCCACTAGTGGAAGTATCCTTTTAGCTTTCTAGCTTCTAGCCTACATGACAAATGGGGATTTACAGAAACTGAAACTCTTGATTTACTTGAAGGCTGCTGTGAATGGTATATACTTGTGGTTTAGACAGTGATTCTGGCTCCAGAATTCCCAATATTCCTGAATATCAGATTTAGTTCTGTTCCCTCTAAATTGTTTCTGGATTCTTCTTAGAAGAAGTATAGGCATATGCAAGGAATTTAGTGCCAGGAAAAGATACAAGGCCGCACATATTGCTTATAAATACGTTGTGTGCAGAGAACATCTTGCCGACAAAAATCATTCTAGATAATAAATAACTATTCTCTCCAGTTCTAACTAGGATAATTCATGCCTCTTTTAAAGAAGGTACAGTGCCTAGGGAAATTAAAGAGGCGACTATTACACAACTGGTCAAAAAGGCCGGTCTGAACCCAAAAGTCCCAGGTAACCTACAACCTAACACAAGCTCCAACTTCATTCTAAAGATTCTAGATAAGATAGTGACCAACCAACTTCAGAAGCATGTTGAATCCCAGGGAACCCTCCATTAGCAGCAATCAGGTTTCTGGGCTGCTCACAGTATTGAAACCGCCATGGTAGACCTACAGAATCACATGCTGGGAATGGTCGATAGAGGTAAAACTAGGATTTTAATGTTACTTGACCTTAGTGCAGAGTTTGGTCTGGTGGATTACCATCTACTGCAAAATGCGCTGGACAAAATAGCAGGTTGCTCTCCAGTCGCCTTGGCATGGCTGTCTACATTTCTGAAGGATTGGCGAACCAGAGTACACTCGGGGGATACATTTTCAGAGGCTGCTTCCATCATTTTTGGCGTCCCGCAGGGAGCAAGCCTATCCGCCCTTCTGTTAAATCTCTACAAGAGAAGTCTTTGCGATTAATTAGAAAGCGTCAGCGTATTCTTTACGAATTACGCCGATGATACGCAACTAATATTCAAATTAAAAGGCAACCATTTTACAGATAGAGATTTAAGATCAGCTGATCTGGGCCTGCTTAACGTACCGCGCGCCAAACGCACTACAGGCCGGGGAAGATCCTTTCCAGTGTGGGCAGCGCAACATTGGAATAAGCTGCCCGCCACTCTCCGGCAAGAGGAAAACTATCAGAATTTCAGGAAACTGTTGGAAACTCATTTGTTCCAGTGAGATGCTCCATCAGATAAAAGTCAGTCAGCACCCTCACTATCATTACTAGTGTCTTTAGGATGCTTTGTCCTTTCTGTGCTTCTGCGCCCTGATGCCCGCAGGCTTTCGGCGCATTACAAGCATATATAAACATAAACAATACATAAACATAAATGTAGTGGCTAAAGGCACACTTGTTTAAGACATTTTTGTTACACCAGGAATTGGATAACTCATGAGAATAAGCCATTACTTTTCAGAATATTGCTTAGAAATTATATTGCTTTCCCCTTAAAGCACATAGATGGCACAAAGAAATCTCATAGGTGTGTGTTTTGGGTGGAGAGGAGCAGGTAGAGGGAGGGAATGGCCATAGGGACCAGCATGGCCATGGGCAGTCAATGGATGAGTAAAAATCCAAATACCACCACAGAATGTTTGTCTCTCCTCACATCTCATCTGTCTCCTATCGTCACTCAAAACAAAAAAGGGTGGTGGTTTAGACTGAAATATATAATTTTGCTAGAGAAGTTTAATCATACGGGGAAAAATGTACTCAAAAGAAATGTAGGTGTATGGGTGTCCCCAATGATTTTCCAAATGGAGCTGTCAATAAATTAAGATAAAATTGATAGCAGTATGGTACATGATCAATGTATGGTATGATTACCTTGTAAAATATGGGTTATTATCTGATTCAATATTTGTGTATGTTATGCTCCAGGGTAAAAATCTATTTTCTTCACTGACATACTATATATAGGTCAATGGAAATATCCTCTTATAGGGGAGATTGTTATTTTCTGCTGCACATGTTGCCATATCAAAACAAAAATACAAGATGATCTATATAGTTAAAATATATCACCCCTTTGAAAAACAAATGCTACTAATTGGTGATTTTAACATATGGCTGGCAGACAATGACAACTGGCCTCAATCAGCAAAGACATGCACTTTCCACCAAATAGGTAGAACAAAAGAATGAGGGTCCCTGTGGATTTTAAGAAACATTACATAGTATTCAAAAAGAAGAACGATCCATGAATTATTACATTTTTTTAAAAAATTGAATTGATTGTAAGAAACTTCATGAATGGCATTTTAAACCACAAAACACAAAATTAGTAGATCACAATGCATTTAGAGCAAAACAAAATGTTGTATGTATGAAATATATAAACAAAAATTGAACATATATAACTAAAGGAAAAAAATCCCAATAATGCATATACACATAGAAAAAATGGTATTAGAATCCATCAATACCGTGACCATCCCTCATAAGATACACAAGACCGCAATGTGACACCGCCACTACAAACATAACATACATTAGGACAAAGAGTTCGTGAAACACAACACACAATGGTACAACTCCTCACTAAAGGAATACACGTCAAGCTGTATTTGTATGAATGCTAGGCACAACCAGTTTTAAAATGAGCCTAACCAATTAAACAATTCGGCAGGTTTTTGATCCCACTCATGGGTCTCTGTCCTCAATAATTAATTATGTTGGTTTACCTCGTGTGTTCTGTTCTTCCCAGCAAATACGGCATTTAGTAGGCAAGATCCTAACTGAGAAATGTATACTTTAAGTATCCTGGGAATGGTCCATTTTTCCAATAACAATACAATCACATCAGATTTCACATTCCTTTTCTGAAACATAACCTCAATGCAATGATTGTAAACACAATTCTCCCTCATCACGAATTTGGCGGTAACCCTTAAATGCGACGGTAACGCTATTACTGTCACATTTAAGGGTCCGCCAAATCACGGGTTTGGCAGGATTTACCCCCCAGCTCTGAGCTGGGGGTATATCCGCCCCAATTTTGCCGATTATTGGCGCAATAACCGCCCATGGTAGTAGTGCCGAAAATTCCCCATTGGGTCTAATGGGGAATTGGGAATTCCCAAATGGGCCCAATGGGGAATTACCATTCCGCCAAACCCGTGAACCGGCACTAATAGCGTCGGGGGGGGTTGGCAGTAACGCTAATAGCCGTGATACTGCCCAACTCGTGATGAGGCCCAATATCATGTTGAATGATGCAAGCATTTCTGCAGATGCCTTCTTAAATGGCACCTCTTTAAATTAATGTCTGCAAAACAAGGATGTTCCAGTTGCCAATCGTCTTGAAGAGCTATCCTGGAGAGAAGTAATCTTTAACAATATTCCCTTTCTCTCACCTAAAAGGGAAATGTGGTCCCACCATCAACCATACATTGAAGATTTAGCTAAGCTAGGAAACGTGTGCCAGCTCCATGAATGGAGATGGAAAGTAACGGGTATTCCTAAAGATTGCCTAGCCTATGGCACATGGAAAGAGAGGGTTCCAAAAGGCAAAACTGAAAGTACAGAATCCTGGTACTTCAAACTGATTGAAGAAGACAACCATACCTCAGAACTATTTACGATCTTCCTGATCCTGTGAAATCATTCCTTCTCTTTGAGCCGTTGAACCTCCCCAAAGCCATTCAAAAACCTTTCAGCGCCACCCCCCCCCTTCACTCCTCCTAATAATTGCAACGTAACAATGTTTGAATGCCTCACAGAAGTGCTGGCTGTTTGCATGACTGGAATATTTAACACATCCTTTTTGGTAGGGGGTGAGTCCCCTTCCTTGGAAACCTTGAAAGATCAATGGGAAACCAGGTACAATGATTTGAAGTCAGTCACCTTTTTGGCAATGGTCCACTAGTGATCGGATGGCAGCACATGGACATTGGCTACCCTCATGTTCTACTGCTTTTGTACTGATCAGTACAAAATCAGGCCACTGCCTTCAAAACCATTAAATACAGTACGCTTGTTTAAAATGTGCAAAACTAGATGGAAATAGCTGGCCATGTCGTAGCATGCATGGATTCTTTCAACAAGGCAGGATCCAGCCAGTAAAAAGGCCTTCAATATAAGCAATTTGACATGCGATATTCCTCTGGGGGCTGCACTATCCCACTACTTCAACATGCATATGAAACCTCTTTCTGGGGTAATTGGGTGTTTTGAACTGGAATTCCAGCTATATGTTCATAGCTGTCAAGTAATGATCTGAGTGTTGCATGGAGAGGGAGGCAAACACAACACACCATCTTTCACCCAACAGTACCTAGCATTGTTTAGAAATCCTTCAATGATAGTATAAAAAAACAGTTTGCCTTAAACTGAGAAATTGAAATTCTAGCCATTGGCAAGTGCATTCCTTTCAAATGGTCACAGTCCAATCCAATCCAAACCATTGGAAAATTTGAAATAAACTTTGACAACAAAGTCAACCAAACACATGATGTGCAAGTCTTCAAAGTCTACAATTACCAACGTGTGCTGGATAAAAGCATTGCATCTCACCTTACCACAGCTTGATGGACTTGGCAGCGACAATGCACACCTCTCTGGTATAAAACATGCCCTTGTCAGTACAGTATAATCCATCCAAACAAACCATAGCGATGGATGTAAAACCTTAAATCTAGAGCCAATGACATGTTTACTCTAAAAAGACATAGGGCCTCATTATGACTTTGAGGTAGCCATGGTGCTATTAGCACCATGGCTGCCTCCAAAATCGTGTCCGAGTCTGGGTTCCCTGAATGGGGAAATACCGGGCCATTCCGACTTTGGAAGGTCCGGTATTTCCTCTTTCAGGGAACCCGGCCCAGGTCCTTCCCCATTCGCATTTGAGCCGCATTAGGGCTCAATGGGAATGGGGAGGGACCTAACAACGGGTTCGTCAATTACGGGCCCGTTGTTAGCTCCCTGGTCCCCTCGCGGGACCAGCTATGGACGTTGTGAAAAACCAGACGTCCAGAGACGGTCCCGCGAGGGGACCTCGTAATTGTGTGGAGTGGGTTTAACGGCGCCAGCAACATTACCGGCACCGTTAAACCCATTCCGCACTAGTCGTAATGAGGCCCATAAAGTGGATTCCTGTTAAGACCAGATTTAAAATGGTCAGCTAGGTCCGCCATGTTGTTTTGATATAAGGTAAAGAGACCTACACGAGTTGGTAAGAAAATTCAACCTTTCCACAGCCATGAGACCGACCAATGCCCTCTCACTGACTGTCCAGCATCAAATAGTGGAGCACTGAAGGTCAAAGCCGTGTAATGCATGGAGCAATCCACGCAACTCCTCCAGGTGGCTTTGACAGCTGATGAAATTCAGAAATATCCCAATTCACTGAAAAACACGCCTGTCACACATCTACCTTCATATTATGCCTAAGGCTGTTGCCAGTGTTCTTACCATTCACCACCATCCTTTTCCATACCCTGGCCCCTTCCATCACTCACTAGGGTCTTAGCCTCCACACCTGCTATGAGGCCACCCTGGATGGTACCCAGTGTGTTGCAAATCCCCACCTACTACAGCATCGCGTGATTGGATACAGCATAATATAATATAACATGAGAAAATAAGATAGCACAGCATAAAATATTTGATTTTTACATCCTCCAATCAATTTCAGCTTATCTCACGTTGCTGCTTTTGCTCCCTGTCTAGGCAGGGCGAGTTAAAACAAACAAAAAACGGTGCATCATCTACAATATGCCGTCCATTTTGTTAATCTATTGCACAGCAATGTTTCAGGTGGGACTCTGCGCCACTGCTGAAAAAGCTGTGAGCCTCAATTCCCCCGCACTTTTTCCACTTTGCCCGCACTTGGGTGATCTCAATGTCACCTGGCCTAGTAAGATCGTTGTCTCTGTCTTCCCTGTTCCCCCTCCCTTGCCTCGTCGCGCCTTGAAACATTTGTGTATAGGCGCGTTATAAATGCCATATCATATCATATCATGCTGAAATCGGATTTTAGGACATTGGTCAGCATTTTTTCCCCTCTCCTGCTGCTCTATCGTTGGAATACATGCTCCTGTGTCGCCCAGCGCATCTCACTGGAGGCATTTTGGAAATTGATTACAATACAAATGTGATGCAAATACTCTATCCCTGCCATACTTATTAGTGATAAGCAGCTTGAGGTAAGGTCAGAGGCCTCATTACAAGGTCGACGTTAACCCGCCAGTGCTAACGGTGGGTTGCCGCCGACCTCGTAACACTGTTACGCTGCATGAGATCTTGGCACCACCGGGACATTACAAGTCCTCTCGGCGGCCCGGAATGGGGACACGGAAGCACCAGCACCGTTGATAACGGTGACGGTGCTTCCGTGAAAACCATGCCTGCAGGCCCCTGCTAGCATTAGTCTGGCGGTCCGGAAAGGGTGCTGGTACGTTGCAAAGATCTAAATAAATCACTTTCACATTCATTTATTATAATATTTAGGTGTGCAAAATTAGAGCCTGACTACAAAACCTCAAATTCCTGCTGACTTCAGCAAACAAGCATTCTGGAGGAATGTATACTATATGTATAATATATTCCTGCAGATACATTATATTACATTTTTTGTCAGGACACAGCACAGGCTTTGACTAGGTTACCAAATAGGACAGTTATGCTTTCAAATGTCCTTTTTTAATGCATAGTCCTTGGCGAGGAGCAGCTTATTATCTGTTAAGCGCGAACTAAATGAGGCCCTGGCAAAAGCCTCCCTGTTTTGCTGACGTCAAGATGCAAAATAGTTCCTTTTTCAGCATTTTTGCAAAGCCAATCAATGTGGATAACAATTACAACTGGAACAATTATCGGGCAGAGAACTCCTAGATGCCTCTGAAACGTGTTCCACTGCGATAAGACCAGATCTGCTTTCAAATGTCTACAAGCAAATGTGGGTATTCAGCATGCTGTTAACATGTCTTAAACAATGTATATATAATAATAAATAAATAATATCTGGAGAGTGCAGAATAGACAGAAAAACAATGATACCTCTTAACGAAATTCACAAAACAGTTTGTATTCTTGAAAGAATGTGCCAAGATGTGGGTAGCATCAGGTCGAATTATACAGCACTATGAGTTCATGTCACTAAACGAGTTATGCTCCTTAGCAAAAGGTCACTGTCCTTCATGTTGTTGGGTCAACGCTTCCCCAAAAGTGATTGCCACTGGATATTAAAATTAGGTGATTAGATACAATGAACAAGGTACTCACCAGCAGAAGAAACCACGAAATCGTCTGTGGAAAAACAAAAGAAAATGTCAGTACATTTGCTTTTCTTCACTGTATTATGTTCTTTACATGCACACGTTTTTCTCAATCAACAGTTTTATAAAAACAGTTCAAAGCATGGAAGTTACATGCATAACCCATGACAATAGATCTAAGTGCCGTGATGCGATTGGTAGAATGGTTCACAGGATGGCATGATCTGAAGGCATGCATTATGCCAATAGTTTTCAAATTCTGCTTTCATCTACACGTAATGCACGAGGGTGGTAAGAAGTGTGGAACTATGTTCCCTGCTGGCCTGCACCCACTCCCCAGAAAACCCATCACCACACCCCTCCCCCACACAATAGAAACCCTCAAACAAATGTACTTGCTGCTTAAGGTAACGGTCAGTGCAGTGCACTGAAGTGCAAGTTTCAACTTCTTCCTATTCTTTTATTTTAAAATGAAACCATTCCGGAAAGGTTTCTTTTTAAAATAAAAGTATAGGAATAGTAAAACTTAATTTAAAAAAGTAGAGGAGCACCGCCCCCTAACCGCTCCCGCTCACTTCGACCACTGGGTAAGATGGGTATTTCAACACTGCTAGCAGTGAAGGTAATCTGCAATTTGTTAAACGTTGTGATCCTCTGCTCCTGACTGAGTCAAGACACTTTGAAATAGAACAATTCAGCAGAACGTACTGTGTTCAGTTTTACAAAGCTACACCTTTCCCAGTGGTGGCTAAAATGTCCCACATGGTCCCACACGGTCCACCATAACTCGCTGTGGGCCAGGCACACTTGGCATTCAGCTGATTTGGGTCACGTGGTGTATGAATCATACTTTTTGGGCTTGTAACTATAGGCACCAACGGGCAACATAATCCACAGACAGCGGTGTATTACAAAGCATACTACCCCGCTTGCATGTTTACTTCTACCCCCCCAGCACTCATCCCACCTCCCCTTTGTTACCAATCTTCACAGGATAGTCTTCTCTACTAACTGCTACTATTACTTTGTGATTTACACCTTGGACTGCCTTTGCCACCATATTAATGCAGGAAGCACGATAGAGCCTCTCAAGCTGTGTACAGGAGAACACATGCCTACCCAGCATGTGGCGGGAGTGTGGGGAGGGCTCCAGATCCAGTCACAGCACACTCTGAAGAGGCACAAAAGAACAACTTTAACAGTCGTGGTGTCTTTAAGTTTCCAGACCAATGAAGATTACCCCTGCTAATTGTGCAGGGAGTCTTGATTCTATTAAAGACTAGGAGGCGAGCATTATACTTCAACTTCTTTTATTCACTCTTCAGCAGTTTCAACAATTAAACATAAGAAAACTGAAAAGGTGTCTCCTTTCATCCTTTTTCTTTTCTTCTCAAACTACAAATCCCAGAGTCTCTGTAGTCCTTCTAGTATCAGTCCAGTTTATGACCCACTTCCTGTTCCTGGACTCCTCCTCTTATTTGATGCTCTGAACTACATCCTTTAGAACCTGAACTATTTAGTCCATCCAACGGGGTGAACCAATTCAACTGATGCCAAATCCGCTCCAATGCATTGCTGGTGCGGCATTCAACTTCTTCTTGCCTCACTGCATAAGAGCCTCAGATCTCAATTATTCTTCTGGTCCTCCCATAGGGATCAAACAAACAACAATATCAGGGTGGAGTCCATGTACTGCCCATCTAACCACGCTTCCCATTTATATATCTGGGCAGTACATGAGAGGGAGGGAAATTAATGCTCGCCTCCTGGTCTTTAATAGAATCAAGACTCCCAGCGCAATTAGCAGGGGTAATCTTCATTCGATGTCAAGACTGGAGGCGAGCATTATGCTTTTATAAAGCTTCCCCAATACAGTCGCTGCCAACCGTTCAATCGACTTAAAATAAAACTCTTTAAGCGTAGAATCGCTAGCCCAATCAGCTGTCTGCAAAATATCTCGCAGCTTTACCCCTGCCGTGAATGCTTTGGAAGCCACAGCCCCCCTCACAGAATGCGCACCATACTCCCTCAAATTGATACCCGCTAGCTGCATCAGTTTGTGCTCCCACCTAGCTATGGTGGCCTTCGCTACTGCTTGGATCCTCTTTCTTCGCGCTATGAGCAACTACGTAGTACCAGACACTCTACACTCTGCTGTTCTGTTCTCGTACTCTTTAATACATCTCGCTACGCACCACTTAGTGTTGCTTGGGAAATAGGGGTAGTGCACCATGATAGACCCCATCTTCATCCTCCTAGCTATCGCGAAAGTCACCCCATCGGGCCGAAGGACTTCCTGTGTATTTCTAGCGCCTTGACGTTTGCTACTCATTTACAAGACACTAGACATAAGAGAATCGCCAGTTTACCCGACAATTGCTTCATCGACAGATATCTGTCTGATGGTCAGCTCTCTAGCAGTTGCAACACTACTGTAACGGCCCACAACTGCTTGTATCTTGGCTCCGGAGGGGCCTTGTATCAGGCTCCCTTCAAGAGCCTGGTTACTGCTGGATGTTCCCCTGCAGGAACACCCTCGACTGGCAGGTGACCTGCTGAAATGGCTGATCTGTAGACTCCAATCATCCTAAAGGCTCTCCCGTCCTACAAGAGATGAGCAAGGAAGTTCAAAACTGCCTCTACAGGTGCTGAAACGGGATGAAAATGACTCCCTCTCCACCAGCTCGACTACTTGCCCCAAGCCGCGTCGTAGCTCCTTCTAGTGGATGGAGCCCAAGATTCTGCAATGAGTTCCGCTGCTTGCTCCGAAATGCCAGCGAGCGCCCAGCATCTCCTGATATCCTGCACGCCATCAGCGGGAGATCCCTCTCACTCTCAGAGGATGAAACAACCCAGCTGGGTCCGTGAGCAACAGTACTCCATCTGGGAGGACTCGTGGAAAGTCCACTGTCAGTTCCATCAGCGACGGGAACCATACTTGTGACTTCCATATCGGCGCTATCACAATGAGTTCCGCCTTCTCTTGACGGCACTTTGCTAGTACTCTGCTCAGCATTGCAAAGGGGGAAATGCATAGTGCAGCTCTCCTGCCCACGTTTGGAGGAATGCGTCTGTGCCTTGTGCAGCCGGATCGAACCTCCAGCTGAAGAAACTGCGTGTCTGTGCTTTGAGGTGATATGTGAACAGATCAGTGTGCGCTGAGCCCCACCACTGGTTCAGCTGTCGAAAGACCTCCGAATCCAGCTTCCATTCGTTGGAGTCCATCAGGTACCGAGAGTTCCAGTCGGCTACTACATTGAGCGCCCCATGGTAGGTATTCTGCCATCACTGATGTCCCTGACTGCAGGCAGAAGTGCCTGAAGTCCTTCGCTAATTCTGCTAGCAATTTGGACTTCGTCCCTCCTAGGTGGTTTATGTAGCTGACTGCTGATATGTTGTCCATCTTGAGGAGGACACATGAACTGACTCTCCCTCTCATGAAAGCCTTGATGGCGAAAAAACCGCTAGGAGTTGTAAGCAGTTTATATGAAGGCAGAGATCTTCTTCGCTCCACATCCCTCCGGTCTCTAGGAACTCGCATCTCGCCCCCAGCCCACTCGGCTGGCATCCGACTCTATAAATAGATCTGGCCAATCTCCGAATATTGATGAATTCCTTCCATCTTGAAGTGATGGTATACTACCCAGCTGTTGAGTTCCGTCAAGTTTATAACTGGGCGTACTTTCTCCATCCTGTGGACTAGGAACACGGATCTCACAAATCTCGGGTCTGTGCCACATCTCTCTATGGCTCCTTTTAGCTCTAGCTGGCAAAGCTCGCAGTGTAAACTCTCTAGCTCCAGCTGCACTAGCTAAAACTCTCAGGACCAACTCACTTGTAGTGGCTCTTGCATAAACTCCAGCTGCAGACCTCTGGCTGTTTGTAAAACCCATGTATCGCTGGAAAGCGCAATCCAGTTTTCCCAAAAAAGCAGTGTTCTCCCCCCACAGGAGGATAATTTGGAGCTCTCACCTGGGGAAAGCTCTGCCTTCACCCTGCTTCTCTGCCTCTGCAACCTCTCGGGTAGCAGCCTCTGGTCGGAAAGAATGAGTCCTGCTGTTTGTTCTCCCAGTATTGGGCTCTGGAATTCTTGTGTCTTCTGCCTCAGTGGAAACGACCAGCAGCTCGACCCTGATAGCGGCTGGTCCCATCAAAAACTCTGCCCAGGAAGATTTTGCATATGGATGCCCGTGCCTTCTCAAGAGATGTATAGGGGCCCACAAACCTGCCCATCTCTTTCCCAAGGTCCCCCCGAAGATGAGTCCCTAAGCTACTTCTCCAGATTCGTAAAACGCTAGGTCACTCAATATTGCGTCTATCTTGAGCAGGAGGCCTCTTCTCCTCTCTGAGGAGATGGCACAGTTGCCATTCCCCAGTAAGAAGACTGCTTTCTGCGTCCAATTCGTGAGGGCGTCCGGGTCAATTTCTTCCCTGATGTCTCTGGCTCTTTCGGCCAGGTCCATTATTTTGGCCAGTGGTCCTGAAATGTCCAGCACCTTTTCCTGGTAGCTCCTCCATGATCTATGAATCCCCCTGCGGGGGTCATTGCTAGTTTTTGAGACAAACGCCAGCATTTTAGGATCCAATTCTGGCATCTCAGCTACTCTCCCCGGCAGGTCTGGTCGGGGGCATTCTGCTCGTAAGCGCTGCCTCACCTATTTGTCTAGCGCTTTCCGCAGTCTCAAGGTCATATACTTTGTTACTCTGGGGGAAGGCTGCCAATCAGAGGATCTAGGGTTCCTAATGCTGTCCGGATGAAACATGTCCGACACTTCCTCTGACTCTTCGTCCAGATGCTTCTCTTTGCATGCTTTCTTGCCACCGCTGTGTCTCTCCCATTTTTCCTCTGTCTTTTCTTCCTCCTCTTGGGAGGACAGGTTACCGTCTGCTGGCTCTTCTTCCAAGCCTGGCTTGTCTTTGCCCATATTGTGTTCCCCTGGGGAGGGGGTCGTGAGGCTTGGCACTGCCGACCATTGCATGAACGCCTCTCTTAGCTTTGCAAATGCGTCAGCTGCCTCTGGGGCCTTTTCAGCTACCCCATACGGTCGACCCGGGGGATCAGTAGAGCGTTTCCTCTTGCGGGACTGGTTACTCCTCTTTGATCCTCTTGCTGAGATCTCTGTGGGCATGCTACCTGTCTCTACGATGCTCTCTCTGGGCTGGTTTAGCATCTATTGTAATGTCTCCTGCCTATCATGTAAGGGTTTCACCCCATGCGCCACATTATCGACCAACGAGCTTCCCAGCACTTCTTTAAAGTTGGAGGAAAGGTCTTGTGATTGTTCCTCCTCGCTCCCCTGAAATTCAGACATGATGTCGGAGAGCTGTGTGCCTTATACCTCGGTAAAAGGTGTCCTGTGCATGCCCACTGCTGCGTTTGGTCTGATGTCCCGATCTTTGGGGAGAATAATCTTGCTAT